>NC_055992.1:34654278-35277611 GCF_018446385.1 Zingiber officinale | reverse complement strand
AATGAAGATACTGACTGCTTAAGCTCTTGATTGCCCTGCATTGTTTCCTGCTCGGTGGGTTCACTTCACATCACAATTACCTTTTTGTATGCCTTGTATAGCCGATTGAGATTGTTGTTAGCTGTGACAAAAAATAGAATGGATCTATCGCTGCCACAGTCAATGACTTCACCTTAAGACAATC
The DNA here is from genome assembly GCF_018446385.1 of Zingiber officinale. NCBI lineage: Eukaryota > Viridiplantae > Streptophyta > Magnoliopsida > Zingiberales > Zingiberaceae > Zingiber > Zingiber officinale. Next base: position 35,277,427 of record NC_055992.1, on the reverse strand, counting down.
ATAGCTAAAGATATTGCACTGTATGGGGAGAGGCCATCAAGAGCAAAACTCTGAGACTGCTTCTCTGAATTGTTTTGCTTAGCATAAAAAGAAAAAATTGAGAGAAGAATGAACTAGCTAGGATTCATATGCGCTAGAAGCTAGCAGAATATAAAGAAAATGAAAAAAAAAACAATGATGATTTCAAAGCACTCACCTAGATTAAATTGTTGTAGTATTCTGTTAGTATGTTTTCTTTGTTCCCTTTCAACTATAGAGAGGCCAATGCAAAGCTAGATCTCATGCCGAAACATGCTCGCCCGTACATTTTTATTGTAAAATACCGGAAAAATGGCGAATAATAATAAGAAAATTTTCCGGAATTTTTAGAAATTTTTCGGAGCTCGTATGAACGACTTTACGGGGATAAAAACGAGGCTCGGGAAAGCCTGTTTGGGCTACTCCGTTTTAATGAGGAAAAGTTGATTTTCTTTATTTATTTTCTGTTCTCATTTTCTTTTCTTCGTTTCCTTCCTTCCCCGCCGAAGCCCTCGCGTGCCCGACACCTCGCCGCGTCTACTCTTCTCCCGATTTCGTGCCCTAATTCCACTGTTTGGGTTTTCTTTCAGCCACCTACAGTGAAACAACAGGGGATCATCTGAAATTTATGGGATCTGTTCTCGGCAGCAAATTGTCTCTGCTGTGGATTAACAATCAAGGCTGAGAAATAAGGTAAGGAGTAGGGCATTTGATACATGCTATTGATCATGGTTTTAATTCGATTATTTTAGATAGTTGCTCATGTGTAGATTGATGTAGGTTTAGCTTTGTTACCTAATGGGTTGATTAGGGATTATGGATTAGGAAAAACTAACCCTAATTAACCGTTGGATTTAACTTAGGCAGGTTGAGGTTTATGGATTAGGGTTTTTGCCCTAATTTAGTGTATGAGATTTTTATTTAGCTATTTATAGGATTGTAGCTAAATAAAATATATTTCTATACGTGACACAGGACTTTGACGCGAGACGAGTATCTCGATGTCGGATTTGGACATTCCTATTGGAGGCGGGTACTTTTGACTTTATGTCTTTTATATGCATAGTAGTGAATTTAACAAGTAGCAATAATTATGTTCTCTTATTTGTTTCGGTTAATCACTACCCGATACCCGTTACATGATTGATTGATTGCTTGTTTTGCATCTCATGTATTCCTTACTTGCTTATACATGCTTATAGGGGTAGTGATATACCATGTTTCACCATGTTCAGGACCTAGGTATTATACCTTCTATGTACCTTTGATTTGATTCATTGACCTATGGTGCACTTTTATATATATATGGATTAGTTCAGGATATTTTGTGGTTAGTGTCATGCACCATTTGCATGATTGCATGTTGTGCGATAGTCCGCTCCATTATTGTTGAGCATATCACCAGTTACATGGATCTGCACACACCACCACTCATGAGTTAGTGGTCGATTCAGGCAGAGTGTGTTGCAACAGGGACTTTGTTTGGCTCCGTTGGTTCGCTCATGGGTAGTGTGACACAACGTGGTAGCCGGTAGGGATTCCTCCCCGTCATCGTGTACCGGGAGTTGAGAGCATTGCACTCCCCCATTTATGATTTAGGGTAGGAGGATAGGTGTACTCCGACAGTATCCCGTCCACTCGGTCACTCATCAGGAGCAGTGACGACAGAGTGCACAGTTGTCACAGCCCTACCCATTCGACCTCACTATTGTGTGTGAGATGGTTGACTGGTGTCAGGGGTGACCAGGACATATCATTGGCATCATATGCATGATGCATTTATTGCTTGTGTTTGTGTTTGTGTTTGCTGCATTTATATGCTGCATATTGTTTGGATGCCTATGTTTGACATGCATACAGGATTTCTATGCCAATCAGACTGTTTGTCCTTATACCCAGGTCCTGGTTAGTACAGTTTTTCTTCTGTTTACTTCAGTTGCATTTCATCCTTTTATATCAGGAGACTGTACGCATGATTAGTGCTAGATGTTATTTCCCTACTTTGCATATTAGTTGTACCTGCTGAGTGTTGGACTCAACCCGCCTCCATTGTTGTTATTTTTTTCAGGTTGATGCTGTCAGGAGAGAGTTCCAGTTGCTAGTCACTACAGATCTCAAAGATATTGTTGGTCTTTTGGTTTTCTTACTTAGATTATGCTAAACTTGTTCTGGTTGATGGTATAGACATTGTATGGATTTTGTAATGTCGATGGGTTTTTATATGATTTGGTTTTATTCTACTACATGCCTGCCTGGACGGCAGAAGAGGTGAGTTTGTCGGATTTGTGTTTTATGAGTGTAGTGGAGTAGGAAAAATCGGATTTGAGTTTTATGAGTGTAGTGGAGTAGGGTTGTTTTCGAGTCATGGTATTACTGATTTGTTTATTTCTTATTAAACTGCGTGGAATGCCTGTGTGTTGTATTTTATTATCGTTGTTATTCCAGCTGCATGTGGCTGAGGTATATGGATATGTAGAAAGTTTCAGATTGTCCGTCGTACAGGGGAGATGCTGCCGAAATTTCTTCGGACATGGACTCCTCCGGGGCGTGACAATTTATTTGGTATTAGAGCGGGTTATGATACCTGCTTTTGGTGTTCTGGATATTTGGATATCTATCTCGGTTTGTACAGATTTCCGTTATGGTTATATTTCGGACTTTTGTTTCGGATTTGTATAGATTCCCGGTGATTTACTCATTCGGAATTCCGAGGTCAGTATGGGGACTGGACAGCGACTGAACATCTCCAAACAGCAATTATGTATGATGTTATTTTGTAATTGTTTATACTTGTAGTAATATCTGTGATATAATTTAACAGATATGAGGAGATTTACACGTGTTGCTGCGAGACGTGGTGCTGGACGACCACGTACGAGGACTTTAGGATCTTTGGATTCCCCAGAGATGCCTACTGGGCCTGAGTCTATCAGTCAGGGACATACTCAGCATATCGCGGGCGCGTCGGGCTCTCAGACCCCGATGGCTCTTATAGAGGTACCTACCTCGGCTATGCCGAGTGTACCTATCCCTACGGTATTTCCGGTACCACCAGGGGTACTACCGGCATACCCCGCACCTGCTTCGGTCCAGCCTACAGTGTATCTGACACCAGCGGCACCTGTGCCCCCAGTACTAGCAGCACCCGGGATGCCTCCTCCGGTTTATTCAGCGGTACCACCTGTAGCACCAACTCCAGTAGTTCCGCCAGTTCCTGCAGTCGTCCCGACACACCTCACTGACATTGTCGCGGCACGAGCTAGGATTCCAGTATTAGCAGAGTCGATGAAGAGTCGATTCACACTCTTCCGAGGAGACCTTGACCCGAGTATGGCTCTATCATGGATAGAGACTATGGAGCAGAAATTCTTCTATATGGCTTGCTCCGAGTGGGAGAAAGCAGAGTTGGTTGCTTTCCATTTACGGGATGAGGCTAACGCCTAGTGAATTACTCAGCGTTCCATCATCGGCGAGCATAACTGGACTAGGTTCAGAGGCTTTTGAGAGTTGTTTCTTTCCACTAGCATATCGATGGCTCGTCGACAGATTTCATGAGTGTAACAATCGCTTATGATAGAGTATACGTAATTCAACCGGGCTAGGTTTTGTCCAGTTAGTCATGCGGAGGATGATCCCGCACGATGCGCTTTATTCAGTGGGTCGACGGTCATCCGCAGCTAAGGCTTGCCGGTTTAGGAATCGATCTTACTCAGATGCAATGGATTGAGCCTTGATGATAGAGTTAGCTCACCAGAGATTCGGACAGGAAGAGGAAGCATACGGGTTAGGCATCCGGCATCTGTGACAAGATCGTGAGTGGTCGCAATGCCGTGCCGAGTACTCGGGTCTTGCAGCCTCGTGGTCGTGGCAGATTGCAATACCAAGAACCACCCCATCCCACGATACTCACCAAGCGGGTCCGGAGATCACCTTACCCCACCGCCTCGGGACAACCGCTTGCTTTTATTGCAAATTGCCTAGGCACCAGAGCCGAGATTATCAGCAGGCTCAAGGTTCGGAGGGTAGGGGACAATCTAGTCGACGGGGCATATCGAGGAGGGCGAAAGCCCAATCTTCACATCGCTAGGGATAGCTTCACCGCAGCAGCAAAGATTTGGCATGCTTGGATAGAGTACCCAAAGGCTTCCATAGACCCCGCAGTTCTGCTCCAGACCTTATTATCCAACGCAGGGCGATCGATGCGCCTCCCCCAGGCCAAGACACTCCCCCGACCAGACAAGATCGGCCAACGCCTCCCGCCTTCTCCGCACATTATCCAAGACGGCTCAGGTTCCGCACCAGCTACCACCTCCTCCTCCGCCAGAGACTGGACGTATTCATGCGATTACCAAAGAGGATGCGCAGCGAGCCGACGGATCCGTTTTCCACGGTACGATTTCTATTTATGCCTTATCTGCAGATATACTGATAGATACTGGTAGCTCGCATTCTTTTATATCTCATACTTTTATGCGAGAGATTTGGTAGATTACCCACTTTCAGACCCCAGTGAATGATCGTCTCTCTACCGTCCGGTGATACATTGGACGTCTTTAGGAGGTCAGAGTTGCCGTTAGATTTTGGCAACATGATACTTACGGTAGATCTGTTAGTATTGGAAATGGTCGATTTTGATATTATACTTGGCATGGACAGTTTGTCAGCATATCATGCCACAGTTGATTGCCAAACGAGGGTGGTCACATTCCGGCCAATATAAGTTTTTGGTAATGTCATTTGAGTTTACCAATTCTTTAGCGGTATTTATGGATTGTTGTGGTGGAGCATTGCTCCCACATGTTATGGATGGTTGTGGTGGAGCGTTGCTCCCACGTATTGAGGATTTCTTGTGGTAGAGCGTTGCTCCCACATATGTGGTATTTCCTGTGATGGAGCGTTGCTCTCACACTGGAGGATTTATTCTTTGGAGATTTATATTGTTGGTGATTAGATTTTAGACTTCTTGTCGGGGATTTTATAGTTGAGTATGTCTGTTGTACGGGCATTATGAGTTTTAGGTTTTACCATTTAGGCTTACAAAGCCCTAGATGTTTTCATGGACTCGATGATTTCGGTATTCCTAGGTTGTTTAGATCGGTTTCCATTGTCCTTGTTGACAATGTTGTAATCTATTTTTTTTTTATCCGAACTCGATACCCCCATCTTTTCACTTGAGGTACGTGATTGAATTTACCGTTTAGCATTTTGTACTCTTTACCTGTTGCTAATACTTGCTGATGGTAGATAACAAAATTTGGGGACCAAATTTTTATAAGTGGGGGAGAATGTAAAATACTAGAAAAATGACGAATAATAATAAGGGAATTTTCCGAAATTTTTAGAAATTTTTCAAAAAATTTTCGGAGCTCGTATGAACGAGTTTACGGGGATAAAAATGGGGCTCGGAAAAGCCTGTTTGGGCTACCCCGTTTTAACGAGGAAAAGTTGATTTTCTTTATTTATTTTCTGTTCTCATTTTCTTTTCTTCGTTTCCTTCCTTCCCCGCCGAAGCCCTCGCGTGCCCGACACCTCGTCGCGCCTACTCTTCTCTCGATTCCGTGCCCTAATTCCACTGTTTGGTTTTTCTTTCAGCCACCTACAGTGAAACAACAAGGGATCATCTGAAATTTATGGGATCTGTTCTCGGCAACAAATTGTCTCTGCTGTGGATTAACAATCAAGGCTGAGAAATAAGGTAAGGAGTAGGGCATTTGATATATGCTATTGATCATGGTTTTGATTCGATTATTTTAGATAGTTGTTCATGTGTAGATTGATGTAGGTTTAGCTTTGTTACCTAATGGGTTGATTAGGGATTAGGGATTAGGAAAAACTAACCCTAATTAACCGTTGGATTTAACTTAGGCAGGTTGAGGTTTACGGATTAGAGTTTTTTAATTTAGTGTATGAGATTTTTATTTAGTTATTTATAGGATTGTAGCTAAATAAAATATATTTCTATACGTGACACAGGACTTTGACGCGAGACGAGTATCTCGATGTCGGATTTGGACATTCCTATTGGAGGCGGGTACTTTTGACTTTATGTCTTTGATATGCATAGTAGTGAATTTAACAAGTAGCAATAATTATGTTCTCTTATTTGTTTCGGTTAATCACTACCCGATACCCGTTACATGATTGATTGCTTGTTTTGCATCTCATGTATTCCTTACTTGCTTATACATGCTTATAGGGGTAGTGATATGCCATGCTTCACCATGTTCAGGACCTAGTTTTTATACCTTCTATGTACCTTTGATTTGATTCGTTGACCTATGGTGCACTTTTATATATATATGGATTAGTTCAGGATATTTTGTGGTTAGTGCCATGCACCATTTGCATAATTGCATGCTGTGCGATAGTCCGCTCCATTATTGTTGAGCACATCGCCAGTTACATGGATCTGCACACACCACCACTCATGGGTTAGTGGTCGATTTAGGCGGAGTGTGTTCCAGCAGGGACTTTGTTGGTCCGCTCATGGTAGTGTGACACAACGTGGGGCAGAGATTCCTCCCATTGTACCGGAGTTGAGAGTATCAAGGCCCCCATTTATGATTGGGGTAGGAGGATAGGTGTATCCGACAAAGATCCCGTCCATTCGGTCACCATCGTGAGCAAGGGCGACAGAGTGCACTATTGTCCGCCTTTCTACCCACTCGACCTCACTATTGTGTGTGGCCTCATATGCATGATGCATTTATATGCTGCATATTGTTTGGATGCCTATATTTGACATGCATACAGGATTTGTATGCCACTCAGACTGTTTGTCCTTATACCCAGGTCCTGGTTAGTACAGTTTTTCTCCTATTTACTTCAGTTGCATTTCATCCTTTTATATCAGGAGACTGTACGTATGATTAGTGCTAGATGTTATTTCCCTACTTTGCATATCAGTTGTACCTGCTGAGTGTTGGACTCAACCCGCATCCATTGTTGTTATTTTTTTCAGGTTGATGCTGTCAGGAGAGAGTTCCAGTTGCTAGTCCCTACAGATCTCAAATATATTGTTGGTCTTTTGGTTTTCTTACTTAGATTATGCTAAACTTGTTCTGGTTGATGGTATAGACATTGTATGGATTTTGTGATGTCGATGGATTTTTATATGATTTGGTTTTGTTTTACTACATGCTTGCCTGGATGACAGAAGAGGTGAGTTCGTCGGATTTGTGTTTTATGAGTGTAGTGGAGTAGGAAAAATCGGATTTTGAGTTTTATGAGTGTAGTGAAGTAGGGTTGTTTTCGAGTCATGATATTACTGATTTGTTTATTTCTTATTAAACTGCGTGGAATGCCTGTGTATTGTATTTTATTATCGTTGTTATTCCAGCCGCATGTGGCTGAGGTATATGAATATGTAGAAAGTTTCAGATTGTCCGCCGTACAGGGGAGATGCTGCCGAAATTTCTTCGGACAGGGACTCCTCCGGGGCATGACATTTGTATTTTCTAATTATCATTTCATGTTGCATATTGTTTATCCTAAATAGGTGATGTCCTTGACTGTTCACCAGCAAAGCCTCCGGTAGATATAAAAAAACTTATTCAATAATAAGTGCTCATGAACTCTTTGTTTCTAAATTGTCCTGTTTATATAATGGATATTTAATTTTTTTTTCTAATTTTATTTTAATTTTAACATTATTGTATTGTCCTTTTCCATTATAATAATTTTTACAACAAAATTAATGACATTTAATTTTTTTTCAAAAAAAAAAATTATTATTATACTAATCACCTTACTAGGAATATTATGATTTATTTTAAGGATGAATATTATATTTATTATATTTGTATTTTCAAATCTTTGACAAATCAAACAACAGTATTGATAATCATACTAAATCAAAATTTATAAATTAAACATTGTTGTTAGAATGTCTAAACTCATTCTCATTCCAATCGACTATCAAACTCATTCCCATTCTCATTCCTATATTCAAATCAAATGCCCCCTTAGATGTAAAATCTTTACACGAGATGAAATGTAACAGTGAATTATTTATTATTTGTTTTATATTAAAGTGATGATATATTATAAATATAATGTAAATATTGAAATTTTAATTTTTCAGACAGTAAAATTGAATTATAATTAATAGTTTTTCTTTTTATTTTTTTAAATATAAAATTTATATTTTAAATATTTTTCACTTCAATGGGTTTAGACCTGAACCAATATGGATCTGTCCTACCGTACTCAACACAAGCCGTGCCATGCCAGGGCTGTGGCCTGTTTTGACATGGCACAACTTTTTGTACTCACAAAACTACTGAAAACCCTCTCAGCACTTGTGCCCGACTGCCCGCCTATCCCTTGCCCTTGTCTTTCCTTTTTCGTCGTCGGAGCAGAGGGATCCTTTGTTTCTCCTCTTTCTCATGGATTTCTCGGAGCAAGACGTCGATGTCTTCGGGGAGGAATTCGAAGTCGAGGAAGAGGGCGTCGACGACGACACTCCGGCCGTGGCGGCGGAGGACGGTGGCAGCGGCGATTCTTCTGCTTCCTCTTCGCCTTCCTCTTCCTCTTCGAGCAGTGGTAGCGAAAGCAGCAGCAGAAGCAGTAGTGACGGCGAGGTGGAAGATGGCAACTCCGCTGTCATTAGGGCCAGACCAGTCGAGGTGGAAGGAGAATACGGAGAGGAGCACGAGGATGAGGAGGACGACGATCTGGATCTATTTGGCCCCGATAATGAAGCTTACGTGAAGACGCTCGCACGAAGTCCTTTTCCAGTTCCTGGTATGGATATCATATCTCCAGGATCCGTCCACTAATTTTCTTCTGGAGATTTGACTACTTGGATGCTGCAATAACAACTTTGTTATTACTAGTTTATTCAAAGACATAACAAAAACATAAAGTAAGATATTATTGCATGCCCAATTTTGATAATGACCACATGTGCAAACCATTTCTTAAACTAATATCTTCTTATAATATTAGTCATTTTGTTTTCCAACATCTAATTTATGATTATATGACATTCTTACATTTGGTCATTTTTCATGTAGTTTTCTTCTAACTGTTATGTCTTTTCATATATTGGTCATTTGCAATGTCATTTTCTTCTAAATGGCATGTTTTTGTAAATGGAACTTACTCGTATTAAGACCAATTTGAGGTATACCATTTGGTCACTTATCCTATTTCACATATTTTAAATGCATTGGATACTGTAATTTCTTTTTAAGTTATAATGCTTCCATTTGTGTCATTTTATAGAAGATGTGAATTAATTTAATCTTTTTAATGATTTTGTGCCAATGCAAATTCACCTAATTATCTGAACTAGAAACTTAAGATGAGGCCTAGAATTAGCTTTGAATTTTAGCAAATGTATCTAGTGTTATCGCTAGATAGTCTAAAAAGCAGCCTAAGTGACTGTCTAGGTGGATTTGCCAAGGGACTGTTGTGCCTAGTAGTTAGGCGGTTCCTATTAGGTGACCCTTTTAAAAAGAGACCTAGACCGGTCTGAGGAAATGACATCTTTATAAGTTGCTTGATCATTTGACATTGGTTAACTTATCTATATTTTAATATTGTAGTATGACACTAATTATAATGAGTCTAGTTATCCAGGTTCTTACAATTGTGATTTATAATATGAATTATGGAATTTTATGCTTTGTTATGTTTTTTGTTCTTTTGGTTGGAATGTGAAATATATAATATTTTGATAATGTGGCTACTACTTATTTATCAATTATGACTTATTTATTTCTGATTATAAAATTGATTGTCGTGATATATTTGTGCATATATTGGTATAGTAATATTAGTTGATCGTAATTTAATTTATTTCTTTTTTTTTTTTATTTTAATATTATTTTGATACTGTGTCCCGGAGGTATACATGTCTGACAGAACGAACGATACCCCATTGTGAAAATATTTGATGCAACAGGATAACAACCCACTCGGCTCGAATAACAAAGCATAATATAGCGCACATGGCTGGAAATAACCACAACATAATACAATCCACATGACTGGAAACAAACACAACGGAAGATAATAATAATACACCGCCTACATGGCTGGTACAAACACAAATCATGTAAGATAATAGAATGAATAAATTGGCTGCATACCGACATGGCTTAACACAACAATGACACATAATCGAGTAAAAGTAGTCATAAGGCTAAAATCCAAAAGCAAGGCAAATTTATTACATATCGAGTCCGAAAAACAAAATGCAAGTAGAGCAGTAAGAAATAGCATTAAAGAAACAAAACGATCTCAGTGTGACGTGGGACTAACAACCAGAATCCTCCAAGCGACTCCATAATCATCTATTTGCTACTTGAGGAAAATAAGGTAAAACAAGGTAGTGAGTCCAAATGACTCAGCGGATAATAAATGGTCAAATAAAGCACAGGTAAGGATATTGAGATCAAAGTGTACAGTCTCACAAGTAAGAAATATGTACACAACCATAATTAATATAATGAATGCACATATTAGAATCGGTCTAACAAGTATGACATACTGATGGAGATATGCAATATATCTACTCGTACTGCATGAGCAACATATGATGGCATAAACATGAATGATAATGTCAGGCACATGCAACAATCATATCTCAAATATATGCAACATGCATCTACAACATAAGCAATCTATAATGATCAACATGTGGGAGCAAAGCTCTACCACCAGAAATATCATCATGTGTGGGAGTAATGCTCCACCACAAGTAATACATCATATGTGGGAGAAACGCTCCACCACAAATAATACAAATGACCAAGACATCTAGTTATCTAGCTGGAGATCACTCTACCACAGATAACCCGTGGGCAGTCCAAAATGTTAGGTCCTTGCCTGGAGATCACTTTATTTGAGATAACTTGTAGGCAGATAGGATGTAGTTATCTAGTTACGGACTACGGGAGATCACTTTACCACGGATACCCCGTAGGCAGCCAAGGGTATAACAACTCAAGGATAACAATACAACAAACATATCATAATCACTGGCAACTCTCTCAACATCATAGTGGGGGATAATTGTCAACCACTCATAGGAAATTTAGTTGACACACTGTCAACTCTCTCAACATCGCAGTGGAGACATAATCGTCAATGACTCGTGTCACTGTTAACTCTTTCAACATCGTAGTGGGGACATAATCGTCAACCACTCATAGGAGACTTAGTTGACAAAATAAACCGATTACTGTCAACTCTCTCAACATCGTAATGGAGACATAATCGTCAACTACTCGTAGGAGACTTAGTTGACAGGATATGTATACACCGAAATAATATAGTGTTATTTATATAGTAAACAACTACATCAACATGAGTATATGAACTTTATGCAATGATACACAATTATACCTAGTATGATAAACATAGGTGTATCCAGAAACATGATCTAACTTTTACATATATCTATATGTATGAAAAGATCCAGCAGGTGTCAACTAAACATCATGCATAGTAATAGTAACACCTATAGTACACACCACACTTGTGTATACACTATAGAGTATAGGCAGTCAAATAAGATAACCCCTATAGTGCACATCATATACACATACACATTACATGCATATGAATGATCAACATGCTAACTCCTATGGTACATACCATACACGTGTGTACAACTACAACATATAAATAGTCAACATGATAACTTCTATAGCACACACCATACACGTGTGTACCCTACAACATATATATAATCAGCATGATAACTCTTATAGCACACACCATACACGTGTGTATCTTACAACATATGAATAATTAGCATAATACTCTATAGTATACACCATACACGTGTGTACACTATAAAGTAAGAATATCCAAAGACGAGATTGCATAGATAATAATCATATCATCACTAAGATCAAGCAGGTAAGTATCAAGCTCAAGTAAAAAATATGAGTATAGTCAAGATAAAGTGATCTAATCCATCAATTATATCCATGCACTAAGGCCAATGAACTACTGAAGTTAAGGAAGAAATACCTACCTCAAACGTAGATTGTGCTAAACGTTCTCTGATCTAAGCTCCTGTCACAAGTCACAAACCTGCAACAATTAGCACAGTCAAAACCTAGATCGACCGTAGATCGAATAACAAAAACTTAAATCTTAAACCGATTAGATGAAGCCAATTATGTCAACCTATGCTCAATCAGTTAATAGATCAATCCTCTCGTTTCCTCTTCCAATTCATATTCACAGTCAATACCATATTAATCAGTCAAACCCAAATCAACAATTTGGATTCTCTAGCTTTATGCTCATTCGATTAGCATGATAATTCAATCGATTGACATTCTAAACCATCAACGAATCAGTCAACCCCTTCCTAAATCACTATCAGATTCATCTTTATTTATTGAAATAAGTTTCATAACATTGAATGTATTGTGCTTAAAGAGTAAGGGAATTTCATTACCCACCAGTTCTTTGACGATGACCCACTGTTTTCAGCAAAAGTAGCAGAGTCGGGGTGATAGCGTCGACGACTGCCCTATGGCAGCAACAACTACCCCTTGTGTGAGGGGCAGACGCATTAGTGCCTTGGCCCAATTTCAACCTTCCAGCGACAGACCTCCGTAGCCAAGACCAAGGCAGGTGGCCGATGGAGTAGGTGACGGCGATGACACCCGTAACAGCGACAGCTAGTGGGTTAGGGCTCGAGCAAAGGGTGGTGGTGTTGGTGGGGTATGCGACCTCTATCTCACGGCCAAAAGACAGTCGGTGGCAAGGCGAATCGGCGCCAGCAATGGAGAGGGGATGGAAGTAGTCGGTGTCGGGAGAGAAAGGGAGGAGAAGAAATTGGGTGAGAGGAGTGGAGAGAGTTAGTTTTTGTATTTATACCTAGGTTAATCGAATATAACCTTAGTTTTAATTAAGTCAATTAACTCCCATTTAATTGATATTCTAAACAGGTTTTCGCTAAACCTAATAGGTTCATCCCCTAAACATGTTATACGAATTTAATTTAAATCTCGAAAAATTCTTAAAAATTTCTAGAAAATTTGATAAGGAAATTTGTTAATTAACACTTATTATTTAGTTGTCGTATCTCACATACTGACTTTCTAGGCTCCCACCTACCTAAGTGCTAGTTAGTACTTCTTGCAATCATCTTTTCATGGATTGTTGCTAAATACTTAGGATGGAAAGCTAGATTTTCAATTTTAATTGATTTCTTTTACTATTTCCAGTTATTTATTTCTGTTTTCCTTTCAATCTTCAATTGATTTGACTGTTCCATGTTAATTTATCAGTTTGATCCATCTTAATGTGTTCGAGGACAAACTACATGGGCAGAAGATGGATGTAATTTTTCTTTAATTTGGTTTTAGTTTGAAAAGCTTCAAGAACTAATAAACTACCTTAATCAAAAATCTTTAAATTATTATATCCCAGAAACATTACAGATTGATTTAGATGAGATAGTGAGGAACATGATGATTACTAGGAACTCACTAACGATTCTGCTTTTATTATTGCTAAAGAGATTTGAATATTGCATCTCAATTTTTGATTTTTTTGCATGAGCACTATATATATAATTTTTATTGAGTAGCATTTGAGCTTGAGTTTACATTTCTCTTTTTGTGGCAAAAAAAAAAAGGCGAATACGCTCGCTCCTAGTGCCCCCGCCAACTTGTTCCAGGGCCAACACGGAGGAGGTAAATCACGGGCGGCTACTAGCCTTTGGAATAGTGACTAGCACATAAGGGAGACATTTATCTCGGCACATTTCTCTTTTGAATAATAAAGGGGTTGATTTAATCTATTTAATTGACATTTTTTTTGTTTGGTTAAATTTGGTTCCTGACAATTAATAAAGTTAGGTTCCATCAACAAATAATTCTAAATAATTTAATTATATTGATTGCATGTCCAGCTGCATACCGATACCACTATATGCATTATACAGTGACCTGACCAACCTTGTCCGCAAGTTGTATTTTACTTATGTAATGTTTTTTTAAGATTTTAAAATAAAATAGTAAACAAGGGTACTGATTGAGACTTTCCGAGTGTTTTTCCTCTAACATTGTATTTTTTTTTAATCTATGACAGTTTTGCCTCCACTTCAGAATAATCAGAACAGAGGTAATTTTGGAAGAGGCCGATGGCAATCTGGGCATAATTCCAGAGGTCCTCCTCTTCTTCCACGGCCAGGACCTTATTCACAAAGGCAGAATTATGGTTTTGGTCCAAAGTTTGCACATGTAAATGGCCGTGACAATGAAAACTTGGTGTCTGACATGAAGCTCACAAAAAGTGAAGAAACTTTGTCTAGAAAAGCCATTCAATTTCAGGAGGTAATTATTGTTATTTGGTTTTTTGTTTGCTTTCTTTGTTCTTCCATATTAGTAAGTTGACTAATACCCTCCTTTGATGTGAAAAATTTACCAAAAGCCTTCTGAGATAGCATGTTATAGTCGGGCTGAAGGCGGAGAAGTCTATTTTGATGACCGAAGTTTGGTTAGAGTCTTGACATCATGCAAACTATATTCAACATTTTCCTTTCTTCTTGATGGTTTATCTAGCCTAGCATTGGCTTCTGTCTTCATCATTTTTCATTTAATACATTTTCTCTTCTTTTTGCATGATTAGAGACTCTTCAAACGCACTATTTGTGAGGATGTTGGAGCTGATCTTAACAGAGGTTTTGAGTCCTTTATTGAAAAAAGAGGTATGAGACAACTAAAAAAAAAATTTTAGTAGAAAATAAATTAAAGAATGGATTATACATGCTGAGTATCTTTCTAAAAGCAATCTGTAAATCACATGTGCTACATATTGATAAGTTCAAAGATCATATGTTTCTTAAGCTTTACATGTTCATTTGGTGGTGAAGATTAATTTGTTTACAAGTAACTCTTACCTTTTCATATTTTATGTCAAAATATTATCTGTTTTCCTTTTAGGTGGAACTTTACTCCTTTTTCTAATGGTCTAATATTAACAGCCATCTTTCTGATTTGCACATTGATCATATTTTGTTTTTTTGGGATTTTGTGCATCAAATGACCTTACCACCTTTCTGGATTTTTTTGGTACGTAATTATTATGGTGCTGTTCTAGAATCTTAAGGAATTCTTCTTTGATATATTCTCGTGCTGATGTTAATGCTTATTTGTGAGCTAGTATAACATCGTGTAATTGTCCAAGATGGTAAATGCAATATGGATGCTTATTCTTCTCTAATTAGAAATTATTTTTCTGAAACTCTTGCGTAGATTTTGTGTTCCCATATATCATATGGAGTGAAAAGGAGGGATATGGTTCAATGATATGCAGATTTTTATTGCGATGGATTTTTTCATTTGTACTATCAGTAGGATTGCTCATATTCATTGGGATCAAGATGGTAAATAAATGAATATGTTGGGGCATATTTCTACTTTACATTTACAAAGATCAAAGTATCTTTGAATGGAAGTTCATTTGATTTGAGTAAGGAGATTTTTTTTATGAGGTAACTCTAGAACATTTCAGTTACCATGTAGTTGATAAGTATGTCTTGTTAGGAGAAAAATTAAACCCGCTTTTAAGCAGAAGTAGACTTGTTAATTTTTTAATTCATTGATAGCTTCTTTTTCTATGGAAGCTTGTCCCTACTTTGTTAAGAAGTTTGCTTTTCTATTTTTGCCCATTTCCTCCATCTTATATATTTGTGGAGAATAGATATTTTTGAGTGATTGTGTTGTCCTAGTGAGTCATTATCAAGGGTAAAGTTTCTGTTAATGTGTCACCATAGAGGGTAAAGTTGTGTTAATGTGTCTTTTAGTGTAACACCACGAACATATCTTATAAAACATTAATTGGAAACATAAATCACAAATTCTTCAATAAAATTTTAAAAAGCATGTCATGATTTGAGGGTATCATTCCACTCTATCATAAGGAACTCCACTAAATGACAATATAATAAAAGGTAATAAAAAACTAACAACAATAAATAACTTAAGATAAATAGGTGGGGCTCAACAAAAATAAACGTACGTTTATTTCTTTCATTAAAAAGAGTATAGTGAGCATATAAAATAACAAAATAACAAAAGAACTAAATGATAACTATAACAAGTAAAATCCAACTTGATGTCTAGCAACTCGAGTTGAGGATCTCTAAGCAACTCTATAAAGTGACTTAAACTAACTAGGACTCCAAAATCAATCCTTTCTTGCAAAAATAAAGGCCAAGAAAAAAGAAAGCATAAATTGGTGAGTGGGTCAACACAAAGGATATGGAATTTGATCTCGATTAAGAGATTAAGAAATCAAATAATTAATAATATAAATTACAATTTTAGAGGTTATATATAAGGTCTTTATTTGAATATAAAGTCAACTCTTATTTCTATTTTTTTGCTTGTTCACCACTAATTAATATTATGATTCATTCCTATTAATTTTTTAATCACAAATTAATATACTTTTAATTATCACCTTTTAATTATAACTAATAAATCCAATAAGAAGTGAATCAATGGAGATAGGCCCTCAACATATTAAAGATGTTATTTTGACATATGCATTAAAATGAGTGTAAAGTCCTCATTGGTGATATACAATGATATAATACCATCTTGCAAATGAAAATCGATACCGGACGACATCCGCTATCATGTCTCTATATGGCTTGTTTTACTTTAAGTCTTTACACCACAACTATTTTCTCTTTGGTTTACATTGGTTAGTTTTAGGGAATAACATAACTCATCTTTTTAATAACGGTTGCACTATGCACACATAATTTTCAAATAAAGGACTATAAGTATAAGTTAAGGTTTAAAATTTTGAGGTGTTTAGAAGTTTCAATTTATAATCGGAACGATACAAATTTAGTATTGTATCATGCTATGCCGATATAGTTTCAATACTTTTTTAAATATCAATATATTAATTAAAAATATTTTTATTA
Organism: Zingiber officinale; assembly: GCF_018446385.1. NCBI lineage: Eukaryota > Viridiplantae > Streptophyta > Magnoliopsida > Zingiberales > Zingiberaceae > Zingiber > Zingiber officinale. The sequence goes on along the minus strand of NC_055992.1, from coordinate 35,260,491 downwards.
ATATTTAATTGTAATAGATGTGTACTCTTGAGTTATATTTGAGATGTTAAATGTTGAATTCAAGTTCTGATATTATTTGGTGAAATGTTTGATGTTTTTTGATTAAAAGTTGATTAGGGTTAGCTGAAGTCCACCAAATAGACATGGTAGATTCAAGTAGGTTTAAATTAGATTTATTTGGATTCATTTTGATTAGTTTAAAACAAAATCCAAAATTTTTATATAGAAGAACTTAATTCATTAGTAGTAGGATATTTTATAAGGTTAGAAATTTAATTATCTTTAATTTTTTTTATCTTTCCTAACAATCTCTCTCCTCTATCCAAGTGTTTGTCTCTCTATTTACCTTATGGATGGATGGATGGAGGGAAAAAAATAACGATTAGAGGAGGGAAAAAATTAATGGATGATTGAGGAAAAAAATGAAGGGAAAGGAATTAAATGTGGATAAAAAAAGAAATATGGAAATAGGGGGAAAAAGTAGAAAGTAAAGTAAAAAATAAAAAAAATCTAACGCGGTCGATCGCAGTACATGCCGCCGTGAGGCCATGGCGGGATTTGGCTGTCGTGGTAGCCACGCCTAACCTTTATGACCCGTAGAGGTCGCCGTAAGGCTACTACATTAATTCAAGAACAGCAAAATTACATGACTTGGGCAGCAGCAGAAATTGAAAGGCTGAAGCAAGAAGTCATAAGTGCCCAATTATTAACAGAAATGAAGATAGAATCTCTGAAGAAAGAATTTGCTGCTGAGAAGGAAGAAATGCTTAGAAACCATCAGGCTGACAAGTTAGAAGTAGATACGGAGAATGAAGAACTAAGACTCAAGATTGATCTCTTAGAGCTGGAGAATAAGGATCTTCAGAAGAAAATAGAGAACTCAGAAAAAGAACCCCTTTATCCTGAAGGTGATGAACTTTACGAGGAAGAATTACATGTATTAATTGACTCAGGAAAGGAGAAGGTATTTTCTATAGAAGAAGCAAAGCAGCCAAAACTCAAAACAAATGGCCTCTTCAATCTGGTGGTAGAACTTTCTATTCCAGGAATAGATAGTTTTAAAGTAAATGCAATTCTTGACACTGGCGCCACTACCTGCTGTATAGATCAGGTATCAATACCGCCCCTTGCTATTGAAGATAATACTTTTGTTGTCAATTTCAGCGGCATCAATTCTAAGACAACAGCTAATAAGAAACTGAAGTATGGCAACATGAAGATTGGGGATCACCAGTTCAGAATACCCTACACTTATTGTCACGCCCCAGAGGAGTCCCCGTCCAAAGAAATTTCGGCAGCATCTCCCCTGTACGGCGGACAATCTGAAACTTTCTACATATCTCCATACCTCAGCCACATGCGGCTGGAATAATAACAATAAATATAACACAACCACACAAACATCCACGCAGTTATATATAATCAAACAAAGCAGTAATACTCTGACTCGAAAACCACCCTACTCAACTACACTCGTAAAACTCAAATCCGACGAAACTCACCTCTTATGCCGACCCGGCAGGCATGTAGTAGAATAAGACCAAATAAAATCCATCGACATCACAATAATAAATACAACGTCCAAGTATCAAACAAATCAAGTCTAAACATAGACAAACGAGAAGAAAACTCAAAAGTCAATCAATCCTCGAGGTCTGCAGGGGATCTAGCACTACGTGCAGTGGGGACTAGCGACTGGAACTCCCTCCTGACAGCATCAACCTGAAAATAACAACAATGGAGGCGGGGTGAGTCCAACACTCAGCAGGTACATGGAAAGTAAAGAAATAACACCTAGCACTAATCATGCGATACGTCTCCTGATAAAAATAAAGGTAAATGCAAACCAAGAAGACAGGAGAGAATCAGACTAACCAGACCGGTATAAGGACAAAACAAGGTATAAGACACATGTATCGCCAAACATAGGTATCCAAACAATACGCCATATAAATGCAACAATCACAATCACAAACAATAAATGCATCGTGCATATGATGCCAATGTCACGGTCACCCCCGACGCCAGTGCCAACTCACAACATAAGTGGGACCAAGTGGGTAGGTGACGTGCGTAGATCAAAGAACACTACTCCTGATGAGTGATTGAGTGAACGGAATGCTCGGAGTACATACATACTCCTACCCCAAATCATAAATGGGGGCGCGAATGCTCTCAGTAAGCTATGACGGGAGGAATCTCTAACGTACTACACACACCTGAGCGGATCAACGGAGCACCGGAAGAGTCAAACCGACGTCTTTACCACGTGTCACGCTACCCACGAAGGCGTCACAACGGAGCAACCGATGATGAAGGCGGCAAAGTGCTCAATAATGGAGCGATCTATCGCACAGATGCGATCATGCAAATGGTGCATGTCACTAAGCATGGTAATATACTAAACCAACCTCTGGACATATATCAACGGGCACCATAGTGAATAAATCATATCAAGATATATTGATCAATAAGGTATCAAACCTAGGTCCCGAACATGTGAAACATGGTTATATCACTACCCATGAGCATGATAGATCGGTACAAGATCAATACGAGATGCAAACAAACAATCAATCAAACAGGTAACATGTATTGGGCAGTGATTAACCGAAACAAATAGGAAACACAATTAATGCAACATATTATTTTCATTACTAAGCATATCAAAGACAATAAGTCAAAAGTACCCGCCTCCGAAAATAGAAAGGTCCAATCCGGTCCGAACACGACGTCGAAATACCCGTCTCGCGTCAAAGTCCTGAAATACCAATACACAGATATTTTATTTAGCTAAAATTCAAATGAATTGCTAAATAAAATTCTCAACACAATTTAGGGCAAAACCCTGAGTCATAATCATCAACCTACCTAATTTAACACATATAATTTAGTTACTCAACATATATTAAATAACTAAATCAAACTACTCACTCAATTAGGAAAACCCTAATTATTGATCAACCTTAACTGATAATCAATTAACTTATCCACATCAAGACCTAAATCCACAAACGTTAAACCCAAAAACCTTACCTTTCACTGATCTCCTGGTTCAATCTGTATCACCAACTCCTGCAACCATTCTAACCAACATCTATAACGAAAATAAAAACCCTAAACCTTACCTAAATTTCCAATCCCAGTGACTGCGGGTGAGAGGTTGCTTGGCTGCTGGAATTTGATCAGAGTCAAAGGTAGAATCTAGGGCACAAGTGCAGCACAGTGAGCATAGAGGAATATCTAAGCCCAAATCATAACTGAGATCAACACTCACCTTTAAGGTCACCACATAGCAACAAAATGCTCTCTAAGATCGCAGCTAGGGCAGAGGAAAGATTGGCCGGAGCTAGGGCACGGGGTGGCCGGCAGTGGCGCCGGCTCTGTCCGGTGCGGTGACGACACTCTGCAAAGGAAGAGGCGTCGGCGGTGTGGCTCAGATCCACCGCACAGTGGTCGGCGTTCGCTCTAGGGCACAGGGAAAGGAGGTCGGCGTCGGCAGAGGAGAAGAAGAGATAGGAGAAGAGAGGCGTCGGCGCCGGTTAGGGCAAGGGAAGAAGTCGGGCGCGCGGGTGGTTTCGGCGTCGGGTGCACGGGAAAGAAATAAGAGAAAAAGAAAAAGAAAATGGAAAAGAAAAATAAATCTTTTCCTCATTAAAACAGGGTAACCTAAACAGGCTTTTCCGGACCCCGTTTTTATCCCCGTCAACTCGTCCGTACGAGCTCCGAAAAATTCCCGAAAAATGTCCAAAAATTCCGGAAAATTCCCTTATTCATATTCGCCTATTTCCGGTATTTTACACTTATGCCTTCCCCCTTACACTAGGAGGGAACATTACCATGATCCTTGGCTGCAACTTTATACGCGCTATGCATGGAGGAGTTCGCATAGAAGGCAATGAGGTAACATTTTATAAAAATGTTACTACTATACATACTCAACAAGTTGTCCCTGCAGTTCCTATCATTGAAGAATTGGAACTTGATGAAGAGGAATATGTCCAAATTCAAGAGCAGGTATGTATATGGCAACCAGGACAGTATTTGCAAGATTTAATTGCTGAATTAACCAATACTGGTTATATTGGGGATAACCCTATGAAATTCTGGAGTTCCAATTTAGTTACCTGCAAGCTCGACATCAAGAACCCAGATTTAACTATTGAAGACAGACCGCTCAAACACGTAACCCCTCAAATGCAAGATTCTTTCAGAAAGCATATTAAGTCCCTACTGGACCAAGGTACTGATTCAGGATCCATAGCTACTTGATGGAAGCCGCTTTTAAGATCAAACTTAGAGAATATCTTGCTTCTTCCTACTCTGTGTATTATTGTATTAATACCTGGAAGGCTGTATTGGTCTTTATGGGTATTATCATTCAGCCTTTTGTAGTTAAAGACCATTCGTTCCTTTCCTTTCGTTTCCTTTCCTGTCTTGGGATCCACAGTTGTGCCAGAGTAAATTATAATGGCAGTAGTCCTATGACGACTGTTACTTGACCTGATAACTTTGAGGTCCAGTAGGGACTTAATATGCTTTCTGAAAGAATCTTGCATTTGAGGGGTTACGTGTTTGAGCGGTCTGTCTTCAATAGTTAAATCTGGGTTCTTGATGTCGAGCTTGCAGGTAACTAAATTGGAACTCCAGAATTTCATAGGGTTATCCCCAATATAACCAGTATTGGTTAATTCAGCAATTAAATCTTGCAAATACTGTCCTGGTTGCCATATACATACCTGCTCTTGAATTTGGACATATTCCTCTTCATCAAGTTCCAATTCTTCAATGATAGGAACTGCAGGGACAACTTGTTGAGTATGTATAGTAGTAACATTTTTATAAAATGTTACCTCATTGCCTTCTATGCGAACTCCTCCATGCATAGCGCGTATAAAGTTGCAGCCAAGGATCATGGTAATGTTCCCTCCTAGTGTAAGGGGGAAGGCATAAGTGTAGGGTATTCTGAACTGGTGATCCCCAATCTTCATGTTGCCATACTTCAGTTTCTTATTAGCTGTTGTCTTAGAATTGATGTCGCTGAAATTGACAACAAAAGTATTATCTTCAATAGCAAGGGGCGGTATTGATACCTGATCTATACAGCAGGTAGTGGCGCCAGTGTCAAGAATTGCATTTACTTTAAAACTATCTATTCCTGGAATAGAAAGTTCTACCACCAGATTGAAGAGGCCATTTGTTTTGAGTTTTGGCTGCTTTGCTTCTTCTATAGAAAATACCTTCTCCTTTCCCGAGTCAATTAATACATGTAATTCTTCTTTGTAAAGTTCATCACCTTCAGGATAAAGGGGTTCTTTTTCTGAGTTCTCTATTTTCTTCTGAAGATCCTTATTCTCCAGCTCTAAGAGATCAATCTTGAGTCTTAGTTCTTCATTCTCCGTATCTACTTCTAACTTGTCAGCCTGATGGTTTCTAAGCATTTCTTCCTTCTCAGCAGCAAATTCTTTCTTCAGAGATTCTATCTTCATTTCTGTTAATAATTGGGCACTTATGACTTCTTGCTTCAGCCTTTCAATTTCTGCTGCTGCCCAAGTCATGTAATTTTGCTGTTCTTGAATTAATGTAGTAGGAGAAAAGGGAACAGGGATTGACCTTTCTACAGGAATACTCATATCAAAGTAATTCCTTGTACACATACCACATGATGTTATTTGGCAAATACTGCAATGCATACGGTGTTTTTGCATGGTTTCTCTTTTACAACATGTGCACTTCTGGTGTAGGGGTGATATTTTTCCATTAATTTCCCATAAGTGGTTGCAGTCATGTTGCAACTTGGAAATTCTAACCATAGGTTGCCATCCTTCTGATTTTCCTATCATATAGGAGTTTGTACGTTCGATAAAAACAAATAAGAACTCTTGGTTAAGGATGGTGTTCACCTGATGGTTTTCTCCTTCTGATATGCTGAAGATAGCATCTGATTGCTCATCTCCTTCTTGTACTGATAGGATTTCATAATCATCAGGTATCTCAAGTCCTTCAAATAGAGCTACCCTTTTTGTATTTTTGTATTCTCTGGGGCAGTCTCGTGCAAAGTGACCTTCCTCACCACATAGGAAGCATTTGCATTTCTTGTTGCGGAGTAAGTGTTTCTTCTTTTCTACTCGCGCATGGGTCTGGTGGGGCTTGCCTTTGTATGTAGTAGACCTTCTGAGTCCATATTTCTTCTTTGGATCCTTATAATATCCAGGAATAGGCATTTGACTGCAGAATGATAGGTCCTTGAGAGACCTACTGAAGGCTGCCTTCTTGCACTCTTCTTCAAGGTATTTATAAGTAAAGATCACCCTGGGATGTACTCCTGTGGTATTTCCTTGATATTTGTCTTCAAAGGCTGCTTTTATTCTGCGCCCCAATTCTCCAGGAAGCTTTAGCCAAAATTTCTCCGATAATTCTGGCCCGGTAAAGAGTCTTCCTGTTTTTGCAGCAAGATTCATATAATCGTTTAGAAATGGAATTATATCTTTTACCTGAGGGCATGTAAGTCTTTCAAGATCTCTGTAAGCCCTATCTTGCATATCAGTTGATCCTTGAAATGGATCTTCTAATAAGAATACCCTTCGTATTTGAGAAATAATATTCTGGGTCCCATTTCTTCCATCACTGGCATTGACTAGTTCTTGGTATTCATTAGGGTAGGCCATACGCCATTGAATCCAAGTTAGCCTTTCTGTTTCACCGAGCAGATTTTCAATATACTCAGCTTTGTCCAGCGTATCAGTAAAGTTTTGTAGTGCCACCACATTTTTGGTGATTGCTTCCCATCTGAGAAATACATCTTCTATTAGATGCAACTGGGTAGGAAGTGTAAGAATAGCTCTTGTCTGTTGTTGAGCTGTTGGTAGATTCCACCATTCTGAATTCTCTTTTCTCTTGAAATTTCCTTTTGTTAAAGGGGTAGCCATACTTACTGGTTCTTCCTTAAGAGTTCTATTGGGAGGATAACCGACAGGGTTCATGGTATTATCAGCAGGTGGCCTGTAAGAGGAGGTCTCTTGAGAATAAATTTGCTCTTGTAACTGCTGTAACTTCGGATAATCTGAAATCCATTCTTCCGAGATACCGGTTGCACCGGATGTTGCCTTTGCAGTTGCAGTTGCAATTATCTCTTTCCCACCATCTTCCGCGAACGGATTAACAAATTCGTCTTCAGAAGTGGGATACTTAGGTGCATCCTGTAAGGCTAGATACTGCAAATAACCAAGGTAGTCATCATTATCAGTATCATTAGTTGTAAACATACACAAGAACTGTGTAGGGTTGGATGACGATTCTTGTGAGGATGAGGGTAAAGGCAGAGAGTCTAATTCTGCTTGTAACTGCCTCCGATATTCCCTAGAATTCCGTAGCTGCCTGGTTGCTATTGTGAAGCTACGTTGTAGGGATGGTGCTTCATCCAGCAGATTAAGGTATGCTTCTTCTTCATAGAACTTGTATTGTTCCATCGCATACTGCCTGGCCTTTTTCTGCATAGCTAATAATTTTTCATTAGGAAAAGGTTTGATTTTCATAACCTCTTTTCCCTTTAGTTTCTGACTAGCCAGTAGCTCCTCAGGTTGAGGTCGTGCAGCGATATATTCAGGATATTCCGCAGCATATTCTTCATCACTACAACAATAATGACACCCAGTGCATTCTGGATCCGCCTTTATGAGGGAGCAACCATGCCTTGTAGTTGTTGAGCCGAAACCTGAAACACCTCTTGGGGTAGAATTGAGGACTTCTACCTCCCTTACATTTGGTGTGGCAATATGCTCTATTATGAGTTGAGCAATGCATTCCTGCTTGTTCAGAAATATGTCATTATTTGTTGTATTAAAAGCCATAATTTTTACCTCGCCTCGGTAGTCTGAATCGATAACTCCTCCCATGATAATAATGCCTTGTAACGCGGCACTTGATCTAGGGGCAATTCTGGCGTAGGTGTTTTGAGGGATTTGTATGCAAATACCAGTTGATAATAAAGACCGTCCTTTAGCAGGTATATCTTGTGCATGTGTAATAGAGATATCATACCCTGCCGCTCCTGGTGTTCTTCTGATAGGGAGCTGTGCTAGTGAAGATATTCTTTTGACTAGCAATTCTTCCTCTAGTCTTTGTTCTTCCACAAGTACTGCAATAATATGGCCTTGAATCTCTTCCTCATCTGACTGAATTTCTTCGTCTCTGGAGTTGAATTTTGGTGGGGCTGCTGAAGTTGCGGCTTGATAGTTGTTAAATTGTAGAGAAATACTTCCATCAAGCATATTTCTTGTATTGACTTCTGTTGGCTGCATGGGTATATTTACCGTTGATTGCCTTATAACCCAGTTATGTCCAAGGACATCCCTGGTGTTGTAGCTTCTTCCAGGAAGAGCTCTTACTCATAGTTGTCAAAAGCGCTCGCTTCGCTTGCTTAAGCGCAAAGCGAAGCGAGGCGCAGCCCTTGCGCTTCCGAGAACGTGGAAGCGCAGCAGGTTTAAGAAGTGCGCGCGTCGCTGCGCTTCGCGCAGAAGCGAGCGAAGCGCAGCTCTTCTGCGCGACCCTAAAAGTTTCCTTTTTTGTTTTACATTTTATTTAAAGCCCTAATTAATCTCTTTAAACCTGTCTCTTCGTCTCCCGCGGCTGTTCGTTGCGTCCGCCGCTGCTGCAACTAGACAGATTTGCCGTGGCTGCTTCTTCACGTGTGCTGCTGCTTCTTCACGCGTCGCCTGCAGGTAAGTTTTCAATTTCTGTTACTTAAATTCAGTTTGAAGCATCCTGGCCATTCTGCGATCGCCTCCGGCGGCGTCGCGGGATGCCTTCGGCGGCGTCGGAGGCGTCGCGGGAGTGCCCCGACGCATCCAGCGGCGTAGCGAGAGGGACCCGACGCCTCCAGCGGCGTCGCGGGAGTTCTCCGACGCCGGAGGCTTCCTGCGACGCCGCCGGAGGCTTCCCGCGACGCCTCCGGCGACGTCGGTGGCCTTCGGCGACGGCTCTGGCGGTGTCGCGGGCATCGCCGTGGTCGAACTCGCGTGAAACAATGGAGGAGAAAAAGTTTGATTTTATTAAATCAAATTTAAATAAATACACGAAAAAAAATATAAAAAAATTGATAAAGTTTTTTAATTCATATAAATTTAATTTAAAGATATAAAAAATAAATTAAAATTTTAAAAAATTTAATAAATTGCATTAATTTATATAAATCACATTTAAATATATAAAAATTATTTAAAATAAACAAAAATCTAATAAATATTATTAATTCTAATTTCTAAATCAGATTTAATTATTTAAATTTTAATTAAATGTATCAAAAATATTTTAAAAATCTAATAATCTTATTAATTTTAAACTAGATTTAATTATTTAAAATTTAACCTTAATATTTTTTTAAAAAATCTAATAAACTTTATTAATTATAAATCAGATTTAATTATTTAAACATATAAAAAATATATTTAAAATAAAAAATCTAATAAATTCAATTAATACATATAAATCATATTTAAATATATAAAATATATATAAAAAATAAAAATCTAATAAATATTATTAGCACATATACATCAGATTTAATCATTTAAATATATAAAAAATATATGTAAAATAAAAAATCTAATAAATTTTATTAAGACATATAAATCAGATTTAAATATATAAAAATATATTTAAAATTAAAAATTCTAATTAATTCATATAAATCATATTTATATTTTGATATTTTTTTTACTGTTTTATATATTGTTGCATATTGATTATTTATTACTGATTACAATGCTCTTGACTCTTGATTCTTAAATTAACTATGTCAAATATAACAATTCCATCCACTCGAAAAGATATTTCTTGAAATTATGCAATACGTTCGGATCCTAAAAATCCAAATGTTGTCAGTTGTATTTTTGTGGTAAAATAACAAATGGTGGAATTTATCAACACAAGTTACATTTAGTTGGGGGCAATAGAAATGTGAAAGTTTGTCCGAAATGTCCTGAGCATGTTAAAGAAGAAATTAGAGAGTTTATGCAAAAAAGAATAATTTGAAGAACCAAATAGATGAAATTCCTCATTCTAATGATGTTAATCAGTTAAAGATTTGGAAGAACATGAAGAAGATGATCATCAAACTAAAGTGAAAGGAAAACGACCAATATTCGATTCAAGCAACCATCCTACGACCCAAGGTAAAAAGTGTAAACAAACTAGACCTATTAATCTTTATTTTATGAAAGATGTTAATGAAATTGTCAAACAAAGACATGCAAAAAGTAAAGGATAATTTGATGAAAATAAAAAGAAGTTAAGAGATATTGTAGTTGAAAAATTTACGAGATGGATGTATGATGTTGGAATTCCTTTCAATGCTGTTAAATATGATTCTTTTAAGCCTTGTATTGAAGCTATTGCACAATTTGGATCGGGGATGAAACCTCTATCATATCATGAAGTGAGGGTTAAGTATTTGAAGGAGTTGGCAAATACGAACTCACTTCTCAAATCCCATGAAGAAGATCATGCAACTTTGGGTGCACAATCATGGCAGACGGATGGACAGATAAAAAGGGTACGACTCTAAATTTTTTGGTGAATGGTCCCAAAGGAAGTGTATTTGTCGAATTAGTTGATGCTTCAGACTATTCTCACACAGCGGACAAAATATTTGAGTTACTTTCTAAATTTGTTTATCACATTGGAGAAAAAAATATGGTTCAGATTGTAACAGATAATGCAAGCTGCAATGTCAGTGCAGGTAATATTTTAAATTTTTGTTAGATGTTACTTCCAATTAATAATTGAATTATATTTTTAATTTTTTTGATTAAATATTTTTTTTAGGTCGTCTTTTGGAAAACCGATTTCCACACTTTTACTGGACTCCCTGTGCAGCTCATTGTTTAGATTTGTTGCTTGAGGATATATTCAAAATTTCTCATCTCAGAAAATTGCATGAACGAGCGTTGATGGTTAATGTTTATATTTACAATACACCATAAGTATTGAGCATAATGAGAGAGTTTACTGGACATAGAGACATGGTAAGAACCGTAAATACACGTTTCGCAACCGCTTTTTTGACTTTAAAGCGATTTCATGTACAACAAGCAAATCTGAGAAAGATGTTTACATCTGAAAAGTGGGCAAATAGTTGATTTTCTAAGGAGGCTACAGGAAAACGTGTAGCAGAAGTGATATTGATGTCTTCTTTTTGAAAAAATATGATTTTTGCATTAAAGGTTGGTGGTCCATTGGTAAAAATATTACGACTGATAAACAGTGAAAAAAGGTCTCCCATGGGTTATATTTATGAGTCAATGGACAGGGCAAACAAGCTATCGCTGCGTCATTTAACAATAAAAAAGAGAAGTATCGTAGCATTTTTGAATTCATTGACAAAAGATGGAACATTCGACTCCATCGACCTTTGCACGCAGCCGGATATTTCTTGAATCCAGAGTGTTTTTACTCAAACCCTGACATAGAAAATGATACAGAAGTGATGGAGGGTTTGTACAAGTGCATATCTAGATTGGTGAGAGGTGAGGATTTACAAGATAAGATCACGAATCAATTGGAAAAATACAAGAAAGCAGAAGGACTTTTTGGTTTGCCAATGGCTATCCGACAAAGGACTTTAAAATCGCCAGGTAAATTTATAAATAATATATCGTGCAATAATCAATATCAATATTGGATGGTAATAAAATTAATCTTATAATTTATATGTTTTTGTTTTTCAAGCTGATTGGTGGTCTTCTTATGGTGCATCAACGCCTGAATTAAAAACATTTGCAATGAAGATTTTAAACCTCACGTGCTCTTCTTCAGGCTGTGAACGTAATTGGAGTATTTTTGAACATGTAAGTTGAATTTTTTTTAATACATATTAAAATTTATATTATGAACTTAACCTTTTACTTTTTAATTTTTTTGTAGATACATTCTAAGAAAAGAAATAGGTTGTCTCAACAACGGTTGAATGATTTGGTATATATCAAGTACAATAGAGCTTTGAGGAGAAGATACGACATGCGAGATAAGATTGATCCTATTACTTTGTCAGAGATAGATGATAGTAATGAATGGTTGTTGGGAAAATTGGATGACAGTGATAAAGACGATGATAATGATTTTGTCTTTGAAGGTGAAGATTTGCGTTGGAGTGATGTAGCACAAGCATCTGGGGTTGGTGAAAGTGCATATGGCTTTCGATCTCGAAATGCGTCTTCTTCTTCAAAAGGGACATCATCATCTGCATTAGCAAAAAGAAAGCAGTCTTCAGCTCAAACTAGTCTTGTAAATGAAGAAGAAATTAATCTTGATAATGAAACTGAAGAAGAAGATACTGATGGATACAAATCAAGCGATGGAGCTGATGACATAGATTTGGACAATGAAGATGAAGAAGATGATTATTTTGATATTTGATATTTCATGTATCATATTTTCAAAGACTTTTAATTTTCAGTAATCTGCAACTTCATCAAAGAATATTTTGTTTATGGTTATTTGGATTTTCAAAGACATTTTGAAAGTTTTTTTAATAGATATAATAGCCCTTTTGTTTATTATGTTCTTTTCCGTAAAGCCCGCGCTTCGCCTTGCGCTTTGCGCTTTAAGCCCCAAGACCCTTGAGCGCTTTTTTGCGCTTCGCGCTTTTGACAACTATGCTCTTACTCCATGACTTGCCAAATAATCCACCACATTCTAGACTTCATAAGCAAAGCCGACATTAGGTGTATTAGATAAACGACCTACCAGTCCTCTGGTGACTAATAGGTTTGCTTCGCCATTCCTCCAGTTCTCGTATCCCCTTGTAAGAATTGATACTTGTATATTTCTGTAGAAATCAGAAATTGTAAGCATCGTATCAGGGATAACATATATTAATTGACTTCCATGAGTTAAGTCAATTTCCATTGTGGCAAAGATGGCTTGATCTCCTTGCCATCGGTTGTCCCTAAAGACAACTAAAGCCAGAGTTCCTTCTTGCCGATGTAGAATCTGGACTCTTACTTGTATTACACCCATATGAAGAAATCGCATGCCACTTCTTTGAAGTTGGGTGAAACTTTCAGGTTGTATAAAAGCCCGATCTATCTGGTTACTTGTGACCAGCATAGCTTCTTCGGATCTGTGGATATACACTCTATGGTGTACATCGTCTCTCCGAGAGTGATATAGAACCTCAGCTGGAACTATGGAGGCTCTCTCTTGCATAGAGAGTCTTAGCTGAATTTGAGGATCAAGCTGTTGTTCTAAGGAGTTATTATAAGCTCCTCCTACGATCCTTCTCGTAACCCTTTGTATTGCTCTTTGTGCGTTGTACCGTCGTCTTTGATTTTGTCGGTACTCCCATACTTGGTCTTCAAATAAAGGTGCCCCTTCTGTTCTTGTTATAGTTGTGACTGGGGGGTTTTGAGTCTGTTGAGCCATTACTTCTTCGTCTTGGCTTGTTCTTCTTTAAGGGTCTGGAAGGGATCAGTGAACACTCTCAGTGTTCCTTTTGCTTCCTTGGGCTTCTCCTGAATGGATAAAGTTTTAACTTTGTCAGTTATACTTTGAATCACTGCTTCGGGGAGGATTTGTTGCTGCGGAGCTTTTTCTTCAAGCCTTTTGATCCTATCTTCCAGGGATTCAAGCTTCTCTAGAATAGTTACGAGGAGCTGGATCTGCGTATTAGCTTGTTTAATAATAGCAGTATTGCTACTAATACCTCCTTTGTAATCAGCTGGTCTGCAAAAACCAATTGCTGGAGCTTCAATTTCTTCTGTAGCCTGGAGTGCTTCTTTGTAAGAGCTTGTGGCCTTAGTATTGATGTAGCTCATGAAGAGACCCAATTTTCAACTTTGTGTAGTAGGATTTCCACCTTATCTACTTTTCTTTTTAATTCTTCTGATAACTGTATGGCCTGTTGTTCAATCAATTTAGGCTGTTTTGTTATTTTTATAATGAGGTCTTCTATCTGTTTGTTCGTCAAAGGTTTATTCTCTAAGACTTCCTTAGTAAGGTTCTTTAATGCTTTACTAAGGTTTCGGTTTTCAGCTTTTAATTCTTCTAGCTGTTCCTGTATTTGTTTAAAGTTTTTGAGATGTATTCTACAGGAAAGGCAAACTCGGTCGTAGATGACTAAGATATTGTGAGCTATCTCTCTTTTGGTAGGCTGTTTCTCTGTTTTTGCTAAATCAAGGTATTCTAGGTTCGAGGTGTGGGATTTAGTATACCATTCCTGAATGCTTTCTTCCCAGCGTCTAGACATAGACACAATCACAACTTCACCCTAGTTACCATCTTCTTTAAAAGCTGCGGCTTACGGCTTAGGGGGTTCTAGAGGTTTTCTTGCTCATACAGGTGTGCCCTTGGATTTACAGATGACATCCCTTGCCTTGTTACCAAGTTATGACCTGTCCTTTTGCAATCCACCCGTCGTTCCCTTGTCGCTTTATTACCACAAATTTTTCAGTCGAAGGTTTACGGGGCTTGGTTATTAAGACACTATATTAGTACATGTTTTCGCTATAACTGATCAACAGTTGCAATTCGCTAGACATGCCCTTGGGCTTCGCTATAACTGATCAACAGTTGCAATTTGCTAGCCCAAATTTTAACTAAAAGATGTCTGTTATTGCTTAAGGAAATAGAACATAAAGAAACTTCTACTTTACCCAAAAACCTCTCTCCTGTGAATACCCTGAGAAGTGTTTACTCAGCCATTAAGGTTAACTTCGCTCTGATACCAATAAGGTTGCGGAAACGTCTTCTTTTTCGTTGTGACCTCTTGTGGTGGTCTTGCCTCGCCATGAAGCATCCACTAGGCCGTTGTCGCTCGCGGCTCTAAGCTTGGTTTTGAATGGTTTCGATGTTGGTCGGTAGGCAGAATAATAAATTCCGCCGGTGCTGACCGTCACGGAGAATAACTTTATCAATCAAAGAGAAATTAGAGGATAAATATTTTATCTTTCGAAAACAATCCTTTTTTTGTTACATTAAAGTAGGGATCTAAGGACATGCATGACAATGTGTTCATGAATGAGCATCTATAAATACAAATAGAAACAATTTAGAAAAGCTTAAGATGAACACAATAGATAATAATATAAAATCTAAGAATTAATTAAAACTTAAGGTCAATGGATCCAATCTTGACCCAATTTAAGGTTTACCCTTCTTAAATATATACCAAGTAGGGGATCTAACAATCTGCTAGTCAATGTGCTCCCGAATGGGCATCTATAAATACAAACAAAAACAATTTGGAAGAAAGCTTAAAAGAACTAAATATGATAATAATACAAAATAATCTAAGAATTAATTAAACTAGCTTAATGGATTCTATCTTAATCCAACTACTCTAATACGACTTGAAGAATTCAACTCCACTACTAACAAACAACTATTAATCTTTTATCTTAATCTGAATAAACCAACATAAAATAGAAATATAATATGACCAAACTATTATTCTCAAATTTTCTCAATTATGAAATAGAATAGGTGTTGTAGTCATACAAAACACTCAAGCCACTTGAACTTAAATAAGAAGTCATGATTAGTTCGAGATAGACAATCATTTAACAACACTGCAAGGAAATACTTACTGAATTCTCAACTTTGACTTGTTGAAAATTTGTATGCTAGGCGAGGATGAGTTGTGATGATGCCTTTAGACGCAAGACAACAAATGACATGGCCGAATTTGCTCAAGAGCACAAGAAAGAAGAGAGAAAGAGGTGAAAAAAAAGAAAGTGGCTCATGGTTTGCCCTAACTCCAGGTTGTGGTGCCAGTGATCCTGATGTCAATCGGTGTGGCACTATGACACAAAACAAGGAAAGGGAAACCACAAGAAAGAGTGATAGGAGTGAGAGAGTTGCTAACTAAGGAGGGGTTGACGATTAACATTCGTCTCTCTTGGCCTCTGGTGCAATGCCATAATAGAACAAAAGAAAGGAAAGAGAGGCTGGGGAGATGATTGCTAGGGCCAACGATGCTTGCACGATGTTGGCAAGCAGAGTGAGAGAGAGAGAGAAAAATAGGGAAAGAAAGAAAAAGTGAGGTGTTGTAGGAGGAGAGAGTAGCTGACAGCAAACATGCATGGTGAAGGCGGTGCAAATGGTGACAATGCAAGAGGGAGAGAGAAGAGAAGGTTGGATGAGTGGCAGTGTATGGAGAAGGAATCACATGGGGAGGGAGAGTATGGGGTTCACATAATTTTCAACTAAAAAATTCTACTAATTTGTGTCAACATGACTATGGTAGATTATCCCAGCTTTATAAATTTCATTTGGTACTAAATTACTTAAAATAAATCCATATTGTTTTTGCATTTTAATCCACATGATCCTAATCACTATGTCAACGAAGAGTTCCATCCACGCCTAATTTGACTTCAACTTGACTCTAAACCTAATTTGTTGGCTGGGTTTATTATTATTATTTGTATAAAAATTTAATTAAAGATGCACAAATTTAAATGTGAAAAATTTGATATCTAACAAAGCATAGCATATTATATGCGTTGAGTTCACTGCATAGCACATATGCCATGCGTGTGACCATATGGTCCATAATATAACAAAGAATACTAATAAAGGTATCTTCTATATGACATGCATTTAATTGGACACAAGCAAAAAAAAATGTTTATTAATACATATAAATTCACACATACAACTTAACTTATAAAAGTATCTCACAGTCCCATAAACTAAATCTCAGTGAAGGGAAAACACCATGAAAGCTCTATTAATTTGAGAAGGCATCAAAGCAAATTATCATTAGGGGTTTATTTGATTTGGTACAACCTAGCCTGGTTCAAATGCAACATATTTTCACTTTTTTGAATGATCTGTGTCCAGCATAAATTGCATATGAGGTCGCATAGGTTGCCTTGTTTGACTTGTTGAAGCCAGTTTGATCCTCTATCTCAAAGGCTCTGGGCCTCTGGCCACTTTTTAATACCATGATTTCCACTACAAATTGCTTCATATAAAAACGGGCAATTTTGCAGGTTTTAAAGAATCCAATTACTAATTAGCAACTTATTAGAAGTCCACTCCTAGATGAGTCTACAGTTTTTTTTTTTTGAAAGCGATCAGCCGATCAGCACAAATTCATGAAAATACCAAACCACAAATTCAAGCAACATTGGAACTCGGCCACTTAGCAGTAATACAACATAAATTATGCAGAAAATAGTGAAAGTATAATAACAAAACCAATTAACAAACATAATTCTCAGTTTATCAATTAATAAAACCATAAGCATCTGAAAATAACATCGGATGCAAACACATGAAATAGTTTATCAATTTTTATTTCTTGTATTTTACCCAACACTTTCTCTCTCTCTCTTTTAAAATATTTATCTGATTTATTGAATTAAGTTATGTTAAGAGGGTTTAAATAATGTATTAGCTTTTTTGAGAATGCTAATATGAGTTAAGTGTTATATCCATCATTTTTTTAATATTTTATCTTTTTTATTGAATTAAATGTAGGCTACATTGCTTATATTGTGAAGTTCTAGGTGTTGTTGAAAATAGGTTCCTGCCCCTTTCTGTTGAAAATCCATAGTCTACCATGATCTTTCAATTTGATTATATATTTCATTTGTTGATTGTGATCTCTGTTGTTGTGCTGTCCCTTCAAGAATATTCATTGTCTTGGGAGAGGTGTCAGTCAAATCTAGCGGTGGTTTGAGGAAATTCCAAAGAGGAACAAAGGGTTTCAACAAAGGGAAAAGTTCTCTCTATGAGGCATCAACAATAGGGAAAAGTTCTGACTTGAGGGAGGAAGAGAGGAAGAACTAAGTGAAGAGTAGGGAAAAAGTGGAGTTTAATACTCGCGCCAAAATATTTCCAAAGTTAATATATGAGTATTCTTAATCAAGAGATTAAGAGCTTTGAGGAGTCTAATTTTGATGATAGGCAAAGAGAATGAGAGAGGAGAAATAGATTAGTGTTCAAGTCTCAATGATCTAGAGGGATAGCAGTGGGAGTATGAGTTTTGTTAAGACTTCCTATGCTAAAGCCTTGCTTTCACAATATCCTGATGATCTAGAAAATCTTCTTGAAACTCTCTTGATTATTAGAATAGAGACCCTCACTCTTCTCTCATTCTTCACCTCTGACACTGCCATACCTCTCTCACTTCTTTCTCAAACATCAAGTAATTCCTCTCATGCCTAATGTCTTATTTATATTAATATCTAACTAATCCATACAGGTTAATATGTTGATTAGCAAGACTCCCACCAACTTGGAGGTTTATTCAATCCTCTTGGATATTTCAAGTTTTTCATAAGTTCACTTAATTAAATTTAACTAAAGACTATTAGAACTTTTTGAAGCTTTAGTTAAATCAAATTAAAATAAATCCAAATGAAGTGTAGAAAATTTCTATAAATTAGCAAATGGGGGAGAAGACTGTAACGCTGGTCAAGATGGCTTTTGTTTGGCCTATCATAATGTCTGCATATTTCTTTTGGTTTAAGCTACTTTTCTGACAGTTTTGATGTATATTCAGACTTGGGATCTCAAGGGTTTGGTGATCTGCTTACTTGCATAAGAAGCAAAAACATACCTCTCCAAAATATTCATTTTGTGGCAAGTACCTTTTGTAATTACCTTTCCTGGTTGCACACACACACTTCTTATTTGGTTAGGATAAATATATGCTTCTGAACTCTTACATTTTCCTCTTTTTCTATTGTTTGTAGACTTATCGAAACAATCTCAACAAGGTACTTTCAAATGCTTTTGTGGACAATTTTATTTTCATACACAGAATGGGTGACTGAATTTCTTACTGTCTTATAAAGTCTTTTTATGTTGTTAAATTGGATCAATTTCACTAATCATGTGCTCATGTTCTTGTTTATGTATACTAATACACAATTAAAGACCTTGTTTCTTTCTACAATCAGATCCTTGCTACAGCATATATAAGAAATGAACCATGGAAAATGGGCGTGCATAAGAGATGTGGGGTTGTGTATCTTGATGTGCACAAACTTCCTGAGAGACCAGAAAGTAGGCAAGACTCTAGGAGGTAATACATTTCTTAGCAATATATTTTGTCTGTGATCGTCATGCTAATAATATATAACCTTTTCCATTTTACTACTTTGTTATTTTGTCCTATGCCATTACCTTGGTGTTTAAAGCTTTGATGCTTCATTAATTGGTGTACTTAAACCATTTTAGCAATTAGTTTATTTTGTTTAACTTCTTGGAAAATTTTAGTTTACCAGTCAAATTTACTTCAAGGAAATCTAGCCCCTCAATTTTTCTGTTACTATGACCTTTGAGTTTAACAATTGCATCTCTATATACCCACCAGATAACCCCCTCTCCCTCTCTAAATTGCTTCAAATAATGGTGGAAAGTGGCATGTGTATGCGGTGCTTTCATAGAATGAATTCGAGAGACTGAATTAGGAGCAAAAGTAAATACCAATGGTCATTATAAATTATTTGTCCAAGAAATGAAGAAAATTTACAAAAAAAAAAAATACTTCATGATCAATTTCAGAATTTATGTTTCATTTTGTTGCCAACAAATATTTGGGAGAGAAGGAACAAGGTGGTGATGGATGGTTAAGAAGGAAAAGAGAACTAGTATGGAAGGTGAATGAAGTCATCTGATTTTATTACTTTTCAGGCAAGTAACTCAATCTGAATCTATAAGGTTCTTGGGGCACAATATGATGCCTAGATACACACAATTATACCAATTGTCATGAATCTGATTGATGAGGACAAGGTTTTTAAGAAGTATTCAGTTCTAGGGTTTAGGTCAAGCATAAAGGTCATAGTGTCTTTTTTTTTTTCAAATATCATGGAGAAGGAAATGCCAAGAATTTTGGCAACAAAAATTGATAGTTTAACCAGTGATATGATAGTGATTTCAAACAGTTTTTTGTGCTGCAGTATGCCCTTCAGTTGCATCGTGCCTGACAGATTTTGTCGATAAATGTGATAAAGTGTGCACTTTTTAATGATTATAGGATATCTATTGTATCTCTACCTGGTCTGATCACAGTGGCCAGATTGAAATAGAATAGAATGGACAATTAAGTGGTTTATATAGAAAAATGTTAAGGGATAAACATAATTATCTTATTGTTTTAAGTGGCTTATGTGGATTACTTGAGGAAATGCTAGCCTTTCAGTACTGGGCTGATGTTTTGATGTATAGTATCGGTGGTGAATTGAAGGGAAAGAATGAAGGAGATGAAAAAGAAAAGTAAGAAAGGAACATAACTATATAACAGAAGCTACAAAAAATTAATAACAATTCATCTTGACATGTAGTGTTGTAGCATGCTAAAGGATGAGACAAGATAAATTAATTGAGTTGTGCCCAAGGTTTAAAACCTCTAATCGTGTCAGAGTTTTAGTCTTTGACTGAAAT
Source organism: Zingiber officinale (assembly GCF_018446385.1). NCBI lineage: Eukaryota > Viridiplantae > Streptophyta > Magnoliopsida > Zingiberales > Zingiberaceae > Zingiber > Zingiber officinale. Next base: position 35,240,091 of record NC_055992.1, on the reverse strand, counting down.
AATATTGTTTTAGTATCATGTCGATGTTTTGATGCACGGTGTCGATAATGAATTGAAGGTTGAAGAAGGAAGAAAATTAAGCGGAGGAAAGAGACGTTGACTATGCTAGGTAATTTATCTAAACAATATGTTTTGACTGCATCGCTCAACACAGTATGATGTCAAATCATGCTAATGCCTAGTAGTATCGAATTTTGGTAATTTAAAAGAATGATATGTTTTGATCATATCACTAGACATTATACCATATTTCAAACTATTAATATATTATATATTTTTATATATAGCAAATTAAAATATAGAGACACAAAATATAAGTCAAAGTAGTTCTCATTTAATTTGACTATGAAAAGCAAATTGTTCTTCTTTATTAAAAATAAAATATTGAAAACAATTGAAAAGTAGTCACTTTACAATCTTGCTAGTTGTTACCCTATTAAAAAAGTAGTTTATGGTAAATATAAGAAGCTGAAGTCAATTTTGAATTCATAAAAGAAAATACATTTCAATGCAAATGGATTATAATTAATCTAAAAATAATTTATTGAATCCAAAAACTCTTACAGAAGTTCAAATTATAATTTTTTTGTTTTAAGATAAAAAATGTAATTAAAAATTTAATGTAACACGGTATAACTATGTTTTTAAAATATAGAATTATTGTTAAAGTGGGTAATACTTATTAGGGTTACCTCTATAAGGTATGCTCCTCTACCTTTATATTTTTAAGTTTACTATATTTATAATTAAGTCCTAAACATTCCTTTAAGTTCAAACATATTGTAAAAGAGTCTTAGCTTCTTTCAAAATTTACTTAATTCGACCTCTTAAAGACATGATCAGTGATCATTAAAACTAACAAATGGGGCACTTGGAGGCCTTCTCCTTGAGAAAGTGACATATATATATTCAATGTGTATGAAAACTTCATTATAACAATGTAACTTTATTTGCTCATAGGAGCATTGCCTAATTCTGTCATCAATTATTTAAGCTAAATAAGCTCAATATATGATTAGGCCCATAACTTTATTCTTCCTTTGACTTTCTAAGATTTCAAATTGTCTCCCAATAGAACACAATATTTTGATGTAGATATTCTATTGGTGGGAGAGGCCATTTAATTCACATTTTTGTTTCTCACAATCCAAGGGTGTCACAATATTAAAAGCTTGTTTTCTCTTGAAGTACCTTAATTCAAGGTTTGAAATCTTGACCCGTGTCAAGGTTTCGGTCTCGGACCGGAACAATACGATTTCGGTATCGTATCGTCCGATATAGTTTTGGTATTTTTATTTATATGTAGTAATTATTAGATAAATATGTTTATTGTGTATAATTTAAAAATAAGTTGTATATTGATTTTATATAAATTCTCAATTATTAGACAACTTAATATGGTTAGAAAAAATAATTAAATATAGTTTTCTATAAAGAAAATTAATCTATCAATAACTTGAATTAAAATTAATACATTATAATATATTACCTTAGTTATACCAAAAGGAGTGACGTGAATCAGATGGAAACATTGATTCTTACAACATTCAGCTTAGGTCAATTCCATAGTTTTCCAATGCCCAGATTAAATAATTATCCTATAACATGCAATATTGATATTAATTTCTCCACCATGACCATCAACGTGTCTTAATTCATCATTGGTTCAGTTGGATTTGAACGGGCACCACTGAAATCAAAATGGGTAGGCATAGGATAAGGATAAGTATACACCCCTGAGCTCCGATATCAGAGTTATAATAAGAAGGCTGCGAGTATGATGAACTTCGACCAGAATCAATCTCACTTAAACTCTCCATATATCTTGATAATTATGAGTTTTCTTTTGTTTGTCATCCTTATATCGACGTTGATATTGAATAGTGCTACTTCTAGCTCTATGATCATAATCTTGAGCTGCATGTGTGTAATCTGTCTCATATGTCCAATGGCTCTAGTGTTAGAGTAGGGGGAACATAATTTTTACTACTAGATGCATCATCATTGTCATCACTTCTATGAGTATTTGCACTGCTATCAATATCACTATTCTCATTTCGAACTTCTCATCATACTACAGTGTCAGAAGTTGATGATGTTTCATCATTGTCATTATGTTCATGCTTATCAATTACATCGAGTGGATTTTATCTAATTCTCAATTGACCCTTCCCTAAAAGGAGGTTTGCCTTTTTCTTTATTTTTAGTAAAAATTGCTGGAGATTTGCCTTTGCTTTTGCCTTTATCTATGAACTTTAGTTGGATTTGGGGTTGGGATGTTTGAGAACGTCTAGACCGAGATCCAGAAAATCAAAATTCTTGATCAAAAGCTTCATCTTCATCTTCTTCCTCGCAGATATATCCTATATTTTTTCAATCAATTAGGAAATTGAGATGATCGTGGTGGGTCCTGCTTCATCAAATAATGGATGCGTGCGGTCACACGTGCTGTCACGGACGTGTGCCGTCGCATGTGATGCACACCACGTGAAACTTGGGTGTGCGGGGTGTCGGTTTCACCCGCGCGGTGGAACGATAGTGCCGCTCGGCACGAAATGACATTTCACTCCATGCTTTAATGTATCGTAGGATCATTTAAGTTAGCTCCTAATAATTATAAGATGGAGACTTAAGAAATTAACTAGTCATATTTTCAAGAAATGAAACGTCAAACATGACAATGCAAGTACATATTTATATTGCACAATATAGATTCCTCTAAGTGGACAATATTTGAAAGTGCTAATGGGCGTATACGTTTAGCCTTGTGATTCTACAAACTAGTGATGTTTGGGACCCATTTGTAAATAGATTTGAGTTTTCTTAAGGTTGTGAATCTAAAGTCATAGTAAGCTAATATATATATTAGTAGAGATGACTACTAATGCAACTTAAGAATATCGTTTTTAGAAATTTTAAGGTTTTTTAGAAGTTATTTGTTAAGACTTTCTTTAAGAGAATACGTTTTTAAGGAATTGTTTTAAGTTGGTAATTGTTTAAGTGTTGGGGTGCTAAGTAATTTTTGGTTCATTTAGATTTAGAGAAGAGAGTAGTTATTATGGTAGAATAATATTATTTTAGTTGGTTTATTTGTTAATTTTCAATTAGCCTATTTCTAGTTTGATTTGATTGAGGTTTATAAAAGTGATCTAATTCTCTTATGTATTTAATCCTCTTTGCTTGTCATTATTTCTCTATGTCAGATATTTATCTCATGTGCTATCCTTTTTTTTATCAATTCACTAGGAGTTTGATTCAATTTTGGTGCCCTTCAATTTGATAAGAGAGCAACTTTGTAATTTTAAGCCTAAATTTCTACCAATCCTTAATTCCTCCTCTGGTGCCCAACCATCCACTATTTCCATGCCTTTGCCTTTATCTATTACCCATCACCGCCTCCTTTTCCCACCGCTTACTCAAATTTTCATCCTTGATCTTCTAACCAAAACCCCATCACAAATGCTTTCTACTTGAGAACCAACATCTCTGGTCGATAACTTATCTTGCCACTGCAATGACAACCTCATTGTTTCCCAAATAGAAATAGTTTCTTCATTACGATAGCCACCTCCTTCCGCCTATATCAGTGAGCTCCACTAGCCTCCTAGTTGTTGTGCCTCTCCATAGTCGCTGCACCCACCTACTTGCATATTCTGACACCATCGTTGAACTTTGATTACTAGGAAACTTCATATGTTGCAACATAAGGATCAAGTGAGCATGCTTCAACACCACAAGAAGAAGAAAACGTTCCTCGCTTGCCTCAATTTCCTTTGGTAGGGAGGACCACTTGTCGGTCTTCTATGAACAAGTTTCCTCATTCTCCGAAGGAATTGCCAATCCACCTTATTCTATTATCATCTTCTTTGTTATGGTGCTGACACCTTGGAATGTCATTGACAACCAACAAAATTAAAGCTGCTGGATTTTTATAGGCACGACCTCCTTGGTTTGCAGAGTCCCTCTACCAGGTTCATGCAATCTCCAACTTGAACCACCGGCCTACTCTGATTGTCCACAATTGATTACCACCTTCTCCTCTAGGGTGCCCATTGACCACTATAGATTGCCTCTTTTCTCGACATCCGAGTCTCCATGCGACAAGATCATGTGCTCATTGGCTGCCACAAGTCACAGTGCCTCTTGAGGTTAGAGTCTTTGTGCAATAGTGGTAACAACAGTTGCTAGAACAATGCTAGCATTATTTTCTCTTGAACAAGATCACCATTGATGGTCTCACCTCCTAAGTCAGTCTTTCAGGAGCACCATGAACTCCCTGCCACTTTTGTCCCAGCCTAATCCAACCTTCTGCTGGCGGAGTGCCATTGCGTGTGGCTTGTTTAGCGACACTTTCTACACTCTTTACTCAAGTAGATTCTGAGCCTTGTAATATAGGTAAAAGCAGCATATCTCTATAAAGGGAAAACTGTTATTAAAAGATCTTTCCACTAAAATAAAAAAAAAATATAAACTGTTATAAAGACATGATCCCACTTACTGGATATCTCAAAGAATGGTCATCTAGTACAAAAGCTTGGGATTTGGTTCAAACCTACAACAAACTGTAAATTTGCAAAATTAATTCAGCACAAGACTGATTTGATCTATAGTCAATTACAAAAAATTTAAGATGTAAAGAACCATCATTTTGCCGAACCTCATGAAATCTCTATAAATTGCAACTATTGCAACTTTTTTTAGAATTACATTTGTTAAATTAATTGATTTGTTTAAATTGCTTGCATTTTAATCAGTTTCTCTCATAACTTTCTACATGCCATTACACATTGATCGTTAAAAAAGCAAAAAAATACTATCAAATAGATAGTTTCTTTATTCAGTTTAATTGCCCTTCATCAAATAGGAAAAATATCATCATAGACATAACTTGGATATTACTCCTTTACTTACACCTTAATTTTCATGATTACACGTCTTATTTTTTGCACAACGTTTTGAACAATTTGAACGCACATCCACATTTAGACAAGCTTTAAGTAGCTTCCTAAAAATATTGATGGTTATAGGCTTGTAGGCATATTAAGGTAGATAATTTTAGTTTCTTTAGATATATGTGGAAGCTGGGATGTGGCTTCTTCGATACTTAATTTTTATTTATGCATATAATACAAGTAAATATCTGGTCTTTTCCTTTTTTCCTCAGTGCAATCCTCGTCCACACAAGAATTTGTCACACATTGCCTCAATAAAATGCCACATGTTAAGCAAAGACATGCTTGCTCGTTGTGCAACCTGATCATAGGCTTTAAAATGTAGAATATAAGAACTAATATTAAAGGATACTAATAATAATTTGTCTTTTCTTTTCAATATTGGATTTTGTCTTCCTCTTTATAGAAATTTCTCTATTGACTTGGTTTTGGAGATTGTTATCCAATATGGCAGATGTTACTGGGGCTATGCTTTTGAGAACCTTGCAACTGAGAATTCCACAGAAACAGATATTGATGGTAAAGGTATTGATGCAAATGTGGAATTCTGCTCAGTAATAAAGACTAAATTAGGTGCACACCGAATCATCATGGGTGCTGAGATGGATTGTTGTGATTCGACTGATGATGGAAAACGGTTCTATGTGGAGTTGAAGACAAGCCGGGAGGTTATTTCTATTCATTGTAGTGTATTGCATCTACGCTATTCTATTTAGGAATATTTATTTTTGGATTGTTCATCATCATCTTCCTGCAGTTGGAGTATCGCACAGAGGAGAGATATGAGAGAGAAAAGTTGCTGAAGTTTTGGGTAAACTTTTTATTTTTTTTTGCTTAAAGAATTTAATTGATGATGACTTGCTAATTAATCTTTTGATATTTTTTACTAAGAATATTCTTCACAACAATGATACATGGGGCACACAGAAATTTTTCTAAGGGTTCTTTAAATTCTTATATATAAATATTTGTGCTTAGACATATACTCCATTAGAAGTGTGCTTTGTCGGAAGTATTAGAGTCTAGTGCCATGCTCAATTATGGCCTTCGATTAGAACTCTCAGTTTTGATTTCTATGGCTTGTCAATTCGTTACCTGCATTGACAAGTTCCAAGCGTATCAAGATGGATTTGTATGTGTTTTTATTCTTTAATCATGGTCCTGTTTGACTTATTTACTTTTTAAAAATAGGATTGTAGCTGTTGCACTAAAATATGTTAACTGAATTTTAAATAAATTTAACCTTTTTGATTTCTTTCAATTGGGTTAGACTTGCTATCTTTTGAAAATTTATTTGTGTTTTAAGATTTTCAAAAACTAAATAAAAAAATATCATTCCTAATGATAAGACTAAACTAATGTTCCGCATATAGATATGTAAATGATTGCTAAAAATATCAATTAAAGTTAATTTATTATTATGTAAATATTAATAAAATTATACTTATAAATTAAACTTCAAAATTTTAAAAGTGTATAAATTAACTTTAATTATTTAATAATTAATTATAATTATCTTATGGTAAATTTTAAATTTTATTGGTTATATAAATATCCATAGATTATAATTATACAATTAATAAATAATAGTTTTAGATAATTTATATTAAATTAATAATTCAAAATTTTAAAATTAAAATATTTTACTCAAAGTGAAAATCATATAACCTATTATATTTTATGCTATATAAATCAATAATAGTTAATTATTTTTTGTAATTGTAAAGTTTAATTAAAATTCAAAATCTTATCAAAATTTTATAACTTAATATATAAAATATAACTAAATTTTGATGAAGTTATTGCAATATAATTTGTTAATAATAAAATTAAAATCACAATATTGATATATATATAGATACACACATACATATTTATAATTATTAATTAAATTTATAACTTATATTAGTTAATCCCCTATTGCTTCTAGTTTTAGCTCTTCACTTACTCATCTTCTTGTGATGAGCGACCTTGTATGCTTCTTCCAACTAACTTGATCAATTTTTTCTCTGCCTTGCCTTATTCTTTGAGTATCAGTGTTCCATCCATTTATGCCTTGTCTTCTTATAATGAGTGAATGATACACCCTCCCTACCTCTTGATTGATTGAGTTGCAACTCTTTGAATTTGTGATTGATCAATGGCTCGCCTCTGAGTGTTGATATAACTTCTTTTATGTGGTTGTATCTTTGTTATAGTGTTGACATTGGATAAGGCAAATCTCATACAATATAATTGTACATTGATATAAGAAGATTACTTATACCTTCTAGCTAAGTTTGAAATCTTGACTTGTGCTAGAGTTTTTTTTTTCCTGATTGGAATGATATGCGTTTTATACCTCCAAAAATAAGCTATACCAATAAAAAAATATTTATGTGAGCAAGATGTTATAAATTGTTATAAGTATCTCGACCATCTTACGACAACCAAGCATTATCCTATTAAGTGGGAATCCTCTTATGCCATTAGGCTTAATTCCTTACTATATCCTCATTTATATTTAAATAAATTTTATCTTATTTTATCGTTGCTAACTAAGTCTTCTTTAATCTCCTCTTTCCTCGATTAATGTATGTATTTATTAAGGTTTCACATCGCCTAATTGGGACATTTATTGGTCACCTAAGTACATATCTATAGCATTTTAAACATATTTTTTTTAGAGTTTTCTTTCAATAGGTGCAACTCTGACTTTCTCTCTAATATTCTCATTTCTTATCGTGCCCAACCTTGTATATTTGCACATCCTCCTCAACATCCTCATTTTTGCGACTCTCATCTTCTATTCGTGTGCTTGTTTTAGAGCCTAAACATCCTCATTTTTGCGACTCTCATCTTCTATTCGTGTGCTTGTTTTAGAGCCTAAACATCCTCATTTCTGCGACTCTCATCTTCTACTTGTGTGCTCGTTTTGAAGCCTCATTTTGTAAAACTTCCTTTTTAAGCTTGAGAAGAATCTTATGATTACAAAGAACACTTGACACCCTCCTATATTTTACCTATCTTGATTGTATCCTATGTAAAACATCCCAATCAACCCCTCCATCCTTATGTACAAACAATCTTAGATACTTATAATTTTCAATAACAAGGAACTCATCATCTCCCATCTTAACAATTGTCTTGCTATGTCTATTACTACTAAACTTAAATTCTATATATTATGCTAAATAAAAAATCTTTAACTTCTAATGTCTCCTGCTAAGATTCAAGCATTTACTCTTAGATGTGTCTAGAGAGTTTATCCATAACTAGTGTAAAAGGAGTATTGTGTATTACATAAGAACATCAATTCTTATAACACCTTTGTGAGATCAACTTCCATGGTATTCTAAAATTTAATTAAATAATTCTCTTGTGTCATATGATATTGAAATTCTATTTCAATATGTATCGGTTCTCCTTTGGGAGTTGTATTGACACCATTAGAATTATAACTGAAATAATCATAGAACATGTACACACATATCCTTAAAGTTAGATCACCATATGATTTAATAAAACTATAATTAGAAAATTGAGAGTACAATGAATCTTAATCAGCTAGGTTCTCTGGCATATCTTTGTAATCACAAGCTTTATTTTGTTTTCCACTCTACTGAGTTCGTAGATATTACTTTTAATAGGTCTAGTGCTATGATGATCATCCTGGGTCACATTTTTTGTATGCAACGTCACCCACATGTTTAAGGCTCAAGTGCTGAAGTGGAGGGAACACAAGTTTCACATCACTTAGTGCATCTTAGATGTCATCACCTTTATCAATAGTTGCATTATTGTCGAGGTCACTATCATCATTTTAAATTTCTTGGCGAATTATAGTAGAAGCTGACAATATTTGATCACTCACATCAACTCTCACAAGTTCATGATCACTCCATGAAGTGAATTGTGACTAATTATTAATTTAGCTTTTCTCAGGTAAGCTAGATTATGTAGAATAGATTTGGAAATTTCTATTCTCTGTTGTGACCTTTAGCCTGTATAAGATTGAGATGTTTGAAAGTGTTTAAATTAAGATCCAGAAAAATTCACTCAAGAACTGCATCATCTTTTTTTCTCACTGACACATCTCCCCTAGCTCTCACTTCTTCAATTTGTTGGGTAAAGAGTTAAGACGGTTATAGTGGATCTTCTGCTTCATTCATAGATTCTCAGCCTCAACAAGGTTACACAAATATATTTTTAAATCATTCTTATTTTTAGATAAAGCTAATATCAAATATGTCAGATACCATTGCACTCTTATTTTTTCCTTCTCTTTTGTTCGAAGATGCATATTATAATGAACATACATCATCTTCTGCAGGAACGATAAGAGAGACGATTTTACACTTTTGTATGAATGAGTGAGAAAGTGGACCAATTTATTTTAAAGACAGTTGAAGACGTCGTTTATGAAAAAATCCTTATTATAAACTTTTTTAGATTTTGAGCTGATCCTTTATATTAAAAGTTTAAAACCTTGTCTTTGTGGCTTCTTTATTTTCTAAGAAGCCTCGCTTTTGGGTATTTATCTGGTGTCCGATCAACCTGACTTCTAACTGCTAAGTACCCTGTCACCTTTGACTTATATGGACTTCTCATCTATGTTGATCTTCTTGGACTTTTTGTTTTGCCAATACTTGTTGAACTTTTTCACTACAAATTGTGTTGAACTTCTCCGATTGCTAGTATTTCTTCCATCCACTACACGTGTAGTACTTGGTAAGCATCCTGCATCTGTGCACTTGCAAATTTCATCAGCAAACACAACATTAGCATAACACCCAACACATTAAAACAACTTGGTTGAATTCGATCACTTAGGGTATGATTGCACTAATAATCTACCTAGAGCAACTTGATCAGACTCTACTACTTGGGGTATAATTGCATCAACAAGTTTTCTTGTTATTAAAAAAAAATACATTGTTGTTAAATGAATATCTTTTCTCATTTAGCTGACTTATTTTTATATCGCATTATTGACATAATGTTGAAACTTTGATGGCTTGTGTAAATGCCTCTGGATGGTACATCATGAATTAAGTGGTAGACGTTATCCATTTGCAACTTCTTGTCCATGTCAATCTTATTAAGAACAATATATAAAGGTTGTATCGCCATAATAATATATAAACTATAGTCCCCAAATCTAGTAAATATTATCACTTTTTATGCCTCTTTATCCTCACTAGTGTTAGGATACAATGGCTTCCTAGGTTTCAGAAATGAGCATGACATTCAATAGATGAAAAAGGTTTAAAAGTATTTTATCAACAATTAGTTTCTTTTAACTACTTTATTGTGGTTTCTTCATGATATTGTGGTTGCTATTGTTTGACATTATTAAATTATTAGTGTGTTGGACATGGTGTCTTAATAATGTTGAATGATCTTGATCTAACAACTCTCTAGCCTTCTTTAAAATTGATATAGTTGTCTACACACCTGTCACGCCGTGAGTCTGTCGAGAAAATTTCAAGATTCTCCCGCATGTGGACAATCAAACTTTTCACATCCTCATATACCTCACCCACAAAGTGTCGGAATAATAACAATAAATATCAATCACGCGAGTTATATAGATATTCACCCTGGTATCACAACCACGAGCTAATAATAGTAATCACGACTAGCACTAAGCTCATCAATCCCTACTCTACTCAACTACACTGCTCAAATCTGGATCGAACTCACTTCCGTCAGGCGGGCGTGTATGATCCAACCATCCAAATCCATCGACATAATAAAATCCATACAATGTCCATAAGTAAAATAATCCAAAACATAACAAGTTCAAAACAATCTAATGTAAGAAAAGAAACCAAAAGAAAACCAGAACTCTCCGACAAAAACTATCAACAATGGAGGGGGTGAGTCCAACACTCAAATAGGAATCTGACATATCAAAGAAATAACACTACCAGACAATCGATACTACAGTAGAGATAAAAATATGATCAAGTCGAAGTAAACAGGAGAATGAATTCTAACCAGACCCGAGTATAAAGACGATGGTATAGGAATCCCGAGTGGTATATAGAATCGATCGATATGTCAAACGTAGGTATCAACGATACAAAGATATAAACGCAGTAGAAACATATACGATAAATGCATATGCGTGCTAACGAACGATGCCGTCACCCACCGACGCCACCGATCATCTCACACACGTGAGGCCGAGGCAGAGTGTGAGAAGTCGAGACGTCACTGCACGTCACGCCACTACAGAAGGATGGGCGGACGCTTGAGATACTTGTCGATCCTCCTACCCCAAATCATAAATGGAGGAGCGAATGCCTCATCTCCAAGATACTAGACGGGGAGGAACCGTTTGACAACACGCAGGTCACACTACGCTGCTATGCGACCAAGTGGTGAGTCCTCCGCTGCAACACACTCACCGAAATCGACCACTAACCCATGGTGGTGGTGTGTGCAGTCCAGTAATCAGCGATGTGCTCAACAATAATGGAGCGGACTATCGCAAAGACGCAATCATACAAACGGTGCGTGACACTAACTAAAATATCCCGACCTAATCCACGTATATAAAACGCATCATAGGTCAACGAATCAAAACAATCCAAAGGTACACAGAAGGTATAAAACCTAGGTCCTGAACATGGTAAAGCATGGTATATCACTACCCCTATAAGCATGTATAAACAGGTAAAATATACATGAGATGCAAACCAATCAATAAATCAAGCATGTACCAAGATTTGGGTAGTGATTAATCGAAACAGATAAGAAACACAATTAATGCAACATGTTAATTTCATTACTAAGCATATCAAGACAAAAAGTCAAAAGTACCCGCCTCCAATCGAAATGGTCCAGTCCGATATCGAGATACTCGTCTCGCGTCAAGGTCCTGTGTCACCAATACACATATTTTATTTAGCTACACTCATAAAAATAGCTAAATAAAATCCCTAAAACTAATTTAGGGAAAAACCCTAATCACATAACCTCAATTACCTATTTAAATCTAATAGTTAACTAGAGTTAGTAACTTAACCCCCAATCAACTCTTTAGATTAGAAAATCCAAACTTAAATCCATTACACAAATAGATTTAAAGTTAAACCTAAAACTAATTCTAGTAACAAATTCTTTCTTTTCTTCACAGTACACATTCTTACCTTTGCCCTTGATCTAAAACCCCTGGCAATGTTTGTTTGAGTGCTGCCGGCAATAAACACCACTAGAACCAAGATCACTTCCAACAAATCCTCACTGGTTAGGATCAAAAGAAGAGATCAAACAGTGACGATTACAAATCAAAGAATATACCTCGATTCTACCTTACTCCGAGACCCCCACAGCTTCAAGAAAGAATAAAATAGTGCATCCTTCTTCAATGATCGGCAACAGGAAGAATCCACAGACTATGCTAGGCACGGGAGGCAGCCGACTGATGCGGCACCACCCTTTGATCTGCTCCAACAAAGAGGCGACTGAGATCTCCACGGTAAGGGCGAAGGGTGACAGGCAGAGGTAAAGACCTCGGCACAGAGAAGAGAAGAAGGCGTCGGGTGGTTGCCTGGTACAAGGCCGAGAGAGGATTGTCCTCCCTTCCCAACGCGATGATCCTAGGGCTAGGGCACCGGTGGCCGGCGCTAGGCTGTGGAGGCAGAACAGCGGTGGCGTGCGTGAGGAGATCGGAGAGACGCGAGAGGAAGGAGGCGTCTGCGATAAGCCACCGGCACTAAAGATCACCACTGCGAGGGCCGAGGGGCGACGATGGCTAGGGCACAAGCAATTGGGGCGGCAGAGCAAAGGAGGAGAAATAGTGGAAGGAACCACCGGTTAGGGTGGTTAGGGCTCGGAGGAGAATCGGGCACACGAGGACTTTCGGCGAAGAAGAGAAGAAGAAAACAAATAAAGGAATAAAGCAAAAAGAAATATAAAAGGAAAAGGAAATATAAACATTTCCTCACTTAAATAGGGTAGCCTAAACAGACTTTTCCGGGTCCCGTTCTTGTCCCCGTTAACTCGTCCATACGAGCTCCGAAAAATTCTCGAAAAATTTTCAAAAATTCCGGAAAATTCCCTTATTAATATTCACCTATTTTCCGGTATTTTACATTCTCCCTCACTAATAAAAATTTGGTCCCCAAATTATGTACTATCGAGTCAAAAAATATAGAGTATAAATGCAGTGAAATAAATCATATACCTCAAGTGAAAAGATGGGGATATCGAGCCGGATCGTATCCTCAAGCTCCCAAGTAGCCTCCTCGTCTGAACGATACGCCATCCGACTTTAACCAGTCGGATAGTCTTGTTCAAGCAATCGACGCTCCTTCCGGCCGAAGACTGCATCGAACCTCCTCATAGTAATGTCAGTCGAACGAACTCGAGACATCACAAGACACGCGTCGGATCGTGCGTATCTCCTCAAAGATGATACGTGAAAACATCGTGAACGCGAGGATTCGGTGGTAAGGCCGGTAAGCCACACCGCTCGATCCTCTCCTAGATCTCGAAGGACCAATATACCGCTGGAGCTAGCTTACCCGAGGCTAAATCTCTTCACCCTTTCGTGGGTGAAACTCGAAATACATGGTCGCCAACAGAAAACTCCAAAGGTCTGCGCCTCCGATCCGCATAACTCTTCCGACGGTCCCGCGCCTCGACATCCTCCGTCTGATAATACGGACCAACTCGCATCCTGTGAACTCTATGAGGTCCCAACACCTTCTCCAACCTCATCCTGAGAGGATGTGGTCAAGGCATAACGCCTCAAACGGTGCCATCCGGATAGCCGAACGAAAGCTATTGCAGTAGGCAACTCTACCAACAACGGTCCTCCCAACCGCCTCCAAATCCATAACATGACCTCGGCAGTCCTCTAAAGTCCGAATGGTCCGCCGATCCGCCCATCCGTGGACGGAAAGTCAGCATCAAACGGAGTGCCGTGTTTCAAGGCCCGCCGCAGACCGCCGTAAACGAGACGTGAACCGTGGATCTCTATCCGAAATGATACTAATGGAACACCATGTAGTCCGATAATCTCCGACAATACAGATCCGCCAATCGATCCAAGGGATCGGTCCTGATCCTATCAAGAGTGCGCGGATTCGTTAATTGATCACGACACACCCAAATCGCATGGCCTCGCCGTGTCCCTGCAAACCCACCACAAAGTCCATAGTGATGTGATCCCACTTCCACCGTGAATAGGGAATCAAGTAATCCCGCAGTCTCAATGTTCACCTTCACTGCCGATGCAAGACATCTAGCTACAAAATCCGCGATGTCTTTCTTCACGCTGCTCCACTAGTAGGAACGCCTCAAGTCTCGATACATACGGGTCCCACTGGATGGATCGCAAATCGAGAACGGTGAGCCTCCCGGTAGCTCCTAAGACCGGATGAGACCGAGGTACGATAATCGCCTCGGAAGTATATAACACCCTCCTCGCCTCATAAACTTGGCCACGCCTCGAAGCTATCTCGATCGCCAACGAATCGACAATGCCGATCACCACCGAGCCTTCTGATCTTCGCCCCGACGACGATCGAGCAACCATGGTAACCAAAATCGCCTCAGTAGATCCTCCTCAAGGCCCAACTTCGTAAAAACTAGCTAATCAGTGGTAAGTAGTCTCGCAAGACTGTCTCGCCGAAGACAGCAACCACATTAGCTTTCCGGTGGTAGCTAATGGTACAATCGTAATCCTTTAGAACTCCATCCATCTCCTCTCGGAGATTAAGCTCCTTCGAGTGAAAATATATTCGAGACTCTTATCAGTGAGAATCTCAAATGTAATACAGATAAATGATGCAAAGCTTGAGCAAAGATGATGGCGCTAACTCCAAGTCATGAATCGTAGTTCTTCTCATGCCCTTCACGAGAAGCATAAGAGACTACTGTCAGACGTATCAAACCAAACCCAGAGAAGCATCGATAGAGTACAACCATCCTCTCCGTAAGGTAAGACCAAAACCGAGCCGACACTAATCTCCGGCTCACCGAAAGTCGATCTCACAATCCTGACCATGTGAACTCACGCCTTTCCGGTAAGACGTGTCAATGGCGTGTGTTAGTAAAACCCAAAACGCTAATATCCTCGCTAGTCCTAAAATCATGGATCTCCTCCGACTTGTTTGCTCTGCCTCGATCTTCGAGGATCAATCAAATACCTCTTTAGAAACCACGTGTCCTTAAAACCGATCGAGGATAACCACACTAACTTCAGATGTAAGAATCTCCAAACTATACGAAGACGCTGCAGACGCTCCTCCTGAATGCGAGTAGACCAATATGTCATCAATGAAAACGATAACAAACCGATCCAGATACTCAAGAAAAATGCGGTTCATCAAGTCCATAAACACCACTGGAGCATCGGTAAGCCCAAACGGCATTACTAAAACTCATAATGACCGTCTTCTGGATATCTGAGTCTCTGACCCTCAACTGATGATATCCGAATCGCAGATCAATCTTAGAATACACTGAAGTACCTCTGAGCTGATCAAACAAATTCTCGATTCGTGGTAATGGATATTTATTTCTGACGGTCACTGCATTCAGCTGTCTGTAATCAATACTTAACCTCATAGTGCCGTCTTTTTTCTGAAATAATACCGGAGAACCCCATGGGAAACACTAGGCGAATGAATCCCTATCCAAAGCTCCGAGTCAACCTCTGCTCAACTCTTCGCCATACGACAGCGATGAAGTTTTGAATCACCAATAGTGAACTCCACCGGGAGGCAAACCAGAAGCTTCTCGTGGAATACATCCGGATACTCGACTACGTAAACGCGAGAGTCATGAGATTAATCGAGATAATAGAAACCACGACACCGTGATACCGAATCGCTGAAATAATCGAGATGCCGTCGTCTCTAATGCCAGTGAAACTCCACGAGGGTTGGTTCGAAGGTCGACCACTGGCAATCAACGGTAGCATGATATACCGATAGCCAATCCATGCCAAGAATGATATCAAACTCGACCATCTCCAATACTAGAAGATCTACCGGTATCATGTTGCCAAGTCTAACGGCAATCTCTCGATCTCCGGTGACGCCTAATGTATCACCGGACGGTAGGGAGACATCGCTGCAATCTAATAGTAGGTAATCTACCAATCTCCGGCATAAAGGTACACCAGTATCAATCAAAATATCATCGGAAAATGCATAAATGGAAATCGTATCATGGAAAACGGATCCGCCTCACTGCATCCTCCCCGTAATCGCATGAACTCGCCCTCCGGAGGAGGAGGAGGAACCCAATGTATCGAGGTCCTGACTACATAAGACCGAGAGGATGGTGATTGATCGCCGACCGAGTCGACATCGCTCGGATAATAAGGTCCTCGAACAGAACTGGGTGCAATGAAGCACCGAGTACTCTGCCCAAGCATGCCAAATGCCGCCGAGGCTGCCGACGCCGTGAGGAATGAAGCCGCCTCGATACGCGATCGACTAGACTGCCCCTCGACTGACCTCCTAAGCCGTGCCGAGCCTTCACCGACAATCTCGCTCAGGTGCATTGCAGTGCAAGCTAGGTGATCTCTAGATCCACATCGAAACAATGAGTATCACCGAAGGTGGTTGCCGTTCTCTGAGAAACCGGAACGCCCAAGAAGACTCGAGACGAGACGTACTCGACCGACCGCTCTCACGACTACTCGATGCTGTCTGCCGCCGCGCGGATCCGCTCCCGATGTCGACCAGATACTTCCTTTTCCTGTCCGGATATCTCTGAGCTAACTCTATCATCAAAGCTCGAGCCAGTGCATCGTAGTAAGATGTGATCCCTAAACCGGCAAGTCGTATATGCAGATAACCATCCAGAATAAATCATGCGAGTTCTGTCCTCCGCAACTAGCTCGACAAAACCGAGCCAACCGAGGAATTGATTATACTCGGTCACGAGCGGTTATTCGCCTCGAAAACTCGCGAGCCATTTGATAAGACAAGGAAAGAAGCGGCTCAAAAGCCTCTCGAACTGGTCCATGGACGTTACACTCACCAACGAGTAATCCACTGCATTAGCTTCATCCCAGAATGGTAGGCGCACCGCTTTCTCCCACCAGCAAGCCGTATAGAAGAAAGTTCTCCATAGTCTCTATCCATGACAGCCATACTCGGATCGAGATCTCCGCGGAAAAGAGTGAAACGAGTCTTCATCGACTGTCTTCGAATCCTAGCCCGCCACAATATCGCCGCGGAGCCACGGGCAGGAGTCGAACACCGATACTACAGTGGTACCGCCGGAATAAAAGTGGCCGCGGTACGGTAGGTAATGGTTGATAGCCGGTGCAGATCCCTAATGCAGGCCGGGGTACATCAGATGATCTGGGGCACAGGGCCGCCGTGGATACATCGAGATCCAAGTGGCGGTGGTCAATACCGGAGCGAATGTCAGTACATGCACTCAGAATAGGTACGCTACCGAGGTGGGTACCTCTATAGAGCCGCCGGTCCGAAGCCCAACGTGCCGCCGAGTCCTGGCACTCACCGTTCACTATCAGGCATCTCATATCCAGATCCGGTCCTCGCATGGTCGCCCAAAGACCACGCCTCGCAGAATACGAGTAGATCGTATCTGTTAAATTAAATTACGGATATTACTACAAGTATAAAAATCATTAAACAAACATCATACCTATTTGCCCGAGATGTTCGCCCCCAACTGACCTCAAATTCAACGAGAATATCGGAATCCAAATAACCAAACGAAATCCAAAACATAACCATATCGAATCCGAAACGTTTCAAACCTGCTAACCAAATACCCGTAATACCAACAATGTATCCGATAAATCTCGAACACCAAAAGGTGTATCATAACCGCCCGATACCGATAAATTGCATCGATAAATCTAAATCCATAATATAAAATCCAACAAGTATCGCCAACTTGGCTCTAATAAATAAGTATCAGGTTATCCCAAACATCTAAAATACGAAACAAAAGATCGATACCACTTCACGGAGGTCCCCGTCCGAGAAAATTTCAAAGATCTCACGGTGGACAATCCAAACTTTTCTACATCCTCATATACCTCGAATAATAACAATAAATAAAATCAATCACCACGCAGCTTATATAGATATTCACCTGTCACAACCACGCAGCTAATAATAGTAATCACAAACACTGACTGAAATCCACCCTACTCAACTACACTCGTAAAGCTCAAACCGACGAACTCACCCTTGTAGTAGAATAAATCCAAATCCAAATCCATCGACATAATAAAATCCATACAACGTCCATAAGTAAAATAATCCAAAACATAACAAAACAATCTAGAACGAAAAAGAAACCAAAAGAAAACCAATCATATCCTCGAGGTCTGCAGGGACCAGCAACTGAAACTCAACCCGAAAATATCAACAATGGAGGCGTGAGTCCAACACTCAGTACAATTGATATGCAAAGTAAAGAAATAACACCTAACACTACTCCTGATATAAGAAAGATAAAATACGATCAAGTAAACAGAGAGGAACTAACCAGACTCGAGTATAAGGACAAACAATGGTATAGGAATCATGTAGTATCCAAACGATACGGATATAAACGTGCACAAACACAGCAATAAACGATGATACGATGACAGGCGATCCCGTCACCCCGACGCGATCATCTCACACACGATAGTGAGGCCGAGTCAACTCCAACCGTCACTACTCGATGAGTGACCGAGTGGACGGGATGTTGTCGAGTACACCTATCCTCCTACCCCAAATCATAAATGGGAGCGAATGCTCTCTCTCCCAGACTCAAAGACGGGAGGAATCTCTCGGATAACACGCAGGTCACACTATGAGTGGACCAACGGTGCTAATAGTCCTACACTTTGAATCGACCACAACCCATGAGTGGTGGTGTGTCCAACTGTCGATGTGCTCAACAATAATGGAGCGGACTATCGCAAAGACGCAATCATCGCAAATGGTACGTACGTACTAACCAAAATATCCCACCTAATCCACATGTGTATATAAAACGATCATAGTCAACGAATCAAAACAATCCAAAGGTACATAGAAACCTAGGTCCCGAATACGGTAAAGCATGGTATATCACTACCCTATAAGCATGTATAAACAAATATATGAGATGCAAACCAATCAATAAATCAAGCATGTACCTAACCGAAAGAGATAAGAAACACAATTAATGCAACATGTTAATTTCATTACTAAGCATATCAAGACAAAAAGTCAAAAGTACCCGCCTCCAATCGAAATGGTCCAGTCCGATATCGAGATACTCGTCTCGCGTCAAGGTCCTGTGTCACCAATACACATATATTTTATTTAGCTACACTCATAAAAATAGCTAAATAAAATCCCTAAAACTAATTTAGGGAAAAACCCTAATCACATAACCTCAATTACCTATTTAAATCTAATAGTTAACTAGGGTTAGTAACTTAACCCCCAATCAACTCTTTAGATTAGAAAATCCAAACTTAAATCCACTACACAAATAGATTTAAAGTTAAACCTAAAACTAATTCTAGTAACAAATTCTTTCTTTTCTTCACAGTACACATTCTTACCTTTGCCCTTGATCTAAAACCCCTGGCAATGTTTGTTTGAGTGCTGCCTGCAATAAACACCACTAGAACCAAGATCACTTCCAACAAATCCTCACTGGTTAGGATCAAAAGAAGAGATCAAACAGTGACGATTACAAATCAAAGAATATACCTCGATCCTACCTTACTCCGAGACCCCCACAGCTTCAAGAAAGAATAAAACAGTGCATCCTTCTTCAATGATCGGCAACAGGAAGAATCCACAGACTATGCCAGGCACGGGAGGCAGCCAACTGATGCGGCACCACCCTTTGATCTGCTCCAACAAAGAGGCGACTGAGATCTCCACGGTAAGGGCGAAGGGTGACGGGCAGAGGTAAAGACCTCGGCACAGAGAAGAGAAGAAGGCGTCGGGTGGTTGCCTGGTACAAGGCCGAGAGAGGATTGTCCTCCCTTCCCAACGCGATGATCCTAGGGCTAGGGCACCGGTGGCCGGCGCTAGGCTGTGGAGGCGGAACAGCGGTGGCGTGTGTGAGGAGATCGGAGAGACGCGAGAGGAAGGAGGCGTCTGCGATAAGCCACCGGCACTAAAGATCACCACTGCGAGGGCCGAGGGGCGACGATGGCTAGGGCACAAGCAATTGGGGCGGCAGAGCAAAGGAGAAGAGAAATAGTGGAAGGAACCACCGGTTAGGGTGGTTAGGGCTCGGAGGAGAATCGGGCACGCGAGGACTTTCGGCGAAGAAGAGAAGAAGAAAACAAATAAAGGAATAAAGCAAAAAGAAATATAAAAGGAAAAGGAAATATAAACATTTCCTCACTTAAATAGGGTAGCCTAAACAGGCTTTTCCGGGTCCCGTTCTTGTCCCCGTTAACTCGTCCATACGAGCTTCGAAAAATTCTCGAAAAATTTCCAAAAATTATGGAAAATTCCCTTATTAATATTCTCCTATTTTCCGGTATTTTACACCACCTACACTGTATATTCTTGAACTACACCATCTATTAGGCTATATATGTAAGATACAATATGATATTCTATAGTTGCATTAACAACAACAAATCACAAGTTTATGATGCTTACCCATAGAGGCCTTGTCTAGCTATAACACATCATTTTCATCCCTTCTTGCATGATATGATCCATATTTAGATCTCCTTTACTATCATTGAGTTATAGACCAACAATTTTATGTGTTGAGGGCTCGATACTAGGATTGTGGATGTTGAATATGATTTTATGATACAATATATTTTTTGCTACACTAGATGGAATTTGATTGATGTGGAAAAAATTTTGCAATGCTTGGACTGAGAGATTTTGTTTTCTCCTTTATGTAGGTATTATCTGTAGGACCATTGCAGGCCATGACTAGACTGGATAGAAGGAACGGGTGTATAGATGATAATTTAAGGGTGCGTTTGGTTTGCACCGTTTTCATTTTCATTTTCTGGAAAACGCGCGTTTTCTAGAAAACGCGCGTTTTCTAGAAAACAGAAAACGACTTTTTGTCATTCTCTGTTTTTCTAGAAAACGATAGTCAATTTTTTAGAAAACGCGCGCGGAAAACGCAAACCAAACACCGTTTTTCAGAAAACGCGCGTTTTCCAGAAAATGAAAATGGAAAACGCGCGTACCAAACGCCTCCTAAAATTTTCTTTTTTTGGCAAAATATAAACGTTCTCGTGTGTGGATTCACTTAGTTATCTTAAGTTAGATTGCAATGATAATGTAATATTAATAACAATAAATGAAATTGATACTAACAATACAATTTTACATTGGTTGAAGCCTTGCTCCTACTCTACTGCTTATTGATTCATTAAGTGAATTACTTTCAAAAATCCACTAGTCCAATTCCTTTCTGAAGGTGGAAAAACATCATTAGTATCATGCAAAAAGCAAGAGAGACAAGAATAATACCAAGCGCTAGAAGTTGTTTAGCTTGGACATTCGATTATAAGAACTTCACAAGGGAATTGGTGCGCCTCTATTAAGTCACATATCCCCCGAAAACTTACATAGAAAGAACTCAAACAACTAATTTTTGAGCGCTTTTAGTTGACTTAAATAAAGTTTAGTTGATTAATTAAACATTTCTAGTAGTTGCATACCCAACGATCTTTTGGCTAGTTGACTGCTCATCAGTTAATGTCTAGTTGACTGTGCATTAGTTAGTCGACTAAAGCTTATTTCAGTCACTGCACTTTTGAGTCTCGATTGAGAAGACCATCAAATCAATGTTAGCAATATCTAAAATACACCTTTGTTCTATGGTAGGGAAAAAACAACCAATGCCACATCATGATGAGAGAACACGAACACTTGTAATGTTCAAAATCACAATTTGTGTCGGTTGCTTCAACGATATTGTTTTTGTATTGTTGATCTTTTGACATATGGTTTTGGTAGTAAATTAGAGGTGGAATAAAGGAGATGAGAAGGAAAAAAAAGAATATAAGACAATGTGTTATTGTTTAGATTTTGTGTTCAATATTAAAGGGGAGCCTTGACGCAATGGTAAAGGTGCTGCCATATGATCTAGAGGTCATGAGTTCGAGTCTCAGAAATAACTTCTTGCAAAATAAAGTAAGACTACGTACAATAAACTCTTTCCCTGGACTCCGCATTGGTAGGAACTTCGTGTATCGGGTTGTCTTTTTTTTCTTATAATTTTGATATTATTTTGTATGAATATAAACTTAAAAAGAAAATATTATTTTAAATAATTTTGACCTGATGATGTTGACATGACAAGATACTCATTGAGAAAATTAAAACACTTAAATAAGAGACATTGAATGTGTCGAGTAATATTGAGTTTCGATTATTTATTATAATGATACATTTTGACCTTGCCACTTAGCACGGTACAAGATTTTAAACATGGAACAAACCATGATTATCAATATCATTGTCACTCACTAGTGTTAGGACTAGTGCGACTGAGCTAGAGGGGTGAATAGCAAACACCCCTAATTTAGAACTCAAAGAATTCTTGCTAATTACTTAGCAAGGTTAGAACCATTAAAACATGGTGAAAATTAAAAGAGAGTAACAAACCAAAGACATAAAGACATAATGTGGTTCAACAACTCATAGATTCCTAATCCTCAGTCTATTGTTCCTTTAGGTGGATCACCCCTAACAACCACTATTTTTCTCTTTATTGGTCGATTATTGAAGGTGGTGATACCTCTTACAAATGATTTGAATGATTTAGCGACTACAATATTTGTTAGCTAATCTGACCATTGTTGATTTATCGACTCTTTCCACACCTAGCTCTTGTAACAACAAGTATCTAGAATTTGTCATCAGTCGATCAATCCCATGATTGTCGATCAACTCACTTTGTCGAGACGAAAACTCAAGTTAGGCTTGACCGCGAAGCTCCTCATTTAATGTTTGAAGTTTCACCAATTGACTGATAAGGTCCATCGGCTAAGTCTACTAAGTCCATAACTAAGATATTAGTGAATTGGTATCTAATACCAGTCTACTGGTACATTAACTCTGACTACTTCTAAGGTTGAGTTTGCCTATATTGAGATCTATTGTCACCTAGATACATTTTCTCTCAACACTCAACTCACCAAGAGGTAACCTATGCCTTGAAGCCATCTTGACTACTCATCCCTTGGATGCACCAAAACTTGCAGCTCCTTATGTCATCCTTCATGCCTTTTCCTACATAGTTCACTTCCTTAACTCAGTCACACTTGAATGCTCCTTGTCCTATGATCCCTTGAATCCTTTTTGTCATCCTTCTCCAATCTCCATGGATCTCAAGCCATCGAATCATCAACCAACCTTGGCCACACCAAGATGTTTCCATGTGTATATCTTCAAGTCCTGCACAATTCAAATACATATATTGAATACAACAAGAATCCTAACAAACTCTTTGCCCAATATATCAAAATGCATCGATTAATCCTTATTGCAACAATCTGTCCTTTTTTGATGGAATATGTTTAACTTAGGTAATCATGAATGATAAATGCACAAATATGTTAGGGACAGACGACTCCTTCGGTTTAGCTCCCCCCTCGAGCTAGTAATTTTTACAAAACATACAAGGGAGATTGAATTTTTGAAAAATTCTAACTTTAAACCCCCTTATTTATCTCCCTCTTCGCCATGCATAAAAAAGATTGTACCAAATAGGCTTAAAACCTCATGATATTACCTTTAACGACGATTTTAAATCTATGTCTTGGATCTACATAGAATATTAGCAAGCGAAAATAGCAAAAAGTCTTTTTTTCTGACTATGTTTGCAAGTACCAATTGACTGAGCACGGTTATCGAGCGAATGCAAGTCCAATTGTAGTTGACTAGTTTATGAACCAGTCAACTTGTTTCTATTGATTTTCAAAGTGCACATTTGAATTTATAAACCTTAGAATTTTTTAAAATTTTAAAGAGGTTTCTCTAATGTATATTTATCAAGGAAAAATCAATTTTTATGAAAAAGGTACCAAGTTAACCATTTTAAGTGAATTATAAGTTAACCTCATCATTGTTGATTTTTATCAAGACCCACTATTTGTTTAAGGGGATTTTTGACAACTAGTAAAGGTCGGGTCCAACCAGGTTCATTAAATTCCTTCAGTACCCCTCCCTTCTAATACTCTTGGTCTTATCTTAATCCCAAGCAATAAGAGTATGAAAAGTCTTTTTCCAAAAAATATAACAACAACCAAACCTTATCCCATTAGGTAGGGTCGGCTATATGGATTCTTTTACGCCATTGAGCTATATCTCCTATTATATCATCATCTATACTTAAATAAATTTTATCTTGTTTTATTGTTGCTAACCAAGTTTTTTTTGGTTTTCCTCGTTTGATATGTGTGTTTGTCATAGTTTCACATCGCTTACTGAAGCATTTATTGATCGTCTAAGTAGATGCCCATACCATCTTAAACGTCTCTCGAAGTTTTTTCTCAATAGATGCAACTCCGACTTTTTCTCTAATGCTCTCATTTCTTATTTTGTCTATGTCCACACATCTACCTTAACATCCTCATCTCTGCAATTCTCATCTTCTACTCATGTGCTCTGAGTCATAGCGCAATATTCAGCTTCATATAGCATAGCAGGTCTAACTGCGATTTTGTAGAACTTTCCTTTAAGTTTTAGAAACAGACACTTTACGGTCATATAAAACACCCGACGCTCTCCTCCATTTCAACCATTCTGTTTGTATTCTATGTAAGACATCTCTCTCAATACCTCCATCGTTTTGCAAAAATGATCCTAAATATTTAAAGCTCTTGGTTCCGAGCAACTCATCATCATTATCTTAATAATTATCTCATTACGTCTAATATTGCTAAACTTAAATTCCATATATTCTGTCTTTATTCTACTAAGCTTAAAACCTTGCATCTAATGTTTCTCACGAAGATTCTAATTTAGTATTTATTTCTTCACGTGTTTTATCTACCAAAATAATATCGTTTGCAAACAACATGTACCACGGTACTACGGTACTGTGTCTTGAATGTGTGTAATGAGTTCGTCTATAATTAGTATAAAAAGATAGAGACTCAGAGCTGATCCTTGATATAACCCTATCTTTATTGGAAATGCTTCAGTTACTTTGCATGAAGTCTTTACTGGTCATTATATCATCGTACATATCCTTAATTAGTTCAATATATGTTACACTAGCACCTCTATTTTCTAGAATTCTCCATATAATTTCTCTTAGAACTCTATCATAAGTTTTTCATATATAGATCTTATTTTTTGCTCTCGATATTTTTCATTTAATTGTCTAAGAAGATGTATACTTTCTATTGTCTACTTTCTATTGTCGACCTTCCAAGCATGAATGCAAATTGATTTTCGGTCACTGTAGTGTTTTTCCTTAATCTTATTTATGTTACTTTTTCCCAAAGTTTCATGGTATGACATTATTTTAATATCTTTATAGTTTGCATAATTTTGTACGTCTCTCTTATTCTTATATAAGGGAACTAGAGTACTTACCCTCCATTATCAGACATTTTTTTTTTTATTTTCATTATCATGTTAAATAATTTTGTAAGTCATTCAATACTTTGTTCCTTGGGCACTTTCATACTTCTATTGGAATATCATCCGGTCTAATGGCTTTTCTATTGTGCATCCCATTAGTCTACTTCTTAAGTTTGAATTCTACGATAAAAATTTATATTTCTATACTCATTTGAACTTAAATTACTTAAGTTGGTTACCTAAACTTCATTAAAAAGTTGATGAAAATGCATCTTCCACCACTCTTTTATTTCTCCATCATTTACTAGTACTCTATTATATTCATTTTTAATACATTTTATTTAAGATTAGATCTCTGATTTTCCTATTTTATAAATGTCTCTTGCCCCTCTTTTTGTATCCAATTTTTGATATAATCGTTCAAAAGTTTCATTTTTTGCTTCATTCACTACTTTCTTAGCCTCTTTCTGGACTATTGTATATTTTTTTAAATTTTCCTCATTCTTACAAATATATAATTCTTTATAAGCTGTTCGTTTTTCCTTCACTTCCTCTTGTACTTTCTTAATCCACCACCAAGATTCCTTATCTAGTGATACATGTCCCTTTGATTCACTAAGTACACTCTTAGCTACTATTTTCAATTTTGATACCATCTTATCTCATGTCGTATTAGAGTCACCATATATTTCACCTAATATTTGTACTCCTATCTTCTCCTTAAATATATTTTGCTTTCCATCCTTTAATTTCCACCACTTAATTCTAGGAGTCATATATATTTTCTTTCTATTGATATTATTCTTGAGACATATATCCAACACTACAAGCCTATGTAAGGTAGTTAAACTTTATCTAGGGATGACCTTACAATCTTTACAAATCTTTCTATCATTCTTACTAACTTTAAGAAAGTAAATTTGTGATTTATTATTTTCATTTTTGAATGTGACTAAATGTTTTTCTCTTTTTTTTTTTTTAAATGTATTAGCTAATATAAGGTCATATACTATCGCAAAATCTAATATTATTTTCCCTTCTCCATTTCTCGTTCCAAACTCATAAACCCATGTACTCTCTCATATTTTTCATTTTTCACTTTGACATGCCCATTTAGATCACCTCCTATTAAACTCATTTCATTTGGAGGAATGTTTTGTAATACTTCATCTAAGTCACCGCAAAATCTTGATTTAGTAGCTTTATTTAATCTTACTTGTGGTGCATATATGCTAATTATGTTCATAGTTTGTTCGTTACTATTATCTTAAGAGCTATAATTCGATCCCCTTTTCTAACTACTACAACTTCATCCTTTAACGAACTATTTACAACAATACTCACTCTATGTCTTGCTTTACTCTTTCCTGTGTACCATTACTTAAAACCTGAGTTCTCTATCATCTTTACTTTCTCGCCTACTCATTTTGTCTGTTGTATACACAAAATACTAATTCTTCTTATAATTATTGTATCTATTATCTTCATTGATTTATCAATGAGGGTTCTTATGTTCTATATTTCAAATCTTAGACTATTAGTTTTTCTATTATATTTATTCTTTTCCAACTTATGGTGGAAGAATTCTTGCCTATTTAATACTACACCTAAGTTTTTACGGAGATATAGCGGTCCTTATTGATACATTACAGTCGGACCTTGCAATATGAACTCTTACATATTTAGCACTGCACCCGAGTCTGGAGATGTAGTAGTCCTTGACGAGACGCTACAGTTAGACGCTGTAACGCGTTCCTTTCGGAGAACAACTTAGCAGTAGCACAATAATTTAATGGATCCATTCATTGAACATTTATCATAATTTTAACGCTGGCTGACAATCTAACGCAACCCTTCTTTATCCGGGCTTGAGATCGGCTATGACGGATTTTTCTCCGCTTCCCCAAAAATAAAAAATTAAAAAAAAATCATGTTTTAGGATGATAGAGGTGGTAAACTTTTCCAATGCCAACTTTAAGGTATCAACTTGTTTCCTTAAAGTCTACTTTTCTAGCTTTAACTCTTTAATCCTAAGGTGATATGTGATCATGTGCACAGATTAATGGAGCCAAGTTTACCTTCAAGAATTCTCTTGAAACACATTTTTTAGATTTCATATTTTTACTTACAATATCTAATGATTTATTTAAGGAATTTACTAATTCTACTAACTGATCTTCAAAATATAAGGAATTTACGTCACTTACCAAGTTGCTTGGGTATCATCCTTGGCTCCTTCTTTACTCAATCTCCTTTTTTCTTCGGATGACAATATGGAGACTCCATCATTAATTGCCATAAATACAATGTATGTTTGCTCTATAAGACACCACACTTCTTCATCGGATGATGATGATGAGGTATTGTCTCATGTAGCAGTCAACGACTTCACCTTTGATTTCTATGGTGGTGTCAACTTATTCTCCTTGCCTTTATTTAACTTAGGGCTTTGATCCGCACATGCCCCTATTTTTGATAATTATAGCACCAAATGGACCTTTTTCTTTCTCCTTAATTTCAATTTATTTTTAAAATTTTTCCTTACCTTGCATACCATATAAGCCTCTTTGTCGGTATCCTCCTCAATAGTGTATTCATTAGAGCTAGAGAATGATGACCTTTTCCTCTTTCTTTTTGACAAGTGCTATGTTTCAGTTCCGGTAGGCCTCCTTGTCTTCAACCTCGGGGTTCCTAGAAATATACAATTACATTTTCAGAAACAGTTCATTTAAGGTACTTACATTTGTACCGGTCGATTGATACACTGACTCAGACCACTTTTAAGGTTGACTCCACTTATGTTGAGATCTACCCTCGCCCAAGTATATTTTCTCTCTACACCCAGCTCACCAAGAGTTATACTTGTGCCCTGAAGCCATCTACCGTTAGGTTACTTGGCCCTCAGATGCTCTCAAGTCTGCAACTCCTCCTTGTGACATTGCTGGGCCCTTTTGTCTCACTCAACCCACTCAATTGACTTGGGCTAAGTTCACTCAACTTGCCCAACCACTTCATGGTCAATCATCAAGTGAGCTCAACCATCTAGGCCATGCTAGTATGGGTAGTGCCAAAAATTATGGGTACCTAACCTTTGCTCGTCCTATATATAGAGTTACTGTTAATTTGATCATTCTATTCATAATGATGTGGACACTTGGATCTGTTCATACTATTGTTAATATCCTAGTTGTATCCTACTTGGCATACATGTGATTACCAAGTTATAACTAGTTTTGACTGTAGTTTAATAAGCAAATATCACCACATTACTCTGTCATAGAGATCACAGATATCATAAGTAAAAGAAAAGATATTAAGAAGTCATTTGAGAAATATTTAGACTAATCCAATGACCTTAATCCCTGCCCACAATGGATTCACAAGGTTGTGGA
Source organism: Zingiber officinale (assembly GCF_018446385.1). Classification (NCBI taxonomy): domain Eukaryota; kingdom Viridiplantae; phylum Streptophyta; class Magnoliopsida; order Zingiberales; family Zingiberaceae; genus Zingiber; species Zingiber officinale. The sequence continues at coordinate 35,211,240 of NC_055992.1, read as the reverse complement.
CCTAATGTACTAACTATGTCGAGTTGTGATGGTTCAAATAAAAAGTAAACCTAGAAACATACAAAATGCAAACTATGGTGCATCATTTGAAATTTCAAACTATGTCAGTTAGTACACTTTGAATTTCAAATTCCATGAGAGGAATGATACCCAGTACCAAGAGATTGAAATTCCATGTCATGCCATCTGTTAGAGCCAAAATTTTTAGTTCCGCTCAAAGGTTGGCACTAGAATAGGCTAGGGCGGCACAAATGAAAGTCATATGAGTAGGGTCAGACAGTACCTCACTTTGTATCAATTAGCATAAATGAAAGCCAAGAAAAGCTATAAATTATCTCGAATTAGGGAGTAGAAAGCATACAACTATAAGCATCAATAGAAGAAGGCTCCTAGCAGATCGATGGTAGATTCCACTTCAGTGACATTGGCGTCGGCGGATGACTTCAATAGGGTGTGAGTGGGATTGGTAAGGTCACAAACTCATCAACTTTTATAAAACTTATTAGTATTTATAATGTTATTATTATTCAATTAATAATTTAATACCATAGATATTGTATAACATGGTTTGAAATTTTAGTGAGTGGCACGGTCGGAATGTATCATTCTAATAAATTACCGATACTTGATACCACGCGCGATGGGTAATCTATCCTCTGTCATTGTGTAAATCATGTTGATGAGTATTGTGTCATTGACGTTCGACACCACTTACCATATTACAAATTGTGTTAAGATGAATTAAAATAATATTTGCTATTTTTTATAGCTTTTGTTCGTACAACACAATTTCAGTCCAAACTTAGCTATATAATTGTGTTTTCTTCATCAGTTAGGTCGATAGACTGACACAGTATCAAAACACTGTCGTTCCAACTCCATCATGGCTCTAAATTTTGAGCCTTTTTCTGCTCTCCCCCTCCACCAATGGAGCCAAGTCAGTATGGTCTGACCTGACCTACTCCTTTACTCTTGCCTCTTTTATCACACTGCTCATTCTCCCTCTTTATTGCTAGCGCTAGATGGACAGTTGATTTGTGCCTATTGTATTGTGTATCAGAACAAGTCGTCACCAATTTATGATTGAAATTGGTTCCAGAACTGATACTTACACCTTATTACTTGTGTTGCTAGGTCCTTTTGAAGCAGGATTGGATCACATACTTTTGTGTCCTTAATTTGGATAGTGAAAATTGGTATAGGGATTGGAGTAGGTCATTGATTATATAAAACTAGTCTGCTTATTGCACTGTCTTGCCTGAAACCAGGGTGGTTCTGGGTGGTACCAGTCTGGTCTCGTTCAATACTTAGCCCAGACAAAGAGGAGATATTAGAAGACAATGATTGGGGACAAATAAAAAGATTTAATTGATTGAATTTCAGTTGTCATATAACCTTGTATTAAGCTCAAAAGGATAAGATTTGAATTTCAGTTGACCCCTTGAGACACATGGTTTGCTTAAAGTAGGGGAATATTAAATTTTGATGCCTCTGATTAGCAACCTAAGAAGAATTGTTCTTTATCCTTGAAGAATCATGAAAACTAGTAGTAGTTTCTTTAAGTAAACCAAATGAATATAATCTAAATGAGCACAATGAAAGAGAGTTTTTGCAGGAGATTAATTGTTTAAGGTGAGGCATTTCTCTATAAGAGGATATCATATTGCCTTTTTGTTATGTTTTTTGAGACGAAACTTCAGTACTGCATGCCCCTCCTAGTTCAGCTCCCTCCTGAATGAAATGTTCTTAATTTTAGATATCCATTCTTAGCAATGGTACTCATGCTAGTTTATGTCACTCAGAGAAGATTAACTGTGCACCTTCCTGCTTGCTGTGTTAGAATGTTAGATCTGCCATGCTTCACCTTGTATAGTTGCTGACAATGAGGAATAGAGCATCTGGTATGGTTTCCCATTCCAACCCTGTTCCATGTCTTGGTTTTTGGCATCAGAATGATGTGTCTTCTTTATATCAGATGAGATGGAATGATAATTAAAACTAGTCTTTATTGGTTCACACAATATTGTTTTTTTTATTGTTTATGGCATGCATAATGGCATCTTCCTTTTCAGAAGGCAGTGCAACTTAAACAGACCTCAGTAATTTACTTGTGCTGGAATTAGTTGTATGGTTTTGGCTAGCTATACGAATATTTGTAGTTTTTTCAAGTTTTGCTAGGAACCATCATTTTCACAGTGATCAATTTTGATTTGGAGGGTTGTTGTTGCAGATCCAGTCATTCCTTGCTGGTGTGCCATACATTGTTATTGGATTTAGGTAAGTGGTCTCTTCCTGTCTACTTAATAAGGAGAGTTTCGTTTGATAATCTCCAGAGCAATGCAGAACATTAGCTGATGAATGTTTTATCTTGGACAAATGGCTTCCATGAACCTTAATAGAAGTATGATATAAGACTTCAGCATTTTTAATCCTAACGAGGTTAAAAAAATTTTATTTCGTGACAATAAGGATCTTTTGTGCACAATATGATCACTACTGTTTATTTATATAATATATTTATTATTTTCTACTAATATAAGTGTTAAAGGCTTCAAGATTATACTCAAATTCAAAATGTCAAGACATTTACATGGAAGTTTAAACATGTCTAAGGGAGTCTTACAAGCTTTTGATAATTAAGCATGTCAAAGGAAAGTTTACATAGTAGTGTGGAACTATGGATGGGTTTCCATTCTCTCTCTTTTTGTTTTTTTTTATCTTTCTCTTACTTCTGTATCCCTGGAGATCAGATGATCATGCGATTTTTGCTTTGGCCTAGGTGGATTTTAATGGGGACCACATAACAACTTCATATGGCATATACGGTTTGCATCTGTAGTTTAAACTTTATTCAGTTCATTTAATATAAGTGTTTAATTTAGACACTTATTTTTTAAAGGATAACCACTTTATTAATTTTTTTATAAGTAAAATGTTTATATCAATGAAGTCTAGAACACAATACCTAGTAATTAACAACGCTTCATGTCTGATGTAATATTATATCAGAAAACACTCCTAATGACCGGTTAACATGGTTTTGTACATTTCTAAAGATCCTCTCACTCTCCAACTATCCCTCATCAAAGATACAACTATTCCTAGCTCTCCATACAAAATGTATCAAAACAGATATCGCAAGGTGTCTTGCTTTAGTCAAGAGACGACCTCCTCTTAAGAAACACCGAAGACTCGTAGCATCGATCGGTAGGTTGATATCTCTTGCCCCATATGTAGCCACTCTCAGATCCTTTGCCATAAGATTGCAACAGGAGAGCACCCAAAGAACAAGTGCTCCTGCGTCTCCATCTCTCGCCAACAAAAGGCACAACACTGATTTTCCAAATAGTCAAGTCTATCTTTGGTGGGTAGTCACCTCTGAGTCAGCATCCAAAGTGTAATTGCATGACTAGGCTGGATGTAGGCCTTCCACACTGCCCGCACAATGAGCTTCTTAGGATTGGGACACCTAAAGAAGTCATAAGCCTTGGCCACACCTCCATCATGCTCAAACCAATCCGCCAACCTTTGCATAGCTCCCGCTGACAACCCAGTAGCCATAAGGATAAGGTCACGAATCTGCAACAATTGCTTATCAACGGTGAATCCGAGTGCACCACCTCCCATGTCCATATGTCTGCTCACCTCAAGTAAGTATGATACATCCACTTGATCCAAAGAGCATCCTCCTTTGCTTGTATTTGCCAAAGTACCTTGGCTAATAAGGCGAGGTTCCAAGCTTTCAAAGAGCATCCACTTGATCCAAAGAGCATCCTCCCATGTCCATATGTCTGCTCACCTCAAGTAAGTATGATACATCCACTTGATCCAAAGAGCATCCTCCTTCGCCTGTATTTGCCAAAGTACCTTGGCTAATAATGCGAGGTTCCAAGCTTTCAGGTCTCGAAATCCCAATCCTCCTTTGGGCCTGCACATATCCGCTCAAGACATCAGGGTATTTGGACATCCACATAAAAGACCAATAAATGCGCAATAATACCAAGGGAAATAAGTAATATAGAAAGCCAAAAGCACTCCACTCCCACTGAAGTGATGAGTTGTGCTTTTCCGGCATAAGAAAGTGTCTTCTTCGGTGTTAATTCACCGTACTAGGGAATCAAGGAGTGAGTTGTAGTCCAAAATCCGTGGACGTTTAGTAGCAAGTGGTCTCTCCAAATATCGAAAGGGCATGACCTATAAGAGAAAGAAGCCGCAACCGCGTCAAGTCATCTACTCCAGCTAGATAAATGTTCGATTTCCAGTGATTAACCTGAAGCTTTGCAGTCGCCTCAAACATCTGCAAACAAGATAATGCCTCATCCCCCCGACCGAATAATAGTAAGTCATCTGCATACGCCAAGTGTGCCAATCTAAGATGACCAATCTGCATACACCAAAGATAACCACTTTAGGTATTAAATATATGCATACTACTTATATGTCTAAGATCTATTTTATGTTGTTGATAATATTGATAGCTATACATGTTTTAGATATTAAATATATGCATACTGTTAGATATATGAGATCTATGTTTAGATTGTTGATAATATTGATAGCCATACTAAATGCAGTTTTGCATATTTTGTGTCAGTTTGAGTTAGATGTGCTTATAATATATGTTAGTGTTGTATTTGGTCATGTTTGTCAATATAAATATTCTTTAGTATTCTAATATATACTACATATGTTCTTGGATTTTTTTGAATATGCACTTTTCAGTGGATTGATTGCTTACTCCCTACATATGCTTGTTGAAAACTTGTGTGGGACCAACTAATACTAAGTGAAAATCAAGAGGAAGTCCATTCTAACTCAAAATATTAGGGCAATTCAGTGGAGATCCCGTTGATACCTAAGCATGCTTAAAAATAACACATAACGATGTGGCACTAAAGGATGAAATTTTGTCCCTCTTTTTATCTTCTCTTTCATCTTTTTTTTTTTTTTGGTTAATTTTCTTCCCTTGTTCTTGCTATGAAGTATTAATGAAGATTACTATTGTTTGGTCACATTTCTAGATGTAGTTTTTGTGTAATAGTTAGAACATAGTTGGAAAAAGTGGTTGTTTCACTCGCTTAAGCTCGAGGCGCAGCGAGGTGCAAGCTTCATGCTTCTGAGAACTCGGAAGCGCAAGATGTCCAGGAAGTGGGCACTTCCTTGCGCGTCATTTAACAATAATGAGTCAATAGACGGTGAAAGTTGGTGGTCTATTGGTGAAAGTATTAGACGGTGAAAAAAGGTCTCCTATGGGTTATATTTATGAGTCAATAGACAGGGCCAAAGAAGCTATCGTTGCGTCATTTAACAATAATGAAGAGAAATATCGTAGCGTTTTTAAATTTATTGACAAAAGATGAAATGTTCAACTCCATCGACCTTTGCATGCGGCCGGATATTTCTTGAATCTGGAGTGTTTTTACTCAAACCTGACATAGAAAATGATATAGAAGTGATGGAGGGTTTGTACAAGTGCATATCTAGATTGGTGAGAGGTGAGGATTTACAAGATAAGATCATGAATCAATTGGAAAATACAAGGAAACAAGATTTTTTGGTTTGCCAATGGTTATTCGACAAAGAACTTTAAAATCACCAGGTAAATTTATAAATATTATATTGTGTAATATCAATATTGAATGGTAATAAAGTTAATCTTACAATTTATATGTTTTTTTATATTTCAAGCTGATTGGTGGTCTTTCTTATGGTGCATCAATGCTTGAATTAAAAACATTTGCAATGAGGATTTTAAACCTCACATGCTCTTCTTCAGGCTTTGAACATAATTGGAGTTTTTTTGAACATGTAAGTTAGAGTTTTTTAATACATATTAAAATTTATATTATGGACTTAATCTTTTACTTTTAATTTTTTTGTAGATACATTCTAAGAAAAGAAATAGATTGTCTCAACAATGATTGAATGATTTGTTATATATCAAGTACAATAGGGCTTTGAGGAGAAGATATGACATGCGAGATAAGATTGATCGTATTACTTTGTCAGAGATAGATGATAGTAATGAATGATTATTGGAAAAATTGGATGACAGTGATAAAGACAATGATAATGATTTTGTCTATGAAGATCACGAGCATCTGGGGTTGGTGAAAGTGCATATGACTTTCGATCTCGAAATACGTCTTCTTCAAAAGGGCCATCATCATCTGCATTAGCAAAAAGAAAGTAATTTTCAACTCAAACTAGTCTTATAAATGAAGAAGAAATTAATCTTGATGATGAAACTGAAGAAGATACTGATGGATACAAATCAAGTGATTGAGCTGATGACGTAGATTTGGACAATGAAGATGAAGAAGATGATTATTTTGATATTTGATATTTCATCTATCATATTTTCAAAGACTTTTGATTTTTTTTAGTTTTTTGAATAATCTACAACTTTATCAAAGAATATTTTATTTATGGTTATTTGGATTTTCAAAAATATTTTGAAAGACTTTTAATAGATATAATAGTCCTTTTGTTTATTATGTTTTTTTTTCATGTAAAGTTTGCGCTTTGCTTTACGCTTTAAGCCCCAAAACCCTTGAGCGCTTTTTTGCGCCTTGCACTTTTGACAACTGAGTCAGAATTTAAAAGCGAAATTGTCACATTAGCAGCCCCCTCTAGAGCCGATCCCACATATATAGTTAGAACTTAAAAGGTTATTGAGGATAATGGTTTAAAATTGACCCGTATCGGAGTTTCAATTTATAACTAGAACTATATAATTTTAGTATTATATCATGTTGTGCCAATATGGTTTCAATATTTTTTAAATATAAAATATATTAATTAAAATTTTAATCTAAATATTAAAAAAAAAATGAAATCGCGACGCTTCCATATGATAAATAAATAAATAAATAAGAATTTTATTATATATTTTTGAAATTAAAATAAATAATATATACATATATCTATTAAATTAATGTGATAATTTTATTAAGGTTTGAAAACCTATTTAGATTATCCTATTTATAACTAGGAGTTGACTGAAATTATTAACCTAAAATTTAATCATTAACCTAAGTTTTAATAATGAGCGTATCTCACCCACGCCGGTAGGCGTCCCTACAATGACCCGCGGAGTTTGTGGCGGTCTCCGCGACCCCATGGCCATCAACGGTGCTGGGCAACGGGCGGAACGATAGCTTTCGTTCGTTTTGCTGGTACAACCTGAAATTTTAAACCACTAAGGATACAAAAATGATCATCACTTCTACTTTCTCACTAATGGGCTTTTTCTTGTAGCCCCATATATTTCACTTAGCATGAGTAATGTTTGTCACCTATTGGCGTTGTTTTGGCATTCCAATCACCCTAGTCCTGTTCCAATTTCCTGTCGGCAGTTAGCTTAGGATGGAAATAGTCGCCAATGTGGTTTCAATATAACATTTAATATTACAATCATTGACTAAAATCATGAGCATAAATTCTCTCAAATCAAACCACATATATGAAATTTAATGTATATTGAATCATTACTACATAGATGTTGTGAATCGTCATTAAAAGAGGCTTGAGTTTCAAATCAAATTGGCTGAATCCACATTGTTAAATTCATTGTAATTTTTGTTGTCAGTCATAAAGCATACAAGCTTCTTAAGGGATAAACAAAAAAAGTAATGGCTGTACATCACTGAATGGTCAGTTGTGCTTGATCGATGAATAACATTTTCTGTTATCTATTGTGTACATATGCATTTTAAGACCTTTTGCATAGGATTTTAAATCTTATTGCTAAAATTGATCTAGACGACCTAAATCCCAAGTAGAATATATAATATGATTTTATTTTCTTTATGTTTCTAGGCTGAATCTTGATCCTGATACAATGCACTATTTTGTAAATTGACATTCATCAAATTTAGACCATTTTTATATATCATTACTGCAAAAAAAAACTTTTTATTATTTGAGCTCTTTTTAACTTTGATTTTCATAGTTGCTATCCATCTTATATGAGTATGCAACACCTTTACATGGTTATTCTACATTATATTATGATATTAGTGTTAGGATTGATCTTAAGAGAGACCGAATGGCTAGAGAGGGATGGGGGTGAATAGCGCTTGACTTAAAAAATGCAAATTATCTTTCTCTTGCAAAATCAAATGAAAAATACGTAAAAAGAGCAGTCCGGTGCATGAAGCTTCTATTAATGTGGGATTTTGGGGAATGATCTATTGTACACAGTCTTACTCTGTTTTGCAAGAGGCAACTTTCGAGACTCGAACTCGTGATCTCCAGATCACACAACAACTTTACCATTACGCCAAGATTCCCTTTAGTCAAATAAAAAATACGTACACCAGATATATTATAAATAAGCAGCAAGAGAAAAACACAAGCGCTAACAAAGTAATTTACATAGTTTGGAGTTCTAAGTTCCTACTCTACGACCTATGGACTCTTAAGGTGAGCAACCCTTGAAATGCTCGCTAATTTTCTCTTTGGATCTTTCCAAAGGTGGAGAAACTTTGTACAAATATGGTTTATCAAAATACCAAAACCAACAAGTGTGAATAAAGACATTAAGAGCTTAAAAGTAAAACGTCGAGCCATTGAACCAACCAACTTGGAACACTAATTCAAGCTGTGTGCATACAACCAAGTTTCTACAAACTTCATGCAAACACAAGTCGTACTAGCCAACTTAACTTAAAACCTTTACCAAACATATCAGAATAATATGATCAAACACGATTACATAGAACATGATTCCACTAACAATTAGAATAATTTTAATTATGCTTTAAGATATTACAAAGATACAAGGTTTTCTTTAATGTGACAAAAGCTAAATTTTACTTTTCCAAAGTTTTTTTGTTTTAATTTTAGGATTTTACGGCTGTAGTTTCGGTCATATTATATGATATGCTTCCCTAGTTTTTTTAGGCTAAAACTTCATCCTAATAACCTTCACCATTTTCATCATCAATAGTATTGTTACTATTAGCATTAACATTGCTGTCACCTTTGCCAGCTTATTACATTTCTAAAACCATCATTACTTGTTTACACTTTCTATTGTTTCCATTTAGTTCATTTTTCTCATTATATTCCGTTTTTTATTTTATTTTATTTTATTTTCCTTTCATTGCATTCACTTTAGCTGATTGAATTCAGTGCTTCTGGAGATTGATGCTCATGATGTGCCACCCACACTCATGTGTTTGCAAGTCTATCCTTGATACTCTTCTGTCCTTGGTATCTCTGATGGTGTCCCGTTCCTAACCATTGATGAATGCTTTTACCCATTTCACACTAAAACATTTGGATTGTGGAATAAACAATGGTGACTTAAAAGCTTTATATAAAGTTTAATCGGGTAAGTTGATTAAAAATAGTCTGTGAATAGGGAGAGACAATAATTGATAAAATTTTAAAGATTAGTCTATTACATATCAAATTCAGACTTGATTTTCAAATTGTAAAATAGTTCTGATGCATGATTTGCCAACTATTAGCTCAAGTGCAGAAGTGTATGAAAAAAAGATGGAAACACGGATGGAAACACAATATTTTGCTAGAGTTATAAAAAAATGTTAGCACCATTACCATTGTTGTAAAATTCTCAGGTCTAGTCATGAACTTGTATGGGTTCATGACTCGACACTAGTTTGACCAAATTGGATAATGATCTAGATATGGAATCAGATTGACTCCGCATAGTCACATTCTAACTCAAAACTCATGAATCTGTCTAATATGCTTGTAGACTTGACCTTTGTTGAACCTATGTGCAGAAGTGTACGAATAGAGATGATGCAACACTCGAAAACTATAAACATTAGTAATTTTATAAGTTTTTCCAAATAACTTTGAGACTTTTTCTAATTATGATATGACGCTAGTGGATCAAGTTAGAGAATGATGTTAGAGAATGATCCTTGATTTGGAAATAGATCACTCAATTGACAACCCTAATGTCACATTTGGTTGTCAAGTCCCTACCTTCTATTATTTTTATTACCCTCCTCTCTGTGATATTTTCATCTCTAAGTGTCAAACCCCAGACTAGCCCTAGACTAGTCCTGTCACTCTCAGTGGTATGTCCAAATCCAAGAAATAACACGATCTAAGCTCATTATACGTGAAACTTGTAATGAAATTTTAGCTATATTTACCCTGTAATGTGCTTAAATCAATAGGTTGCTTACAATGCAACTCATTGACAATATATACTATCGAACTAAAGAAATGAAAAAGCATCTAAAGTTTAAAAGAAGCGAGTCAAACATTACAACCATAAACCAAGTCTGAATTTCAACATCCATCACATATAATAATCTAAAACCACGCGACCTAAAAGAAGAGACACTAAAACATCTTGTGTAACATCCAAACAATGAGAGTCCGAGAGCAAGAAGAATTCCCAAACTATGGGTGTGTAATGATCACAACATGAGAATCTAGAGGGAACAACAATAAATAATTGCGTATGAATTCCACCAAATAGTATAATGAACAACTATGTAACATTATTGCATAAATGATTCTAAGGTTAATAAAGCGCGCACACACATGGTGGTGATGAATCTAATAATAAAATAATAATATTATCGAAGTGTCCCACCTTGTACTAATGACATAATATAATACTACCTAGAATAGGGAATATTACATCCTCTCTTAGATAAAAAATTGGATCTCCCAAATTTACAATTTCCTAAAGCAAAACGTTAGGGTACAAGTAGCTCATGTTTTTCATTCTTGCTTCCACGTGACCTAGGAATTCAAGTGATACTACCACCTTACTCACGAGTTTGTTTTATTCCCGAGTTGATGCTCTTAATTCAAGATGTGTGTAGTGTTGGTGCAATTCACCTAGGTTTGATTGGTACAATCATGATTTTGATGTGTGTGCCCAAGAGTTTAAGTTAGACTTTATATTGATTTGATATGTGTTTGAGTCTTGCAGGACTTGGTGAAGCACATGAGCAAAAGCTCATTCGAGGGCTCGGATCCTTAGTCGGTGAAGGATGGTGTGGAAGACATCCGAGGGATCGTCGGGCGAGGAGCAATGGAGTGGAGCTGAGGGAAGCGAACTTCAAGGCAACGTGAAGGATGACATGGAGAGGAGCCGCGGGCTCGGGTGCATCTGAGGGACGAAGGCCGAGGAAGAGGGCTTCAAGGGAGACTCCGGAAAGAATGAGTGTGAGTGAATGTAAGGTACCAATCGACTGGTACTTGGACTTGACTAGTCCAAATTCACGAAAGCACAGTATGGTTCTATGCTCGACGGACCAATCGACTGGTGATGACACCAGTCAACTGGTAGATAGCCATTAGCAGGATCACGGATTCTGCAGAGTGTCGTTGGCTGTGTCCAACGGCTACACCAGTCGACTGGTGCAGACCAATCGATTGGTGCCGAGATGAGTTGATTTGTTGTTCAACTCTCTTTTATTTATAGGAAGCTTGAGGCATTGAAGGAGGTTACTGGTTTGATTGAAACTCTCCTAGTCTTTGCCTCCAAGCTTCCAAAGCTTACTCTCTTCCTCCTCAACCTAAACTTCATCTTGTAAAGAGGAAGAGAGCATTGTGAGAGGTTTGCTCCACCGAGAAGGAGAAAACTCTAGCCTGAGATTGTTGGGACTAATCCACCGAAGGATTAAGGGTTCGTCCACCCAAGGACAAGCCGTGGAGTAGAAGCAAGCAATCTCCGAATCACGTTATATCGATCGTGTTATAGTTTGTGTTCTATTCTTATTGTTTTCTTTAGTTAGTAGTATTTCCGCTTGCGCATTAACCTTGTAGAGAAGAAATCAAGTTGGGGGTGACCTAGCCTATTCAACCACCTTTCTAGCCGGTCACAAGATTCCCAACAAGTGGTATCAAAGCGCGGACACCCTTCAATGGACTAATCGCCAAGAAGAGCACTTCATCAAAATGTCCGACTCAAGCATCCATCCACCCAAATTTCAAGGAGATTTTTTTTGGTGGAAGAAGAGAACGGAGGTATTTTTCGAAATCGATTTTGATATTATGCTAATAATGGAAAATGGTTTCGAAATGTCTAGGGATCAAAACAATGAGCTACTAGAGAAAATATGATAGAGCAAGAAGCAAAGGGAAGAACATTTAGCATTCAAAAGCAATACATCATCTACTAAATGTCCTTCCCCAACAAGAAGGAATAAGGGTTGTAAACTACTCAAGCGCCAAGGAATTATGGGAAAAACTAGTGGAGCTACATGAAGGGACATCGGAAGCAAAATTAGCAAGAAGGGATCTTCTATGAACTCAACTCAACAATATCAAGCTTGAGAAAGGAGAAAAGGTATCTATTCTACATTATAGAATTAAAGAAATCTTAAATGGACTAACAAGTATAGGTCAGACACTTACAAACCGAGACATAATAATGAAAACCATCAATGTTTTCCCAAGAACCACTACATGGATGTCCATCGTAGATTCATACCATCAATGTTTTCCCAAGAACCACTACATGGATGTCCATCGTAGATTCATTCTACATCTCAAGGGATCTAGAGAAATCTTCTCTAGATGAATTCTTCTCAACAATGGAGCTCCACGAAATTAGAGTTGAAGAGCTAGATGGAGAAGCCCATAGATCAAGAGTAGCCCTTGTGGCAAACAAGGGAAAGGGTAAGAAGAAGAAGTCTTTATCCCCATCATCCTCTGACTCCGAAGAATCAAGCGCCTCAATGGACAACGATCAAGAGGCGTATATGGTAAGAAAAATGAGAAGAGCATTTAAGAATTTTAATTCTAACAAATATGCTATGAGAAGTTCAAGGGGTAAGAGTAGAAGAAGGAAGGTAAAGTGCTACAATTGCCAAGGAGGGCATATGAGGGATGAATGCCCCCTCTTGAAGAAGAAGGAAGAAAAGAAGAAGGAAGAGGAGAATAAGACAAAAGAAAAAGGAAAGAAGGTTAAAAGTCTATTCGCAACATGGGATGATCCATCATCATCGGCGGAAGAAGAACACCATGTCTCCCATTTTGTATTAATGGGAGTTGATGACATAGCCTCCACCGCATCCGAAAAAGAAGGAAGAAGCTCAAGTGAAGATGAAGAAGGGAGTTCAAGTGAAGGGGGAGGGTAAACATCGGATTTGGACGTCTCGGTAAGTGAGGTATACAATCTTTCTCCTCATGTTTTAATTAAAATTATTAAAAGTACAAATGAAGATTTGTTTAAGGCTAAAAGGAAAAATAAGTCTTTTAAAAATGATATTATTTGCCTTGAAGAAAAATTAGAATCCATGTGTTCTAAGGATAATCTACTATTTCAAATACATCATGTTTAAAAGAAGAAAATAAGGGTTTAAGGGAAAAGGTAGAATACCTTAGCAAAGCCCTTGAAAAATTTAAAATTGGCTCTAAAACTCTAAACATGATTATTGGGAGCCAAAGGGCAAGCTTCAACAAAAAGGGTTTAGGGTTTAAGGAATCCAACAATGAAAAGTCCTATCATTGCTTAATTGCTAGGGGCAATCCAAGACAAAGACCATATATAGGAAATAGATTGCCAAGGAGTATTTGTTTAACCCAATTAGAAATCAATTCTCAAGGGCTAGAGGATTTTGGGATAAGTCAACCATGGAAGTCATAATTCCAATTTTTTGTATATGGTTGACTTTAGACTTAAAGGGGGAACACTTAGCCTTGATAGAAATTTATGATAAAGAGGGTTAAGTAGAGGTTATCTTTATTTCATCTCACAAGGACTTACATCATGTTTCTAAACATAGATGTGAGATGATAGGATGATACTCACAATTCACTTGTGCTTATGATATTTTGATAAATTATGAAATGTGTCAAAATTGTGATCATAGGCCAACTATGGGAAAAACAAATGTTTAATTAATGGACATCTTGCCCATAGATCATAGTTGGATATTTCACATGTTTTGAAAACAATGTTATGTCTTATTTATTGTGATATAGTTATTTTGAAACATATGGATTCAAGACAAGGTTTCAAATTGATACACAATTGTATGTTTTCATGATTTTTGAGATTTGATCAAAATTTCAAAAATACTTAGATTTTCTATGAAAAAATATTTTTCCTTGATAGAGGATCTTAATAGAAATATGTTTTCAAAATTATGATTTTTCGAATTTTCTGGAATTTTTTATTCATTTCTGAAGTTGGCTTCAGAATGTTGAAATTTGAACTGCATGTGTACCAGTCGACTACATCAGATACCAGTCGACTGGTACATGTTTTCCAGCACTTTCAGAAGTTGGTCTTTGTTAGCTTAGACAAAAATTTGATGCCATAGATGTATGATTGTTTATTACAATTTTTTTTTGATGGTGTCAAAGGGGGAGAAATGAGGAGGTTTAAGTTAGAAACTTTTATGAAAGTTTTAATTCTCCATTTGGTGCAAAACTTGAAATTTGAGTAATAGAGCATATGTTAAGGGGGAGCTTGAGTTTTATGCTTCATGTTTATACTATGCTTGTAATTTTCAAGTTGTTATTTGTGTTTAACTTAAACATATTGTCACACATCAAAAAGTGGGAAATTGTTGGTGCAATCGATGTAGGTTTAATCGGTACGATCATGGTTTTGATGTGTGTGTCAAAGAGTTAAAGTTAGGCTTCCATATTGGTTTGATATGTGTTTGAGTCTTGTAGGATTTGGTGAAACACGAGCAAAAGCTCATTCGAGGGCTTGTATCCTTGAGTTGGTGAAGGATGGTGTGGAAAACATCCGAGGGACCGTCAGACGAGGAGCAATGGAGTGGAGCTGAGGGTAGAGCTGTCAATTTGGGTTCGGCCCGTCGGGTTGGCCCGCCCCGCCAAACAATTTAAGCGGATTGGGTTGGAATTTTATCAACCCAAGTCCGCCGTGGGCCGATCCGCCTAGGCCCGCGACCCGCGCGGGTCGGCCCGCTCGGGCTTGGGTTGGCCCGCGGGTTGAAAAACATATGTAAGCTAAGTTTTAGGTCAATTTATTATCTTTCTTTGTTATAATTTTGAAATAAAATAGTACTTTTCATCCAACATAAGTACTCATTTGTGTTCATTTATATTTAAAATACATGTTTATGTATACATTTAATTGTAGAAAACTTTTTCGAAGTAAAATGTTGAAGATATGAAATATTTTTTAATTTTTTTAAAAATTTTTGATGGGCCCACGGGTTGACCCGCCAAACCCGCAACCCGCCTTAGAATGGGTTGGGTTGGAAATTTCCCAACCCGCCAAGTTGGCGGGTTGGCCCACCCCGCCCCGCCAAATGGTTAGCCCGTCACGGGCTGACCCGCCCCGCCACGGGTTGGCCTGTCTGACAGCTCTAGCTGAGGGAAGCGGACTTCAAGGCAACGTGAAGGATGGCACGGAGAGGAGCTGCGGGTTCATGTCCAAATTCACGAAAGCACAGTATGGTTCCAAATTCACGAAAGCACAGTATGGTTCTGTGCTCGACGATTACAAAGACTAGTCGACTGGTGATGACACCAGTCGACTGGTAGATAGTTGTTAGCAGGATCGCGAATTTGGCGGAGTACCGTTGGCTGTGTCCAACGGCTACACCAGTTGACTGGTGCTTGGACCAATCAACTGGTGCCGAGATGAGTTGATTTGTTGTTCAACTCTTTCCTCTTATTTATAGGAAGCTTGGGACATCGAAGAAGGTTACTGGTTTGATTGAAACTCTTCTAGTCTTTGCCTTCAAGCTTCCAAAGCCTATTCTCTTCCTCCTTAACCTAAACTTCATCTTGTAAAGAGGAAGAGAGCATTGTGAGAGGTTTGCTCCACTGAGAAGGAGAAAGCTCTAGCCGGAGATTGTCGGGACTAATCCACCAAAGGATTAAGGGTTCGTCCATCTCAAAGATAAGTCGTGGAGTAAGAGCAAGCAATCTCCGAACTATGTTACATCTATCGTGTTAGAGTTTGTGTTTTATTCTTATTGTTTTCTTTAGTTAGTAGTATTTCCGCTTGCGCACTAACTTTGTAGAGAAGAAATCAAGTTGGGGTTGACTTAGCTTATTCAACCCCCTTCTAGCCGGCCACAAAATTCTCAACATGTAGGTTGTACCACATAAGATGCTCGGTATATGGTATATACTCTCACAACATCAACATGTGGAATAAGTCATGCTCCATTGGTCACTAGCATTTTGCATTTATGTTTCAATTCTGATGGTTTTCTTGGTTAAATGGTGATGGAAGTTTTGGTGGAAGCCTTAATTTATTCAACCAGTCCGTCATTTATTCTTTTGCTACTCGTTAATATTGTAATAATTTACTTTTTATTTTATCTTTTCTCTAGATAATTTTTTCTGGTAGCACTCTTCGGATAGGAAGTTCTCTTTCATTTACTGAAGCCATTATAAATTCATTAATTTACTAAGATCTGGTAA
This sequence comes from Zingiber officinale, assembly GCF_018446385.1. Taxonomy (NCBI): domain Eukaryota; kingdom Viridiplantae; phylum Streptophyta; class Magnoliopsida; order Zingiberales; family Zingiberaceae; genus Zingiber; species Zingiber officinale. Next base: position 35,194,875 of record NC_055992.1, on the reverse strand, counting down.
TTGCTATAATTGCCATAGGGATGATGCAGGCATACTTGTCCGAACTGAAAGGCTAAGAACAAAGGATATTACTCAAAGGGTGAAGATGAAAAATTATTGGCAGGTAAAGTAAATTAAATGTCAGGTTTATCTAATGTTTTGGTAATTTGTCTATCATTCTTTTTTGCTTGTTTCAGTATTTAGTTTCTACAGGTCTAATCAGTTATCTTTCAGCAGTACCTTGGGGTTCTTGGCCATTTATTTTTTTTTTCAAAAGTGTTATCTTATGCATGGTTAACATAATCTTTGAATTAGATTCACCCTGATATCTTCTAGTTTTGCATCAACAGTCACCCTATTAAACTTAAGATATGATAAGTTTGAGCCTCTAGTCTTGCTTTACTTATAGGGATAGAGAAGGTGAGGGGAGGAAGTGAAAATGTCATCAAAGTTCTGCAAAATTATACAAAAATCATGGGGTAAGTCAAATGCAATTTTTTCTAGCACATGGATAAATGAGATTGTGGGTGCACAAAGTATAGTTGGAAGGTCTCAACAAGGGTATTTATTACCTTGGTGGGGGGAAACTGTTGTGAGCTGGTTGTGTCGGTCGATGCCCACTAGGTGTTGTTCTTTTTAACTTCACATTGGGTAATAAAAAGTAGTAAATCATTTTTACTATCCTTGGTTCCTACAATGAGAGTTATATGCAATATGATAGTTATTCCTATGAAATTAAATTGATAAGTAATCAAATTGAAGTATGTATTCCATAATTTGGTACAAAAAATGGAATTAGAAGCATTTTTGGTTAGTTTAGTTTGTAGGAATACTACAATTAATAGACAAGGAGTGCCTAGATTTTCTCTCCAATTAAGAGAATGGTTTGTCTAGCCCATTCGGTTTGCTTGGCCCAATCTGTTCACTCAGTTATCCCTATTATGCTTGATTTGTTTGGCTTGTGCTACTTTTGTGGTTCAATCAAGCTGCTGGGGTCATTGAGCTCGGTTGACCCATTTTGCTTGGTTTACCCTATTTGATTGGATGGCTTAGCATGATCAACCTACCGAGCATGATTTGCTGGGCATGAAATAGAGTAGAAATAATTATTTCTTGGAATGAAGTAATATCTAAGTGTGATTTGGGATTTAACAATTCTCATAGAATTAGTACACTACAAATTTATTTTTGTATTCAAACATAGAAATATGTAATATTTGTCCATGGAATTCACAGGGAATGAAATACCTAATTCTTGTAAACCAAACTCGCCATTGTAGAATATGCAATATTTGTTTTAAAATTAGGAGCTTTATGTGATGTTGTCTATATTGATCATGTTGGTTCGTTGGAATGGCTTCTTGCGTGATCACTTGAAACTGACCAGCTGATGGTGTAACATCTCTCCCTCCACTGTTGATTCTGCAGGGAGGCGTATGTCTTGCTTTTGCTGATGAAGTTTTATGTTGGCTGTATGGAACTGTAAAAGAAAGTAAGTTCTTTCGACGAGTCAAATTAATCTATATTTCAATTCTTATTTTGATTCTATCTTCTAATTTACTGTCTTTCCTTTTGTTGCCAATCCATGCATAACTGAACACAATCAATTGCCTACAGACGAAGATTACATTCTCCAGTTTCTTCCACCTTTCCACCGTTTGGAGCTTCTCCGAGCAGAATCCTGCCCTGATGCCATCACTGACCACGTGGAGCAAATCTAATCCTTGCTGTCTGAGGTCTACCATAATATGCTGCAATTTACATGTCTTATAAAATAAAATGCCTAGTAAAATAAAAGAAGGCACAAATTCCTTAGGCATGATATTCTTATGCATAATATATTAAGCTGCGACTGGCTGGTTCACCGACTTTTGCGCATGGAACTGCAGTAGGAGAAAGTCCAACTTAAACATCAACCGCTGCTGCCAAGGCAACTTGCTTAAAGAGGATCAATGGAATGCCATCATCATCATGACCCAAGGAAAAACAAGGATGGGTCATTTTTTTCTAGTCACATGGACTGTGGGTATCTTTCCCATGATTATTTAGAGTAAGACAGTGGCCGTTAAGCATACTAAATTACCTGGGATTAATGATACATTCTGTATGCTAATTATGATCATGATGGCTAAATCAAATATTTGACATCAACGTACACAAAATGTTTAAAATGACAATCCACGGTTGATCTAGGCATAGTCAAACCAATATCATCGGCATACCAAGCTGAACCAAGACATGGTCAAACGCGTGCTGAGAGGTTTGATCCTATTTTCGCATTATTGCCTTCAAATTTTATGTAAATATTATTTTAAATTTTGAAATATTAGAAAAGTGTTTGTGTGTTTAGATAAGGCTGCATAATCTTAAGAAGCTTACTATCAATGGATGAATTCAAAAGATACGAGCTTCTCACTATTTCTTTGTATAAACTTGCAAAAAATTTAGGTATATATACTCAAGAATAGAAGTTTATACAATTAGCTAATGTTTTGAAAGGCAAATAATTTAAATTCATAAATTGACATGTAAATTCAGTTTTTCAAAAAACATATATAACTTTTTAATTTTTTTTCTTTTAAATTTACGTTATTTCATATTAAGGCATGATATTTGTTCGGTGGGTGATAAAAGATGCTGTATCTATGTAGGCATTCAACCGACTCAGTAAAATGCAAAATAAAATCTCTGGAATTAATTGGTCCTGACGAAGTCTTCCCTGGACTTTGTCGGACTATTATATATAATTAAGTAATAAGGGGTGATGTCCCTTAAGCGTTTTTTTTTTAAAAAGAAATTTTAAGTATTCACTTTTTATAATCCAATTAATCATTATGTAAATTTTTCATTGATTATTGGGATATATTAAAAAAACATAAATAGGTCCTAATGGGTAGTCTTATGTCATAGATTTTTTAAACTCTCTAGGTGTAATTTTTTAAATATGTCTTAGCATGTAAACTTTCGTTGCTTAATAAGTTTGTCTCATCTCTTACCATCGTCCATCTAATCATATGAACTGTTTATTATAGTAAAAGATGATTATATTTATTTTAGGCATCCTCGCAATTCATTTTTAGATTATGTAAAAGAAGATAAATTATAGAGTCAACTTATAGTCGATTGTTAAGTTGACTAAGAGGTGGAAGAGATTTTTTTTCCCAAGTACACACGAGCTATCTCCCTCAACTTTCACCTCTCCAACTCACTCTAAGTCATGGCATTTGTACATCACAAAAAATAGCAACATCGTGATACCCATCGCCAGCTCTAAACCCTAATTGGTGTTTTCAATGGAAGTCGAACCCTATTTTGTCTCTCTTGATGTCATGTTGCCTTATTGAGCTCGGATTTCGTTGTTATTAGTGATGTCACCTAAATTGTCATCCAAGCAGCATTTGATGTCACCAATGTAGTCCTTGTTTTGTCCTTGTTTAAGGGGGTGGACCATGTTGATTGATTGAAACGGAGGAGCCATGACACAACACACCTATGATGATGATGCCTATCGTGGGTATACAAGACTCTCTCATGTTGCCTGTTGGTATAATCGTGCTCTAAGTAGTTGAGATGTGATGTTGACTGAATACTTGATAATTAAAGAAGTCTAATAGATGTTGACAAATGAAGCCTTGAAGGCGAGCAATATTAGTAAAAGAAGTATTAGAACTGGTAGGATGAGATGTCCAAACTATCAGAGGGGGTAAATAGCATGGTGGTAACATAGTTTGGAACTCTTATTCTCACTTCAAGCCTATGACTTTTCGATGAGTCACTCGTGAAAGCCTACTAGTTCTTTCTCCTCAAATTTCTTATGGAAGTGGAGAAACATCTTTTCATTCTCTTTACAATATGAATATGAATGGAAGCTAAAGAGTTAAGACAATGAGTACATGAGAAAGCTCAAGAGATCAAAAAATATGTTATAAATGTTAGCCTTGAATAGCTCTCCATAGTCCTCCTTTTATAGTGTTCAACCACCTTCAGCTTCACTTCATTTTATTATTTTATCGTCGATCAGTTGATTATATTCATCATCAGTCGACTATTTTCCTATTGCAACAAACTCTAGTTTTTCAATGGCTACCTCATTTGACTAAATTCTACCATCATCCATTTGAATAACTGTAGGACTTAGGTCACTAGGTTGTTGTTGCTTTGCCTTATTAGATCAACGATTATTTTCAGATTTTTTTTATAGTGTCATCATTCAATTGGAATTTAGACTTACATTATATTAGTTGATTGTCAAGTTGACTTTCATATATAAAAATATTTTACTTGTTGGTTGATCATCTTGAGTCAACTACTTGGTTGGCTCAACTACCATTTAACTAAAGACTACCTTAAGTAGACTAGATTGTCAACTATGATGATCCTAATGTTTGAGTCTTCACCTAAATTGAAGACTACCCTCTCCTAGGTACATGTCTCTCAACTCTCAATTCACTTGATAGTTATCTTGGAGCTCATCCTCACCATGTGACCATCTCCCTTAGGTTACTAATTCCTTAGATGCACTAAACCTTCATTTTGCTACATGTATCATCTTTCATATTTCACCTACATTGTTTGCCTCCTTTAGCTCAGGTGAACCCTAATGCTCCTTGTCTTATAACCCCTTAGAAGCCTTATATCATCCTTCTCTGATCTCTACGAGACCTCTGACCATCAAGTTGTCATGAACCTTGGTCATCCCAAGTCATCTCCATATGTATTTCAACTAATGTCCTACACAACTTTGTACACATATAAGATAAATAAGTAATTCTAACTTAAACTCTTTGGTTGAACATCAAAACTCATGATCAATCCTAATCATGAAGGGATGATTGCACTAACAAAAAGTCTTGGAGGTGAAGCCTCTTGGAAAATAAGAAAGTCTTGAAGATGAGGCCTCTTAGCAAAGTAAATCTTGTAGGTGAAGCTTCTTGGCAAACGAGGAAGTCCCGGAGGCACAACCTCTAGGGTGTTAAAGTCTAAGTAAGTTGAGAGTTTACAAGTGACATGTAGTGTTGGATCAATTTGCCATAGGTAGAAGGGGTGAATAAATGTCTTTTGATTTTCATCATTCTCATCTCTACAAAGTGTTAGTTTGTGCAGTCTAAATGAAATAAAGAAAAACACAATAAAGATAAGAAAATATCATACAAATTAGTCCATTACGTGGTTTGGAACTTATGATTCCTGCTGCATAGGTTATAGTTCGTCAATGGATCAACACTATCACTACTTTCTCCTTTTCGGATTTCTTCTAGAGGCAAAGACACCTATTAAAAGTGTAGGATCTTATTTATGTTGGAGAGGGGATGAATAGCGCATGCATCTTTTTTCCTTTCTTTATCTATCAGAGTGTCAGTTTGTACAGCGGAATAATAAAGAATAAAATAGAAAAATAAGATAGTTTTTTACTTGATTGACACTCCCTACGATGCTATTCTAAGTCATGCACTCAGCGTGAATCCACTATTTTCTCTCTCCTTTTTAGACTCTTTCCGGAGACGAAGAAATCTCTTACAAGGTTTAATAAGGCAATCACAATAAACAAATAGTAAAGTAAATCATAACAAAAACAAACAAACTCGTGTTATTCAGTTGAAGTCTTGAATGCCACGACATTCCTCCTAGTGCTTCTCAAATCACACGAGTAAGACTTTAGATCACTTTTCAAGCACTGATAATAGAGAGGTCGATTGTTGTTGCTAACCATCTTGGACTTCACCTAGTTCTCAACTAGGTTTGCTTAGTTTCCAACTAGTTCTTCCATCGCCTGATCCCACTGGGACTTCCATCCCTTGATTCTCAACCAGGTCTTCTACTGTTTAGTTCCAACTAAGTCTTCTACTGCCTAGTTCTTAACTAGGTCTTTATGTTGTTTGGTAACCAAGGATTCTGTTCCTAGTCCCACTAGATCTTTCTGTTGTCTAGTTCCCAACCAGAACTTTCATTGTCTCATCTCACTAGGTCTTTCCATTACCTAGTTGTCAAATAGGGCTTTCAAGTTGGTGCAAAAAGTGTCATATAATCAAACCAGCATTTTGATATTTGTTTAAGTAATTGTTTGATCAAGATTGGTGGGAGAAGTTCAAGTAGGTCAATATTGTCAAGGAACTTGGTAGTTAAGTCTAGTGAGATCAAGGATGATCAGATAACTAGTAAAGGGAAAGTCCAGTAAGGTCAAGGCTGACCAGACAGCTAGTAAGGGTAAAATCTAGTTAGGTCAAGATTAACCTAATATCTGGCAAAGGGAAAGTTCAGAGAGGTCTAGGATGATCGGATGTCTAACAAGTGGCAAGTCCAAGCAAGCCAAGGTGACCAGATGTTTGGCAAAGGAAAAATTCTAAGGGAGTGAATCTTAGATCGTGAGAAGTCTTGGAGGAGTAAACTCAAAGCAAAGAAAAAAATTCTAAAGGAGTGCACCTTAAGTGATGAGTTAGTAGGTCAGGTCAGACGTAGGCTTTCTTGCATGTTTGTTTGTATGCTTGCTTGTCTTACAAGAACCTAGAGTTAGAAACAAGAATGGAGAGCAGACGGATTCAATCGGATGTAGTAGGACCAAGTCCAAAGTGAGTCGGACTTGATTTGGGTCGAACTAAACCTAAATAAATATTATTTCTATTCATGGACTAGTCAACTAAGTCTAAGAAGCAAACAAATATATTATTTCTATTTGTGGTTGAGTCGGCTAAGCAGTCAATTAATGGTACAATACCATTTAACTGATTGCTAATATGGAAAGTTGAAAGGAGCAGTTGTTGTGCAAGAATGAACAAATTGAGAAAGATTAGTTGACTAATGTACGATAGTATTACTATTGTCTATGAAGACAATATTGGGAAGATGAGTCTGTTAGGATCGGTGATATTGGTAGAGTGGGGATGTGAATAGTGATTTTTGATTTGTCGTTGATCGATAGTTTGTTGGTGCAATTAGTTTTGATATTTGACAATATATCTGTGTTCGGTCAAGTTTGATCAATGGTTGATCCAAACATGACCAAATATTTGGAAGAGAATTAAGTGAAAAGTCAAGTCAAAGGTTGACTGGTGACTAGGAAAGTAAAGTCTAGTCAGGTTAAGGTTGACCGAATGACTAGCAAAGGTAAAGTCTAGTTAAGTCAAAGCTTGATTGGATGACTAGCAAAGGTAAAATCTAATCAGGTAAAAAGTTGACTGGATGATTGACAAAAGAAATCTCCAAGCAGGTCAAAGATGACTTGATGCTTAGCAAAGATAAAGTCCAAGTAGGTTGAGGATTATCGGATGTCTGGCAAGTGGCAAGTCTAAGTAGGTCAAGGTGGCTGATACTAAGCAAAGGGAAAATCTAAGGAAGTAAACTTTAGGTTGTTAGAAGTCTTGAAGAGTGAATTCCAAGAAAAAGATAAACTTTAAATGTCGCGTAGACTAGGGCTTGTTTTGTTGTTTTTATTTGTATGTTTGTCTTGTATGAACTTGAAACTGGAAGCAAGACGGAGAGTAGATAAAGGCAACTGGACGTAGTGGGACCAAGTTCAAAATAAACCAGACTTGACCTAGGTTGAATAAGATCCAAATTGATTCGGTCAACCCGCTATGTTAGGTTGATCTTAGGTTTGAACTAGATTTGATAATTAGTCTTGGTTCAGTCGGTCGAAAAGTTTTTAGTCGACGGATAAACCTGAAACGATGAGATCACATGGTTTGGTCCAAATCGCAAAGAACTCGAACGTGGGATCATGTTTGACTAGGTTTGATCGACCGAATGAGGTTTACAGGTCAACTGAACGAGGCTATAAAGAACCTTGAGATCAGAACTTAAGACATCAACTTAATCCATAATCCTCCTTTTCTGTGCTCCAAAAAGATTTCAAGGCTCTGCTCGTGCGATCGAGGAAGTGCCAAGAAGAGTACTTTATATTTGTGCTCTATTTTTATTTTATTTGTGATTGTAGACAAACGTGTAAGAGATTTCTCAGCCTCTAAAAAGTTCAGGAAAGGAGAGCCTAGTGGATAGGTGCCTCTTGTACATAGGCCTTGAAGTACTGACCCTGGAGATTTGAAATCCTGTGTCTTTTGTATTCTTAGTTATTATTTATATTCCACTACGTACTAAAGAATAAATATGAAAAACACAAGCAAAAAAGTGAAACGTGATATTCACCCCCTCCCTTCTAACATGTCCAATAGTCCTACAATTGTTATTAGAGATAGCCAACTATTGATTGGACTAACTGCCAAGGGAGTAAGTAAGCCAAAAGATTGAAGGGGAGCAATCGCAAAGATATGATGGTAAATTCAATTTTTAAATTCTATATTATTTGCTTTAAGTATAAGGAGAGAAAATACTATAAAAATAAGTTTTTTACACATAAGACTCAAATGCCACAACTAGCAGCAAAAGAGGAATCAATACTAGGAGTCCAAAGAAACAAAGAGCACATCGTGTGCTTTAAGTGTAAGCAATGGGTCACTACAAGAATTAGTGTTCGGATAAGAAGAAGAAAAAGTCCAAAGATATAGTGGAAGTGATCGGAGTTAGTAAATTTTAGAATTATAAAAATATCCTTTTTGAAATGATGTTAGTAGTAATTATTATTTAGATTATGTTAAATTAGATAATCCATATGATCAAAATCTAGATCTAATCAACCATGAGAATAATTCGAATTTAAATAATTCGAAATTAATTAATTTTAATAATTCAATTTAAAATAATAAATGTAATTAATAAATATAATTCTAATTTGAATAATTCGAAATTAATTAATTTTAATAATTCAAATTTAAATAATAATGTAATTAATAAAGATAATTATAATTTCAATAATTCAAAGTTAATTATTAAAAATTCAAATTTAATAACTCTGGAAAATTAAATTAATCAATACGGTAATTTAGAATTAGTTCAAATTAATCAAAATCTTCCAATGATATTGACCTATTTAATCAAGATATTGATCAAATCAAACAATATAATTATCTAAACCTTGATCTAACAAATCAAAAGAAAATTTCAAATTTAATTAATTAAAACAATACGTATTTAAATAAAAACATAATTAATTAAGATAATTCTACTTAAAATAATTCAATTTTAATTAATTTAATAATCCGAATTTAAATTAAAACTTAATTAATCAAGATAAATATAATTTGAACCATTCAAATTTAACTAATTTAAATAGTCTTAATTTAATTAATAATTAATAAATATATTTTGCACTATTCAAATTTAATTAAATTAAATAATTCAAATTTAAATAATTAACTAATTAATCAAGATTATCTTAAATTGCTTAATTTTAATGTTAAGATAAATTCAAATTTTAAAAATCAGAAATTAAATTTCATAAACCAAAATAAATCTTCAAATTAAAAAAAAACTAATTCGAATTCTAAAATTAAAATTTAAAAAACAAGAAAAAAAATAAATCATAAAAAAAAATTCTAATTCTAAAAATTAAAATTTAAAAATCTATACAAGAAATTTTCAAATCACAAATTCAAATTCTAAAATATAAAATTAAAATTTTTAAATTTCGAAAATAAATTTTCAAATCCTAAAAACACTAATTGAAATTTCAAAAATTTGAATTTAAATCTTAAAATTTATAAATGTAATTATAATCATGTTTCCTTCAATTATGGAACAATGACTAATTCAAATCTTAAAAATTTAAATCTAAATTAAAAATTAAAAAAAATAAAAAATCTAAATTTGGAAAACAAACTTATACTTAGAAAAATAAAATTACAAAAATTGGTTACAGTCTAGGTAAAGACAAACCAAAATTCTAAAATTCACAAATCTAATTATAATCGAGTACCATTTGATTATGAAACTAATTAATAAAATAATATCCAAGCTAATAAAATCAAAATATATCAAAGTGGGTTGATACGTTCATGTGTCAACGTGAAATATATCAAATTGAGAATTTGTTATATTATTAGAAATAAATTATCGGTAAATTAGAAAAAAATCTCCAATTAAAATGTTAACTTTGCATGCAATCTCCATGTCTAAAAAACTTTGTTTCCACTCCCTGCATGCAAAGTATTACTTGTTTCAACTCCCTCATGCAAATATTGATACCTAAATTGTCCCTCAGATTTTTTAGGTACAAAAATTTCAAAATTGAGTACAAAAAGTTCAAAAATGAGTATAATTCTTCTTAAAATCAGTACTTTATATTAAAAATCGAGTATATTTTCTATTAAAATTGTCCATCTTATTTTTTAGGTATAAAAAGTCTAAAAATAAGTATAATTCATGTTAAATTCAACACTTTACACTATAATCTAGTACTCTATACTAGGATTGAGTATATTTTCTATCAAAATTAACCCTCATATTTTTCGGTACAAATAGTCTAAAAATGAGTATAATTCCTATTAAATTCAGCACATTAAACTAAAATTGAGTATATTTTGAGGTGAAAAAAGAATCGTACTCAATTTGATAGAAAATATATTAGATTCTAAATGAATATACTCAATTTAAGAGGATTTATATTGATTTTTAGACTTTTTGTACCTAAAAAAATCATGGGCAATTAGGTAAAGATCTTTGATTGGGGAGTGAAAATAAAGATTTTCATGGATGAGGACTACGTGTAAAAATTTATTTATCAATAGAGACTGCATGTAAAATTATCCATAAATTATTAGTTGCTTGATTTACTTGATTGACATATTACATGTTTGTCATGCACATGCATATGTTTAATAATTATATCATACTTATTTATGCCATGTCATGCATAATGGTTATGTGTTAACTGCGTGTCATAGCACAGCTAAATAGAAAAAAAATAATGACTTGATCTGACAACATAATATTAGGAAGCGATGAGTGATAGCCATTAGAAATACCTAGTTTGTTGGATAAGACGTATCTTGTTTGGTCCACCTAATTATTAAGAGAAATTGATTGAAGCCAACTCATCATATCCTAAATAAATTAGACCAAGATTTTACACTAAATTGGTTAAATGTATAATTTTTTGAGTTAACTTTGTCTAAGGAAGTGAGATGACAAAGACCCAAGTTTAGAAATGTTTAGTTAATTTATTGAAGGTCATACAACTTGCCCCAATTCAAATTAAATCTTAATCACTTAAAAATTAACAAATCATCTCATACAAACTTGATTGGTTGTACTGTGATATATAGAACGAGCGAGATGATAAAGACAATTAAATTGAAAATATTTTATAAAAGTCTTCAAAATCTATAGGACTATTTTCTTAAAATTATTTTCAAAATAGTCATTTTACATAATAAATAATCTTTAATAATATTTCATGTTTGATTGAGTGTATTAATATATAACTTTTAAAAAATATATATCTTTGAAAATGATGATTGTTGACCAACACTTAGAGTCTATATTCTTAAGTTGACATTAAACTCCTAGACCTCTAAAATAAATAGATATGTCTTCCTTATAGCTAATAAGAATGTCCTATGAAAATGTCAAGTTAAGGAGGATGCCATCATTAAAATATCAATATTTAAAAATACTTTTTCAAAATATATTTAAAAATTTATGTTGAAAATATTATTCTTTGAAAAGATATTTTGAAAAATATTTTTGTAACGACCCGCCTCCTACTGACTAAGCTGTGAGGCTGAGCGTCACATTATGCTGTGCTAAATTACTATTGCGGAAATCTGGATTGATTAAAATTTTACTAAACTGATTACTGTAAAATCTGAACTTAATATTCTAGGTGTACCTAGGAGTTGTACACATGCTGGGGAAGATAATCTATGCCTCTCGGATGTCCTGCTAGTTATAACCAGGCATTTCAACTGATCCATGAATCGATTGAGCTGTCGGATCGATCCAGCTTGATACTAGCACGGAGGAAAACTCTGGATCGGTCGGCTGACCGATCCAGTGGCTATATGGCTTCTGTATGCGGCTGGATCGGTCTACCGACCGATCCAGGAGTACACTGATCGGTCGGTAGACCGATCCAGTGGCTGACCGATCAGTGAGCTTCTGTACTGTCTGCTAACTCTCTGTTCGCGACTGGATCGGTCAGCTGACCGATCCAATGGCACAACGCCAATTCTGATCGATCTATAGATCGATCTGGGTTTCTGATTTTGCACTGGACCTCTGATTTCAGCACTAGTTCGTGCCAAAATCTCATATAAGAATTCTAAAACCGTTTGAAATAAGTTCTAACATCTATTAACTAACATTCTGACATAATTACTAACAATTTAAACAAATCTTCCATGGGTTAACATTCTAAGGTCAAAAAGTGCATAAAAGTACTGAAGAAAAGAAAACTAAGTTCTTAATTTGCTAACTCCCTAAGGATCTTCATTCCAGGTTCCTGCCACACACACCATCACTGCATTGCCCTCAGCTTTCTCTGCTAGTCCATCTTTCCTTTACCTTTATCTGCAGTATAAGGAAAAGAAAGTATCTATAAGCTTTCGCTTAGTAAGAAACCATCTACCTCACTAAAACATGCATTCGATGCAATATGCTTTTAAAAGAATGCTATTTAAAAACATGCACTGAATTTGTTAAAGCATGGCATACTGAAGTTACATGGCATAATTACTGAAACATGGTATAAATACTGAAACATGGCATGCATAATAAAAATCTAAGCATGGAGCTATCTCATGGTATCAACTAGGAAAACTAAACTTAAACTGAAACTAAAACTGAGCTAACACTATATTCACATAACTAGATTAAGAGTTTGAAATCTATTATCATAATAAGTGAAAATAGTGATCATGCTGCTGTTTGGGCCCGGCTACTGTACTTGTTGTGCGCGCATCCCTAACTAGACCCGGGGTTGCAAATTCCGAATCTAGTAGGGTTTACTAGGTTAGCTAAACCTAGGGACGACTGTGGGAGCCCAACCCAATGGATATCTAATCCAGTACAGTGCCACTGAAAGTAAAATACTGAACGTGAGCTAATAAATTCTTGTCTTGCTTTTACTAGGTTGTCTAAACCTAGAACTAGGTTATCTAAACCTAGAGGCAACTGTGGGAGCCTACCCATTGGACATCTAGTCCTGTAAAAGCTGGAGCAAGACTAAATAAATTATAAAATGCTGCTACTGCATTTATCTAAGCTACTAAAATGCCTAAGTTGCATTTTTTTGTGCCAAACAACTAAAATGAACACTTGGTATGCGCTAATTCGTATCCTTTGTGTCGGTAGTCTACATATTACTAAACTAATACATGGAATTCACATGAAGCTACTTATACTACAGGTGAGGGGTTTCTTACCTCCTGTTCGTAATTTCTTACGATTCAAATCGCTAGGTCTCCGGAGGAGACGATCCTTTCGACGATCTTCTCGCGTTTATGCGTTCCTCTCGCGGAGGGGAACGTTCTTCTGCTGGAATCGCTGCCGGAAGGTGCTCTTAGGGCCCTAGGGAGAGAACCCTAGGGTTGGCGCCGAGAGGAAGAAGGAGAAGGAGAGTTGCGGCGTGGCTAGGGTGAGGAAAAGAAAGGTTGCCGATTAAAATCCTATCTCCCCACTTATTAATTCCTATTTATATTAAGAGATTAATTCCCCCAACTCTAATTTAAATAAAATTATTTCCCTTTCCTTTCAGCACGGCCCTGTTGGGTTCATCCGGTTACTAAAGCTATCCATAAGTCGTAGGACCCAATAGGTCTCGGGTTCAATTCCCGCGTAGGCCATTTTCGTTTCCTATTTATTTTTGCTACTTCCGCTATCCTAAAAATTCCGGAAAAATATCTAAAAATTCCAGAAAAATTATAGAATATTTCTAATATAGTTTTGAGAATTTTCGGGCATTACAATCCCCCATACTTTTATAAAAAGTTCATCCTCGAACTTAGAATAACTCTGGGTACTTCTGTCTCATGCTGGCCTCTGTCTCCCAAGTTGCCTCTTCTGCTATGTGACTGTGCCAAATAACTTTGACTAATGGTACTTCCTTGTTCCACAATTTCTTAACTGCTCGGTCTATTATCTGAATAGGCCGACTGTCATAGCTGAGGTCCTCGCAGATCTGTACCGACTGGGGCTCAATCACCTGAGTGACATCTGGGATATGCTTCTTCAGCATAGAGACATAAAATACATTGTGGACAACTGACATTTCCTGGGGTAGCTCTAGCTTATATGCTACCTTGCCCACTCTTCTGCTAATAAGGTATGGTCCCACATATCGGGGACTTAGCTTGCCCTTCTTCCCAAAATGCATTACTCCCTTCATGGGAGCTACTCTGAGGAACACTGAATCCTCAACTGAAAACTCTAAAGGTCTGCGCCGTGTATCAGCATAGCTTTTCTGGCGGCTCTGAGCTGTCTCTATCCTCTGGCGGATCTGCTGTATAGCTGCTGTGGTATCTGCCACTAGGTCTGTCTGAAGTTCTAGTTCTTTCTGTTCACCACTCTCATACCAGCAGATTGGAGATCTACACCTCCGCCCATAGAGAGCCTCATAAGGTGTCATACCGATAGTGGCCTGATAGCTGTTGTTGTATGCAAATTCTGCTAGACTCAGATATTTGCACCAACTTCCTTTGAAATCTAGGGCACATGCTCGGAGCATATCTTCGAGTACCTGATTTACCCGCTCCGTCTGTCCATCGGTCTGAGGATGGAAGGCTATGCTAAACTTCAACTTCGTGCCCAAAGCTGACTGTACACACTCCCAGAAGTGTGATGTGAATCTGCTATCTCTGTCTGATATAATGGTTCGTGGGACTCCATGTAATCTAACGATTTCCTTGAGATACAACTGAGCTAACTGTTCCATGGAGTAGGATATCCTGATAGCTAAGAAGTGGGTGGATTTAGTCAATCTGTCGACTATTACCCAGATGGTATCAAAACCACTCGTGGTTCTGGGTAATCCCACTATGAAGTCCATAGAAATGTCTTCCCACTTCCATTCCAGAATCTGAATAGGCTGCAAGACTCCTCCTGGTCGCTGATGTTCTGCCTTAACCCTCTGACAGGTTAGGCAGGTGCTGACATATCGAGCGATGTCTCTCTTCACCCCAGGCCACCAAAAACGTTTCTTCAAGTCCTGATACATTTTGGTGGAGCCTGGATGCATCGCATAGGGAGTCTTGTGAGCCTAATCTAAAATCTTCCTTCTGAGTTCTTCCTGATCTGGAACACATAATCTGTCGCCAAAGTACAACACCCCGCTAACGGACACTCTGAATTCTCCACTTTCTAATTCTGCTAATTCTTGCTTGATTTTCTGAATTTCAGGATCCTGCTCCTGAGCTGTCTGGATGTCACCAAGCAAGGTAGACTCTAACGTCATAGTAGAGAGTTGTCCGACTATGAGTTCAAGACCGAAATATGTGATCTCTTTCTGTAGGGGTGGTGACATGGCTGCTAGAGATAATAAGGTAGCACTGGACTTTCTGCTAAGTGCATCTGCTACCCTATTTGCTTTTCCTGGGTGGTAGAGGATGTCTATGTCGTAGTCTTTGACCAGCTCTAGCCATATGCGTTGGCGCATATTCAGATCCTTCTGAGTGAAGAAGTACTTCAGACTCTGATGATCTGTATACACTCTGCACTGAGCTCCATACAAGTAATGTCTCCAAATCTTGAGAGCGAACACTACTGCTGCAAGCTCAAGGTCATGAGTAGGATAGTTCTTCTCATAATCCTTGAGTTGTCTAGAGGTGTAGGCGATTACCTTGTCATCTTGCATCAGTACTGCTCCTAGTCCCAACTTAGAGGCATCACTATATATGTCAAAGCTATCTGCGTTCTCTGGTAGCGTCAGAATAGGTGCACTGGTCAATCTCCTTTTCAGCTCGCTGAAACTGTTCTCACAGTCCTCTGTCCACTGATATTTTCTGTTCTTTCTGGTAAGAGCTGTCAGTGGGGAGGCTATCCTGGAGAAGTCCTCTACGAATTTTCTGTAATAGCTTGCTAATCCCAGAAAGCTTCTGATCTCGCTAGCGTTCTTGGGTCTCTTCCAATTGCTCACAGCTTCTATCTTACTGGGGTCTACCATAATACCATCCTTTGAGATGATGTGACCCAGGAAGGACACCTGATCTAACCAAAATTCACATTTTGTGAACTTGGCGTATAGCTGATTCTGCTGAAGGGTCTGCAATACTGTTTTCAGGTGCTCTGCGTGTTCTTCCTGAGTTCTGGAATAGATAAGAATGTCATCAATGAATACGATAACGAACTTATCTAAATATTCTCTCAATACCCTGTTCATAAGATCCATGAAAGTAGCTGGAGCATTTGTCACGCCAAAAGGCATGACTACGAACTCGTAATGTCCGTATCTAGTCCTGAATGCTGTCTTGGGTATGCCCCCTTCTTTAACCTTCACCTGATGATAACCTGATCTGAGGTCTATTTTAGAGAACACTGCTGCTCCCTTTAGTTGATCAAACAGGTCATCTATTCTAGGAAGAGGATACCTGTTCTTGATCGTGACTTGGTTCAGTGCCCGGTAATCTATACACAGGCGCATGCTCCCGTCCTTCTTCTTCACAAACAATACAGGTGCTCCCCATGGTGAGTGACTAGGACGGATGAAGCCCTTGTCAAGCAGTTCCTGTAATTGCTCATGAAGTTCTTTCAGTTCTGCTGGGGCCATGCGATAAGGCGTTTTGGAAATAGGATTTGTGCCGGGAATGAGCTCTATCTCAAATTCTATCTCCCTGTCTGGTGCTAGGCCTGGTAACTCTTCAGGGAAGACTGTTGGGTAGTCACATACGACTCGGACCTCTACTAGCTGTTGGTCCTTGTCCTGACTGGTACTGACTACGTGTGCTAAAAATCCCGTACATCCTGAATCCAATAATTTCTGTGCCTTCATAGCTGAGAGAAAATTCTTGGCTTTTCTCCTGGGTTCTCCGACAAATTCGAACTGTGCTTCTGCTCCAGGTTGGAATATGACTTTCTGCTTACGACACTCGATGGAGGTACCGTATTTGATCAAGAAGTCCATCCCGAAGATGACATCGTAGTCGGTCATATTAAGCACTATCAGATCGCAAAAGAGCTCTCTGTCTGCTATAATGACCGGCACTGCTCTGAGCAGTGCGTGGACGCCATGATTTCTCCTGATGGTAGCGTTGTCAGAAACTGATTATTGAGTACCTCTGGGGGTATCGCTAATTTCTTTGCAAATACCTTGGATATATATGAATGGGTTGCCCCTGTATCGAATAAGACAGTTGTACTTTGCTGTAAAATACTAATCTGACTTGTAACAACTGTCGAGGCATTTGCTGCGTCCTCTTTGGTGAGTGAGTAGATCCTCGCATTGGTCGTAGCTGGAGGGGCTTCTAATCTGCCCTGGCTGATATGTGGACCTTCTAAAGCGGCCTACATCTGATGTAACTGAGCTGGCTGGCCTCCATACTGAATTGGCTGTGGCTGAGTAAGACTGGTCTTGTTTGGACACTGCTTGGCCATATGCCCTTCCTGTTCGCATTCAAAGCATCCTCGTGTGCCCTTACGACAAACTCCAGGATGGAATTTCCCACAAGTAGCACACTTTGGATAACTGGGCTGCTTGCTGGCTGGCCCTCCTTTTGGGTAACTCCCTGGCTTGCGCTTGTTGCTGGAGTTCCCTTTCCAGTTAGAGCCATGGGAGCTGTGGCCCTGCTGTTTCTGAGTGCCTGAGCCTCCTTGACCTTTAGCTTCTGAGAGGACTTGCTTGCTTGATGCTATTCTGGTAATGCTCAGTGATTAGAGCACTGCTCACTAGCTCTTCTGTGGTTTGTGGCCTATGAACGCCACCAGCCACATTCATTGCTATTTCCGGCCTCAGCATCTTGAGCATCAACCGGATTCGTTCCCTTTCTGTGCTGACTAGTTCAGGGCATAGACGAGCCAATCTATTGAATTTCTTCACGGCTTCCTCAACTGATAGGTTGCCCTGACGAAACTCAGTGAACTCGTCGTAGTGGCGGTTGGTGACCCGCATGTGAAAGAACTCCTCAAAGAATTCCTTCTCGAAGTCAGCCCATGTCATCTGGTTCACTGGGCGCTTCGCTCTGATTCTCTCCCACCACATGCGTGCATCTCCTGTTAGATAGAAGGAGGCGCACTTCACCTTCTCATGTTCTGGCCAGTCCAGAAGCTCCATCGTACTTTCCAGTGTTTTGAACCATGCCTGAGCATCCCATGGTTCACTGCTGCCTGAGAAATTCTCTGGCTTGACTCTCTGCCACTGGATCAGATAGGCTTCTCTCTGCGCTCCTGCTGCTGGGGCTACTGGTGCCGTAGGCTGGACTGGTGGAACCTCTAAGATCACTGGTGTCGCTAAGTTAGGCTCCGGGGTGACAGTGGGAGTGCGCTGCTGACTAGCCTTTAAGGTGGCTATTTCCTGTTGCTGTTCAGCTAGCTGCTATTGTAACTGAGCCACTAGTGCTGTAAGGTCTGGGGGAGGCACTGAACTGCCTGCCTCATACTGGGGCTCAGTAGCTGGTGCCCTTCTAGCTGGGCGTCCTCGTGCCATTCTAGAGACATAGAGGACATACATGACTAACACAAGCATAATAGAGAAACTATTGTTATCATGTTAACTACTATCATAAACAAGCATGCTTTAGTTATATTTGAACATGAAAACAAGAAACATAACGAAAGTGAGAGATGTTCTTACTTGGAAGCTGTAGGTACAATGCTGATGTGTGTGTAGGAAGTATGGAACTTGGCTCTGATACCACTCTGTAACGACCCGCCTTCTACTGACTAGGCTGTGAGGCCAATCGCTACATTATGCTGTGCTAAATTACTATTGCGGAAATCTGGATTGATTAAAATTTTACTAAACTGATTATTGTAAAATCTGAACTTAATATTCTAGGTGTACCTAGGAGTTGTACACATGCTAGGGAAGATAATCTATGCCTCTCGGATGTCCTGCTAGCTGTAATCAGGCATTTCAATCGATCCATGAATCGATTGGGCTGTCGGATCGATCCAGTGATCGATCCAACTTGATACTGGCACGGAGAAAAGCTCTGGATCGGTCGGCTGACCGATCCAGTGGCTATATGGCTTCTGTATGCGGCTGGATCGGTCTACCGACCGATCCAGGAGTACACTGATCGGTCGGTAGACCGATCCAGTGGCTCACTGATCGGTCGGCTGACCGATCAGTGAGCTTCTGTACTCTCTGTTCGCGACTGGATCGGTCAGCTGACCGATCCAGTGGCACAACGCCAATTCTGATCAATCTGTAGATCGATCTGGGTTTCTGATTTTGCACTGGACCTCTGATTTCAGCACTAGTTCGTGCCAAAATCTCATATAAGAATTCTAAAACCGTTTGAAATAAGTTCTAACATCTATTAACTAACATTCTGACATAATTACTAACAATTTAAACAAATCTTCCATGGGTTAACATTCTAAGGTCAAAAAGTGCATAAAGGTAATAAAGAAAAGAAAACTAAGTTCTTAATTTGCTAACTCCCTAAGGGTCTTCATTCCAGGTTCCTGCCACACACACCATCACTGCATTGACCCTCAGCTTCCTCTGCTAGTCCATCTTTCCTTTACCTCTATCTGCAGTATAAGGAAAAGAAAGTATCTATAAGCTTTCGCTTAGTAAGAAACCATCTACCTCACTAAAACATACATTCGATGCAATATGCTTTTAAAAGAATGCTATTTAAAAACATGCACTGAATTTGTTAAAGCATGACATACTGAAGTTACATGGCATAATTACTGAAACATAGTATAAATACTGAAACATGGCATGCATAATAAAAATCTAAGCATGGAGCTATCTCATGGTATCAACTAGGAGAACTAAACTGAAACTGAAACTAAAACCGAGCTAACACTATATTCACATAACTAGATTAAGAGTTTGAAATCTATTATCATAATAAGAGAAAATAGTGATCATGCTGCTGTTTGGGCCTGACTACTGTACTTGTTGTGCGCGCATCCCTAACTAGACCCGGGGTTGCAAATTCCGAATCTAGTAGGGTTTACTAAGTTAGCTAAACCTAGGGACGACTGTGGGAGCCCAACCCAATGGATATCTAATCCAGTACAGTGCCACTGAAAGTAAAATACTGAACGTGAGCTAATAAATTCTTGTCTTGCTTTTACTAGGTTGTCTAAACCTAGAACTAGGTTATCTAAACCTAGAGGCAACTGTGGGAGCCTACCCATTGGACATCTAGTCCTGTAAAAGCTGGAGCAAGACTAAATAAATTATAAAATGCTGCTACTGCATTTATCTAAGCTACTAAAATGCCTAAGTTGCATTTTTCTGTGCCAAACAACTAAAACAAACACTTGGTATGCGCTAATTCGCATCCTTTGTGTCGGTAGTCTACATATTACTAAACTAATACATGAAATTCACACGAAGCTACTTATACTGCAGGTGAGGGGTTTCTTACCTCCTGTTCGTAATTTCTTACGATTCAAATCGCTAGGTCTCCGGAGGAGACGATCCTTTTGACGATCTTCTCGCGTTTATGCGTTCCTCTCGCGGAGGGGAACGTTCTTGTGCTGGAATCGCTGCCGGAAGGTGCTCTTAGGGCCCTAGGGAGAGAACCCTAGGGTTGGCGCTGAGAGGAAGAAGGAGAAGGAGAGTTGCGGCGTGGCTAGGGTGAGGAAAAGAAAGGTTACCGATTAAAATCCTATCTCCCCACTTATTAATTCCTATTTATATTAAGGGATTAATTCCCCCAACTCTAATTTAAATAAAATTATTTCCCTTTCCTTTCAGCACGGCCCTGCTGGGTTCATCCGGTTACTAAAGCTATCCATAAGTCGTAGGACCCAATAGGTCTCGGGTTCAATTCCCGCATAGGCCATTTTCGTTTCCTATTTATTTTTGCTACTTCCGCTATCCTAAAAATTTCGGAAAAATATCTAAAAATTCCAGAATAATTATATAATATTTCTAATATAGTTTTGAGAATTTTCGGGCTTTACAATTTTAGAAAATATTTTGATTTTTTTTGAAAAATTATTTGAAAATGTATTGTTAATATTACTTTTAAAATTATTTGAAATTATTCTATGAGATTTTTTCAAAGGTGTTGAAAATTCAAATTGGAAAAAAAATCATTATTTGAAAATTCCTTTGTATTTTTTTTTAAACCAGAGTTTGCAAAATTTTGAAAATATTTTGAAAATGCGTGACCTTGAAAACCCTTAGAAGTAGAAGTTGTTGAAAATGTGTTGAAAGATTTTTCAAAGGTTTTGAAAAATTAAGTGACCAATTTCAAGGGAAAATTTTAAAATATAATGGTCTTTCAAGAATGGATGAATGAGAATTTTGATTAAAGAAAACCTTATTATTGTTGATGTAAAACCTAAGGAGAACCTCAGATAATATTGTCTTTGACATATGCCAAAGGAGGAAAGAAAGGTTTAGGTTAGAAAAATTTATGGCCTCTCAATTTAGAGCACGGATCCTCTGGTCCGTAAATTACGGACTAGAGGATGGTCCATTTTTTTGATCATTGATTTGGATGGATCCCACCTATTTAAAGGTGGAGTTCATCCAAATCAAAGGTCCTCATGCAATGGACCATCCCTTGGTCCGCAATTTGGGGACCAGAGGATCCCTACTGCTCAATTTAACCCAAGACCCTCAAGACTTAAGTCTAACTTAAAAGTATTTTCAAATATCAAAAAGGGAGAGATTGTTGGTACAATCAACCTCTAGGGTTTCAATGTTTGACATTATGTCTAGTTAAGTTAGACCAAAGATTAATCCAAATAGAACTAGATATTTGGAAGAGTTAAGTGAAAAGCCTAGTCAAACTGGATGAATAACAAAGGTAAAGTTTAATCAAGTCAAGGTTAATCGAATGACTAGCAAAGGTAAAGTCAAGTCAGGTCAAAGGAAAAATCTAGTTAGGTCAAAGGTTCATCGGATGACTAGTAAAAGAAAAGTTCAAGCTGTTAAGCATCGTTTGCGATCCAAGTCTAAACCTCTAAGAACAGATAAGTTGAATTTGGAATCAATAATGCTAAGTTCTGTTTGCGATTCCAAATTTAATTTCTAAAGAACACAATAGGTTGTTAGGAAAGGTTCATAACTTGTACAAAATTTTTATACAGAGGAACCAGTACGATATTCCTAGTAGCAAGTTTCGGCCACCACCACCAAGCTCCAAGGGATACTAGGAAACAAAACCTCCTTTCTCTCCTTCTTCCTCAAGCAAGATCCGACCACCAAAAGCTCCAAGAGATGTGATGCCGTCGGCCTCCAAGGAAGAAGAGAAGAGGATGAGCAAGAGAATAGGGCCGACCACACCAAGGAAAAGAGAGGAGAGGAATAATAGATGTGTTGTTAAGTGATGCACCTCTACCCTCTCTTTTATATTCCTTGGTCTTGGCAAATAAGGAAAGTTTTAAACATAATTAAAACTTCCTTATTTTCCCTTGCCAATGAACAAAAGGAAAATTTAATTAAAAATTTCCTTTTAAACTTTTAATGGCCAGCCCCTACAAGTCCTCCAAATAAGGAAAGTTTTAAATATAAAATTAAAACTTCCTAATTTATTTCCGGAAAATTTTAAAATAAAAATTTCTCTTTTAAAATTCCCTTCATGATTGGTTATAAAAGAAAACTTTTATAAATTAAAATATCTCTATTAAAACATATGGATGATTACGAAAAAGGAAAGTTTTCTCCAAAATTAAAATCTTCCTTTTAACTACAAATAAGGAAAGATATCAAACCTTTCTCTTAATCCTTTGTAAAAATTATAAAAGGAAAGATTTAATTTTAAAACTCTCTTTTAAATCATGGCTTCCACATAAGAAAAGATTTTAAAATTAAAATCCCTTTTATTTTTATTGTGGTCGGTCACCTACTTAGGCTCCAAGCTAGAGCCAACCACCACTTGATTCATCCAAGGCTTGATTTGGCCGACCCTTGCTTGGGCTCCAAGCTTGGCTTGGCCGACCACCTAAGGATGGGTAAGAAGGTGGGCTTTATATAGATATAAGACTTTATAATTAAGAGGCTACGACAGGGACCGAGAGGAAGAATTGGTTTTGGTCACCTGATGAACTTGATCTCCCCGTGTTCGCCCCGAACACCCAACTCGAGTTCATCAATAATAACTCATACCACTAAAGAGTTATTATTGAACTACCGCACCAATCCCATATTACTATATGAGCTCCTTCTTATCATGAGTGTGTTAATCTCCCTGTGTTTAAGATATCGAATGTCCACTAATTAAATGAGTTACTGACAACTCATTTAATTAATGTCTAACTCCAAGAGTAGTACCACTCAACCTTATTATCATGTCGGACTAAATCCACCTGCAGGGTTTACATGATAATCCTTATGAGCTCCTCTTGGGGACATCATCAGCCTAGATCACTAGGACACAGTTTCCTTCTATAATCAACAACACACACTATAAATAATATCATTTCTCAACTTATCGGGCCTTTTGATTTATCGAACTAGATCTCACCCATTGATAAGTCAAATAAATAAATACTAGATATATGCGCTTGTTATTATATCAGGATTAAGAGCACACACTTCCATAATAACAAAGATTTTATTCTTTTATGTAGTCAGTATAAAAAGAAACTACCTTAAATGGTCCTGCTCAATACATTCAGAGTGAACTAGTGTAATTTTATAGTTAAGATAAACTAATACCAAATTACACTATGACAATTCCAATGGTTTGTTCCTATCCATCTTAGTCGTGAGCTACTTTTTATAACTTATAAGGAACTGATAACCTGATCTTCTGTGTGTGACACCACACACCAGGTTATCTATAATATAAATTAATTGAACAACTACATTTAGGATAAATGTAGACATTTGACCAATGTGATTCTTTATTTCAAAGTAAATGTTTACAAAAAGCTAGGCTTTTAGCATACACTCTAACACAAACAGGTCAAGGGTGACTGGATGCTTGGAAAGGGTATAATCTAGGTAGGTTAAGGATTATCGGATGTCTGGCAAGTGTCAATGTAGTGTCCAAAACCACTTAATTAAGGGGATTTATTGGATTAATTGTAATTTAATTATATTTTTGAAGTTATTTAATTATGAATTTAATTAGAATTAATATTTAATCAAGAATTTAAAATTTTAAATAGATGAATTTAGTTAAGATTAATTAAGTTAACCTATAATTATGGAATTTGGATTAATTAAATTAAGAAAATAATAGGATATATTATATATAATATAAAATAGATAATTAATCAAGAATAAAAAAATACAAGACTAATATTTTATGTAACGTGTAATATAGAATGGAAGTATAAATAATATAAACTCTATAATTTAAATAAGAATAAGGAATATATATATATATATATATATGATCTGGTTGTAAGAACAGGGGCTCCCCGTCCGGTGCAGTCAACGCCACGTGGAAGTCAAAGTGGCAAGTGGCCGGTCGGAGAGGGGGGGTTCGACCGGCCGGGCGGCCGGCCGGTGTCTCGTTGATGGTTAAAGGCGCCCTGTCGAAAGTCAGGGTTCCGGCGCTCAGCGGACAAGATCGCAGGGTCGATCGGACTGCACGCTCAGCCAAAGCCATCAGGTAGCATACTGCTAATAGTCTCCACAAAGCACGTGATCGAGAATCTCCCTAAGTAAACCACCGTATACGTCCGGCCGGATGTCGCGGAAGCTGGCCGGCCGGACGCCCTCCAGGGAGTAAGGGCAAAAGGACAAGTGACATCTTTTTCTGACAGCGGGTATGTTCCACATGTAGGCCATATTCCAAATCTTATGACAGGGTGTTCCGCTGTCCCATCGAGGACATGCTTGGACTGTAGCAGTATGGGTCAGGTAAGCTCACTGACATGCCCTTACTGGGGTATGGGCCACGGACACGTGTACACCTCGGTATGTGTACACTCGCTTCTCCGCTGCCCTATATAAAGGCCCTCATCCTTCGCCGGAAGTACGCGTCTAATATTTTGGGAGCCACTTTTTCACTGCTTGCTTGCCTGACTTGAGCGTCGGAGGGTCGTCGCCGGGAACCCCTTCCCGGCCCGACTTTTGTGCAGGCTCGCTGGAGATTCGTGCGACCAGACGGAGGCCTACGTCATCGACTAGGAGAGCATCACGAGCCCAGCGTCCGTTGGTTCAGCGATTCGGACAGGATCAATATATATATATATATATATATATATATATATATATATAGAGGTAACGTCTAACATATAGTGTAAATAATGATTAAGAAATTATAATACTATAATATATTAATTATATATCTATATTATATATATGAATATTCATATAAAATTATATTTAATTGATTCGTATAAAAATTTATATAACCATAGATATATATAGGAAATTTGATCCATATAAATAATATAGGAAATATAAAATATATAGTATAAATAATAGAAACAGGAAAATTATAAGATATATATTGGAGATTTTAATTGAAGATATAAATATGATATATATGGATAGATATAGGAGATTTGATTCAATGTCAAATTAATGACTAATATAAATAATATATTGTTAGTTAGAGCCCTAGAGCCAATCATTTGATGATTGTATGGACTCATGTATATCATATTCTTATATATTAATAAAGACATTTGTTTGGTTATTATACTTATTTGTATTAGTGCCAAATAGACTAAGTATAATAGCGTCCTTGAGTAGAAGGTTCATACCTATATCAATCGATTAGTTGAATCGATAGTGAGATGATATAGGGAACACTACTATAAATCATTCCTAGTCGAGTATTAACATTCAGGGACATTGTTAATGCAATAAGACTAGCATGTAGGTCAGCTCAATGACTTGATCTCACAAGTCATGGATATAGAGATATCAAGCTGACACATGGGTATACATTGGAGAATATATACTGAATGACCCGCCATGAGAAAGTATCATGGATCGTTATATGAGTGTCATATACTTTCTCATGTGGCTATTAGTATGACTATTAGTCCTTTAACCTGAAGTCACCATGGATCCCTACATAAGGAGTTATGTACTTTGGTTTCGTCAAACGTCACCCGTAACTGGGTGGACTATAAAGGCGATTACTGGGTATATAACGAATTATGTAGAGGGATGTGAGTGATGTAGATGGGATCTATCCCTCCCATATGACGGGAGAGACATCAATATTCTTGATAGAGTTAGACCACGAAGTGCATGGCCATGCCCAAATGAGTCAACATTAGATGTTGAGCTCATTTGATCGAGTGAGTCTACTTGGAGTTCAAGATTTAGATTGATTAGAGGATGACACGGTCTATGCCTCATATTGATCAATCTAGATGTCTACGATAGAAGGACAATGTCACATATTGTGAGGAGTCACAATTAGTAGTCACAAGGTGATGTTGGATCTCGACATTTCTTGTAAATTGGGTAGTAATGATGTGTTGCTAGATACCGCTCATTACTTATGCTCCTAAATGGGTTTAGGGCATTGCCAACGTTACAAGAACCTATAGGGTCACACACTTAGGATATTTAGATAGAGATTTGGTTCATATGATGAACCAAGAGGATTAGATTCATTTGATGAATCAAATTGGATTAAGAGTAATTCAAATTGGGCTAATTGAGTTAGACTCAAGTTGATTCATGTATTTAATGAGTCTAATTTAAATTATGACTCATTAGATCAATTTAATTTAATGAATTAGATTCATTATATTAAGTTGGCTTGAATCAAATGGTTAGATTAGATCAACCATGAGAGAGATTGAGTCAAGTTTGACTTGACTAGAGAGGAAGAGGAAGAGTCAAGTTTGACTTGACTCTTTGCTACATCATGAGTGAGGTGGTAAGATGTGGACCAATAGTGTTGTTCCACATCATCTTGTTTTGCCACCTCATGGAGGTTACAAGCCTCCATTGCATTTAATGTGGGTTGGCCACATTAAATGAGTGGAGGTTACTCATTTGCCACATCATTGTGAGGTGGCAAGATGTGGACCAATGGTAATGGTCCACATCTTCATGATATGTCACATCATAGGAGTTACAAAACACCTCTTAATGGCTCCACATTAATTGTGATTAATGTGGAATGGGAGTTACACTCCATGGAGTGGCCGGCCACACAAAAGTGGTGAATGAAATTTGATTTTGATTCAAGGCATTACTTCTTCTTTTTCTTCCTCAAGAGAGCTCTTTCCCTTTCCTCCTCTTGCCGTGACCACACAAGGTTCTAGCACACCTTTTTGTGTGTTTTCTCCACCTACGTGTTCGTGTGGATACTTCTAGAGGAGTATCTATTTTGATACTCTAGAGATCCGGCAATTCCTTGGACAAGCGGGAACGCGAAAGGGCACGCTTCGAAGGTATAACTCTCATCTAGTGTAGATCTAGAGTCTTTGAAACTCGTACTTGTATTTTCGTTCGGTTTTCCTTGCACGGATCCGTTGGCCTTGGGTGATTCGGGGTTTCCGCGACGCGAAAAGCGGTTTTCGCGACCCGAAGAACCCAACATATATTATATATAATATAAATTTAATGGAACGTGTATATTTAGAAAACTATAATATATTAATTATTATATATATATATATGGAAATATATAATTTGATTCAATATCAAATTACTGACTTAGTATTAAGAAACTAATTACAAATATTACCATGTATATGTGATATATACATGGATATATATAAATATGAAATTAATATATGGATATAAATATGTATGAAATTAATGCAATTAATGACTGAGTATATAAAAAGGAAGACAAGGTCCTAAGCTCCCTCTTCTATTTAAACCTCACCCTCAAAAACCTCACTTGGTATGTTGCAATCGTCCCTAAGAAGGTTCCCCGCCCCCTTTTGTTTCTCCACTAGTGCTAGAGCTTCAAGGGAAGACAAGGAGTTAGGAGTTAAATACTTAAGGCATGTTCCCTAATATTGTAATGCTCTAGTTAGTTTCTATAGTCTGTGGATTTCGGGTGCCATAGATCGATGTGTGATGCTCTAGTTTAAGTTCTCTTCTTAAGTTTTTAAAGGTCTGTATAGATGAGGATTTCGGATTTATGAGGGGGAAATGAAGCCATTTACGGTGATGCACCTGTTAATAATTACATTTTGTGCTTATGTAGTAATCATGCTTATATATGTTTGAGCGCATGCCTATGTAAGGGTTATGTTTAGGTTGATATACATGCTTATATTCATGCCTATGTAGTGATCGTGATTATGATTGTGCTTATGCTTATGTCTATGTTTATGGAATGATGTGGTTGGTTGTAACCGGGGACCTAAGCTCGGGAAGCATACCAAATCTTATTATGAGTTAAGTTATGAACCGGGGACTTAATCCTGGGGAGCTTGTCAAAACTTATTATGGGTTAAGTTATGAACCGGGGTTAAGTTATGAACTGGGGACCTAAGTCTGGGGAGCTTGCCAAAGAACACTCATGAATTGGGATGGTGGGATATATCGAGGACCTAAGCCCGGGGAGCGTGCCAAAATCATGCATGGGTAGGGGATTCGTTCCAAGGAGCAGTCCCCACCAACCTAGCTAGAGTAGTTGTCAGATCAACAACTTATGTTACGGTACTGCAATGTGAAACCAAGCCACCACCATGATACACTTATAAAAAGGTAGATCCGCTACCTTAGAGACCCCCCTAGTGCTGACCCCACAGATATGGAGGGAGGTTCATGCAGGTACACAGGCCATATGCGCATGGCGGGGTAAACCCCAGGTCGTCAGTTCCTGAGAATCGACCCCTGGCCATTACGCCAGAGATACCATGCACCCACCGTCTGCGCTACGCCCTGGGGGCACCATGATACACTTATAAGTATACATGCAAATATGTTCAATCTATGTTTATGTTTATGTCAATGTTTATATTTATGTTTATGTTTATGTTCATGTCATGTTCATGTTTATATTTATATTTATGCTTATGTTTACGTCTATGCCTATGTACATGCTCATGATTAAATCTATCCTTATATGTATGTTTATGTCATGCAAGTATACTTATGTTTATGGCTTATTTACAAATTCATGATCCAGTCTAGTCTTATGTGTATGTTTATGCCATACAAGTATACTTATGTCGATACTTAGGGGCATGCCCGTGACCAAGTCTATAATTATGCCTAGTTCATTTATATGCTAATGTTTATGCTCTCATACTTATATCGATGCATATGTTTACGTTCAGGGTATGTTAGCAGGAAGGTCCCTAGTTACCTAGAATGTGGTTTCCTTAGTACACTGGATTATAGGCGCTAACTATTGTTTAACAAGATTTTGGAATGTGCTGAGTCTCTCGACTCACAGACTTTGATTTTTTTTTCAGACAACGAAACCAATGAGGCAGGAGATGTTGACCAGTGAGCCAGCTCGAGACAATGGTAATACAACACGAAGACCTTCTAGTTTAATTTCGCTTTTATCTATGCTTATTTTTCTTCAAGTCGTTTAGGTAATTTTATTTGAACCAAGAACTGCTATGGAAGTATGAGTATATGGCACCGCAGTTCATGTATTATAAAAAAACTAGGGATGTTACAGTCAAATTCAAGTAGGTTAAAGTGACTAGATGCTTGGTAAAGGAAAAATCTAAGAGAATAAATCTTAGATGGTGAGAAGTCTTGGAGAAGTGAACTCCAACCAAAAGGTAAGGTCAAGTAGACTAGGGCTTGCTTTGTTGTTTATATTTGTATGCTTGTCTTACAGGAACCCAGAGCTAGAAGTAAGACCAAGAGCATACAAAGGCAACCAGACACAGTTGGACCAAGTCAGAATTAAACCAAACTTGACCCTGGTCGAATTGAACCCAGACCGATTCGATCGAAAATTGATCTGGTCGACTGATTGGGTTCGGTTGACTGGATCAAGTCTGAACTCGGTTCAATGACTAGGATTGGTTTAGTCGATCAAAAAGTTTTCAGCCGATTGATAAACCTGATAACGAATAGACCATGTGGAGTTCAGTCGATTGAATAAGGTTTATAGGTTGACCAAACAAAACCTATAAAAGAACCATGAGATCATAGCTCAATTAATTCGTAATCCTCCTCTTTTATGCTTTGAAAAGATCTCAAGACTCTGCTCGTAGGACCGAGAAAGCGCTAGGAGGAGTGTGTGACACTCAAGACTTTCGAATCGGTTTGACAACATATTGTTTGTAGTACTTTATACTTGTGCTTTATTTTTATTCTCTTTGTGATTGCACACAAACATGAAGGGGTTTCTCCACCTTCTGAAAAGTTTCGAAAAGGAGATAAACTAGAGGGCATGCATCTTCGTACATAGATCTTAGTGTACTAACCCTGAGGGGTTGAAAACCAAATAAATCCGATGTCTTTTGTCTTCTTAGTTATTATTTATATTCCACAGTGTACTAACTTGATAGAAAAGAATGAACACACTGAAACAAGTGAGACGTGTTATTCACCCACTATTCCCCCCCCCCCCCCCCCCCTCCCCCAACTCATTTAGCACGTCCAACGCTCCTACATCATTGTGCTAGTTTGCAAAAGTGTTAAAGCATAACGGAATATAAGCAAAACAACATATATAACACAAGCACAACATGTAGATTTTAATGTGGTTCGGAACCGGAACCCCCATTCCTCCTACTCCATGACCTATTGTATTAGTAGCAGCACCATTATGTTTTTTTCCTTCTTGGATATCTTCCAGATCTAAAGTAACCTATTACAATCTCTATTCTTATGAATACTATAACAATAATTCAAAAGATACAAATGCAAATGAATACAATTCAAATAAAATAATTTTACAAGTTAATCTCACTTTGTTTGTTTTTTTGTTGCTTTGGATTGCTTCTTGAAAATCTAGAATGCAATAGCACTCACCCACGAACCCTCCAAGAACCTCCCAAGAACATATTGTAGGATTGATGCACGTTGGGGGGGGGGGGTTGAATAACATGATTTTAAAATCTCTATTTTTTAATTTTTTAAAAACAAGTACGTAGTAGAAAAAAAAACTAAGAAAAGGTAGAAAACAACACATAGGTATTTTATTTGGTTCAGAGTCTTTGATGACTCATACTCAAAGACCGAGGCCCTTTGAACCTTTCTTGATGGGTAATTCACATATATAGAGCAATCAAATACATAAACGAAGGAAGTGTAACAAATCAACACTTCCTTATGCAATAATTGAATTAATTAAAATTGTTATCAAACACAAAGACGGAGAATTTGGTTACGCTCGAGTATTGGTGTTGATTTGTCTGCAATAACCGAGCATAGCAAAGTCATAGCACAACAATAGTACAAAGATGGCGTAGCAGAATGATCGAGAAAGCTCATAGAAAAGTTGTTCTTTAGTTGTTGGCTGAGACTACCTTTTATAGGTCATTGGAGGAACCTCCAATACCATGTGGCACCTCAAATGGTGTTGATTTGATTCACAAACTTCAACTGGAGCAATATGTCTATCATATTGCTGAACAGAGTAGTCTTTGCTCTATTATTTCAACTGATTAGTCCTGTTATGATAGATAGTATATGTTAAATGTTCTTCTCTGAACTTAATCTGCCTCTCCCAACCCAAAATTTCTTGGAGCGAATGCTCCAAAATTTTGGGTTGGGAGAGGCAGATTAAACTCGCATGGCTTGCTTGCGACGACTCTGTCCTATTTAAACTAAGGAGAGGATTAGGGTTTTCACCTTTCCACAGCGCCTCACGCTTCATCCTCTTTTCTCGGAGATAGTCAATGAAAAGAGAAGAATACCAAACTGCAACATGTAAGAGTGTAGATCTAAGGAGAGGACTAGGGTTTTCACCTTTCAACAATACCTCACGCTTCACCTCTTTTCTTTGAGAGGTAAGTGAGAAGAGAAGAACATCGAGCGAGTGGCAGGAGCATGAGGATTGAACCAAAAAAAACGTACATCAACAACCGTTTCCAAAAAATCGTTATGGTAGCCCAAAAAATGCTTATAGACATTAAAAAAACGTTGTTTAAAAAATGACAATAATTTTTTATAAATCGTTATTTTACTTAAAAAATGCTCAAAGATGGTTAAAACTATTGTAAAAATGTAAAAAACAATGGTTTTAATATAAAATAGTTATTTTCTTGAGTATTGTTGAATAAAAAATTTCTTATATACTAAAATTGTATATTAAATCTTCACAACTAATTCTAAAATTAAATGCAATAGACATCAAAATATCATAATTCATATGGTACAATAAATGCAAAAAACAACAAAAGGGAACCTTGCCTTGGTGTTTTACAACTAGCGAAATATAGGGAAAACACGACCTTAAGCATTCCGACGAGGTTCTTCCTCTATCTCCTCCAAAGCTGCTAGGGTTTGGATAAGGGTGTGGGGAGGCCTACGTGTGGCAAAAGGATAATATGCTCACCCCCAGCGCTCCCGCCAGCCCTCCCTAGGATCATACGGAGGAGGTAAATCATGGTGATTGAGAAGGCAAATGGCAGGTGGGGTGAGTTTACACGAATTGCAGGGATTTAAGCTCTACTAACCTCGAGATTCAACCCCAAAATCTCATGTGGCAATCAATATGCCATATACCAACTCAGCTAAGCCTGTGGGGGCATGTGGGGAGGCCTACAACTTCAAGGATTAGGAGAGAGAGAAAAAATATAAGGCATGTATTTAAAAGAGTAAGCCGGGTCGAGTTGCTAGCAAATCAGATCGGGTTCGTTAACCTATCAACATATTAATTACTTAAACCTATAACTCTTGATTTATTCAAGTGAACCATTTTTTTTACACTACCCAACTAATGATACCTTGAGTTGCTTAATCAAGTTTCTAACACTCTGTTCACTTCATCAGCAGAGTGGTGAACTCGATTGATTTCTGGAAAACACAATGGTCGATTGATACACTGTAAACCCCCTCAAATATCAAATTAATGGTTTAAAGTTCATTAGTCGATTGCTATTCCCATAATAGCCAACTGATTTCTCTATTTCTACTTTATCGAGGATAAAACTTCACTTTGCTTAGTATCTGGTTAATGGCTAGAGATGGTATCCCTAATGCCTAAATGTTAAACAAAAACAACTTACAATCTTCGAATCATAGATTAAGGAAATGTGTTTAACGAAGTGATAATAGTGAGCGAGTAGATTGAGAAATTTTTACAAGTAGAGTTGTCAATTTGGATTAGACCTATTAGGTTGATCCACCACGTCAAATAATTTAAGTGGATTATGTTAAAATTTTATCAACCGATTTTAAGAAGGATTTAGATAGGCTGACTCATGCGGATTGCGGGCCCAAGCGGATTAGGCGTGGTGGACTTTGAGTTGGCCCACATGTTAAAAAAAATTCTAATAGAAAAATTAAAATAAATCTAATGGTTGAGATGGTTCAGCAGTCACTCAAATCAAACCAAGTGTCAGGCTTGAAGCCCTTCCTCTCTCTTGTAAAAGTTAAAAGTAAAAGTAAAAAACTACTCCCCATCCGCCTCTATGATTGTGCGACAGCTCCTCAGTCCTCAATCCTCACCTTAGGCCAAGACAGAGCGGAGCACAACTCAACACGTCGTCACATTTGCGCAACGTATCGATCTTGTCTGACGTCTGCAAGTCTTTGAACTGAGGATGATGCAAAGTCTTGCACTTCGTTAGATCACTCAATGCTCGAATCACTAACACCCTTTTCCATTATCTATTCCAGCTCTTCTCCTGCATTGCTCTGGTTCTAGGGTTCCTCTATTGCGCCCTGCTATTTATTGATAGTATTCCACAGTCGCAGAGAAACTCTCTTGAGAGTTTGACGGTCCGACAAGCAATCCTTGATCTCCAACCAAATCCCATCACTCAGACATTACCGTCCTGGATAGTTTGAGGTGAGATTTTTATTTCCTTTCCTTATATTTCTTTTTCTTTTTCTACATTTGTGGTTTGCAAGGCATTTTAGGTTTTGTTGTGACGTTGTCTCTGCCGCTGAACTTGGTCACATCTCATATGCTAGGGAATAGGGATGTTGTTTTCTATCACCAACAATATGTAGTAGAATGGATAGGCGCTTTGTTAAATGCAATTTGATTTTGAATGAGGATTATGCAGTATTAGAGATCAAATACACAATCCACTTGAGATCAAATACATGATTCACTTTATTTTAATCACCATATTGGTTCAGATGTAACATGTATGGCTAGATCTGATCATGGTTTAGAATCGACAGTTTGGAATCATCAATTTGACAGTTCGTGAAAGGTTGACCCTTAACTTTAACCGTCCAAGATGGTTATGGTTCACAATTCAGAACCGCCAGTTCATAGTTTAGTTCATAACTCGCCATGGTTCGTCACAGTTCAAGATTATTATATTCAAAAATTTTAAAATTTAAAATTTAAAACTTAAAATTTATTTTATAAAAGAGCTAACACTTATTTAAGTTGTTTACGTAT
Organism: Zingiber officinale; assembly: GCF_018446385.1. Taxonomy (NCBI): domain Eukaryota; kingdom Viridiplantae; phylum Streptophyta; class Magnoliopsida; order Zingiberales; family Zingiberaceae; genus Zingiber; species Zingiber officinale. Next base: position 35,160,550 of record NC_055992.1, on the reverse strand, counting down.
CCCTTTAGAGTATAGGGGAATCAAAACACATGTAGTTTTTTTTTTTACATTTTTACCTTTTTACATTATGAAGTGACATTGTTATTCACTTTCATTTCCCATTCCCGCTGTATTAGTTCCTTCACTATCAAATTTTTTGACTTTGTCATCAGAAAGTTGTATTCCTTGGATTCTTTTCTTGGCTCTAGTCTAATCATCGAGTAATGCTTGAGCTTCCAATGAGTTGGGAGATAAAGTCGATCGTCATTCATCTAATATGTTGTCCCTAACACTGAACATCTACTCCATAGCAACAGTTAACACTAGACAAGTTAAAATTTATTTGGTTATCACAGAGAGGATGAGAAGGCTTTGTGCCTTCTGTGACCACCACTTTAGGATATCGAAATTTTCACTATCTGCTTTACTAAAATAAAAAAAAGTCGTAAAATAATTCTTAAGTTCTTGTATAGAACTTGAGAATCTTCATAGAAATACTATAAAAATATTTTTCCTATTTAGTTTTCATACCTAATATGCAAGAAGAAAAAGATTCATTATTAATATGTTAATTTAAAACTAATACTATACTAGATTTTTTTTAAATTAAATGAGCAGTGAGATAATAAACTGTTGGCCCCAGTGCGCCAATTAAGAAGGGGTGAATTACCTGAAATTAGAGTTAAAAAAATCTCTTACTTTGCTTAGCAAGGATGCACAATTAATTTCAACAAAAATGAAATGCATAAAAAATGAACAACTAAAGAAGGAAAGTAAGAATGTTGAATTTACTTGGTTAAACCTAGGTGGTTGTTAATCCAAGGCATTAAAAAGCTCTACTAGAAATACTCCTTCGTTGAAGTCTGAATAGTCTCTTACAGATGATGACAACTCAAGAAAAATACTAGGAATAATTACAGTTGTTGTTGTTCAACTTGTTGTTAAATTTCTAACTCCATGGGTCTTTTTATAACCCTTGAAAAAATCTATCCGTGGTTCGGAGGTGCTTCAAAGGTGGTCCAACGCGCCTTCAATGAGACAAGTTTTATCTACCGAAGATAAAACTTTATCTTTGACTAACGGGTATTGAAGGCACCTTCAAGTGGTTGGAAGGCGCATTCGCCACTGTTTATGCAGGCGCCCTCAAGCACACTAGAGGTGCCTTGGGTCCCATATATAACAGCTTCGTTGCTGAAGCTCGAGGCGCCTTTAAAGCCATTGGAGGCACCTCGAGCACTGTTCATCCGAATATCTACAACAAAAATGGCAAATGACAACAAATATTATCCATTGTCGTAGGGTCAACAAATCATTGTAATTGACAGCGTTGTAAAATGCATTACCCTACGACAACGGTTTTGAATCTGTTGTCTTTGTAGACATTCAACAACGGTTTTAATCCATTGTTGTTTATATGCTCAAAATTTTTTTTACCCTATATGACAATGTTTTAAAATCGTTGTGGTAGATAATTTTGACAACAGATATAAACCGTTGTGATAGACTCTTTTTATAACAGATATAAACCGTTGTGGTGGATAATGTTAACCCTTATTATTTTTAATTTTGACAATAGTTATAAACCATTATGGTATATATATATATATAATTTTAATATGTTTTACAACGGATAAAACCGTTGTTTTTTTTAATCACTTTTTAGAAAAAAAAATCTGTTGTGATTACGTACTGTTTTACAATATTTCTAACCGTTGTATTTAATGTTCATGTTGTAACATGATAATAACAAACAACCAATCTTATTTAATATAAACAAGCCACCAATACCAAACTAAATATTTACTACAATCGATCAATCCATGAAAATGTTATCTTCAAAATTTGAAAATTAACTACACACATCAAAATGGGAAAATAATAGTTGTGTAATCGAAATCCAAAATATGCCAGCTAAAATATACAAAAAGAGTTGTACACTCATCAAACTTAGTATTATCAAATCATAAATCACATGTTTTCCAGTTCGCCAAATGACTTCTTCGCATTAGCAAGGCAATCTAGAAACTAAACAAAGCTCACTCCTTGCATAAAAAATTCCAATCCTTATGAATTGCCCTTGAGTTACGTACCTGCAAGAGAAAAGTCAATTAATCGATACTTAAAACTCAAACCATTGATTTAATGCAAAGAAAGTCAGAAGGAGAGAAAAATTAAACAAAACTTATCAAATAAAAATATAAAATATAACAGAAAAGAGAATTGTAGTAACTGCATGTAACCAGAGAAAATGAGGAGGTTTCTTCTCTTCTCATCCAAAATTAGTATAGTATCATTTTCTAAGTACTTAGGAAGGAAATATGAAAATGTAGTAGCATTTAATAGACATATAATCAGTAACAAAATTGTTAAACTATTCTTGGAACTCAAAAATCAATGCCTTGACAGTTTTAGAGGAATTGACAGAAATAATCAATCATGGCATAAGAAATCAACAAGAATAGTAAATCATCAAGATAGCCAATACCTTGTAGGCAACATAACATGGAGAACATTGGTTTGTGATCCGACCGTAAGAACAGGGACCCCCCTCTGAGGGAAGTCAATGCCACGTGGAAGTCAAAGGCTCGAACGACCGACCTGAGAAGGGGAGACCGGTCAGCCGAACGGGGTTCCATCGGAGTCCAAGGCACCCGGCGAGGAGTCAGGGTTCCGACGCTCGTTGAACGGGATTGTATGGCCGAGCGGGTGGCCCACTCGGCCGAAGGCATAAGATAGCAATGCTGCGAACAGTCTCCACAGAGCACACTGCCGGGAATATCCTAAGTGGACCAGTACGTGTGACCATCCGGACGCAAGGGGACTGCCGACCGGCCGGGCACTCGGCATGGAGTAAGAAGAGAACAGGACCAGGAAACATCCTCTGACAGCGGATATGGCCAACAAGCGAACCATACGCAGGATCTTATGACAGGGTTCCGCTATCTCATCAAAGACGTGCTCGGACTGTAGCAGTAAGGGGTCAGGTAAGCTTCTCTGACAAGCCCATATTGAGGTATGGGCTGAGGACACGTATTCACCTTGTTATGTGTGCGTGAGCCCCCTTCCAGCTCTATATAAGAGGCCTCACACATCACCGGAGGTACGCATTCTACGATTTTTGGAGCCACTACTTTGTTGTTAGCTTGCCTGACTTGAGCGTCGGAGGGTCGTCGCCGGGAACCCCTTCCCAGCCCGACTTCTTTGCAGGTTCGCCAGAGCGTCGTACGATCGGTCGGAGATCTACGTCATCAACAAGGAGAGAGCCACGTGCCCAGCGTCCGTTGATTCAGCGATTCGGACAAGATCAATTTGGCGCCGTCTGTGGGAACGCTCCTGCATCCGATCGGAAGCAATGGACGAGGCTGGACGACCGCACACGGTGATGCTCTCCATGAAGGAGCTCGACGCTCTAATCAAGGCAAGAGCAGCTAAGCTCGTGGAGCAACAGAGAGAGAATGCGCAAGCCGAGCGACTGAAGCAACAAACAACGTCAGCATCAGGTAGCCGAGCGGAGGCAATGATCCCCGAGCGGACGCGTCCCCCAAGACAATGATCCAACCGGCATTCAAGGGGGAGCACCGCCGAGCGGATGAAGATGGATTGGGACTTGGATCAACCATGAAGCGCAAATTATCTCCAGCCTTTCCGAGGCAGGGTGAAAGGTGCACCAATATAATGTGTGCTGTATTTGTATATTTGAAATGCAGGAAGCAAAATGTTAAACACAATTGAAATTATCTGCCAAGCGCCTATCTCCATGATGTATAAGATCCGAGGCGCCGACTCATGTCAGAGCCGATCGACCGGGCGTAAAATTATCCGAGCCAAGTCATCGAAGACGAAGACCCTCGCCGCGGCGATGTCATCGGCAAAATTAGCCTTAAAGGCCGTGAGCTCCGACGTTAAAAATCAAGAGACGAGCCGGCTTCTATAAATCCGGCCGGAAGACCGCCGAGAGCCGACGTTAAAAATCGAGAGACAGGCCGGCGTCTATAAACCGAGGGGAAGACCGCCGAGCTCCGACGTTAAAATCGAGACGCAGGCCGTCTATAAATCTTCCGGGAAGACCGCCGAGCCGACGTTAAAATCGAGATGAGCCGTCTCATAAACCCTCCGCGGGAAGACCGCCGAGCTCGACGTTAAAAATCGAGATACGAGGCGCCTATAAACCCTCAGCGGAAGACCGCCGAGCTCCGGCGTTAAAAATCGAGAGAGCCGGCCTATAAATATTCCGGTGGAAGACCGTCGAGCCCGATGTTAAAAATCGAGACAGGCCGTCTATAAATCTTCCGAGCGGAAGACCATCGAGCTCCGACGTTAAAAATCGAGAGACGAGCCGGCGTCTATAAATCTTCCGAGTGGAAGACCGTCGAGCTCCGACATTAAAAATCGAGAGACGAGCCGGCGTCTATAAATCTTCCGAGCGGAAGACCGTCGAGCTCCGACGTTAAAAATCGAGAGACGAGCCGACGTCTATAAATCTTCCGAGCGGAAGAAGGCGATCAAAAGGACTTGTAATCGCTATTAATATCGTTTGACCAACTATGCGTTCCGCTCGGCCCAACTGATGGTCCAGTCAGTCAGACTAATCGCCTCCTTCGACTAGACTTGAAGGGGAGGCAAGTGATCCGACGGTAAGAACAGGGACCCCCTTCTGAGGGAAGTCAACGCCACGTGGAAGTCAAAGGGCCGAACGGCCAACCAGAGAAGGGGAGACCGGTCGGCCGAACGGGGTTCCATCGGAGTCCAAGGCACCCGGCGAGGAGTCAGGGTTTCGACGCTCGTTGAACGAGATTGTATGGTCGAGCGGGTGGCCCACTCGGCCGAAGGCATAAGATAACAATGCTGCGAACAGTCTCCACAGAGCACACTGCTGGGAATATCCTAAGTGGACCAGCACGTGTGACCGTCCGGACGCAAGGGGACTGCCGACCGGCCGGACACTCGGCATGGAGTAAGAAGAGAACAGGACCAGGAAACATCCTCTGACAGCGGATATGGCCAACAAGCGAACCATACGCAGGATCTTATGACAGGGTTCCGCTATCCCATCAAAGACGTGCTCGGACTGTAGCAGTAAGGGGTCAGGTAAGCTTCTCTGACAAGCCCATATTGAGGTATGGGCTGAGGACACATATTCACCTCGATATGTGTGCGTGAGCCCCCTTCCAGCTCTATATAAGAGGCCTCACACATCACCGGAGGTACGCATTCTACGATTTTTGGAGCCACTGCTTTGTTGTTAGCTTGCCTGACTTGAGCGTCGGAGGGTCGTCGCCGGGAACCCCTTCCCAGCCCGATTTCTTTGCAGGTTCGCCGGAGCGTCGTACGACCGGTTAGAGATCTACGTCATCAACAAGGAGAGAGCCACGTGCCCAGCGTCCATTGATTCAGCGATTCGGACAGGATCAGTTTGGTTAAGCAAACAAGCATTACAAGTTGTTAAGTTTACAGTTTGGCTAGCTTATCATTGGTTATTAGATTATGCAATTTAGATTTGATATAAAAATGTGCGATCCCAATATATGTTAACAATAAGTCTGGGGAATTTCATTTTTATATGGATATATCGATAACAAGTTTCAGAAGTAATTAATTTAAAGAACAAATATAAAAGCAGGAAACATTGTAGAATATGAAACACAGTAGAAGCCTCCAATATTATCTTTCCATTATCTCTAATCTATATAGCAGTTCTTGTCCATGACTAGTTCTATAAGAAGTCTTTGGCATCTGGTATCCCACATTGTGTAAGAGAGGAAAACTAATGCAGCTAGCAACATTTGTTGTCCAACACTGAGGAAAAAAGATGTGGTGTATGGCAAGCGACCAGGAGTAAAAACTCATCATCACAATATGGTATCAGTCATTGTTCAAATCTCTTTCCATATTAGTCAGTATATTAAAATTTACTTATAAGAAGTTAGAAGAAAGCATAAATAAACTACACAGGAAGATGTTGTTAGAAGAAATACCACTTAATTATATGGTTCGACTATTCAAAGATAATCCTTTAACCGATACAATAGACATTTCAATTGAATTATTTTGTTATGGGAGTGAAGTAATAATCCTTTAACATGACAGACATAATAGGTCTTTATAACAAATTTGTTATCAGCAACACATAAAAGCAATATAAGAATGAGAAGTAAGACAAGAAGATGCAATTTATGAAGAAGAATACAAGAAGACACAATAGGGCTTTATAACAATGCAATTTATCTTTCATCTCAACTTAAACAAATTCTTAGTGCATAGCTCAAAATATAAGTAATACAAGAAGAAATGAGAAGAACCACATAAAAGAAAATTCAGCAGGGAGACGCATGATAATCAATACACGAGGCTTAAAATAAATAAATAAATAAATAAAAACTCCTTACCTGGTGCTGCCTGGCTGCTATCATTTTTTGGAGAAATATATGTTTGTTTACCCACAAAATCAGAAAAGTTTCTAAGGACCTAATTTAGGCATCTAGATTTATTTAACAAACATTATGCATAGAAGTAACAACATTATCCAGCCTGTTTGAGTTTTCCCTACCATCATCCATACACTAGTGTGATAGAACAACAACAATTAATACAACAGAGATGAAACTTATAATTTGAGCATGAACTTCAGTCTTAATCAAGATTAACCAACAATTCTTGACTATTTCAAATTAATAGTCTTCTCTCCGTGCTCGCTTGGGTGATGCTCTGACTATCTAGAATTTGTTGGTGCGAGAAGCATCCGACGATCGACCGTTGTTTTGATAATGGCAAAGGAATTCAAAGTTAAGTTGTTTTTTGATCTAATGCACTTGATTGAGTGTTTCAGGAAAGTCCTAGCTGCGGTTAGGCTGGTAGAAAACCCCTAGGGGGTGGTAACCCTAGGTCATAGGGGGTGGTAACCCTATGCAGAAAGTCTTGGCGGGTCGAGAGCTTCAGGCAAAAGTCCTAGGGGGGTAACCATAGGTGGAAAGTCCTGATGTTGCGAACTAGGTGGAAGACTGGACCAGCCGGGAAGCGGAAGTCCAGCAGAAAGTCCGGAAGCTTCGAACGCTGAGCAAAAGCCCAGTCGATCTGGAAGATCGCACTGGCATCAGGTAAATCTCCTCCTAGGGTTTCTGGTTGGAAATCCGAACTCAGACCCGGACAGTCCGACGACTGTCAAGTTTATCTATCATATTATTTCTGTGCTAACTTTGTTTTGCAGGGTTTTGTGTTTGGGACTAACACAATTTGCAGGAACAAAGCGTAGGATCGAAAAGAATTTAGATATCTCCACAATAGCATGATATTGTCCACTTTGGGCCGAGGCCCTCATGGCTTTGCTCTTGGGCTCTCCCCAAAAGGCCTCATTCCAATGGAGATATCTTTTATCTTATAAATCCATGATCTTTCCCATATGTTTCCAATATGGGACTATGTTTGCAACCTTGCAACCCCAACAATCCCCCCCTCAAACAAAGGACTATAGGCTTTCCACGTCCGATCCTCGACCCACCAGGTCTTCCTGCCCCTCGGTCCACCCGACCTACTAGGACTTCCTTGCCTAGTCGCAACTAGGACTTCCTGCCTGGTGCGTGGTCCTCTTGATCCGAACATAGGAGCCCCCACTTTCTTTGTTCGAGGTCAATATTGTACCCACATGGCTTAATCAGACCATAGTTCTTGTGCACAGCCGACGGTTAAACCTTATGGAAGTCCGGGCTCTGATACCAATTGTAGGATCGAAAAGAATTTAGATATCTCCACAATAGCATGATATTATCCACTTTGGGCCTAGGCCCTCATGGCTTTGCTCTTGGGCTCTCCCTAAAAGGCCTCATTCCAATGGAGATATCTTTTATCTTATAAATCCATGATCTTTCCCATGTGTTTCCAATATGGGACTATGTTTGCAACCTTGCAACCCCAACACAAAGGAGCAACTTAGACCTCGGATGAACAGTGTCTGAGGCGCCTCCATGGGGCTTGGAGGCACCTCGGGTGCTAGCCGAAGCCAGCTGTCCAGAGACATTGGAGGCGCCTTGGACCAGGTGTGGGAGGCGCCTTGGAGCAGCCTGGAGCCGCCTTCAGTGGGATAAGGTGCGACCATATCAGAGCTGATCCACGCGTGCGACTCAGCGGCCTGGAGGCGCCTCCGAGGCGCCTCCAGCACTGTTTAAAAAGGGACCTCGAGCAGCAGCTTAGAAAAACACCTTCCGAGCAAATCTTACGCCACAAGCTGCTAACGAGATGACCCAGAAGTGCTATAGCGACATCTCGACGACCCGGAGCTTCAGTTTCAATCTAGTTGTTGTCGGTATAAAGTTTATTTCAGTTCATAATTGTACTTAGTTTGTAATACTTTTCGTGATTATAGTTGTTGCCCAATGTAAACGCTCAACGAGCGTGGGCCTTGGAGTAGGAGTCGCCACAGGCTCCGAACCAAGTAACCAACTTGTGTTAGCGTGTGTTTGTGTTTAATTTCCGCTACGTTTTACTCGATTGTTTTTACGAATCCGAAACGAAATAGCCACGAGCGTTATTCCCCCCCCCCCCCCCCCAACCCTCTGACGCTTTCGATCCAACAATTGGTATCAGAGCGAGGTCACATTGATCTGGTGCAACCACCAATCACGTAATTTTTTCGTGGTATTTTCAGTTTTACGGAGTCAATTAGAATTAGCTTAAGAGCTATATTCTAATTATTTTTTTCGAATCGGTTTTTGCTCGAGACTGGTACAACACCACTCGAGTTCGTTATTTCTTAACTTTATTTCCCGCACTACTAATCCAAGACCTAGTCTTGGGACATTTTTATCTTTTCGTTGTGTTTGCATATCTCATGGCCCAACAAGAAGGTTTTAGCACCGTTCGCCCCCCACTCTTCTCCGGAGAAGACTTTGGATATTGGAAGGGGCGAATGGAAACCTTTCTCAAGACACAGTTTGATACGTGGATGATTATCAAGACTAGACTACAACTGCCATCCGACGAAGACGGCAAGCCGACACCCTGCGAAAAATGGGAACCGACCTTAATCAAGAAGGTGGAAGTTGATGTCAGAGCGACTTGTACCCTCCAGTGCGGACTGACCAAGGAGGAACTCAACAGAGTTGGACCATTCTCCAGCGCAAAAGAGATTTGGGAGAAGCTGATCGAATTCCACGAGGGTGCCTCCGACACCAAGGTAAGCAAGAGAGATCTTTTGTTCAATAAATTATATAATTTGAAAATGCAGGAAGGAGAAACATCATGTCAACTCCATGCACGGATATAAGACATCCTCAACTCCCTCCATGCTATCGGGCAAAAGGTCGAGAACAGGGACATTATAAGGTACGCACTTAATGCTTTTTCGAGGAGCACATTGTGGGCATCGATGGTAGATTCCTACAAAGTCTCCAAGGATTTAACTTCCATTAGATTAGATGAATTATTTTCTGAATTTGAACTTCATGAGCAGATTAATACACAGTCACCCGAGAAAGGTGTAGTTTTGCTTGCAGGTACCAGTAGAACACGTGAACCAAGATCACGATGAAGAACCGAGCTAGAGTCGGAACTAGAACCAGACTCAGATGATAAAGACGACGAACTAACAACCAAACTCGTGAACTTGGTAAAGAAGCTCTACAAGAAGAAGAAGGGCTTCAACAAGAAAGACCTAAAGAAGGCAGTCCAATCCAAGGAGGGTCAACCGAACTCAAAGGTCAAGTTTGAGGTGATCTGCTACGGGTGCAACCAGAAAGGACACATCAAGGCAAACTGGCCCAATCAGAATGCAAAGAAGCAGAGGAAGAAGAAGGTGCTGAAAGCAACCTTTGAAGAGTCTTCAGAAGAGGATACCGACGACGAGCTCGAATAGACGAGCCTTCTGGCCCTGATGGCCCGAGACCAGATCGAGGTGTCGGAGAGAGAGAGCGAGTCGGAAGCAGAATCAGAAAGAAGTCACAGATCCGTATCTGTTTCTGAAGGGCCCGATCCCTCTGTAAGTATCCCTCGACTAAACAATCTAGTCAATTACTTGTTACGAAAATTAGCTAAGTCTAATCTAAGAATTAAGTCACTTCTAAAGGAAGTAGTTGTCCTTAAAGAAGTGACTAACTCCGAATCTTTGACTGAACCAGTTCAGACTGGAAAATCGACTCAAGTCCAAAAACTTGAGGAAGAGAATTCCAACCTGAAAACTCAGGTCAAGGATCTGGAGAAAATATTAGAACGATTCTCTTTGGGTTCCAAGAACCTTGACCTAATTCTTGGAACACAAAGGGCAATCTATAATAGAACTGGACTAGGATTCAAATCGAAAAAGAAATATAAGTTATATTTATCACTTATACAAAGAACAAATAGAAAAATGGTCCAAGCATGGGTCCCCAAGTCCAACCTGATCAATCAAGTTGGACTTGGACAATATTGGGTCCCTAAGGATCAAATACATTACCTCGATAGACCATATCGAGACTATGATCCAGAGGGAGCTAGAAGAAAAATAATAAAAATAAAACTAGATTCAAATGAAATTAAATTAAAATCAAATTAAAATTAACAATAAATTAAAATAAAATCAAATTAAATTCAAATTCAAATTAAATTCAAACTAAATCAAATTTAAATCCAAAGGAAGGCTCCAGAATAGCTGGCACCTCCGAAATTAATCCACCTGATAAGGGTAAGCAAGAGTAGACTACCCGGCCGAGTAATTAAGGTTAGATTAAAATGGGTCATGTTTAACTTGACCCACGGTACTGGTGAAGTATAGGATGATAGTACGTTGGGGAAACTTAGTCATCGCATGTCTAGGAAGATATGGCTTCGACCTGGTGCATTTGGCTAAGTGGAACTGACCGAGGCTACCCTTTATGGATCCTAACCAGTTAGACCAAGGTTTTGTACTAAGTTCAATGGGTAGGACTATTTGGAAAACCTCGAAGGCATGGTTACTTTAATGAGGTCCTTGTGACTCACCATAACCTAGAAGTTTATCCAAAGAACGCCTACTTGTTGAACCCAAAGCTAAACCTGAATCTAACACAAAGTTAAATCAAATCCTAAAATTGAACATAATTCATCTCATAAAAAATTATAGGATTCCCTGATTGAAAATTTAGATCAGGTGAGATGACTAAGGAATATAAATTAACATTAATTAAAATTCAAATTCAAATTAAACTCGTAATTAAAATTCAAATTCAAAATTAAATTCATAATCAAATTCAAAATTTAATTTATATTCAAAAGTAAATTCATACTTAAAACATTTTCAAAATTAACTTAAAATATTTTTTCAAAAATTAAGTAACTTAAATTATTTTTCAAAACTTAATTAACTTAAATTATTTTTCAAAAATTAATTAACTTAAATTATTTTTCTAAAATTAATTAACTAAAATTATTTTTTAAAAATTAATTAACTTAAATTATTTTTTAAAAATTAATTAACTTAAATTATTTTTTAAAAATTAATTAACTTAAATTATTTTTTAAAAATTAATTAACTTAAATTATTTTTTAAAAATTAATTAACTTAAATTATTTTTCTAAAATTAACTAACTTAAATTATTTTTCTAAAATTAATTAACTTAAATTATTTTTCTAAAATTAATTAACTTAAATTATTTTTCTAAAATTAATTAACTTAAATTATTTTTCTTATATTATTTTTTCTAAAAATTAATTAACTTAAATTATTTTTCTAAAATTAATTAACCTAACTTTTAAAACAAATCAACTTAATAATAATAATAATAAAAAGACACGTAGGCGCCCAGCGGAGGCGCCTCCCACACGAGGGAGGCGCCCTTAATCACGGCGGGAAAATTCTCGCCGCCTTAACCAAAGGCGCCTCAGATGGCCTCCGAGGCGCCTCTAACCTCGCAATGGAGGCGCCTTAAAAACCGTATAAGGCGCCTCCAACTCGAGATTTCAGAAACGAACAGAAGCTTTTCTGTTTGTTCTTTCTCTTCGCAAATCCCTCTCAGCGTGCGATTTCATCCTCAAAGGCGCCTTCGACCCACCTTTTTCTCCTTCACTCCTAGTAATCCTCTTAGGTATATCTAACATCTCCCTATTACCCTTATTTGTAGTTATTCTGCATTCTTTTATATATATTGTCAAAAATAGGAGACGTCGCATTGTTGATCCTACACCGGCTAGGACCCCTTCTACGGACCCTAGATTCCCCTCGGAGCAACATAGGATAGATTTTGCTAGGTTTACATTTGAGTCCATTAAACCTAGGTATATAGGTAGGGAATATTTTGCCCAATTTTGCCTCCTCGCAGTCCAGATGATAGACTACTATCACCTAGGTAAACTGGTTGACTGCAACACTACAGTGAATCAAGACTTGTGTGCCCAGTTCTATCACAACCTTGAAAAGATTGATGATAGCACCTATTCCACCAGAGTTGGTGGAACTGACATTCAGTTCACTCCCTCCCTGCTTCGCACTAGCTTAGAGCTTAGGGAGTCTCAGTGTGCATTTTTATGTTACCCGAGTAGGGAGCTACCTTTCGGTGATCCCTATTCCCATATTACTTTAGATGACATCTACATGCATTTTTTTGGGGAGGAGAGACCCTTTGGCCTGACTGAGTTCAGGTATACTCTTCTTCGAGTTCAGGACTATGTTATGTACAGAGTCCTGACAGCATGCATCCTGCCCATCACATCTCGAGACGTCTCGAAGATGCGATCATCCCACTCATTCTTTTTGTACGCTCTTAGCCAGCGCCTAGATATAGACATTGCACTGCATATGTTTCATAACATCATTCAGACATCTAGTACAGTCACGTCTTGAGTGATCCATATGCCCTACTGCCATATCCTGACCCAGATTTTCTCCTCCTCTAGGATAGACACTACCAGAGGGACACTCATCCCACTTACTATATATGATGAGTTAGGTCAGCGTAGTCTTAGATTAGTGAGTGTAGAGGTCACTGCCGAGGGGATTCTGGCCTGGAAGGGCCAGCCACCGCCAGTCGTTGCTCCTGGTGCTCCAGAGGCCGAGGACATACCAGGTGAGGGTGAGGAGTGGCCCGACTTCTTGGCAGAGGAGTTTTTCGCAGATCCTTACACCTCTGCCGAACCCTCCACATCAGCCGGGCCTTCGACTTCGGCACCTCCTTTCGTCGAGGACAGACTCGCTCAGCTCAAGATCCAATCTATTCAGACGCGGTGGGCTGTGCTAGATAGCCATCGCTTCCTCAGGTCTCTTCGATCCGAGATAGCTGCAGGGTTCGTGTCTCTCCGAGGCGATATACGGCGCCAGGGACAGCCTCAGCCTTCACTCGAGAAGCCTCTTACACCACCTCCAGCTGATGATCCTGCCTTTTGACACTATCACTTGATGTATTTTGGACAGACACCTATTTGTCTTCTCTGATTGTACTAGTATTTGGTTGACCTCTATTTACTTATGTTTATGAGTTTTAGTTGTTTACAATCTACACTTAGAAGGCAAATAGGAATGTACTGGGTAGAATAGGTAGTGGTTTTCAAATCAGTTTCCTACAGTTTTTAAAATCATCTTATGTTTTAAATTCTAGGAAAATATTGTTTTTAAAATTCTAATTTTACTAGATTTTCAAAATATAGAATTAGCTTAGGCTCTACCCTAGAAATCATGCTCCCCTAGAATTCAGCCAGAGCATCTCACAAACACCTAGGCTTACCTTGCTTGTGTTTGAAAAACATAGAACGGCGTGAGATGCATAGGGTATAGCCTGGACTCAAGAATGCTTATATCAGTGCATCAATATGAGTCTGGGCGTTAAACACCTAGTTAACACTAATCAAGTCAAGTCTTCCAGCACTAGTCAAATCTAACTGGATCTATTGACTTAACTTGACTAACCAAGTGAAAGCTGTTGCCCTCTAGGTACTCAGCTAGTAGCTAAATGGTTTGACATGTGGTCGCGAACCTACGTGCTTAATTTTTAAACCTGTTGAGATCACTCAGGCATGAACATTAAGGCTTTGATACCTTACTTAAAGAGAAATTAGCTAATTTACAATCAATCTCACTTAACTCATGCTTGGACATTAAGGATTGAAGCTCCTCCCTTGCCCTCAAAAGCTTTAAATTAATTATCTCTCTAAAAGAAAAAGTCTTTCAAATTCAGCTAAGTTTTCAAAACTTTAAACTTTCAAAAGTCATTTTTTCTGCACTTTTTAGACTAAGCTGTCAAAATTCCTTTTAAATCTAAGTCTTGGAAATCTTTTCAAAACAAAAATTTAGCTAAGTGTTTTTGAAAATTCAATACTTTCCCTTAACTAAGTATTTTGAAAATTTAGCGAAGTGTTTTCTAACAGATTTACAAAATTTAGCTAAGACTTTCAAAAACATATTTTTCAAAGAATTTAACGAGGTTTCAAGATTGGCTAAAAGCTACATTTCGAAGTCAACCTTTTATTAGCCTTTTTGAAAGAAAAATTGCTCTTTAGACCTTGACTTCACTTAGCTAAAAATATTAATTATAAAAAGCTAAGTGTTACTAAAATATTTTCTCCTCTTTAAAAACCTAAGGTTCCAAAATCTTTCTCTAGCAAAATTAGTTGACAAAAGTTAAGACTTTTTTTTTCAAACGTACTTATTTTTTGATAAATGGCAAAGGGGGAGAGTAGAGAAATTCAAAAGAAAGGTTAATTTTATAAAGAAAGCCTTTGTTAAGGGGGAGCCTGACAAAGTTTAAGTTTTAGTTTAACCATGCGTGCATTTAAAATTTATTAAACTTGCTTACTTAAACTTTTATGCATCTATTTTACTTAGTTTTGAATTTCGGTTGTCATAATCAAAAAGGGGGAGATTGTTGGTGCGGGAAGCATCCGACGATCGACCGTTGTTTTGATAATGGCAAAGGAATCCAAAGTTAAGTTGTTTTATGATCTAATGCACTTGATTGAGTGTTTCAGGAAAGTCCTAGCTGCAGTTAGGCAGGTAGAAAATCCTAGTGGGTGGTAACCCTATGCGGAAAGTCTTGGCGGGTCGAGAGCTTCAGGCAAAAGTCCTAGGGGGGGTAACCCTAGGTGGAAAGTCATAGTGTCGTGAACCAGGCGGAAGACTGGACCAGCTGGGAAGCGGAAGTCCAGCAGAAAGTTCGGAAGCTTCGAACGCTGAGCAAAAGCCCAGTCGATCTGGAGGATCGCACTTGCATCAGGTAAATCTACTGAGTGGAGTAGGTGAGGACGCGTTCCCCGTAGACGGAACAGTAGGCGTCGGGTCGACCTAGGGTTTTCGGTTGGAAATCCGAAATCAGACCCGGACAGTCCGACGACTGTCAAGTTTATCTATCATATTATTTCTGTGCTAACTTTGTTTTGCAGGGTTTTGTGTTTGGGACTAACACAATTTGCAAGAACAAAAGAGCAACTTAGACCTCGGATGAACAGTATCCGAGGCGAGGCGCCTCGGGTGTTAGCCGAAGCTAGCTGTCCAGAGACGCTAGAGGCGCCTCGGAGGTCACTGGAGGCGCCTTGGACCAGGCGTGGGAGGAGCCTTGGAGCAGCCTGGAGGCGCCTTCTGTAACGACCCGACCCTTTGGCCTCTTGGGCGGCCCTTGCGGCGGCCCAACTGGCGGCCCTTATGTCGTCGGCCCATTTGGCGACCTCTCATGTCGTCGACCCTTTGGCCGTGCCGTTACTCACTAGGACTTTCCACCCCTGGCCTGGGGAAGGCAAAAATCCACTGACCAGGGGTGGAAAGTCCTAGTGAGTAACGACACGGCCAAAGGGTCGTCGGTCGACGACATGAGAGGTCGCCAAATGGGCCGACGACATAAGGGCCGCCAGTTGGGCCGCCGCAAGGGCCGTCCAAGAGGCCAAAGGGCCGGGTCGTTACAATAAAAAGGCGCCTTTTTATTGTAACGACCTGACCCTTTGGCCTCTTGGGCGACCTTTGTGGCGGCTCAACTGGCAGCCCTTATGTTGTCGGCCCATTTGGCGACCTCTCATGTCATCGACCGACGACCCTTTGGCCGTGCTGTTACTCACTTGGACTTTCCACCCCTGGCAGTGGATTTTTGCCTTCCCCAAGATTCGAACTCTAGACCTCCAGGATAAGTAGTAGAGTTTATGAATCCTGGTAACCAAGTGCTCACTTGGCTACCAGGATTCATAAACTCTAGTACTTAAGCCTGGAGGTCTAGAGTTCGAATCCCGGGGAAGGCAAAAATCCACTGGCCAGGGGTGGAAAGACCTAGTGAGTAACGACACGGCCAAAGGGTCGCCGGTCGACGACATTAGAGGTCGCTAAATGGGCCGATGACATAAGGGCCGCCACAAGGGCCGCCCAAGAGGCCAAAGGGCCGGGTCGTTACACCTTCAGTGGGATAAGGTGCGACCAGATCAGAGCTGATCTACGCGTGCGACTCGACGGCCTGGAGACGCCTCGGACAGGCTTGGAGGCACCTCCAGCACTGTTTAAAAGGGGACCTCGAGCAGCAGCTTAGAACAACACCTTCCGAGAAAATCTTACGCCACAAGCTGCTAACGAGACGACCCAGAAGTGCTATAGCGACATCCCGACAACCCGGAGCTTCAGTTTCAATCTAGTTGTTGTTGGTATAAAGTTTATTTTAGTTCATAATTGTACTTAGTTTGTAATACTTTTCGTGATTATAGTTGTTGCCCAACGTAAATGCTAAACGAGCGTGGGCCTTGGAGTAGGAGTCGCCACAGGCTCCGAACCAAGTAACCAACTTGTGTTAGCGTGTGTTTGTGTTTAATTTCCGCTGCGTTTTACTCGATTGTTTTTACGAATCCAAAACGAAATAGCTATGAGCGCTATTCAACCCCCCCCCCCCCTCTAGCACTTTCGATCCAACAGAATTGAGCTCACTCGAATTCAATTTCAGCCTTCTCCTCGAGCAGTCTTTCGCTCAGCATACTCTTCTACAGTACCTCGTCCCTCGGACAGATCGAGCCCGCCAACTCTCTTCCCATGTCATCCTTCTCGCTAGCTGTATCTTCCGCTCAACTTCTTGTGTTTCTAAGCTCTTGCACACTTAGACACAAGGATCAAATACATATGACCTAACTTGACTTGGTTGACCACATCAAAATCACCACGAGGTACTTACAATCCCCCTATTTTTGATATCAATCAACCCAAGTTAAGTTAGGGTTTAATAAGAAATAGTAAAGATAATACATTTGCAAATTAAAGCATTTAATATGAAAATTAAAATAGTTTTAAAAAATTGATAGTTAATATAGAAATTGTATCTCCCCTAGACTTAATCTTTTCTCTCCCCCTTTGATCACATTAAAAATAGGGGTGATCATCAAAACAAATTCTAAGGGTTTTCTAAATAGTGACTAAGACTTAAAGATTTTTTTTTTTTTTTTTGAAGAACTGAACTTTTATGATTTAAAAACATATTTTTACAAAAATGATTTTAAAATGATTTTATTTCTTGAAAAATGCTAAAAATATTTATCACTATTAAACATAATCATCCAAAATTGTGATAAAATTTTTATGAATAAGCAAAATTAATATTAGCAGTAATTAATTATTCTATAGAGAGACATATTTTCTTAAAAAATATTTAAAAATAGATTTTGATCTTGAAAATTTTTGTAAAATTTTTTAAGTATGTAAAATAAAAATTGCATGTGTAAAAAAAAATAGATTTTTGAAGATGAATTTTTTTAAAAAAAATAATATTAAAAATTTAAATGTTGCTAAAAACTTCGTAGAAAATTCATTGACTGTTAATTTTTTTTTAAAAATTTTTCTACAGATAAATAATAAAATCTTTTTTCACAGAAAATTCAAGATCTTAGTTAATTTCTAACTAAAAGGTTATGAAACAATTTATGTGAAAAAGTAAGACAATTTTAATCATGCAGCGAAATTTTTAAAGTAAATTAAAATTAAAACATGCAAAATGATTTTAATCTAAGTATGATTTTGGAACCAATATAGGTTCCTACCTACTAGATTAATTAGAATTTTTTTTTTGAATGTATTTTTTTATTACTTTTTTTATTTGACCTTTATGAAATCTATAATACCAATTTAGTCCTTGATAATTTCTTAAATTTGAAGTAGTAAAATTTAAACATGTACAATTTTTTAAATTTTCTATTTGTTCTTTCAATTTTACATTTTTAGTTTTAACTTTATCAAATTCTTCTAGTGAACATGCGTTAGGTAAAATGGTTTTTAAATTAATATATTCCTTTTTCAAGTTTATATTCTTAGTTTTAAGTTTACGGAAAGATTTGAACATTGATTTTATACAATAATATAATTGGTCAGGTGGTAGAAAGCATATCTCACTTACCAGATCTGATTGACGCTAGATTCTTCTTCTCTATAACTACTTTCTTCAGATTTAGCTCCCCCTTTATTGATGTTGGCTTCCGAGTTGCTTGGTTCTTCGTGGCTAGCCTTCAATGCTAGTCCAACATAGGATTCTATCTCAGATTCAGATGATGAACTCATCTTAAGTAGCCTTAAATATTTTTGTGCTTGTTTTGCTTTGGTCCTTTTTCTTTCTCCTTCTTGAGCTCCGGGCAGTCATCCTTCATGTGTCATTCTTTCTGACAATTGTAGCATCAAATATTTCACTTGCTCTTTGGATTTTTCTTGGTTTGCATTTCATTAAGCTTGTTAGATTTACTTTTTTTTTAAAAAAAAAAATTCTTACCACAAACACTTCTTAGTCTGCATCAAAGTTTGAGTCTAACTTGTTGGGGTTGCAAGGTTGCAAACATAGTCCCATATTGAAAACACATGGAAAAGATCATGGGTTTATAAGAGAAAAGATATCTCCATTGGCATGAGGTCTTTTGGGTAAAGCCCAAGAGCAAAACCATGAGGGCTTAGGCCCAAAGTGGACAATATCGTGTCATTGTGGAGATATCTAAATTCTTTTCGATCTAACAATTGGTATCAGAGCCCGGACTGCCAGAAGATTTAACCACCGACTGTGCACAAGAGCTATGGTCTGATTGAGCCATGTGGGTACAATATTGACCTCGAACAAACAAAGTGGGGGCTCCCATGTTTGAATCAAGAGGACCAGACACCAGGCAGGAAGTCCTAGTAGGTCGGGTGGACCGAGGGGCAAGAAGACCTGGTGGGTCGAGGATCGGATGTGGGAAGCCTATGGTCCTTTGTTTGAGGGGGGGATTGTTGGGGTTGCAAGGTTGCAAACATAGTCCCATATTAAAAACACATGGAAAAGATCATGGGTTTATAAGAGAAAAGATATCTCCATTGGCATGAGGCCTTTTGGGTAAAGCCTAAGAGCAAAACCATGAGGGCTTAGGCCCAAAGTGGACAATATCGTGTCATTGTGGAGATATCTAAATTCTTTTCGATCTAACATAACTCAAGTTCATCTTTCTTGTTGGCTCTTAGTGCCAGATTCTGGCCACAACCAGAGTTAAAAAAAATCTCTTGCTTTGTTTAGCAAGGATGCACAATTAATTTAAACAAAAACAAAGTGCATAAAAAATGAATAACTAAAGAAGGAAAGTAAGAAGGCTTAATTTACTTGGTTATAATTTAGGTGGTTGTTAATCCAAAGAGTTAAAAAGCTCTACTAGAAATACTTCTTTGTTGAAGGCGGAATAGTCTCTTACAGATGTTGACAACTCAAGAAAAAGACTAGGAATGATTACAGTAGTTGTTGTTCAAGTTGTTGTTAAATTTCTAGTTCCACGGTCTTTTTATAGTCCCTGGAAAAAATTATCCATGGCTCGGAGGCACCTCCAAGGTGGTCCAAGGCACCTTCAACGAGACAAGTTTTATCCACTAAAGATAAAACTTTATCTTCAGCTAACAGGTATTAAAGGCGCCTTCAAGTGGTTGGAAGACGCATTAGCACTATTTATGTAAGGCACCCTCAAACACATTGGAGGCACCTTGGGTCTCGTATACAGCAGTTTTGCTGCTGAAGCTCAAGGTGCCTTTAAAGCCATTGGAGGCGCCTCAAACATTGTTTATCTGAATAGTCTTTTCTCTGTGTTCGCTTGGTTGATGATCTAGCTGTCTAGAATTGAGCTCACTCGAACTCAACTTCGGCCTTCTCCTTGAGCAGTCTTTCGTTCCGGTTTCTCGTCCCTTAAAAATGTTACACGCTGCCTTAGCACCTCATCCCTCAAACGTACTAAGCTCGTTGACTCCCTTCCTATATCATCCTTCTCACTAGCTACGTCTTCCGCTCGACTTCTTGTGTTCCTAAGCTTCTACACATTTAGACACAATAATCAAATACACAGGACCTAACTTAACTTGATTGACCATATCAAAATCACCACGGGGTACTTATATAAATATCAGAAAGTTGTTCGGCTGCATCGTTAAATACTTTTAAAATTTCACAAATATTACTACAAATATTTTATTATTATGAATATAAATATATATTAGTATTAGTATTTTATGCAAAAATAAACATAATAATTCTTTATATTGAAATTAATCTTGTAATAATTGATATGTTGAATTCCAATGTGTTGGTACATCATGTAAATTTTTTTTAGGTCTCATTGCATTAGTTTTATAAAATTTATCCATTATTTCATTATAGATTGATACGATCATAAATAATAAATTACAATTCTAATTGATTTAATATGATTGTCAAATAAATTTTAGTTCTTTTATACAAGCAGTATTGGAACTAGCATTATTTAATGATATTGAAAAAAATTATGAGTTAATCCATATTCTTCGATCTAATGGCAAAGCACACTCATATACGAATGCATTTGCTATTGATCACTCTAAAAATCTGAACATAAAGAAATTTTATTATTTAATTTACTAAATTCACCAATTAATTTTTTTCCTTGTTTTCCTAATTTTTTAATTGTATGAGTAAGTGTAGTCCTAGGAACAAGTTTAACACATAGATTAAGAGATTATTTACAAAATAATCAAATGTATATTTAGATCCAAAACTAAAGAAAGATGTTCTACAGAAAAAATTTAGCTAATGATTCTTTTAATTTATTATCAGAATATAAAAATAAATCGGAATCAGTACTATCACTTGTTGAAGAAAATCTATATAATTGTATTTGAGAATGGTCGAGTCCATATTCTACTGGGTGCTTCATTTCTATTTGTCATTTCAACTACCCATAGCAACCACCAGCTTGGAATTTATAGGAAACATTGCAATGCTTACATTTTACATGCAATTCTCTCGATGAAAGAGTGACATTCTCAAAATGTTTAGTGAAAAATAGAAGATTTTAGAGGAAGAATTTCCTGAACCTTAGAAGTAGAATTGTATGAGTACTTTTTTGTATTTTGAGTGTCAGAATCAGAAGATGCTTGGTCTTATCGTCGATGGATTGAATATTGGGATTATCGTGCGGATTTACTATTTCCTTTCCCTTCCGAGATCGAGATGATGAACCTCCACGGTCTTCTACTATTGAAGTTGAAAATTGGAATAAAAATAGAGACGTGGAGTCGAAAATGCATGAGAATGTGAAATTAAAAATGAGAGTAGAGAAAATGTGTGTGAAAATAATGAAATAAACTCCCTAATTTTAGAGTTTAGATAGTAATAGACACTAAATCATAGTCATTCATCAAAAAATGATCAAATGATCTTAACCGTTAAAAAAATATCCAAAAAAGCACCCCTACCCTCCCTCAACGGCTATCAACTGCCAATTAACCAGTGGTTCCAACGACTAGAAACCATCGGTCCAATGGTCCTTAAAAAATTGGCTGGGCGAACCGTCTATTTTGGGGGCCTGGAATTGGAACCAACTTGGCATCTAAGCTGGTTCCGGTTCAGCCCGATGACCCGGTCAACGGGCAACTAGCCCGTTAATCGATTATGGGCCCAGGTTAAATCCAGCCTGAGCTGGGTCAGGGCTGAACCTGGCATGTAGTCAGGTCTATGTATGACATGATAAAATTATATTTATCATCGAGCAAGAGAATTGCTGGCTGCTCCTCACCCAGTTGACCAATTCTCTCTTTGGTGCTCAACATATCTTCGAGACCAATTATCACTTTTGTTGTTCTGCTAGGCTAACACAATTATTTGTTCTGTTGCAACTAGAATTTGTCCGAGCAGCGCACGAGTAAATAAGTTTATTATAGATATTTTTTTATTTATTTTATTTTATTTATAGGGATGGATCCGTCTAATCCGTAATGGTCGTGAATTGGATTAGTTTGAAAATTTTATAGCCCGCCTGGATGATGGAGCGGCCCATCCCTGCCTGTTGGATTTTCGATGGATTTTATAGCACGAGTAAATGGATTGATCTGACATTTCTAGTAACAAGGAGTCTAATGAAGAGAAGTAAACAAAATCCGGTCGGGATTATGGTGTACTTCGAGTGTGGATTTTAAAATTTTCAGGACGGAGATTTTTTTTTCCCCAATAAGTAGACTCAGCTAAAATACAAAAAGTAAACAAAACCCCTAGTTAGTTTCTCCGAGTAATCTCAATCCCATCGCCATAAACTAATAAAATACGAGAGCCGATCGCTTTCAAACATTTAATCTCAATCAAACGTTATAAACTATGAAGACACCGGTGCGGGACTTCGTTTCTATCTATCACCCCGTCCATCCTTTTATTCCCCGCACAAAATCAAGAACGCATTCTTCTTCGATCAATTCCCACATGGCTAGTTCAATCCCTTCTCTTTTTAGCCAGTTGCTATTCTTGTTCTTCTTCTTCTTCCTCAGCCTCAACGTTTCCTGCACCAACGGCGGTAAACACCACCGCCGCCTGATATCTGTCAGCTCTCTGCTAATGATCAACGACACCGAATGCTCCTCTTCCTCCTCATTCGATTCAGGTCTTTTTAAAGATTGGATCTGATTCGGAGCCAAAAAAAGTTTTCCATGTAATTTTGAAACTCACAGCAAGCAAATTGAACATAATTAATTCCAATTTCAGCAGAATATGGCGAGAACCAGAGCAGGATTCAAGTTGTGCACCGCCACGGCCCCTGCTCTCCCCTCCGGCAGCCGAACGCGCCAATCGATCACGGGCGCCGTGTCCTCGAGAATGACCGACGACGAGTGGCATCCCTCCACGGCCGCCGCCAAGCTGAATCTTCCTCCCGATCCTACCCAGGCAACTCGTTGGCTGCCACCATGCAGGGCCGCTACGGCCTTGCCCTCGGCAGCGCCGACTTCGTCGTCACGGTCGGCTTTGGCAGTCCGCCGCAGGCTATGTCCGTCATCTTCGACAGCGGCAGCGACCTCAGCTGGATCCAATGCCTGCCATGTCCCTCCTCCTTATGCTACACACAGAAGGAGCCCCTCTTCGACCCCTCCAAATCCTCTCACTACTCGCCGCTGTCCTGCGACTCAACCTACTGTTCTTCCGACTCTTCCGCCTTCTGTGTCGGATTTGACGATTGTGAGTACACCGTCGCGTACGGCGACGGATCCCAAACCCAAGGTCTCCTCTCTCAGGACACGCTCACGCTCACCTCCTCCCGCGTGCTCGACGACTTCGTCTTCGGTTGCGGCGAGGCCAACAGCGGACTCTTCGGCGAGGTTGCCGGGATCATCGGCCTCGGCCGCAACCAAATTTCGCTGCCATCCCAAGCCAACGGCGGCGCCTTCTCCTACTGCCTGCCGCCCTACGCGAGCTCCACCGGCTACTTGGCCCTCGGCACTAGCAACGGCAGCCGGCTGAATTCCCCCAAGAATCTCCATTTCACTTCATTGCTATCGCGACTCGACGCGCCGTCGTTTTACTTCGTGGAACTCGTGGGGATCAGCGTGGGAGGAAAAGATCTTGGAATATCCCCGACCAGCTTCAGCGACCCTGGCACCTTCATCGACTCGGGGACCGTGCTCACGTACCTTCCGGCGGCCGCCTACGCGGCGCTGCGTTCGGAGTTCCAGTGGCGGATGAGGCAGTACCCGACGTCGACGGCAGGAATGGATCTGCTGGACACGTGCTATGACCTGAAAGGGTACGACAGGGTGGCAGTGCCGGCGGTGGTGTTGCATTTTAGCGGCGGGGCGAGGCTGGACGTCGACGGCTCGGGGATACTGATCCCGATGGATAGTTCCAGCGCGATCGCGTGCCTGGCGTTCGCTGAAACGGATCCGAATGGGTTCTCGATTATCGGGAACATGCAGCAGAAAACGTACAACATCCTTTACGACGTGCCTAACGAAAAGATTGGATTTGGCGGCGGAGGATGCACCGCCGATCCGTTTTAATTAAAGACAATTTGATGATTGATTTTGAATCAATTGATTATCCAAATTTTCTTTCTTTCTCTTTTTATTATATTATATTTAAATCTCAAATAGAAAACTTTTAATATTTTCAATTTATTTAAGGGGGAAAAACCAAAAGGTAATTAAGATACATTTAAAAATATTAATCTGAATTATTCATGAATCTTAATCTTAATGAAAGAATTGACAATTGATGTCTTGAGATGTACCGATTAGATTTTTCAAACGGTTAATCAAGCATTTAAGATTTGAATCCTAATTGTAATGTACTATAGAGATTTTATTCTAGTAGAAAGACAAATCTAAGAATACTGTGTTATATTTGAGAGGTATCTTTAAGTTAATTGTATCATAATTTTAAACTTAATTAATGAAGTTCATAATATAATGCATAGTATAAGATAAATTATGATTAAATCGTCATTAGTAGGTATTTCTCTATGTAAAATTATACATGTATTGAAATATTCCCTAGTTGATAAATTGATGAGATTGGACATTATCAATTCTATAAGACTAGCATATGTTATGCTCTTTACTTTAACCAAGTAGTCGATCCTCACTGATTAGAAATATTGGGATCTTAAAACTTAACATATGCATGGATACTTGTTAAAGATAACTAGTTCATTAGATGTGACCTGCTATGAGACTTCATGTGATTTTATACATGCCAATAAAGATTTCATTGTAATTCAAGTGCAAATTTCCTTAGACTTGAGGTATTTAAGTCATCTTGATCATGGAGGCTTATAATTTGACATCTTGGCAGTCATCTTCAAAGATGCATGTGCAAGTCTGGGATGATTGAGATAAGTCAATATGCCCGAAGATGTTTGAATAACCTACACAAGATTCATCATTCCTTTTTATAAGGAGATGTATACCATATGAAATATTGTCTAGCACTATCATATCATTTGCCTCTAATTTTCTTAACCTGGAAGTCATGATGAACAAGAACATTCGATCTTTTTTTTTCAGATTCAATGAGGTAGTGTCACTAACACTTTTGATGACAAAAAATCTTTCTATCAAAATTCCATAATTGTTCACAAACTTCAAGATAATAATCATTTGCTCTAGTTTAGATATGTCTCATAGTTCATCAATAGGAATAAGCATTTATCTCCAACTTCTTCTTAAACCATCTTTGCACTCTATTGGCTATAATATGTAAAATCTTTTTCTAAATTTCTGGAGCGATATATTAGGTATTTTTTTCTGGAGCATTTTCAAGTACAACTTCATCTATTTTTGTACTCATTTTTGCAAATGTCTTCACCTATTCAAGAAAATTTCCATGATTAGAAGATGATAGAGATTCATCATTACCTCTAAAGGCACAACTTTGAAATGCTAACCAACGAATAGTTACAATTGAGGTCCTCAAACGCAAATGATTTTCCTCCTTTTCCTCTTGAGATAGGGCATGCATCACATTAACAATATATTGTGAGGGCTTCATCAAATTTTCAGCCCTTCTCTCACATATAGTACAAGGCGAAAATGCTGCAGAACCAATATGGACAAAAAATACACTTGTTTTTCCATGACTTACTGATCCTGTCCGAACCAGGGTCAATGGACGCTGGGGATGTGGCGCTCCCTGCTGTATCCTCGAGTGCTCCGGCGAACCTGCAACAAAACCGAGCCGGGGGGGGGGGGGGTGTCCCGGCGACGGCCCTCCGACGCTCAAGTTAGGCGAAGGAATAAGAAAGTGGCTTAGAAAATGTAGACTCGTGTACCTCCGGTTGAAGAAATGGAGGCCTTATATAGACCTCTCGAAGGAGCCTGGGCATACCAATCGAAGCGATCACCTGCTTTCGACCATGCCTAGGTGTGGGCCTGTCAGAAGGGCATCCATAAGACCATACTGCTACTGTATCAACCTGTCCGTGACGTGATGGTGGGGCCTTTAATAGTGCCATCTTGCGTACAGTCTAATCATCATGCCTTTGCTGACATATCATATCCCGAGCCGAGCGAATAGGCCGCTCGGCTAACTATTCCCTCGCCACGATTCCGGCCGAGCGGACACCTCCGCTCGGCCATTCTGTCCTCGGCCGAGCGGACACCTCCGCTCGGCCACTCGGCTCCGGTTCTTCTGCTTTGGCGTCGGAAACCCAAACCTTTGGCTGGGTAATCTCTGGTTCCGCTCGGACGGGACCCCATCTGTGGGTCCCCCATTCTTACCGCCGGATCACTTGCCTCCCCTTCAAGTCTAGTCGAAGGAGGCAGTGAGTCCGACTGACTGGACTGTGTGTCCGAGCGGGCGGTCGTCGCCTTATCGCTGCTGCTGATATCCCTTGAGCCGTTCGGCCCTCATGCCAAATTTATCCGCTCGGCTCTTCGCTTTGTATGCCTTGGCGCCCAACGTGGATGTTTGCTTGTCTAAATCCTCTTGAAAATCGCGCAAGTCTTTTTCATTAAGCCGAAGCATGCGCGGTATGAGCGCATTAATTGCGCTTGGTGACAGAGCGCCACGTGGCTTGTCTCTAGTGGCGGTGATGCTCCGTACGATGGGACGCCCTTTGTTTTGAAATGAACGGCTAGATGATGACCTCGTCTCTTGTGCCCTTCATCCGACGGACGAGGTTGAGCGGTCTCGTTTGTATAAAGCCCTCGTTCTGGCCTTCACGCCGCACTTTCTGTTTCATCGCGCGTCCTCTGTCGAAGCTGCCTGCTGCTAGCTTACTCCGGCAACTCCCAGTGGTTTTCGAGTTCCTGGGCCTCTTTCCTTTGATCTTCCCTCAGTAAGCTTCTTCTCTTCTCTCGTCCCCTTGTTTCCGAGTATTGCTAGGCTTCCTTCCCTTCTTTAGTCATGGCGAGCACTTCTGCACCCGCTACTGAGGTTCACGGTCCGTGGTATATGAGTATGGAGAGTAGGTTAGATGAGGAGCGCGCCCGGCGCGTTGTTAGGACCTACGGGATCCCGCACGACCATGAAATAGTTGTAGCCGGCCCGACCGACCGGCCCCATAACCCGCCGATCGGTACTATTTGTTTTTTTCTGGACCAATTCCAGGGCGGCCTTAGATTTCCTACTCATCCATTTATTTTGGAAGTTTGTAATTATTTCCGCATCCCGCTCGGCCAACTTGTGCCGAATTCCTTTAGGCTACTGAGCGGGATTGTCGTCCTCTTTAGGCTGCACAGTATCCCACTTGACCCCAAAATATTCCACTACTTCTTCTACCCCAAACAATCCGAGTTGGGTACTTTTATTTTCCAAAGTAGAATATGCTTCAAATTTTTTGAGAACATGCCGACCTCCAACAAGCACTGGAGGGAGTTCTTCTTCTATATACGACTTCCCGAGTGTTGGGTTTTTCGGGCCGCGAAAATCGCTTTTCGCGTCGCGGAAACCCCGAATCGCCCAAGCCACGGATCTCGTGCAAGGTAAAACTTTCGAAAAATGCGAGTACGAGTTTAAAACACGATCGACTCTTAGATCTACGAGGGAAAAACATTTAACCTTGATGCGTGCCCTTCGCAATCCCGCAACGTCCAAAGGTAGCCAGATCTCGAGACCGTCAAGCGAACGGTCCTCTAGCGGTATCCACACGAACAAGGAGTGGTCTTCTACCACTCAAAGATGGAGAAGAGAACCCACAAGTGTGCTAGCACTTTCTAGGGCTCTCGGATTGGATCTAAAAGGTGAGAAAGGAGAGAAGGGAAAAAGGAACTCACACACTCCTCTAGTTACTCTCCTTTTGTGACCTTCACACCACCTAGTTGCTTAGAATCAACTCTCACTTCTTCTCCACCATGAAGCCACGACCATCAGCAAGCTAGAGAGAGGGAGAAGCACCCAAGGAAGAAGAAGCATTGAACACAATTCAATTTCACCAAATGAAAACATCTCATCACTTAGTGTGGCCGGCCACCACATGTGTAACCCCCACATTAATGTGGCCGGCCACATTAAGAGGATTAATGGTGTGTAACCTCCATGAGGTGGCACACCATTATATAAGAGGATGATGTGGCATGCCATGTAGGATGAGTCATCCTCATGATGTGGCAATTCATCAAGTCAAAACTTGATGTGTCAACCTCTATTTGGTCAAGTCAAACTTGACCAATGCTCTTCCTTGTTGAGTTAAATCCAAGCTTTGATTCAAGTCAATTTTAATTTAATGAATCTCAATTCATTAATATAAATTGACTCATGAATCAAATTTAAATTAGACTCATTCAACAATTGAATCTAATTGAGTCTAACTCAATAAGTCTAATTTGAATCCAATCTTTGATTCATCATATGAATCTAATCCTATTGGTTCATCATATGAACCTAATCTCCATGCGCATGTTCTTTGTGTGTGACCCAATATGTTCTTGTAACGTTGGCAATGTTATAAACTCTTTTAGAAACATAAGCAATGAGCGGCATCTAGCAATACATCATTGCTACCCAAGTTACAAGAAATGTTGAGATCCAACATCACCTTGTGACTCCTCACAATATGTGACAAGTGTCCTTCTATCCTAGACATCTAGATTGATCAATGTGAGGCATAGACCGTGTCATCCTCTGACCAATCTAAATCTTGAACTCCGAGTAGACTCACTCAATCAAATGAGCTCAATATCTCATATTGACTCATTTGGGTATGGCCATACACTTCGTGGTCTCACTCTATCAAGAATATCGATGTCTCTCCCGTCATATAGGAGGGATAGATCCCATCTACATCACTCACATCCCTCTACATAATTTGTTATATACCCAGTAATCGCCTTTATAGTCCACCCAGTTACGGGTGACGTTTGACGAAACTAAAGTACATAACTCATGTAGGGATCCATGGTGACTTCAGGTCTAAGGACTAATAGTCATACTAATAGCCACATGAGAAAGTATATGACACTCATATAACGATCCATGATACTTTCTCATGGCGGGTCATTCAGTATACATTCTCTAATGCATACCCATGTGTCAGCTTGATATCTCTATATCCATGACTTGTGAGATCAAGTCATCGAGCTGACCTACATGCTAGTCTTATTGTATTAACATTGTCCCTGAATGTTAATACTCGACTAGGAATGATTTAGAGTAGTGTTCCCTATATCATCTCACTATCGATTCAACTAATCGATTGATATAGGTATGAACGTTCTACTCAAGGACGTTACTATACTTATTTTATCTGACACTAATACAAATAAGCATAATAACCAAAAACCAATGCCTTTATTAATATACAAAATATGATATACATGAGTCCATACAATCATCAAATGATTGGCTCTAGGGCTCTAACTAACATGAAAAGGACTAGAGATTATATGCAAATTCAGAAGTAATCCGGCCTACCTTCATGCGGCAAATTGCTTGTCCGGTCAGCGGTACAAAATCGACCAGTTGCTTCTCAAGGGGTGTTGTACATTTTGGATTATCTCCGTTCGGGCCAATCTCCCCACCGCATGGGTAAGGACTCTTTACTCCCTTCGCCTTTTTTGTCTAACTGATTTTAATTTCTTCCACTACAGCTGAAGTCATGTGGCGCTCCAAGGCTACCGATCATTGAGGCGGCTACCAAAAAAGAACTCGCCGAGCGGGGTCTTATCCCCAGCCGCCCGGCAGATGCAGGAGAGGGGGGGACGCAGTCCGCCCCTGAAACAGAAGTCACCCAACCCGCTTCAACGGAGGTTGAGGCGGATCCTGTTTCCTCTGCTCCAGCCGAGCTGGGAGTCCCCCAGGCCGAGGATTCACCACGGGAAGTTCGGCGGAAACGTCGAAGAGAGTCCAGCCTTCCGCCGACCCCAGAGGGCGAACCGCAGGCGCCGATCGAGATCGCTTCTCCAGATCACACACCTTCGCAGATCAGGACCCCAGTGGCCTCGCCCACCGCACAACCCTCTGGCTCTCCTCCACGGACTCGTCGTCGCTTACGACGGTTGGACGAAACTTCAACCATAGGGGAGTCCTCGGGCCAGGCGACTGCGGCTGAGGAAGGGCCGGCCGGCCACCCGACCATCAAGACTACCCTTCGATTCTCGTCGGAGGAATATTTATTGTTTGCCGATCGGCCATCAAGCCCCATTCATGAAATAACCTTGACGGGTCCGCTCGCCAAAGTTTTCGAGGACGCCCAGATTCGGGTGGCCCTCATGACACCCAAGTAGCTCGGCGATAACCACATGCAGCAGGCCACTCAGGTAGGTTCATTTTTCTTCCTGTGCCATGCTACTGTTTGATTTACAGTATTGGGCTGAGCAAATCGCCACTAGCCATCGGCTGGCCGAGCTGGAGGATCTTATGGAAAAGCTTCAAGTCTCGGGGGGTCCATCGGCCGAGCGGGAGAAACAAGCCTGCGAGGCCGAACAGAAGAAGGCCGCCGACCTGGCTACAGAGGTGGCTCGACTTGAAGGCTTGGTGAAGAAGTGCGACGAAGACGTGAAGCGCGCCAGTAGCCGGAAGAAGCGGGCGATCGCTGATCTGGACAAGATGAAAGTTGAAGTCCGAGCCCTAGATCAGCGATCTAAGGAGCTGGAAGCCCAACTAACCACCGAACGGGATGGGCGCTCAGCTGAACGCACTAAAGCGGAGGTGGACCAGAAAGTTCTTCAAGATTCACTAATTGCCTCCCGGGCGGCGCTCAGAAAGTACAAGGAAGGGGAGCCGAGTCGTATGGCTGTTGCACGTCAAGATTACCTCCGCTCGGAGAGGTTCGGCACGAAATTTGGCGGCAGAGTCTCTTCAACCTTTGCCGAGGCCGTTAAGGTCACTATGGCCTACTTGAAGAAGGGTGGCCACCTTCCTGCGGGAATGCACATTCCCGCCTCCGATCTGGCGGCCATGATAGATGACATTCCGGACGGATTCTTCAACTTCGAAGACCCCGAGTGAAGAGTGTTCCTCGTCTCTATCTTGTTTTTGCGTTTCTTACGCCCAGCGCAACTTTTTGTACTTGCTGTCCGACATGCTTTCCCTTTAATGCAATTATGTCTTTGCTTGCGTCTTCCTGATCATTATCCATAATATTCTTCTGTTTGCTTAACGTTTATGCTTAGAGTCAGTCATGCTCTAAGTGTTCTCCGTCACGCGGCCGATCAGCTTAACCCATTAAACAAAGTCCGAGCGGGAGGGCCTACTCGCTCTGCACGTATCTAGCCTGTGTGAAGTCAACAAACGCCAAGTATCGAAGGAACAACGCTCGAGCGGGCCTAAATGTTTTAATACTTGTGGTTTCCGTGGTTTCTTATTCTCTGATATTCGTTCGTCCGCCCGGGGTATTTATAGTCGCCGGATCGACTCTCGATTTTTAACGACGGAGCTCGTCGGCACGGATATTTATAGCCGGTCGGCGCTGCTCTCGATCTTTAACGACGGAGCTCGTCGGCGCGGATATTTATAGCCGGTCGGCGCGGCTCTCGATCTTTAACGACGGGGCTCGCCGGCGCGGATATTTATAGCCGGTCGGCGGGCTCTCGATCTTTAACGACGGAGCTCATCGGCGCGGATATTTATAGCCGGTCGGTGCGGCTCTCGATCTTTAACGACGGAGCTTGTCGGCGCGGATATTTATAGCCGGTCGGCGCGGCTCTCGATGGGCTCTCCGCTCGGATTATTTATAGACGCCGGCTCGTCTCCCAATTTTTAACGTCGGAGCTCGTCGGCGCGGATATTTATAGCCGGCGGATCTTTATAGCCGGCGGATATTTATAGCCGGTCGGCGCGGCTCTCGATCTTTAACGACGGAGCTCGTCGGTGCGGATATTTATAGCCGATCGGCGCGACTCTCGATCTTTAACGACGGAGCTCGTCGGCGCGGATATTTATAGCCGGTCGGCGCTGCTCTCGATCTTTAACGACGGAGCTCGTCGGCGCGGATATTTATAGCCGGTCGGCGCGGCTCTCGATCTTTAACGACGGAGCTCGTCGGTCTTCCGCTCGGGGATTTATAGACGCCGGTTCGTCTCCCGATTTTTAAAGTCGGAGCTCGACGGCGCGGATATTTATAGCCGGTCGGCGCGGCTCTCGATCTTTAACGACGGAGCTCGTCGGCGCGGATATTTATAGCCGGTCGGCGCGACTCTCGATCTTTAACGACGGAGCTCGTCAGCGCGGATATTTATAGCCGGTCGGCGCGGCTCTTGATCTTTAACGACGGAGCTCGTCGGCACGGATATTTATAGCCGGTCGGCGCGGCTCTCGATCTTTAACGACGGAGCTCGTCGGCGCGGATATTTATAGCCGATCGGGGCGGCTCTCGATCTTTAACGACGGAGCTCGTCGGCGCGGATATTTATAGCCGGTCGGCGCGGCTCTCGATCTTTAACGAAGGAGCTCGTCGGTCTTCCGCTCGGGGATTTATAGACGCCGGCTCGTCTCCCGATTTTTAACGTCGGAGCTCGACGGCGCGGATATTTATAGCCGGTCGGCGCGACTCTCGATCTTTAACGACGGAGCTCGTCGGTAGCGGATATTTATAGCGGTCGGCGCGACTCGATCTTTAACGACGGAGCTCGTCGGTCTTTTATAGCCGGCGCAGCTCTCGATCTTTAACGACGGAGCTCGTCGGTACGGATATTTCTCGATCTTTAACGACGGAGCTGGTCGGCGCGGATATTTATAGCCGGTCGGCGCGGTTCTCGATCTTTAACGACGGAGCTCGTCGGTCTTCCTATCCGGGTCGTCTCCCGATTTTTAACGCCGGAGCTCGATGGCCATTTATAGCGCCGGTCGGCTCTCGATCTTTAACGACGGAGCTCGTCGGCGCGGATATTTATAGCCGGTCGGCGCGACTCTCGATCTTTAATGACGGAGCTGGTCGGCGCGGATATTTATAGCCGGTCGGCGCGGCTCTCGATCTTTAACGACGGAGCTGGTCGGCGCGGATATTTATAGCCGGTCGGCGCGGCTCTCGATCTTTAACGACGGAGCTCGTCGGTCTTCCGCTCGGGGATTTATAGACGCCGGCTCGTCTCTCGATTTTTAACGTCGGAGCTCGACGGCTCAGATATTTATAGTCGGTCGGCGCGGCTCTCGATCTTTAACGACGGAGCTCGTCGGTCTTCCGCTCGGGGATTTATAGACGCTGGCTCGTCTCCCGATTTTTAACGTCGGAGCTCGACGGCGCGGATATTTATAGTCGGTCGGTGCGGCTCTCGATCTTTAACGTCGGAGCTCGACGGCGCGAATATTTATAGCCGGTCGGCGCGGCTCTTGATCTTTAACGACGGAGCTCGTCGGCCTTTGAGGCTAATTTGTACTCTGCTGTCCGGCGAAGCTGTTTGCCATCTTTCATCATTTTTGCTTCCTCCGTCCGAACGGTACGGGGCCTTCGGTTTTTTATGCCGATGCAAGGATATCGCACGCCCGGCCGAACGGCTTGGGCCTTCGTCCTTGAGCATTTTGCTCGAATAATTTACCTCCGGCCGAACGGCTCGGGGCCTTCGATCCTCGAGCCTTTGGCTCGGCTAATATACCTCCGTCCGAACGGTACGGGGCCTTCGATACTCGAGCGTTTGGCTCGGATAATTTACCTCCGGCCGAACGGTCCGGGGCCTTCGATACTCGAGCGTTTGGCTCGGATAATTTACCTCCGGCCGAACGGTCCGGGGCCTTCGATCCTCGAGCCTTTGGCTCGGCTAATATACCTCCGTCCGAATGGTACGGGGCCTTCGACACTCGAGCCTTTGGCTCGGCTAATATACCTCCGTCCGAATGGTCGAGCTCTTGGCTCGGCTAATATACTCCCGGCCGAGCGGCACGGGCTTCCCATCGAGCTCTTGGCTCGGCTAATATACTCCCGGCCGAGCGGCACGCTCTTGGCTCGGCTAATATACTCCCGGCCGAGCGGCACGGGCTTCCCATCGAGCTCTTGGCTCGGCTAATATACTCCCGGCCGAGCGGCACGGGCTTCCCATCGAGCTCTTGGCTCGGCTAATATACTCCCGGCCGAGCGGCACGGGCTTCCCATCGAGCTCTTGGCTCGGCTAATATACTTCCGTCCGAATGGTACGGGGCCTTCGACACTCGAGGAACTATAATAAATCTTACAACGGAAAGAGGATAACTGAAGAACTGACCTGCCGACCAGCGAGGGCTCTGACCCAATTTCTCGACTCCCGAATACCCGTGGAGTGATGAAGAATATATATACTTGTCGAAACTCATCATGGCTTCCTCGTCGGACCGATATCGGTGCAGGAGTTACTCCCACTTGAGTGCTGGTCGGACCCTTATTTTGCCCCCATTTCTAATGCTTCTCCGGTCGTTCCTCCTAGGCCGCTCAGATATCCGCTCAGCTTGAGCTTTCTATTTCTGTTGCTCCACGAGCTTAGCTGCTTCTAGTTCTTCGGGAGAGAGCGTCACGGTGAGGCGTCCAGCTCCGTCCATCTCTCTACTCGGATCAGGTATGTTTCCCACAGACGGCGCCAATTTGATCCTGTCCGAACCAGGTCAATGGACGCTGGGGGCGTGGCGCTCTCCGCTGTCTCCGACTGGTGATCGTGGGTGGTGTCCCGGCGACGGCCCTCCGACGCTCAAGTTAGGCGAAGGAATAAGAAAGTGGCTTAGAAAATGTAGACTCGTGTACCTCCGGTTGAAGAAATGGAGGCCTTATATAGACCTCTCGAAGGAGCTTGGGCACACCAATCGAAGCGATCACCTGCTTTCGACCATGCCTAGGTGTGGGCCTGTCAGAAGGGCATCCATAAGACCATACTGCTACTGTATCAACCTGTCCGTGACGTGATGGTGGGGCCTTTAATAGTGCCATCTTGCGTACAGTCTAATCATCATGCCTTTGCTGACATATCATATCCCGAGCCGAGCGAATAGGCCGCTCGGCTAACCACTATTCCCTCGCCACGATTCCGGCCGAGCGGACACCTCCGCTCAGCCATTCTGTCCTCGGCCGAGCGGACACCTCCGCTTGGCCACTCGGCTCCGGTTCTTCTGCTTTGGCGTCGGAAACCCAAACCTTTGGCTGGGTAATCTCTGGCTCCGCTCGGACGGGACACCATCTGTGGGTCCCCCATTCTTACCGCCGGATCACTTACCTTTTTCCAATTGTCAAATCCTTCATTAACCAATACTGAGATATTAGATGAAGAATTAACATTATTCAGGGAAAAAAACAATAAAATAATATGCTTTCTTTGTTGAAGGTGAATACTCCAACCATGAAATTTCTAGAATCATTTTTTCTAAAATCAACGATTTTGATTTTCAAATTTTGTATCTGGATACTCCAACATATATGTTTGATAATGCTCCATCTTTAGAAAAAAAAACGTCTTATCTCATCTTGTACATTAATATAATATTCATATATCTATTTTCTTTTTTTTAGATCTCATTCAATATAAGTAGAAGATGACTGATAGCATTACCAGGAAATGAAATAATAGGAATTTGGACACTTGAAATTGGAAGACTTTTACTAGATTGATGTTGCATTGTAGGGGTGGTAGGAATTGAAGTATTTTCACTAGTTTAATGATCTCTCTTCTTAAAAAAAAGAGGATATATTTTCTTTCTTTGTAATAGATTGATGTTTCATTTTGAAACAGTTTAAGTTATATCCCTAAATAAGTAATAAAATAATAACATATAAATAAACAAGTAATAGTCAATCAATGGCTCAAAAGTACAATGAATTGTATGATAATATCTTGAGATAAAATATAAATTACAATCTTATCTGAAACTAAAACCCTAAAAGTTACATAACTCAAAAAATAACATAATTTACAAAGAGAGCAACTTTAAAATAATAATTGATCATGACTCATATTAGAAAATAATAAAATTTCAAACAATGAGTGTAACAAGATAAAAGAACTTACTTTTCTAAGGTTAAAATCCAAAGTAAAAAAGTCTAAATGTCAAACTAAGGTCACACTAATGTCCATAATTTTAAGCCTAGAGTACAAGAGACAAACATGAGTGCAAGAAACTAAAATTAATAATAATTTCAATTGAGTTTTCTTTTTCTTTTGATAGCATCTCTACCAAGTATAGTAAAAAAATTGTTAACATCTCCTATTCGTTTAATAGATTACTAAACAAACCACTCATTAAAGAATGTTGGTTCACATATTAGTAAAAGTGGAAAAAAAAGAGATTAAGCTAGCTATAAATTATCTAGCCTCATCCTCATGGACACTAAGATCTAGCATCAATGCGTATTTTAAGAATCAAACATATGGAAATAAATAAAGCTAGTAGAAGTAGAATAGAAGTGGTTCATGCTGACATCGTACGATGCTTTGGTTGAGTGCACGTCACAGCAGCTCCTGTCATGCTATGCTTTGGTTGAGGTAGTGGCCAAGTCGTGATCGTCAAAAAGTAGGAGCCGCCCATGACAACACACACGGCAGGGCCACAGCCAAAGCATCACATGACTGTTGGAAAAAGGAATTATTGGAGAAGAAATAAAAGATTATAGAAGGAAAAATGTGGAAGAGGTGAAGAATCTCTACGTGGAGAGGAGGAGAATAAAACAAAACACACAACTTACTTCATTCATTGAAAAGAGGTACATATTTATAGGCTTATTGGATAAACACTAATAATCAAGATTTTTTTTTTAAATTCTATCTCTACGAAACTCTTATCCTATCTTGACAACTCAACAATCCTATCACAAAGTTTGGTCAAACTTGCCACCTCATCCTTCTATCTTTACACATTTTATCAACATCAAAATAAAGTTTAATCTCCAACACCCCCTCTTAAACTTTATTTTGTGGCTCCAAGTAGATTTCCCATCTTGATGAAATCTTCAAATTTGAGTGGCTTTGTAAAGATGTCAGCAACTTGATCTTTGGTCTTCATATAGACTAGCTCAACATCTTTGTTTTTCACATGTTCCCGAATAGAATGAAAGCGTATATCAATATGTTTACTTCTTTGATGATATACTGGATTCTTCCCCAATGCAATTGTCGATTTGATGTCAATGCAAATTTGAGTTGCTTCACTTTGTTCAAATTTTATCTCCTTTAGCAAGCTTCTTAGCCATATAGCATGACTAACACATGAGGATGCAGTAATGTACTCTGCTTCACAAGTGGAAAGAGTAACAATAGGTTGTTTCTTTGACATCCAAGAAAATGCCGTATCTCTAACGAAAAATGCAAAGCCGGAAGTGCTTCTCCGGTCATCACAGTCTCCACCCCAATCACTATTTGAATATCCAACAAGCTGAGAATTATTAGAGTGAGAATAAAATAGTCCATGATTCATAGTACCTCGGACATAACGAAGAATTCGCTTGGCTGCCTTCCAATGAGTCTCTTTAGGCTCTTCCATGAACCTGCTCACAAGACCGACTCCATATAATATATCCGGTCGAGTGCAAGTTAGGTACCGCAAGCTTCCTACCAAACTTTTGAAACGTGTGAGATCAACCATCTTTTCTTCGTCATTCTTGGATAGCTTTGTTCCGCAGTCCACCGGTGTGTTAACTGGATTACAATCATCCATTCTAAATCTCTTGAGGACCTCCTTTGCATATTGTTCTTGAGTTATAAATATGCCATTAACTCCTTGTTTCACCTCCAAGTCGAGAAAGTAGGACATAAGTCCCATATCGGTCATATCAAATGCTTTTGCCATAGCTTCCTTAAAAGATTTTATCATTTGAGGCGAACTTCCTGTCACGATTAGATCATCTACATATAATGATACCAATAAGATGTTATCATTGTCTTCTCTTACATAAAGTGCATGCTCATATAGGCATTGCATAAAGTCATTTTCTTTGAAGTATGCATCAATTCTTGAATTCCATGCTCTCGGTGCTTGCTTCAAGCCATAGAGAGCTTTCTTCAACTTCAACACCTTTCTTTCTTGCCCCCTCTTGATGTAGCCAGCCGGTTGTTCAATATAGACTTCTTCTTCTAAGTAGCCATTAAGAAATGCCGATTTAACATTAAGCTGAAATATTTGCCATTTTAGTTGAGCGGCTAAAGAGATTATCAACCTTATAGTCTCCATTCGGGCAACGGGAGCAAACACTTCTTCGTAGTCAATGCCGGCCTTTTGTTTGTAACCTTTTGCCACAAATCGTGCTTTGTACTTTTCTATTTCTCCTTGAGCATTTTTCTTCACTTTATAAACCCACTTCACACCAATGGGTTTATGGGCATCGGGCAAAGTAGTAAGATGCCAAGTTTCATTCTTCTCAATTGCTTTCATCTCTTCATCCATGACTTTCTTCCATTTTCTATCTTTAATAGCTTCTTCAAAAGATACAATTTCTTCATTAGCATAAAGACAAATGAGATTAAGTGGAGTTGTCACCTCATATATTTCTTGAAGACTTCTTGTCTTTTGTGGTGGAGGATCTTCTTCATCCAAGGGTGATGAAGAAGTAGGCGATGGTGGTGGAGTTGGTTCTTTCTCCTTCACTTGTTCTTCTTCTTGAATCATCACCATATTAGTGTTCCAATTCCAAGCACCATCTTCTTGAAATTCAACATCTCTACTTATGATAATCATTTTGTTCACTGGATTATAGAGTCTGTAAGCCTTCGATCTTGCATCGTAGCCAATGAAAATGCAAGGTAAGCTTTTGTCATCAAGCTTCATTCTTCTTCGATCTGGAATGTGTGCATAGGCAATACACCCGAAAATCTTCAAATGAGATACAGATGACTTGTATCCGGTCCATACTTCTTGAGGTGTAATTCCTTCTAAATTTCTTGTTGGAGATCTATTTAGCAAATACACCGCACAGTTTACAGCTTCAGCCCAAAATTCTTTGGGTACTTCTTTCGTTTTGAGCATACTTTGAACCATGTCGAGAATAGTTCGGTTCTTCCTTTCAGCAACTCCATTTTGTTGAGGGGAGTAAGGTGCTGTCAAAGGCCTCCAGATGCCATGATTTTTGTAGAATTTTTCAAATTCTTTTGAGGTGAATTCACCACCATGATCTGACCGCATTGCCTTGATAGTATAGCCAGATTGATTTTCTACCAATCCTTTGAATTCCTTGATCTTCTCAAAAACATCATCTTTATTCATCAAAAGATAAACCCAAGTTTTCCTGCAAAAATCATCAATAAAGGTTAGAAAATATCGACGACCTCCAAAGGAGGTCGGAGTGATTGGCCCACATATGTCCGTATGAATGAGTTCAAGAGGCTTCTTAGCTCAATTGTGCGATTCATTCGGAAAACTTGCTCTAGGATGTTTGCCAAGAATACACCCTTCACAGATATCATCTTGAGCATTAATATGAGGAAGACCATTCACCATTCCTTTGCTTGAGAGAAGCTTTAGAGCTCTGAAGTTTACATGCCCGTACCTCATATGGTATAGCCATGTAATATCCTTTATGCATGCACTTAAGCATTTTGCAGTAACATGCTTAATATCAAGAGAAAATATCCTATTTTTAGACATAGGAATATGAGCAATAAGTTTGCTTTGCTTTCTGAGACGAAGACTACCATCTTTTAGTTGCATATTAAAACCTTTCTCAAGCAATTGTCCAAGACTAATAATATTTGTTTTCATGTCGGGCACATAATAAACATCAGTGATGTATGTGTGAGATCCATCTTTAAGTTTGATAAGAATCTTACCAACGCCTCTTACTTGGATTTTAGACTCGTCTCCAAATGAAACTTGTCCATTCACCATTTCATCCAACTCAACAAACATATCTTTA
The DNA here is from genome assembly GCF_018446385.1 of Zingiber officinale. Taxonomy (NCBI): domain Eukaryota; kingdom Viridiplantae; phylum Streptophyta; class Magnoliopsida; order Zingiberales; family Zingiberaceae; genus Zingiber; species Zingiber officinale. Next base: position 35,120,733 of record NC_055992.1, on the reverse strand, counting down.
CGCCCGCACATATGATTGCTTGCCCCGGAGTCTAAATACCACAAATTCTTGTTTGTGGAATCTCCATCCTTTCTTGCTAGCAAAACTACATCATTGTCATTATTTTCTTTTGACGCGTAATTAGCATTCCCTTGCACATTGTTAGAGCGGCATTCCGTTGCATAATGACCAAATTTGTTGCAAGTATAACATCTTACATTTCTTTTGTCATACCTTTGGTCTCTACCTTGATTGCTGTCTTTACTTCTTCCTCGGCCTCGAGCAAAGCCCCTGCCACGACCTCTACCTCGGCCATGTCCACGGAAGTTACCACGACCACCGTCATTTTCTTGCGAACCTTCGGTCTTTGACTCTTCTTTTTGGTCAATAATGGTGAGCTTGGTTTGTAGAGCCTGCTCCATAGGCTCTCTCCTTCTTCTTTGCATTCTTGCTTCATGAGCTTGTAGAGAGCTTAATAATTCTTGCACCTTCATTTCTTTCACATCTTTTGATTCTTCTATAGCCGCAACTACATAGTCGTACCTTGGTTCCAACGAGCGTAGAATTTTTTCTACGACGCGACTATCTTCAATGTTATCGTCATTTCTTCTCAATTGGTTGACAATAACCAATACCCTTGTAAAGTAGTCTGATACATTTTCGGACTCTTTCATCTCCAACAATTTAAATTCCCCTCTCAGGATTTGAAGGCGAATACTTTTTGCTCTTTCATCACCTTTGTATGCTACTTGTAGGATCTCCCATGCCTTTTTGGAAGTTGTAGCTTCGGCTACTTTCTCAAAAGTAGCTTCATCAAGAGCTTTATAAATAAAGAAAAGAGCTTTTTTATCTTTTCTCTTTTGTTCCGCCATTGCTGTCTTTTCTGCCTCCGTTTGGTCGACTCCTTCTTGAGGCGCTTTATAACCTCTTTCAACAATATCCCACAAGTCTTCACTCTCCAGTAAGGCACTCATTTGGATACTCCAATTGTCATACTTCAAATCAATAAGACGAGGGATAGGAAGCATCGACATGGCTCTGATACCAGTTTGTTGGAAAAAGGAATTATTGGAGAAGAAATAAAAGATTATAGAAGGAAAAATGTGGAAGAGGTGAAGAATCTCTACGTGGAGAGGAGAATAAAACAAAACACACAACTTATTTCATTCATTGAAAAGAGGTACATATTTATAGGCTTATTGGATAAGAACTAATAATCAAGATTTTTTTTTTAAATTCTATCTCTACGAAACTCTTATCCTATCTTGACAACTCAACAATCCTATCACAAAGTTTGGTCAAACTTGCCACCTCATCCTTCTATCTTCACACATTTTATCAACATCAAAATAAAGTTTAATCTCCAACAATGACAAGGCAGGAGCAAGTAGAAAGGGGCGTGCGAGTTGGTCGTGTGAGCAACAACAGCCATGCGATTTGATCATGCCGACGGATGTGGCAAGAGAGACGATCTCAGTAGGCTAGATGGCAAAGAGAACTGAAGAAATATCTGAGATTCAAGATTTGTTGTTACTGAGGAGATCATTGTCGCTTTGGCCCCTGGAGATCGTTATTGCACAAGAGAGAAAAAAAAACCTAAAACCTTAAAAAAAAATTGGCAGGTCAACAGGGTTAGACTATAGCTTGGTCTAGCCCATATTAATATCCATCTCAGACAACATATGTCCATGAAGATTCTTGTCTTAGAAAGGTCCAAATGGACACTTGGAATGAAGGAAGTCTCAACATGTCGACGAGATCAAATGTTAGGCAAGTGTAAGAAGTCCCACCAAGTCAATGGAGATTGGGCACTAGGAAAGTGCACAAATGTCTTAGAAGGTTGATGAGGATCTAACACTAGGCAAGTGCAACAAATCCAAGTGGATCGACGAGGACTAAACACTAGGCACAATAAGTTCCAAAGTTGAGAAGCTTCTAGCATGGTGAGTATTTTGGAGGTTAGGAAGTCTCTTGGCTCCAAGGTCAACTTAGCGAAGAAGGGTCAGCACCTTAGTGAACGAAGGCAAGTTCAAATTCAAAATGGAGCAGGAGGAGAAGCAACGTGCTAGTATATTAAAGGCCAGTTTTACTCAACCAGATGACAAGTTGATAGGGCATCAAACAAAATCGAACATAATATTTGTGTTCGTTCTTCCGTCAATCCAACAATCAACTAATTATGATCCTAACGAAACAATCCAGTTTACTATTGCAAAAACAAAATCATGCAACGATTAATCATATTGGCAATCAACTGATCATTACCTATCCCTTAATTATTCTGCAAATCATATTGGCAATCAACTGATCATTACCTATCCCTTAATTATTCTGCAAAAGGTAAAATCTATCATCATGGCAACCCCCCAATACCATTGGGAGTGAGTAGATTGGGAAATCGAAGCAAGGCTTTACATGAGAGAGCAGTTCCATCCGTTTTATTGGAAATCGACTCTTGTTCAATTCTATAAATTTATTATATGATAACTAACTCGGCTATACCCTGGGGCTGTCTATCCCTCAACTAGATACCTAAAATGGTTGATTTCAGGGAAAGAGAAAGGATTTGATTTGGCTATAAATAGAGGTACTCAACTTGGAAAGTTACAAGAGAAAGACCTATTAAGTGCTCAAAATTTCTTATTTAATTTTCTTTGTAACTGTACTCCTTGTAAAACTCTCTTGTGCTTCATTCCTTCACCTGGTAAGAAGATAGCGTTAGAAAGTTTCTCCACCTTTAGTTATTAACTAAGAAGGTGAAAGCTTTTCTATACTTCCCAATTTAATTAAAACATATATATTGTGGTTTGCGATGCATGACTTTGACTTGTAGAAAAATTTTTGATGGGTTTTTACTAGTAGGACCATGGAGAAAGTAGAGAAAGGGGCAAAATTCATGTTCACGCGATATTAGATTTTTGGATCATCGGTTATAAGTACTTTTTGATTTATATTGATGGCCAATATAAAAATTTTGTGATGTCAGACTGGTCACCAAAGGTTCGATATTATCTAATTCATTTTTTTCCCTTGGTCTTGTTGGATATTGGGGCCTTAAATGGACCAAAACGATTTAGAGGAAGGAAGCCATCAATTGTTGAAAGTCGTAATTGACTTCAAAATTGAAATCTACGATTCGCATAGATAGATTTAGACTATTAATTTGCTCAAAACCGATTAAGGGTGAATGAGAAATTAATGTTTAAAGTCAGCCCAAAATAACATTTATTATTCATTAATAAAGTGCATGTGAGAATAGTCCCACATCGGAAATTCTCGATGTGTATTCTCTACTTATTAATGAAGATGTGTTAATGGAGTTAACACAAAAAAATAAAAGGATAGGTTACCCCTTAGCCCAGGGCGAGCAGGTGCTCGCACCTGTGAGCCTGCCACCCGCCACCCGCCACGTGCGCACGTGCGCACGTGCGCACGTGCGCAATGGGCGCTTTGTAGGCGTACTTTGCACTTCGAGGAGCTTAAATTTATGCTCCAGGTGACATTGCAGTGCCTACGTGGTACTCGGGTGACGTGTCAGGCTCGTACCTGACGTGGCAGCACCTATGCGGCATCCTCGTGGGCAAAGGGAGATGACTGGACAGTTGACTTAGGGAATGGATGGCTACCGTTGATCAACGTTGATCAAATAGGTATGATGGATCGCTTGTGATGCGATCTAGAGCGTTGGATCGCAAAGAGTAACGATCGTGGATACGATGAGACTTGATCTGAAGCATCGAATCAATGGATCCAGATCCGATGGCCGATGACAATAGGCGGGATCTGAGGGTCACAACTCCTCAGATCCGATGGATGAGATTGAAGTGGGCTTGGTGAAGGGTTACAACCCTTCAGAATGGATGATCTAGATCGATCCAGCCCAAGGAACACATTCACTCACCCAAAGGACAATCAACCTCTTCCTTCAGTATAAATAGAACCCTCCAGATGATGGAAAATTCACTCAATTCACTCAATCCTCTCTTCTCTTCCTCAAGCATTCATCTCATCTTGTGCATTCAAGAGTCCAAGAAGTCTACTAGAAGGTTCGCTGGTCTCGGAAGTCGGAGTGCTACGATTCCGAGACGTTCGTCGTCGTTGTATCTTGGGAACGAATTGCAACAATCCGTTAAGCACCGTAGCAGAGCAATATCGTTTACGGAGATAGTGTCGAACACTAGCCTCGACTATCAGTTTGCATACTCCAGAAGCTACCCGGGGACCAACAGTCGTAAACGATATTTCCTACAAACTGATATGGCTACCAACGACATTCCGACAGCCGTTCCGACCGTCGTTCCGACAACCATTCCGCACGGAGAAAAGCCGGAGAAATTCACCGGAACCGACTTTAAAAGATGGCAGCAGAAGATGTTGTTTTATCTAACAACGCTAAACCTTGTACGATTTTTGCACGAAGACACGCCAGCCGCTACGGAAGGTAGTAAGGCTGCTAGCGATGCGTGGTCTCACGGAGATTTTCTGTGCCGCAATTATATACTCAACGCCTTGGACAACACGTTATATAACGTATATTGTTCTCTGGAGACGGCAAAATCTTTGTGGGAATCCCTTGAGAAGAAATACAAGACCGAAAATGCTGGATTGAAGAAATTCATCGTCGGTTGGTTTTTGGATTTCAAGATGGTGGACTCAAAAAGTGTCTCATCTCAAGTCCAAGATATGCAATTAATACTGCATGATCTGGACGCCGAAGGCATGAAGCTGAACGAGACATTCGCAGTTGCTGCGGTAATTGAGAAACTCCCTCCGTCATGGAAGGATTTCAAGAATTACCTAAAGCACAAGCAAAAGGAAATAGGGCTGCAAGACCTGATCCTGAGGCTACGAATAGAGGAGGATAATCGAAAGTTATCCGACTCCAGAGGAACCAAGCGGACTATAGACGAAATGTCCAACCTGGTCGAGCCGAACGCCAAAAAGACGAAGCAGTTCAAAAAGAAGGCTCAAGCAAAGAAGTTCAAAGGCTCCTGCTACAACTGTGGAAAGGCAGGACACCTATCCAAGGACTGCAAGACAAAGCCAACCAAAAGGAAGGATGTTGCGAATCATGTCGCAACCTCTCTTGAGGACTTGGATCTCACTGCGGTTGTATTTGAAGCCAACTTGGTGGATACCAACCCGAAGCAGTGGTTCATTGATACTGGAGCAACTCGTCATATCTGTTCCGATAAAGCGATGTTCTCCAAGTATACTCCAATAAATGGCAGGAAGCTCTATATGGGTAATTCCACGACGTCGCCAATTGTTGGACTCGGAAAGGTTGTTCTGAAGATGACGTCCGGAAAGGAGCTAACACTCATTGATGTACTCCATGTTCCCGACATCAGTAAGAACCTAGTTTCTGGAGCGGCATTGGTCAAATTTAGGCTAGTGTTCTAGTCAGACAACTTTGTACTTACGAAGAATGATGTCTTCGTAGGAAAGGGGTACCTAGAAAAGGGTCTATTCAAAATGGTTGTAATGCCTGTACTCTGAAATTTTGATGGTAATAAAATAAATGCTTCCAGCTATGTTGTTGAGTGTTTTAATTTATGGCATGATCAACTCGGACATGTGAATAATAATACTCTCAAACGTCTCGTCAAATTAAATTTATTACCAAACGTCAATGTTGACGGAACACACAAATGTGAAGTGTGCGTGGAAGCGAAAATGACGAAACTACCTTTTCATTCGGTGGAAAGGACAACAACTCCTCTAGAGTTAATACATAGTGATCTATGTGACTTGAAATTTGTGCAAACTAGAGGAGGTAAAAAATATTTTATTACTTTTATCGATGACTGCACAAAGTTCTGTTATGTCTTTCTTTTAAGAAGTAAAGGCGAAGCCCTAGAGGCGTTCAGAACCTATAAAACAGAAGTTGAAAACCAACTTGACAAACGAATTAAAATAATTCGAAGCGATAGAGGTGGAGAATATGGTGCACCGTTTGATGAATTTTGTACAGAATCTGGCATTATCCATCAAACAACGGCGCCTTACTCACCTCAATCAAACGGTGTTGCCGAACGTAAAAATCGGACACTAAAAGAAATGATGAATGCCTTGTTGATAAATTCAGGCTTACCTCAAAACTTGTGGGGGGAAGCAATATTATCGGCAAATCACATTCTCAACAGAATCCCTCATAAGAAAAATGATAAAACTCCATATGAACTATGGAAAGGCCGTGAGCCATCGTACAAATACCTGAAAGTGTGGGGGTGCTTGGCAAAGGTCGAACTACCTAAACCAAAGCAAGTAAAGATCGGACCTAAAACGTTCGATGCGATATTTGTCGGATATGCCCATAATAGTAGTGCATATCGTTTCCTAGTTCACAAATCAGACATTCCTGATATACATGTGGGAACAACCATAGAATCTCGGAATGTGATATTCTTTGAAAACGTATTCCCAAATAAAAAGGGAAACGTTGAAAGTGATAACAACGGAAGTTCAAACAAAAATGACGTTACCGAACTTAGCTGTTATAAAAGGACTATTGACGATCAAAGTGAAGAGCCACGTCGTAGCAAACGGGCTAGAGTTGAGAAATCGTTCGGGCCAGATTTCATGACTTTCATGTCAGAAATGGAACCAAGAACATTAAGTGAAGCTCTCTCTAGACCCGATGCTCCAATGTGGAAAGAAACTGTCAATAGTGAAATTGAGTCTATCATGAATAATCATACTTGGGAATTAATAGACATTCCTTCTGGTAATAAACCATTAGGTTGTAAGTGGATACTAAAACGTAAGTATAAAGCTGATGGATCAATTGACAAGTATAAGGCCAGACTTGTAGCCAAGGGGTACAAGCAAGAGGAAGGCCTTAATTACTTCGATACATACTCACTGGTGACAAGGATTACGTCCATACGAGTGCTAATAGCCATTGCAGCACTGTATGACCTTGAAATACATCAAATGGATGTTAAGACTGCGTTCTTAAATGGTGAGTTGTAAGAAAAAATTTATATGGAGCAACCCGAAGGGTTCATGGCTCCTGGAAATGAGAAAAAGGTGTGTCGACTTGTTAAGTCGTTGTACGGACTTAAGCAAGCGCCTAAACAATGACACGAAAAATTTGACAAAGTAATGCTGTCAAACGAATTCAGAATAAATGAATGTGACAAATGCATTTATGTCAAAAACACACCTGAAGGCTATGTAATTGTCTGTCTATACGTAGAAGACATGCTAATAATGAGCAGTAATCATGATGTAATCATGACTACAAAGAAAATGTTGACCAGAAATTTTGATATGAAAGATATGGGTCAAGCAGATGTTATATTGGGAATTAAAATTCTCAGGACATTAGAAGGGATAGTTTTAACACAATCCCATTATGTAGAATCTGTATTGAAAAAATTCAATGCGTACGATCTCTCTACAGTGAAAACACCTATGGATCTAAGTCAACACTTAGCGAAAAACCATGGTGAGACCATATCGCAGTTGGAATATTCTCGGATAATAGACAGTTTGATGTATCTCACAAACTGCACACGTCCGGATATTGCCTGTACGGTCAACAAACTGAGTCGTTTTACGAGTAATCCAAATGACACCCATTGGAAAGCATTGATGCGAGTTCTCAGATATTTGAAATATACTATGAACTATGGATTACATTATGGAAAATATCCCGCTGTGTTGGAAGGATATTGTGATGCTAATTGGATATCAGATACAAAAGACTCCAAATCCACTAGTGGATACGTATTCACGATCGGTGGGGGAGCAGTATCTTGGAAATCCACTAAGCAAACTTGCATTGCTCGGTCAACTATGGAATCCGAGTTTATAGCACTAGACAAAGCAGCTGAGGAAGCTGAATGGCTGCGGAATTTCTTGGAAGATATTCCTAGCTGGGTGAAACCTGTGCCTGCCGTACTAATCCACTGTGATAGTCAATCGGCGATTGGAAGGGCACAGAGTAATATGTATAATGGGAAGTCACGACATATACGTCGTAGACATAATACCATTAGGCAGTTGATCTCGAATGGAGTGATTGCAATCGACTATGTTAAGTCCAAAGATAATTTGGCAGATCCTCTAATGAAGGGGTTGAGTCGAGATCAAGTATACTGCTTATCAAGAGGAATGAGATTAAAAATCTACAACTAAAAACGACTGTAGCGGTAACCCAACCTTGTTGACTGGAGATCCCAAGATCTTGGTTCAATGGGACAACGAAGTTACAGAAGTTGTGGTCCAACACATTAGATAGTTTATCTCTATCCCAATCCTAGGATGAATTTGTGCTGTCCTACCTCATGTAGTGAGGTTAAGCTTATGCTTTTAGTGACTTCTATACCTGATAAGGTGGAGTATGGTAGGATACTCTTGATAGAAGTGTCACCTATGTGAGTGTGAAGACAGGCCGCTTCAATGAAACACTCATGAATCCAAGATGGTATCCATGGCCGAAACGGAACCAACCATGAGAACCTAAAGTAGGTGAGATAGATCTCTGTGTGGGTGTTATTGTCTCAGTATACACAAACAGCTGAGCAGTTCAAGACATCACGTTCACCTATGTGAGTGTGAGGTTAAGCTTATGCTTTTAGTGACTTCTATACCTGATAAGGTGGAGTATGGTAGGATACTCTTGATAGAAGTGTCACCTATGTGAGTGTGAAGACAGGCCGCTTCAATGAAACACTCATGAATCCAAGATTAGGTTCTCATGGTTGGTTCCGTTTCGGCCATGGATACCATCTTGGATTCATGAGTGTTTCTGTGTGGGTGTTATTGTCTCAGTATACACAAACAGCTGAGCAGTTCAAGACATCACGTTCACTGCGCAGCCTAGTATACTCGATAGCATTTCACTACGGAAGGTTCAAAGCCACAAGCTACCTCTCCCGATGCAGTGACTTATCGATTGGACTCTTGTAAAATGTCAGCATGCATACTCGCATTGCATTAATTTCCATTCATGTGGGGGATTGTTGGATATTGGGGCCTTAAATGGACCAAAACGATTTAGAGGAAGGAAGCCATCAATTGTTGAAAGTCGTAATTGACTTCAAAATTTAAATCTACGATTCGCGTAGATAGATTTAGACTATTAATTTGCTCAAAACCGATTAAGGGTGAATGAGAAATTAATGTTTAAAGTCAGCCCAAAATAACATTTATTATTCATTAATAAAGTGCATGGGAGAATAGTCCCACATCGGAAATTCTCGATGTGTATTCTCTACTTATTAATGAAGATGTGTTAATGGAGTTAACACAAAAAAATAAAAGGATAGGTTACCCCTTAGCCCAGGGCGAGCAGGTGCTCGCACCTGTGAGCCCGCCACCCGCTACGTGCGCAATGGGCGCTTTGTAGGCGCACTTTGCACTTCGCACGTACGCATCGTCGCGAGGAGCTTAAATTTATGCTCCAGGTGACATTGCAGTGCCTACGTGGCACTCGGGTGACGTGTCAGGCTCGTACCTGACGTGGCAGCACCTATGCGGCATCCTCGTGGGCAAAGGGAGATGACTGGACAGTTGACTTAGGGAATGGATGGCTACCGTTGATCAACGTTGATCAAATAGGTATGATGGATCGCTTGTGATGCGATCTAGAGCGTTGGATCGCAAAGAGTAACGATCTGACGGCCTGGGATGAGACTTGATCTGAAGCATCGAATCAATGGATCCAGATCCGATGGCCGATGACAATAGGCGGGATCTGAGGGTCACAACTCCTCAGATCTGATGGATGAGATTGAAGTGGGCTTGGTGAAGGGTTACAACCCTTCAGAATGGATGATCTAGATCGATCCAGCCCAAGGAACACATCCACTCACCCAAAGGACAATCAACCTCTTCCTTCAGTATAAATAGAACCCTCCAGATGATGGAAAATTCACTCAATTCACTCAATCCTCTCTTCTCTTCCTCAAGCATTCATCTCATCTTGTGCATTCAAGAGTCCAAGAAGTCTACTAGAAGGTTCGCTGGTCTCGGAAGTCGGAGTGCTACGATTCCGAGACGTTCGTCGTCGTTGTATCTTGGGAACGAATTGCAACAATCCGTTAAGCACCGTAGCGGAGCAATATCGTTTACGGAGATAGTGTCGAACACTAGCCTCGACGATCAGTTTGCATACTCCAGAAGCTACCCGGGGACCAACAGGTCCTACGAGTAGTAAAAGTGTAAATTTACTTACAAAGGACTAAGCATTAAAACAAAACATATTTGAAGGAGCTCGCTGCTCAATATGGATCTAGCATGGTAAGATCATAATATTTTAATAAGTATTTATTGTAGCAATTGTAGCAAAAAAAAAAAAATAATAATTACGTTCATACGTCCTCATAATCCGTCCCCAGATTATGTGAAGGAAGGTAAATCATGGGATCAATTTATAGCTGACCGTCAAATGACTAAAGGATGGAAGGGATTTTTTTTTTCCGAGGATATGCGTCCATAAAGAATTAATTCCTTGTCTAATAAATATTTAGTTATTGAAGAAGTTGAAGGCGTACTATTTGATGATCGATATCTAGACATGGTTTGTTGTTAAGGAGGGCTTCAAAGTACCTGATGGAGAAGTACTTGAATTTGGAAAGTGGACAAATGAACTTAAAAAAAAAAAAGGCTCAAACTAATGACAAAGGCAATAGTCATTCTACAATGTGGATTGGCATCAAACCAACTAAATGCATTTGGACCTTTTAAGAGCACAAAAGAAGTTTAGGAGAAGATCATTGAGTTTCATGAAGACACGTAAGATTATAGAATAGCTAAACGTGATTTGTTTTTTAATCGTATTGTAGAATTGTCAAATGAAGAAAGGAAAACCCGTTATCCAACTACATGAGCATTTCAATGTGATTTTAAATGAACTTTATGATATTGGAGTAAGCATGGACAATTGGGACTTAATAAGATATACTTTCAAATTGTTCCCTCAAATTATTTTATGGTCGTCTATGGTACATACTTAAAGTGTTAAGATGAATTCTTTGTGAATTTGAACATGAATAAGGTGGCATCCTATACAATTCGATCTCAATTCCATGCTTCTTGACATTTCCTCTAAGTCCCTTGCATGAAACTTCCCATTCATATGCCAATTTCTAAGGTTCGAGATTCTCATTATCTTCAAACCTATTGACATATCCTATGGATCCTTTTTAGTATCCCAAGCATCCTTGCCTTGGGTTCCAATAATTTTGATTCTATTCATCTCGATTGTGTGCTCGTCGTTTGAATACATAATGGAAACTTGAATCAACCTTGACATCACATGTACAACTCCTTGATTTTACTTGGTATTCACCCCTTAAGATGACTAACCCAAGGCCTAGTCATAGCAATCTACCTCCACTAAACCTTCTCCTTCTTGAAAACCTTCCAGATGAGAAGAAGCATCTAATAATACATGTTAAAAGCAAATACAAGCAATATAAAATACAAATGGAAATGAAAGCAAAAATACTTTAAAATTAAGAAACTTTGCTTTCGATGCTTACTTGTCACTTTGGAATGACTCTTGATGGTTGAAAATGTACTACCACTTCGTCTCTTACCTCTCAAGAACCGACACCAAGAATCCTCCTCAAAATCCTCTTTATAAGGTTGTTGTCCAAGTTGATTTTACCAAACAATCAATTGCTAGACTTCACTAAACGATTACCATCGAATCCGACTATTTAAACCTATAGAATGACTTTTTTTTTTACCTTACCAATTAATTGCTTGCCTCAAGTTGAATGGGAAATCAATTTGGGAAGCTTATGTTCGCTGCTACAGTGCCACCAATTGATTGGCTATAGTAGCAAAACTACTATAGGGAAAACCCTAAACCTAGTTATTGATGTGCATATTTTATATAGGATTTTTGTTATGTTTTGACGCTCCTTTTGACCTATCGTTGTATATGTATATATTTCACGATATCATCTCTTTATGCTTCATTAGAATACATTTCCATTTTGGAGAACTGCTCTAGTGTATTTCTTATGATAGAGTATGAAAAGGAGTGAAAATGGAGATTGAAGCCTAACAAATAAAGTCACTTCGCTTGCCACGGGTGGCTGTGCTAGTCGGCACAGGGCGTGTTCTGTTCAGTGAGCCATACCGAAGAGCTTGTTCGAGCCAGCACGGGCCAGGCCCTTGCATCCAAGCTAGCCACGGGTATTGGTGCAAAAAACACCAGACAATCAAACCTAAGTTTTGATTATGACTAAGGGTTCAAAGTTAAACTGTCCTATGATCTAACAAGTGTGACTGAGTGTATAGGAAAGTCCTAGCTATGGTTAGGCAACGAAGTCCTGGTCCAGGGAACTAGGTAAAGTCTTGGTAGGTTGAGCACGTTAAGCGAAATCCTAGGATCATGGATTCTAGGTGGAAGTCCTGGGGGTCGCGGACACCAGGCGGAAGACTGGACGGGTTTAGTAGAAAAGTCCTGAAGTCTTGGATGCTAAGCAAAAGTACAGATGATCTGGAGGACCAGTCTAGCAAAAGGTAAACTCTTCTGAGAGGAGTAGATGAGGGCGCGTTCCTTATTGAGAGAATAGTAGGCGTCAGTTCATCCTAGGATTTTCGAGAAATTCGAAAGTTAGAACCGGATAATCCAGAGACTGTCAAAATACTTTATTTTCCTATTATTCTAACTTTGTATTATAGGAAATGAACATTTTTGCAGGTAAAGGTTCTTTTCTTTGTTTAGTCAATCGAACGTCAGGATCAATCGACTGAACCCCAAAGATCAGATCAGCTTACAGTGAAGTATTGACCAAGGGATCGGTCAACTGAATCTCAGGTTCAATCGACCGAATGGTGAATAATAGTGACTTGATCAGACCAGATAAATCGAGGAACATCAGAGGTTTGGTCGATCGAATGGTTGGTTCGCTCAACCGAATGAAGACTTTATTAGAAGCGGCAACATCTGGACGGGAAGCTGGGTACATTCAGAAGGTTCGATAGACCAAACAACTGGATCGGTCAACCGATCAACGTCGAGTCAAATAGTGATCTTGAGATCAGTGGATCTGGATCAAGTTCACCTCAGCTATAAAAAGGGTACGACCAGCATCTTCGAGATAATCATTTTTTTCAGAACATCTTATGCTCCTTCACGCTGCTCCAAAGACAATTCTATGAAGTTGTAATGCAACTTTGATAACCGAAAGCACGCCTCTCCGAATTCTAAAATCGTCAGTATAAGTGTTCATAGACATCAATTATTTTGTTATTATACTTCATCTCTGTACTTGAGTTTACAGATTAATAGTGAATTACCCAAAGTAAACACTCAACGAGTGTGGATCTTGGAGTAGGAGTCATCACAAGCTTTGAACCAAGTAAAACCGACCTATGTTGTTGTTTTGTTTATTTCTTTATTTCTACTGCATACTCTCAAAATGGTTTACAAAAAGTTTTTAAAAAACCACGAGCGCTATTCACCCCCTCTAGCGCTTTCGATCCTATAATTGGAATCAGAGCAGGGTCGTTTCGAATCAGTGAAGCCATCATTCAAGCAATTGTTTGAGGTATTATTTTTAATTTTTTTTTTGGAGTCGATTGGAATCGGTGCAATTGCCCCACCGGATCATTTTACTCACAATTGAGTTTTTTTTTTTGAAGTTGGTGCAACATCACTCGAGTTCTTTTAGTTTTTCATAAGTTCTTTATTCTGCAATGCTAATCCAAGATCAAGTCTTGGGACAAGTCTACTTGTTTGATTGTGTGCTAGATTTGTTTTTCAAATAGCATACCAAGAAGGCTATAGTACTGCACGTCCACCACTCTTCTCTGACGAAGATTTTGACTACTCGAAGAGCTGAATAGAGTACCACCTCAAAACACAAGTCAAGATGTGAATCATCATCTAAATCAGTTTTGCACTTCCACTCGACGGCACTGGAAAATTAGTATCATGCAAAAATTGGGATCAAAGCATAATGAAGAAGATCGAAGTTGATGCAAAGGCAACCCAGTTCCATTAATGTGGCTTAACCAAAGAAAAGCTGAACTGGGTCAGCCCCTTCAATAGTGCCAAGGAACTATGGGAAAAGCTATTTGAGCTGCATGAGAGCACTTCAGACACTAAGGTAAGCAAACAAGACTTAATTTTAAATAAGTTATACAATATTAAAATGCAGGATGATGAGTCGGTAAGTCAACTTCATGCTTAGATCTAAGACCTACTTAACGGACTATACGCGATTGGTCAGAAGGTAGAAAATTGTAATATAATAAGGTATGCATTAAATGTTTTTCTAAGGAATACTTTATGAGCATCGATGGTAGATACTTACAAAGTATCCAAGGACCTTTTCTTAATTAGATTAGATGAGCTATTTTCAGAATTTGAATTGCACGAACAGACTAATGCACTTCTAGTCGAAAAAGGTATTGCGTTGGTTGTAGGTACAAGCAAGACTTAAGAGTCATGAATAAGTGTCAGACTGAACCCGAGTCCAAAGATGAATTGGACTCAGAAAATGACGATGAAATCATTGTTGAGCTTATTAACCTTGTACGAAAATTGTATAAGAAAAAGAAGGGCTTCACAAAATGCGAGATCAAGAAGGTGATCTAGTCAATGACGATGCAACCAAGTCCCAACACAAAAATCAAGTCTGAAGTCACCTACTACGACTGCAACAAGAAGGGACACATTAAGGCGATTTGTCCAAACCTAAAGGAAGCGAAGAAGCAACGAAAGAAGAAGGCGCTACAAGCAACATGGGATGAGTCTTCATCAGAAGACTCTGACGAAGATCTCGAACAGACGAGCTTCCTCGCACTTCTGGCCCACGAACAAATAATCAAATCCAAGTCTGAGACAGAATCGGAAGCTAAGTCAGAGCAAAGTCACAGATCTATATCCAGTTCAGAAGGTTCCAAATCCATTGTAAGTATCTCTTTAGTTAGGTCACATAATTTAATTTTCCTATTTATCTAGAAAGTTATCCAAATCCAACCTCCGGGTCAAGTCACTCCAAGAAAAGGTTAAAGCCCTCAAGGAAGTAACTAACCCAAGCTCCTTGACCAAACCTATTCAAGCTGGAACCTCAACTCAAGTCCAACAACTTGAGGAAGAAAATTCTAATTTAAAAAGTTAAGTCAATGAGCTTAGGGACTCATTAGAATGGTTCACTTTGGGTTCTAAGAACCTTGACCTAATTCTTGGGAAACAAAGGGTCATACATAACCGATCCGAACTTGGGTATAAGGTCAGACATAAATTTAAATCTTACTTATCCCTTGTTAATCAAACAAATAGAAAAGTAGTCCAAGCATGAGTCTCCAAGTCTAACTTGGTTAATCAAGTTAGATTTGATCAATATTGGATCCCCAATGATCAAATTCACTACCTTGATAGACCTTATCGAGGCTATGATCTAGGGGGAGCTAATAGAAAGACCATCTTCATTATTAAATAAATTTGTTTGATGTTTGGTTTATCGCTTTCCTTATACAATTGCTTAGTTAGAATAGATAATGATTTATGCTTGATCGACAGTTGTCTAGTTAGAATAAGGATTCTCAAAAAGAAAATTTAATATTTAATTTCTTTAAAAGGTTTTATCAAGAAGTGGTTGTTACTCTAATATCCAAGAAGGCTTAGTACCTCGCCATAGCTTAGAAGCCAATTATTAAAATAAATATTTAATTAACTAACTGTTAAACCTTAGTCTAACTCAAATATAAATCAATCTTTAGATTTTAATCTAAATTAAAGATTAAAATGAACCATCTCACAAAATCCATAAGGTTACCTGATTGATAATCTAGAAAAGGGTGAGATAGATTTAGGTTAAAATAAAAATGAGTGAAATTAAAAACCTAACTCAATTAATCAAATTAAACTCAAAATTATATCTAACTTAAATCAAACTTAAATCTAATTTAAATAAAATTAACCTTAATCAAATCAAACTCAAATAATCAAATTAAACTCAAAATTAAATCTAACTTAAATTAAATTTTAATCAAATTAAACTTAAATCTAACTTAAATCAAATTAACCTTAATCAAATCAAACTCAATTAATTAAATTAAACCCAAAATTAAATCTAACTTAAATAAAACTTTAATCAAATTAAACTGATATCAAACTTAAATCTAACTTAAATTAAATTAACCTTAATCAAATCAAACTCAATTAATCAAATTAAACTTAAATTCAACTTAAATATGACTCTAATCAAATTAAACCTAATCTAATCAAACTCAAATCAACTTAAATTTAAATCTAATTAATCTAACTAAACTTAAGTTAAAGTCAATCAATCATCTCACAATCACCCATAGGTATAACATGATTGGCAACCTAGATTGGATGAGATAGAAAATAAGGGGTTGAATTCAATCAGACTATCTTATAATCCATTTAAATTGGATCTAATTAAATACTTTATGTGTAGGAACATAATGATTTGGATCAATTGATGTTGTATAGTGGATGCTCTAGACACATGACTGGAGACCGATTAAAGTTTACCAAGCTAAAACTCAAGAACTTAGGGTTAGTTGCATTTGGCAACGATGGAAAACTTAAGGTAATCAAAACAAGTAATATCTAACTGAGTTCTGATTTTATTATTTGAAAAGTCATATTAGTTGATAAATTTAATTTTAACTTAGCATAAGTCAACTGTGCGACTCTAGATACTTAGTAACGTTTTCTAACTCTGAATGTTTAATTAAAAATGTTAAAAATCTTAAAATTACACTTAAGGGAATTAGAAAAAAAATAACATTTATACAATTAACCTCCAATCTCCTCACTTAAGTGTCTTTTGACATAACAAGAGGAAACTATATTGTGGCACAGAAGACTGGGTCATACTTACATCAGACTCATTTCAAAATGAGTTAAAATGGCTTAGATAGAGGTTTATCTAAATTTAAAAAATTTAGAAAATACAATCTGTAATGCTTGTTAAAAAGGTAAACAAACTAAGTCAACCCACAAACCAACAAAACTAAATTGAACCAACTCAATACTTGAGCTCCTACACTTAGACCTACTTGATTCACATGAAGCCAAGTCACTAAGCAGAAACCAATACTGCTTAATTATAATTGATGACTACTCAAGATATACTTGGGTAAAATTTCTAAAAACTAAACATGAAACTTTTAAAATCTTCAACATTTTTTTCAAATTAATAGAAAATGAAAAAAATACCAGAATTAAAAAAATTAGAAGTGATCATGGGGGAGGGGGTTTCAAAAATCATAGGTTTACCAAATTTTATCAAACTAATGGGTATCACCATGAATTCTCATGTCCCAGAACCCCCCAACAAAATGGACTAGTAGAATGAAAAAATAGAATGTTAAAGAAAGCTTTATATGGACTAAAACAAGCACCTATGGTCTGGTATGAATGATTATCAATATACCTAATAGCTAAGGTTTAACCAAGGCCAAATAGACCAAACCTTATTTGTTAAAACCTTAGAAAAAGATATTTTTATACCTCAAATTTATGTAGATGACATAATTTTTAGCTCAACCAATACTAAATTTTTAAAAGAATTCACTAAAGTAATAAAAAATGAGTTTGAAATGAGCCTTGTAGGTGAACTTAACTTTTTCTTAAGTTTACAGATAAAACAAAAAAAAAGAGGAAATTTATATTTTTCAAATGAAATACACTAAAGAGTTAATTAAAAGTTTGGAATGGAAAATTCCAAAAACATAAATACCCCAATGACATCAATATTAAAATTGACTTTGATTTAGAAGTAGAGTTAAAATATTATAGAAATGCAATAGGAAGTCTACTATACCTAACTATAAGTCAACATATTTTATTTATAGTAGATATGTATGCTAGGTACCAATCTTATGCAAAAGAATCACACTTAACTAATATAAAAATAATACTTAGATACATTAAGGGAACCCTAAGTGTAGGACTTTGGTACCCTAGAACTAGTACATTTGACTTAATTGGATACTCTGATTCAAACTATGATGGGTACAAATTAGATAGAAAAAATACAAGTGGAAGCTGCCAATATCTAGATCAGTGCCTAGTAAGCTGTCCAATTGAAAGCAACACTATGTTGCTTTATCCACTATTGAAGCAAAGTACATAACCATGGGAGATTGTGCATCTCAATTATTATAGATGATGCACACTTTAAAAGATTATCAATTAGAATATGAAATATAAAAATTTCAATTGATAACATAAATTCTATTAATTTAACTAAAAATCTAATACACCACTCAAGGACTAAACACATAGAGGTTAAACATCACTTTGTAAGGGATCATATAGTTAGGGGTGATATGTACTTGATTATGTTGAGTTCAAATCAAACCTAGCAAACAATTTCACAAAATCCTTACCTGAACTCAAGTTCAGTACACTTAGAAGACAGTTAGGTATGTGCTTAGTAGAATATATTCTAAAATTTTTAAAATCATTCTTTTTATTGTGTTGCTTTTTCAAAAGTTATGATTTTTCAAATTATTTCTTCAAAATCAGCTTGGTTTTAGGATAAAATCATTTTGTTTTCTTCAAAACCCCCAATTTTACTAGCACTTTGAAAGATTAGACTTAGCCTAGGTCTTTCCCTCTAGAAAGCATGTACCCATAGGTTTCAGTCAAAGCATCTCACAAGCATACTAGGAATACCTTGCTTGTGTATGAAAAGAATACTTAGAATGGTGTGAGATGCATATGGTATTGTCTGGACTTTAGAATGCTTATGTCTGTGTATCAACATAAGTTGGGCTATAAATATCTATTAAAATTGATCAAGATGAGTCATCCTTTTTAGTCAAACTAACTAGATCACATACTTAATTTGACTAACCAAGTGAACGCTACTATCTTATGGTAAATAGCTAGTAGCTAAAGGTTAGTGATAACCATGATTTTACTATACTATTTTGATTCATACATGCATGGTTTGATGTCGTTTTCATAGATGAAACCTATATTTACATCACATTTCATGCATTACATTTATCTTGGACTTAATTACAAATTAGTTTATTATCATGGTATTTGATGCTAATATTTCAATATATTTTTTGTAGATATCAAAAGGATCATGGACCCGATCAGATCAGATCAGAATTGTGATCAAATCTAGGGCTAAATGAGACGATCAAGTCTTGGAGTAATTTGGACCGTTCATCCAAGATCAGAGCAGATCTAAGCCATCCGTTGAAGATCCAACCCATCCAACCTAATGAGGAGCATATCTCATCCATTGATGAAGATCTAGAGATTTTGATCCAGATCCGAGATGTTCTTACCGTTGATCAAGATCTGAGCATTCTGGATCGTCTGATCCAATTTGAGGTTGATTTAAATCATGAGAAGCTACAGTGATCCAGGGAGCTCGGTTTCTTCCTCGTGATATTCTCCACTGTTCATCCTTTGTCCCCGATGCTCCTTCCACAAGCTAGATCCGTGAGCAAGTCTTCTTGATCGTCGGCGATCTCTGAGCTTCCAGTTTTCGTTGTCCGAGGTCAGAGAGCGGCAGAGGGTGTTCCCCAGTCCGTAAGTTGGATTTTTGTTTCCCGTCCGCAATCGAGATCAGAGGGTGTTCCCCGATCTGTGATTTCCATCAACCAACGGAGCTCGAAGGGTGTTCCCAGAAGCTTCCGATTTCATTCTGACTTCCACTTCATTGGCTACACCCGAATTGATCTGATCAATCAATCGGGTTAAGCAATTTCCAGAATTCAACATCTGTTCTTCGTGCGATGAGAGTGCTAGCTGATCGTGAGCTCGAAGGGCGTTCCCAGAAGTTATGGTCGTAGGCTGCACTAGCTGGGAGTTTGGTTCTTCACCAGTGATTGCCCGAAGGGTGTTTTCCAGAGGTAATTTTGTTTCATAGCAGAAAGGAGAGGTTTGGTTCCAGATTTGGGTTGTGGAATGTTATTTGTTCTTATTTTCTTTTCATTTTTCATACCTTTGCTCAAATCTGAAGATCTGATAGCTTAGATTGCAATTTATTTTCTATTTTGAATTCTCTATTTCGATGTCTACAAACTAGTGCTTAGTTTCAATTCAAGAATTTAGAAAACCCTTTGTTCGATTCATTGAATTTGATGTGACTGTGTTCATGCTTGAGTGTTGAATGAATCTCTTGAGCTTTTCATTGTTAACCTCTATGATATGTAGTTGATTACGGGTGTGATTGGATGATTTTTTAGTTGTAGAACTTGATTCAATGATACTTAATTGATACTAGTTTGTTGAGATGAAGTGGGTCATGTTTAGATGAGAACAACATTTCTTTGATTCCATTTTAAATTGTTCTAGTGCATTTTTAAGAATTAGATGTATTCAAGTTGAAGTGAGAATTGAATGGAAATGTCTAATAAACCTTGTTGATGTAAGAATTCAATTTAAATCAATTTTAGAATTCGCGTACATTCATTAGTTATCCTTGAAAAAATATGACTTGGGACTCATTACTATAACTCTTATCTTTAGTTTCAATGGGTTCCAATCTTTATTAATTTTGAAGTGCCAAGTGACATGCAAAAAAGGCTACATCAAAATTTTGGCGCCGTTACCGGAGAATCATAACTAGTAGTGTGTGTTTATTTTAGATCGAGCATTGATTGGGTTACTTGGTTAGAATCTTTCTTGATTTGATTACTTTTTTTTTTATAATTTCACGTTGGTTTATTTTTGAATTGTCATGTTCTTTAATGTTCATATATTAATACTTTTGAAACTTTATGCTTTTGAGTCTTCTAGCACTGATTGTTAGTGTTGCAGTGTAAGAATAGGAGATTTCTTGAGCAAGGATCCATATTTTCAGTATTTTGGAGGTGAAATGGAGAGTCAGTATTTTTAGTCTGAGTATCAATTTTAACCAACCATGGATCAACAAAATAGGTATGAGTCATTTTCTAATGCTTATAATGCTAATTGGGTGGATTATTCATATTTCAGGTATTAAAATACACAAAGACAATTTGTTGAGCCATATCCAGCTGACCAGAATTTATATGGGTTTCTAGAGGTTTCAGCATTTTCTATGCCACATTTTTTTCAACAAGACGATCCTCAAATTAAAGAGTCAACATGGAAAGTCAAAGAGGTTATGCAACAAATGAGAGAGCATCAAGAGCAATAATTTTTAAGGATATAGAATCAATTAGATCAAATTGCATCATCTATCAATTATCTACAAACACAAAACTCCAGTGGGGAGATGAAAAGTAGAGATTCTGTCAGGCCTGACCCTACTTCCATTACTTCACAAGATTTCTCTAGTATTATTTGTGATGATGATGCAGTTGTTTAGATTTCTGATTCTACTAATAGTGTTGCTTTAGATGTTGTGAATGATGCAGGAATTGAAGATTTACTTGTTGATGATTTAAGTGTAGGGGATTGTACATTGGAAGCAATACCCAAAGAATCACCTGAATTTGATGATGATGATGATGAAGAGAGTGTAGTGACTTGTGTTTTGGAGGCAGCGCCCCAAGAGTCACTTATTTTTGATGCACCACCAGAGTCTGTGTCATTACTTGAAGAAGAGGAGGTAACAATTATCATTCTAGAACCTCTAGGTACCTTTCAACATGACAAGGTTAGTATTTCTTGTGATTTATCAGAAAATTTAATAGAGGTATCATTCATTGACTTTATTAGATGTGATTCATTATTTGATAAATTTATGTTGAAACTAATATTCTCCTATCTTCTTCTTATCCCATATGTGTATGGGAGGTGTTGTCCTTTATTGATTGTGTAGGAGAGTTTAAGCTTCCGGAGTGGATGCTTAATCTAAACCATCTTCGACCTCCAGAAAGAGTTTTCAAGGGAAAAATGATGAATAAAAAGAATTTGAGTGGAACAACAATTACTCCACTACCGGCGTTGCTTCTTCTTCTAAATCTTCTTCAACCATCCGAAATTAAGGGGAGTTTGTTCCTCGCATTTATTTTTGCTTTATACATTTCTTTAGTTTCATATTTTACATTTGTATTTTGCTTCCATACATTGCATTTTGCTTAGTCTACATAACATGTCATTTTGAATAAATTTTCCATGGAATTTTTCTAGTAATACTTTTAAGATGGTAAAAGTTTCTTAAATTTCACCATCAATTTTAGGTCATTTGATATGATTGAATGCTTTACTTACATGATATTGGTTAGTGTGGAGGTGGATTCTATTTTGATTAATTGAGTTTGATTGTATGAAAATTACCTAGAGAGGACCACTTTAAGCCTAATCTCTATTATATTTTTGTGTGATATGTACTCATAGCAATTGAAACTCTAGAACTTGCTTTGCTTCTTTTCAAAGTCACAATAGCATATGTATGCATGGAAATGAAGGATATTTCTTATTCTTGTTCCCTCATAATTTCTAATTTTTCTCCTCACACTTTTCTTAAAACATTCTCATCTAGCGTTCTAACTCTTGATCACTTTGCTTTGTCATTTTTCTACTAGGAGTTTTGGTTGAATTCTTGATGAGTTGGATTTATTAGATGGACAAAAATTTAAGTGTGGGGGAGAATTGTATATGCTTGAGAGGTTGAGAAGAAGATTGAGAAGTACTATCTTTTACGTCAGTTTGAGTATTAGACTATATGGTTTATTCATCAAAATTCAAAGAATTTCTATGTTATGAATGGAATAAGTGAAGTTGGTGAAGAATTTGCCATAAGCAGAATCTTTGAATCTTGACTACAATATAAGTTGGGAGAATGATTACTTATTCTTAGAGTGCATAATGAAGTCATATCCTTAACTTATCCTATATGATTCAAGCTTAAAGTTCTTTGAGTTAGATTCTGTAACTAAATTGCTGTAATGCAGAATTTAGACTGTTTGAAAGGTTATGTCAAAACTGAATTCTCTATAGTTAAATTGAGGAGACACTAAAAGTCCAATTCTGAAATCTTAATTGCAGAAGGTAGATGCAGGTTCTGGAAATTATTCTTTGGACTATTTTTTATTTGAACATAAGCCAATTAATTCACAACTTCATGGGAATTTGGTTGTCAATTGCCTAAAATGTATGCATCAATTAATGTAATGGATTGTGCTGGTTATGAAGAGAAGAAGAATCAGTTTGAATCAACCTAAATCAGTTTCATGATAACATCCTTTGAAATTTTTTTGGATAGTAATAGGTTTAAGTAAGTTCAGTTCTGTAATGTCATATTGATATCTATTCAGTGCATGAAGCCATTCCAGATTGTATCAAAGGCTTTGAAAAGGAAGTGGCACGTTGCAACAATAAGCTGATACATGAGAATTCTGGAACTTTTCAGAATTTGAATTTGATTGTGCTATTGAAAATTTTAGTTGAAGTACATTACAATTCAATTCTGAACTTAGTGTTCTGTGTTTATGTGCCAATGCTTAAAATGTCTTTGAACAATGCTCTTGCATGGTTGAATTTGGTACCTGAAATCAGAGATTTAAATATGATATTCTACATAAATGCATAAATGAATTCTAATCTCTGAATTGTGTCTAGTTTTTACAATGTTTCTTGATCAGTGAAGAGCTCAAGCAAAGTCTTACCACTTAGACATAATAAGAACAAAAAAAAAATAGAATTATTGTGAATTTAGTATTTGATCATTGCAACACCAAATGATACTTATTTTGTAAGATGAAATATTTATAGCATGAGTTGGAATTCAAGAGCTGTAACCAAATGTTATTGTAATCTTTGATAAAAACACTTTAAGAGGATGCTCCTACACTTCTACTATGGAATTTTAGAACCTGTACCATGATGTAGAGCATGCATTTCCAAAGATGCAGAACCTGGAATTATCCAACTGCACTGCAGAGTAAGAAATCAGTAGAATGTTTGTTTATGATAAAAAAAACTATTTAATGTCAATTCTGTGTGTGGATTTTGATCAATAGTAACTGAAATTTAACTTCTTATTCATTTTATGCTGAATGGAAATCTTCGTTAAATTGAATTCTCCATGATACAAGATGAAAATGTAACACCAACGAAATATTTTAGCTATACATATGGGTTTTCTCTTCTGGAATAAAAGGAAAAGAGAAATAGAATCAAAAAGAAATAAAAAAAAGAGAGGAGTTGAGGCTTGAACCATGAACCCCTCATAATAGATAAAGCTAAATTGGTGTATGATAACCACTAGAGTCATGAATGATATATGAATAGCAAAGAATGGAAATCTTAGTTAAAATTAAGAGTATGAGTAAGTAAGGGAACAAGAGAAAATCAAGTAGCTTTCCTCCTCTTCCTCTTGGTTAAGAGAAGAAGCAAGCAAAAGACAAAGACAAGTTGTCTTTTTCTCCTTCCTTCTTGCTATTTTCGTGGGAATGAAGAGGGTGAGAGAATAGAGGAGTTAAGGGGATGAATTGGGACATTTTTCATCCTCATTGAGAATAAATAGGAATGAGAGAAGAGAAGGGAAAGAAAGTTTGGCTACTTCTTCCTCCTCCTTCTTTCTCCTTCCTCCTCCTCCACCGAGACCTAGGACTCTTCCCTCTTCCATTTCCAAATCCAAGCTAAGGTTTTCTCCCTAAGAAAACTAATCCACAAGAAGGAGTCCTCAAGATCTACTCCTTACAAGCAAGAGAAGCACAAAGAAGAACTAGAAGGAGAGGCTTTCTTCTTCCTCTTCACAAGGGTACCCTCTTTTAAGAAAAACCAAGCAAAAGAAAGTAAGTTTCCCCTCACCTGTGGTACAAGTGGTTCATGTGTTTTTACATGAGTTTAGATTTCTTAAAAACCTAGGGTTGCTTCATGAAACTTTCGGCCACCAAACTACAAAGAAAAACTTAAGAAAGCTTAAGACCTAAACTAAACATGATCACTATGTTTCTTATGATATATGTACCCTATGATAGGAGATTAGTTTAGTGTTCTTATGCTTGTACGTTGCTTAGAACTTAGATTCGTGTTCTTTGAACTTTCGGCCAAGGCATGAAAAGAAGACCTAGAGAAGCTTAAGACCTAACTAAACATGCTCACGATGTCCCTTATGATATGTAACTTAGGTTATGAGTTATGTTTAGAATTCTAATGTTTTTATGTTGCTTATAACCTAGATTTATGCCTAGTAGGTTTCGGCCATGATAGAAATGAAGGTCTAGGAGAGTGTAAAAATTTAATCTATCATGCACATGACTTTCCTTATGATATGATATGAAGATTTCTTAGTGTTTTCATGCTTGCTTGTTGCTTGGAACCTAGATGCATCCTACCTTAGGGTTTCGGCCATGATGAGGTTAAGGGTCCAAGAAAACTTAGAAATCAAATATAACATGCTCATGATTTTCCTTATGATATGATATGAAGTTAGCTTGATATTCTTATGCTTGTATGTTGCTCAAGCTTAGTTTCATGCTCCTTGAACATTTGGCCATAACAAGATTAAAGGACCTAGGAAGCCTAGAACCTAAACTACATATACTCATTATGTTCCTTATAATATATGATATGAAATTGGTTTAGGGTTCACATGCTTTTATGTTTCTTGTAACCTAGGGCTAGGCTTGGTAACTTTCGGCCATACCAATACCAAGGACCAAGGAAGCTTGGAACTTAAACTAAACATTCTCATGATGTTCTTTATGGTTTATGATATGAAATTGGTTTAGGGTTCACATGCTTTTATGTTGCTTGTAACCTAGGGTTAGGCTTGGTAACTTTCGGCCATACTAAGACCAAGGACCTAGGAAGCTTGGAACTTAAACTAAACATGCTCATGATGTTCTTTATGGTTTATGATATGAAATTGGTTTAGGGTTCACATGCTTTTATGTTGCTTGTAACCTAGGGCTAGGCTTGGTAACTTTTGGCCATAACAAGACCAAGGACCTAGGAAGCTTGGAATTTAAACTAAACATGCTCATAATGTTCTTTATGGTATATGATATGAAATTGGTTTAGGGTTCGCATGCTTTTATGTTACTTGTGACCTAGATTCAATACCTTGTAAGTTCGACCACTTCATGGAATTAGGGTTAGAAACCTAATTATGATTTACTATGTGTCTCACATGCTATGATATGAATTAGGAGATGCTAGTTAAAATATTTCCTTTTCCATGCATGAATTATGTTTTTCCTATGATATGTCATATGCTCATTTATGTATGCCTATGAATCATGCATGATAATGACTCTTATGATGGGATATATGCTCAAGTATGCATGCTTTATGATTTGACAAGTGAAGGCCTAGGAGATGCTTCCCTATTAGTTGGGACTAAGAGCACTCCTAATGATATGACAAGTAAAGGCCTAAGAGTTGCTTCCCTATTAGTTGGGACTAAGAGCACTCTTCATGATATGATAAGTAAATATGACATGCTACTTTACTTTTTATGTGACTTGTACCGGACCTTAGTGTCCAAGGGATGGGCTCCTTAGTTCGCCCCTAGGTCGACGGACGTAGTACGGACCTAGTATCCCTAGTAGGTTCGGGATTAGCTACCCCGTCCTAGGGATTGCGCGCATTTATGTTATGTGGTACATAGCCGGTCCCTCATGTTGAGATTATATTTAAGTATTATATGATATTATTTTTAAAGACATCTTGCACATGACATGACGCATGTTTTTGAAAGACATCTTGCATATACCTTTATGACATGATAGGTTATGTTATGATATGATATGACATGATGCTCTTTTATGTTATGATATGATATGACATGATGCTCTTTTATGATATGAGATGATATGACATGATGCTCCTTTTATGTTATGATGTGATATGACATGATGCTCTTTTATGATATGATATGATATGACATGATGCTTTTATATATAATGATATGCTATGATATGTTGTGATACTCTTTTACATAATATGATGTTTTAGATGATTATGTCTCCATGCTATATGTTTATGTGATTATGCTATGATACATGATTTTTTGTGAGTAGGAAAGGATCTTACTAAGCCTGTGTGTTTATAGCTTACTTTCCTTGTACCGCAGATAAAGGTAAAAGATGGATAAACTAAGGGAGCAGCAAGAGGGGCAAGAGATGTGTGTGGTGGTGGCTCGGCTAAGGAAAAAGACCTGCTTATGTTAATTTATGCTTGTTATGAACTATGCCTATCTTATGTTAAGGTCTTGTATGATTACTTATACTTATTCATGCTTATGTTGGAAATTGATATCATGACTTTTTAAATTTTAAATTATGCTTAAAATGCTCATATGATTATAAATGTTTAGATACTAAGTTTATTAGATTAATAAATACTTCCACTACTTAGAAATAGATTAATATGCATGTATGTTCCCCGTAACCCCGCTCCTACCAGAGGGGCGGGCGTTATAGAAAATACCTTAACTATCAAATCCTGAAACTTGAATCCAGGAGGCTATATCTTTTCTTGCTGCTGATTTTTGGAATTGGTCAGTTGCACTTCAATTTTTAAATCAGTGAGTTGGAATGTTTAGAAGGGGACTTATATGGATGATCTTTCAATGGAGAAACAACAACAATTATGTAACACCCCTAGAAAGCCTAGATAAGAAAATAAGGGTAATGAGAGTACGAATGAAAAGAAGATGTAAATATTCTATATTAAGATGGATTTAGATGATTAAAACTTTATGAAAGAAAAATAAAGTTGAGAATATAATCATCTATGCATGATTTAAAATGTATAGAATTAATGTAGACAAAAGGAAGAAATATGAGATAATATGTACATGTATGAAATATTTATGCATAATGCATAATATGGAAATATACGAATTATTATGTACAAAAGAAAATAAAATGTTAGAAGAGAGATTGAACCTTGGACCTCTTGTAAGGAACATGTATGGGATACCAAAGGGGATAGGAGAATTATTGATAAGGAGAGAAAGGATTAAGTAGTTAAGAATAAGAAAGGATTCTTTTTACTTAAAAGAAAAGGAAGTAAAAAGAAGTAAAAATATGCATAACCAAGTTTTGATCCTTGGTTCTCTTGTGGATGCATGCATGTGTTAACCAAGTGGGATAGAAGAGGATATTGTAAGAGGAGAGATAGAAAATTTTATTAAAGGAGAGAAAAGAGAGAAATTAAGGGAAAGAAAAGAGAGAACTAAAAGGCATATCTCTAGAATATTCTTGTCATTTAAGGGGAGAAATGAATAGGGAGGATGAATCAAGTCAAATTCCCTCCCCTCCTTTTAGTATAAATAGGCATGGAGGGGGGCTTCAACTTCATCCTCAACCCACTCATCCTCCTCTCCTCCCTTTGTGCCGAGACCTCCCTCTCCCTCTCTTTTCTTCTTGTTGCCGAGCAACACAAGAGGAAGGAAGCTCCTCTTCCTTCTCACTCCCTCCCTCTTCTTTCTTTCTTGTTGTTGCCGAGCAACACAAAGAGGAAGAAGCCTCTTCTTCCTCCCCTCTCCACCAAAAGACCTAGCCACTCCTCTCCTCCATTGGTGCCGAGCAAACAAGCAAGGAAGAAAGGTCCCCAAGCAAGTTCTCAAACCTAGGAAACTTAAGCGAAGAAGGTAAGCTTCCCTCACCTGTGGTACAAGGCTTTTTATATATTTTTCAGATTTTATGAGGATTTTAAAACCTAGAAACAAGTTTGAGAAAATTCGGTTAAGAAAAGCCTTCGAAATCTAGTAAGGTTTAACTAAATCTACACTACATGATAGATTTTCTATGCCATGGAAAAGGGATCTTCTTCATGTTTTTACACCTATATGATGCTTGATCAAAGGAGTACTTAACCCTAGAATTTCGGCCAAAAATATTTTTAAGAGGCTAGGGAAATTATTGTTTTACCCAACTAGTACGAGGTCCTCCCTATGAAATGTTAAGGATCATGTATTAGTTTTCTTGCTTAGAAGATAATTGAAAATAAAAGAAAACCCACTCCTATATTTCGGCCAAGGAAGGGTTTAGGGTTAGGAAGACCCTTAAATTTAAATAAACATGCTCATGTGATAGAATACAAAGATCTTAAAAGATTCGTACGTTGAATATTGTTAGAACTTCATGAATTCTTTCTTAGGGTTTTCGGCCATGATGAAATGGATAGCTTAGAAAAGCTTAAACAAAATGTTAATATGTTCAAGACCTTTGTGGGGTCATGATATGAAAGTTGATTAATGCTCTCATGTTTAATTGGAATGTAGAAAATGAGTACATGATATAAGACAAGTAAGATCACAAGAGTCCTAGCTTATTTATGATCCAATTTTATGTATGATATTCTTAGTAACTTTTGCCATGATATTTACTTAAGCTTTCCATGCTTTAATTCACTTAAGAGACCTAGCTTAAGGACTAGTAGGTTTCGGCCATGAAGGAAATAAAAGAAAAAGGGAAAGAAACCTAGGATATGCTATGAAATTATGTTATATGCCATGATATGTGATAGCATAGGAAATGTTATACATAATGAGAAAAGAATGAAATTTATGTTATGTAAATGCCATGATATGTGATAGCATAAGGAAATGCTATACATAATGAAAAAAATGAAACTATGTTATGTAATATGCCATGATATGTGATAGCATAAGGAAATGCTATACATAATGAAGAAATAAAACTATGTTATGTAATATACCATGATATGTGATAGCATAAGGAAATGCTATACATAATGAAGGAATGAAATTATATTATGTAATATGCCATGATATGTGATAGCATAAGGAAATGCTATAAATAATGAAAAGAAACGAAAAAGGAAATGCATGAAAGATTGTTAAGGACATGATATGATAGTTATGCATGATATGTTATTTTGTATGGTTTGTACCAAGGGTGGGCTCCGTAAACGCCCCGGGGTCGATGGAATAAGACTCGGGCCTCGTCAGTAATGGGCTTCTGAATGCCCTAGGTCGATGGAGTAAGACTCGGGCCTAGTATGTATGTATGGTAGGGTTCAAGACTTGCTACCTTGGACCTACTTAAGAAGCGCGCGCATGATGTATGTGGTACAAACCGGGATCCCCTCAATGATGATATTAATTTCAAGTATTTATAAGTATAAGTTTTCAAATTCATGATGCATTGCCTACATATGTGCTTTAAATTACCTGATGATTAGATATAATGCCATGTGATATTATGATATGAATATGATACTCTTGTATGTTATATGCTTATGATACTACGCATGATATTAATATACGATGATTCGGTTTTAGTGAGTAGGAAAGGAACTTACTGAGTCATGAGTGCTCATAGCTTACTTTCCTTGTACCGCAGATAAAGAAGCTGGATGAGCTAGAGGAGCAACAGGAGGAGCAGATAGTGATGTGTGTGGTGGTGGCTCGGCAAAGAACGATCCGGACAAATTAATATGATTAGTTATAGAATCAACATATGCACATTTGAACAAATCAGAATATGTGATATTATGCTTAATAAATTAAATTCTTTAAAGTTTTTATTCTTCCGCTGTTATAACTAAAGCATGTACGTAAGTAGTATAAGAACGTAGCGCCGCCTTTGGTTGGGTAAGAAGGGCGGGCGTTACAGTCTCTTATAGAACCTGATTTTAATGAGTTTATTAACTGACAATAGAGTATCAAGTTGACAATGCTTTGTGCCAGAATCTTAATTTTGAAGTTGTGGGTTTTCAATAGTTACTATCTTTAGTGTTTCTATGTTTAGTAAGAAAATAATCAGTAATGGAACAACAGGGGCTCAATATTGTGGTGCCAGAAGCATATGCAACTCCATTAGCTTCAGCTCATCAGCTTTAATGCTGAAGAAATTTAAAGAGAGCTATTATTCTGAACTTCTTAAGCAGAGCTACTGAACTTGGAATGTTAGTTGAAGTGAAGATTTACTTGAGTGTTTGTCCTTTTAGTGCGACCTTTTCAGATACATATACATTAATGTTGCTTAACTATTTAAATCTTAAATTTTTTTGCTACAATTGTGAGAAACTTGTAACTGAAGAAAACCACAGAAATAGAGGAAGAGAAGTAAAGAAAACCTGCAGAATGAAAAGGAGAACAGTGGCTAGTAGAGTATCAAGTTTTTGGATACATGATGTGTTTTATTGTTCGAGACGGACAATGTTTTAAGTGTGGGGGAGGGAGTTCTTCATAAGTTGATATAGAGTTCTTCATAAGTTGATGTGAGATTATTTGAGTTTCCAAGTGCTGAAATTGAAGATAAAAAAACAGCAAGAAAAAAATGGCAATCAAAAGAGTATCAACTATGGAGATAGAGTATCAAGAATTGTGGATGATTATCAAATTGAAGGATAGTTTAGCTTGATCCTTTGAGTTGGTAATGATAAATGGTATTCATATCTTTTTACATCAAATTGGTCAACTCATCAAGTATATTCCTCCAATACTATCAATTCTTCATTGAGACCTTTTCTTTTGCCTTCTACATTCACTTCATTTGTTCTTCTTGATTTCATTGCAATTCTTGATAAAATCCTTTTGATTCATGTATGCTATGTTTTATAGTGGTGGAGAAGTAGAAAATAAGTAGGCTTATGGCAGTGAAATGTTGTGAGTTGCATTGAGTGAGCTCCACTTAGGTGTGAAGGCACTGGAATTCCGTTCTGTTTAAATTTCCTTGTACAAAAATTATACAAGTACAGAACTTTTCCTAGCAACTCGCATGTTCAAACAAACATGTGTTTGATCAATCAAACAAGTTCTTGACGAATCAAAGCACACCTTGATCAAAGTACAAGATCGCTAGCCTCTTGTATTGGTATTCAAAATCGATACAAAGAAAACAAAACTAATTATGCAATGGAATTAAAGAAGTAGTTGTACATTTTCTTTGTAGCTAAAGACCTCTTGATCTTCTGCCATATTCCTCTCCCTCTTCTTGGATGTCATGTGGGTGATGATCTACCAAGACAACACCACCCTCCTTCTCTTCTCGGTTTCTAAACCGCCGGCTACAAAAGGAGGCTCTAGGATGGTGCACCTTCTAATCTTCTTCCTTCTCTTCTTCTTCTTCCTCTTCTTCAAGTTGCCACCCACAAGGAGGAAGGGGGTGCCGGCCACAAGCAAGGAGGGGCGTCGGCCCTAAGCAAGGAAGAGGGGAGGGGCGCCGGCCACAAGGAAAGAAGGGGCTTGAGGAAAATTAGGTTTTAGGGGGCACCACCTACTCCTTTTATAACCTTTGCCGTCGGTTTTAAAGAAAGAAAAATAACAGAATTCTGTTTTTAAAAAAAAATCTCCCTTTCTATAACCAAGTTAAATCAAATCAAGTTAAACCAAACCAAGTTAAGCCAAACCAAGTTAAACCAAACCAAGTTAAGCCAACCCAAGTTAAGCCAAACCAAGTTATGGATGGGTGGATGCGAGACTTTATATAGAAGCTACAACAGGGACCTAAAGGAGAAATTGGTTTAGGCCTCCTGATGGGCTTGGACTTTCTGTGTTCAGCCCGAACACCCAGCCCAAGTCCATCAATAATAACTCATACCACTAAAGAGTTATTATTGAACTACCGCACCAATCCCATATTACAATATGAGCTCCTTCTTATCATGAGTGCGTTAATCTCCTTGTGTTTAAGATATCGTATGTTCTTTAATTAATTGAATTACTGACAACCCAATTAATTAACATCTGATTCTAAGAGTAGTACCACTCAACTTTATTATCATGTCGTACAAAATCCACCTGCAGGGTTTACATGATAATCCTTATGAGCTCCTTAAGGGGACATCATCAGCCTAAATAATTAGGACACAGATTCCTTCTATAATCAATAACACACCATATAAATAATATTATTTCCCAACTTATCGGGCATATTGATGTGACGAATAAATCTCACCCATTGATAAGTTAAAGAAATAAATACTAAGTATACATGTTTGTTATTATATAGGGATTAAGAGGACACACATCCATAATAATAGAGGTTCTATTTTTTTATGTAGTCAGTATAAATTGAACAACCTTAAATGGTCCTGCTCAATACACACATAGTGTACTAGTGTAATTTTATAGTCAAGACAAACTAATACAAAATTATACTATAACCATTCCAATGATTTGTCCCTATCCATCTTAGTTATGAGCTACTATTTATAATTTATAAGGAACCGATAACATGATCTTCTGTGTGGCACCACACACACCATGTTATCTACAATATAAATTAAATGGACAACTGCATCGACATATATATAAATATAAAATGTAAATATTTGACCAAAGTGATTCTCATTTCAAAATATTTCAAAATAGATGTTCATACAAAAACTAGACTTATAGTATACATCCCAACAAGGTGAAATCCTAGGATTATGGATTCTAGGTGGAAGTCCTGGGTCGCAGACACTAGGTGGAAGACTGGATGGGTCGAGGATCAGATGTTCAATGGAAAATTTCTGAAGTCTCGAATGCTGAATAAAAATCTAGACGGTCTGGAGGACTGGCCTGGCAAAAGGTAAACGCTCCTGAGAGGAGTAGCTGAGGACGTGTTCCTCATTGAGGGAACAGTGGTGTCGATTCGACCTAGGGTTTTTAGAAAATCTGAAAGTCAGAACTAGACAGTCCAGAGACTGTCAAAATACCTTATCTTCCTATTATTCTAACTTTTATTTGCAGGAAACTAATATTTTTATAGGTAAAGGTTTTTTTGCTTTGTTCGGTCTACCGAACGTCGGGATTAGTTGACCGACAAAGATCATATCAGCTCATGATGAAGTATTGACCAAGGGATTGGTCGACCGAACCTTGGGTTCAGTCAGTTGAATGGTGGATAAGTAGCGACTTGATTGGGCTAGGTTGATCGGACTAGATAAATCGAGGAGTATTGGAGGTTCGATCGATCGAACGATTGGATCAGTCAACTGAATAGCTAGACCGGTTGATTGAACAAAGACTTCATCTGAAGTAGCAGCATCTGGATAGGAAGTTGGGCAGATTCAGAAGGTTTGGTCGATCGAACGATTGGATCGGTCAATTGATCAATGTCGAGTCAAACAGTGATCCCGAGATTAGTGGATTTGGATCAGATTCACCTCGGCTATAAAAATTGTTCAACCAACAACTTCGAGATAATCATTTTTTTAGAACATCCTCTGCTCCTGCACGTTGCTCCAAAAACAAGTCTACGAAGCTGTAATGCAACTCTGACAACCGAAAGCGCGCCGCTTCAAATTCTAAAGTCATCAGTATAAGTGTTCATAGTACTTCAATTATTTGGTCATTATACTTCATCTCTATACTTGAGTTTATGGATTGATAGTAAATTATCTAAAGTAAACACTCAACGAGTGTGAGTCTTGGAGTAGGAGTCGTCACAGGCTCCGAACCAAATAAAACCAACTTATGTCGTTGTGTTGTTTATTTCTTTATTTTCGCTGCATACTCTCGAAATGGTTTACGAAAAGTTTTTAAAAATAAGCCACGAGCGCTATTCATCCTCCTCTAGTGCTTTTGATCCTACAACGGGCTCCTGCGCCCGCTGTAATGACCACCCTTCTTATCTATACTACTACTCTCTAAGGGCGACCGTTACTTATCTATTACTCTACTTACTAGTGTTACTTATGCTATTATTAGCAACACTTAATTTATCACGGCCCCAGAGAAGTTCCTACCGAAAAATTTCGGTAGTCTCCCCTGTACCGGTGACAATAATCATCAATACATGCAAAATAAACCATCAACCACATGCGGCTGGTATATATATTTCACAACCACGCAGTAATAAGACACAACAACTTAAAAAAAACTATTCTAGCAATAGCAAATGAATAAAGCTCCAACAGTGGAAACAACCAAACTAACAATGCGGAATAGACTCAATTAGGAACATAAGAAGAAGGAAACAACTCTTTAACAGTCTCAACTTCTCTAATAACATTAAAGAAAGACTCTAAACAACTTCTTAGTCAAGTCCCGAGGCTTCCATAGTTCAACATCACACACATCCATCACGCATCCTCCTTGTCGCCTTCCTCTTTATACTTTAGCTTTTCCTTTATCTGCAGTAGGAGGAAAATAAATCTATAAGCGAAATGCTTAGTTAGTACTAAACTATCTCACAAAAACTCGAAAGTGCATAAGATACAAAAGATGCTAAAACTGAAATGCTAAAAATAAAAGCTACACATGCTCATCTAATAGCAAAGCACTAAAAATAAACTGCATACTCATGATATACAAGAATAAATCTGCATGCTGGAAATAAAGCTAATCATGCTCAATAAACTCATAAGGAAAGCAAATGAAAACTAATACGGTATGCTTAGAATTAAAAGAGCTAAACTTTGCTAGTTCTAAACATAAGTGATACTTGTTTCATCTACTTATAGCCTTATACTTGGAATTAATATTTAACTTTCTTCTTCTCTTTCTTGGGCCCAGGCTGAGTACCAAATGCGCGCTCTCTAATAGAGACTGAGGTAGCGAGCCTCCAGTCCTATGAGGGTAAAGACCTCGGTCTTACCAGGGCCAAGACCTCGGAATTGGTCACCTGGATTTGTTTAACGACAACCTCGAAAGTCGGATACTAGCCTCTTACTTTAAATTACTTGTTATCTTTTCTAACTAGGCCTTGGTCTTTTTCTCTACTCATAACTTCTCATAATCCGCTAATAGGGCCTACTAGAACACTGTAAGTATATCTAACAAGTAGGTAATTGCAACTAATTGAGCATGCTATAAAAAAAATAAAGCAAAGCCGATCAAACTACAAGATAAGCTTAATAGCTGTTCATGTTCAAGAAACCAAGAAACTAACATTACATGCTTTAAATAAAGGCTGTTCTTGCCTTTTTGAGTAGCAAGGAAAATACTAACCCCATTCTAACTAAATAAAGGGTTGTTCTTGGGTAAGGAACTACTCATGCTTATTTAAGAAACTTTCCTGCTTAAAACAAAGCTGTGAAATTCTGAAACTGAATTGCATGTTGAAATGCAAAGGAAACTAAGCAACTGAAATGCAAAGAAACCAAACACTGGAATGTTAGATAAGGTAGCAAAATAAGCTAACTCCGAATCCTTATAACAAGGCTGTTCATACTAACCAAGGAAAACAAGGAACTTAGAACTGAAATGCTGGAAAATTAGGACTGATCGGGCTTATTGAGTTAGCACAGGAAAGTCCAAACAGTAAGCTCAAGGAAAATAATTAAGGAAACTGTTCGTGCCCCTTAAATGGCACCAGATCTAAACAGTATGGGAAATTACTGTTGCTATCAAAGTTAACACATGTTACACTAAAGCATGCACTCAATAGGTCTACAAATTCTGAATCGTTCCCAGCATAGCAAGGCATAAGGAAAATAAAATCCTATTATTGTAAAAGAAATTGATGCATGAAGATAGTATTACTTGAATCTGCTGGAACCTAAAAACAAAATCATATCTTATCCAGTTACAATATCTACACCATAAATTTGTTCATGAGTCCTAACACCTAAATAATCAATCTCTTCTGTTTCCCTCATGTAAGCCACGACAGTCATCCTAAACCCCCAAATTCAATCACTTTCAAAGCACGATTCGGAAACAAGGAAAACCACTTATCCAAGGTTTACCGCAGCAATCCTCTAAATAGGGAAACTCACGGCAGATTCAAAAATAAGGAGTAATACAATCCGAAAATAAGGAAACGAAACCCTAAGTTCAGAGCAACTCCTACCACAGGTGAGTAGTACTTACAAGGCTTTCTTGGACTTACAACCGAAGGAAAAGCTCTAGGGTTTCGGTTAGCTCGGATCTTCAAATCTCGGCGGCTTCCTTGTGTTTCCGAGTTTCCCTCGTCGAGGTGGTCACGTATGGGTGAAGACCGGCCGAAAGAAGCCCTTCCCCGGTGCTGGAGGCGTGCCCTAGGTCCGCTTCGTCTTCGCCCGAGAGAGAAGAAATCACACCGACGCCGCGTGAGGAGGGAGGAGAGAAAGGTTTTCGGGAAAAAGAAAAAAAAGCCTAATCCTTTATAACTAGGTCCAACTTTGGGTTCTAATTATAACTTAACTATATTTCGATATAGGTTTAATTAAGAAAAGTTCGGCTGGTCTGTTGGTTTAGCGAATCTCTGCTTAACCCGAGGTTTCCGGTTCAAACCTCGGCTTGGACATTTTTTGTCAAAACTTCTTTCGTTTTGTAAAAATATCAAACGACCTCTAAAAATTACGTAAAAATACTCTAAAAATTTCTAAAAGTCTCTAGAATATTTCTATAGCATTTCTAAGTATTAATAAGGACTTTTAGAACTTGAAATAAGGAAAACTGGGTCGTTACACCCGCTGGCATAACCCGTGGCCAATGCTCCTCTATAGTCGCTGAACGTGACACAGGCACCCATGCCCGTAGGCACAACCCGTGTCATGGCGCTCGCCCTTTGACTATAACAAGTTGATTTAAACCCCTCAGAAGGGGATCTCGACTTGGAGTCATCCAAGGGCTCTAAGGCAACCTGAGAAGATGATCTGGAGGTGATTCAATGCCATATACACTTGAAAGAGAGATCGGGAGCATCCGCATGCAGGAGAAATCTCATGACGAGCAGAAGCTTTTCTTCTCATTTTCTGAATTTCTAAACTTGTATTTGAATTGTTGTCATCTGAACATGATCTTTGGTTGTGACTCCATTTCTATAGAGTAGATTCTTAATTCTAGGATTAGGCATTAGCCCTTTGTGATGTGAACACTCTTTTTATTGATCTATTAATGTTTGATCTTTATTATTTAATTATGAGTTGACTTGTGGTCCGGATTAAGTATGTACACACGATCTCAATCCTAAAGTATGAGATTCATATCCTATGATGATTTGGGGATAAACCAAAAGGAGAAGTCAATCCTCCGACCCATAGAAAACTGAAACATGGAGAGTCGACGACGAAAGTAGATTGGTATGCCACAAGGAGTAATGGGTTGTCATTGATATGAATGGATTAATCCCAATCCATTGCCACACAGTAAGAGAAGGATTATTTGGGGTTTGTGGGATCTTGTGACAAAGTCTCCTCGGGAAAGTAATCCCTAATTTCAACTGCTCTGAAAGTAGGGGATGAGTTAGAATTGATA
Source organism: Zingiber officinale (assembly GCF_018446385.1). Lineage (NCBI taxonomy): Eukaryota > Viridiplantae > Streptophyta > Magnoliopsida > Zingiberales > Zingiberaceae > Zingiber > Zingiber officinale. The sequence goes on along the minus strand of NC_055992.1, from coordinate 35,082,805 downwards.
CGCTAGTGTAATTTTAATAGTTTACATCATATACATAGGATAGTCTACCTACATAAACCAACATTAAGGACAGGAAACCAAATATAGATCAAGTATTTACTAACATAGTGGTGAAACTAAAGTCCTAGAATTGCCTTCACCAATCTATTTCTCTCAATTCACTTTACCTTTCTACTATTTTCTTGATCAAGCTTTCTCTCTCTCTTTTATCTTCACCCTAGTCTTTTGATTGTTCTCATTCTTGACACTCTACACCAGTGATTAGTCTAGACAACTAAATTTGGTTTGCAAGCTAGTACTGATCATCAATCCTTGTGGGTTCGATATCTTCATTACTTGATGGCATCTCTATGTACTCACATATTTATCACATCAAATTTTTGACACCGTTGTCAGAGACTGGTTTTTGATTGATATTAGCTGAATTTCAAATTGATTAGATTAGACTATTTATTTTCATAATTTTTGTCTTTGCATTTGTTTTAATTAGTCTTAACTTTGCTTCGCTTCTTTTCCTTTTTCAGGAAATACTTTAGTGCATGCAAAGAACCACAAAGTTAGGGGAATTATTGTCATTTGATCCAAAGATTGGTTAAACATTTCATCGAAGATTAAGAGAACAACAAGCAATGGATCCAAATTCAAACATGAACCTCCTCATGGTGAACAACAATAGGCCACTTTGGTAATTATGCATTACAAAGTGTGAGATGATTCAAATCTAGCATTACCCGACCTACGATTGAAGCAAATAATTTTGAGCTCAAACAACCCTTGATTCACATGGTTCAATAATGTCAATTTAGTGGAGCACCAATGGAAGACCCAAATCTGCACTTAGAAATTTTTTATAAATTTGTGGTACCTTAAAGTAACATAGGGCTTACACAGATGTTATAAGGCTTATGCTATTTCCATTCTCATTGAGAGATAAAGCTAAGATGTGGCTATCATTGCTTCCCTAGGAGTGTATTACAATGTGGGATCAATGCGAGTTAAGATTTTTGAACAAATATTACCCCCCAAGGAAAACTGCTCGTATGTGGCACCTTATCACTAATTTTATGCAAAAAGGATGGTGAGTCATTATTTGAGTCTTGGGATAGATACAAAAGTCTACTACAACAATGCTCACATCGTGGGCTTGAAAGATGGCTAATCATACACACGTTCTACAATGGGATTTCCTATATGGCTAAAGTGCCCCTTGACTCAGCTGCTGGAGGAGCTATAATGAACAAAACACTTGGAGAAGTCGAGGAGATCATTGAGAGTGTATCATTTAACCACCATCAGTGGATCAATGAGAGGAGTACCCTAGTGCAAGCTCTAGGAATGCACATAGTTAATCAAGTGGATTTCATGGTGACACAATTGGATGCGATGATTAAGTGCTAGATAAATTGAGTATAAATCTTGTTAATGCCATCATTGAATCTTGTGAAATATATGGGAATTCAGGACATGTTAGGGAGAATTGTTTAGTCTTGTGTGGCAAAAGGAGATTTGCTCACCCTTAGCGTCCCTGTCAACCCGTTCCTAGGCCAATACAGAGGAGGTAAATCAGGGTGGCTAAGGCATGAGGGAAGGCATGCTGGATGTGCCAAATTTTGACTCCAAGATCTCATGTGGAAACACCTCATGTCTCAACCACTACCCCGAGGGACTTAGAATTGTTCAATTTTGGCATCTATACATGGTGGTCAAATGAAACATGTGGATGCAGTTAATAATTTCAATTCAATGTCTAACAACTCCTACTCTAGCACCTATAATCTAGAGTAGAAGAACCATTTTTTCTTATCGAACAAACCAAGGATAATTCCCAAATCAAGGAGGCTATGGGAAAAATACTGAACCTCAACCACAAAAATCAAACATGAAGAAGATGATCGAACAATTTATAGCTACACAATTTGAAGCCAATGACAAGATCTCGAAGTCATGATCAAAAATTGAAGACTTCAATTGATACTATTGCAAATCACACAAAAATGCTAGAAAATCAAGTTGTTCAAGTGGTTAGCTCGATTTCAAGGTCTCTTGGGAAATTTCCAAGACAACCAAAAATAAACCCGGTTGAACTTAAGGAGTGGGAAGGTGTTGCAAAACTTAATATGGAATGCAAAAAATGTACCAAAAGGTCTTGCTAAAGAAAATGATGCACTAAAGATACCTATGGTGATAGAGAAGAAATCAAGCAAATCCAAGGAGCCAAAAGAAGACCTCATACTAAAGTCCCCAGTTCAAGTTTACCAACCTCCTCTCCCATTTCCACAATGCTTGGAAAAAATGAAACAAGATGAAGAGTTTAGAAAATTATCGGATGATACGGTGATAAAGATAGACTTCCCAAAAAGTGAGTCAAAGTAAGGAGGACTAGCTGGCATGGAGGTCAAATTCAAGTAGTCAAAGCCATGTGGATGGACAAACCTAGGATCGTTGACCAAGCTATGTTGGAAAAGCAGACCTTGCATTGCCAGTTGGACTTGAAGTGCCGACTAGACCTCCAAAGTGGTCGTCCTTCACAACTTGCAGATGAGTTTAGAGCTATGTACCCGACTTGCTATTCCATCCGATCAGACCTAAGGGCCGATCAGACATAGTAGGTCTCCTTGGAAAAAAGAAGGGTCAAATGAAGAACAAGTTGTTGATTGCATTCTGTAATGTCAAGCTAGCGATCGACCGGCTGAACAGTGGTCAATCGGCTGAACGACGGTCGATCGGCCTATAGCAAGACCCAGTTACTTGTCATATCATACTCTTTTGGAAGTTTGTGCAGAAAAGGATAGAGAATATTCTGCTGACAAATTGTCCTTCAGAGGCTTCTAGCCTGTCAAATCACAGAGATGTGCGTGCTCGTTTAAAGAAAGGTGTTATGAGCACTTTATGACCTATCCTTTCTTAGGAAAGCTTTGGAAAATGTACTAGTCCTTTGAGATGCATGCATAACGCAATAGGGACGCTATAAGTCCTATCCCTCGGCTCCACATCACTGCTCCTTGTCCGACGATCCCTCGGATGCACCATCCTTCACTGATCACAAGGACCCGAGCCTTAGGATGATTCTTTACTAAACTTAGCGGCACCAAGTTTCTCATATGTGGTTCATTAAGTCCTGCACAACTCAAACACACACATCAAATCCATATAAAAAATCTAACTTAAACTCTTTGGCAAACACATCAAAACCATGATCATACCCGATCAAACTTAGGTTGATTGCACCCATAAGTTTTCTCTTTTTGATATGTGGTAATATATTTAAGTTAGGAATAAATAAAAATTTGAAAATTACAAGCATAGTGTAAACATGAAGCATAAAATTCAAGCTCTCTCTTAACTTATGCTCTATCACTTAATTTTCAAGTTTCTCACACAAATATGGAGAATTATAAGGTTCGAACCTAGAAATTACTATTTCTCCCCCTTTGACACAAAAAAAAAAAAGATTACAATTAAGTTCTAAGCATAATGTGGTATCAATTTTGACCTAAATTTGGCCAAAAATCAATTTCTAAAACAATTCAGAGTTGCTGGAAATAAACACCAGTCGACTGCCCTTTGATGCAGTCGACTAGCACAAAGCCAGTCCGAATTCTGATTTTTGAAGCCAACTTTAGAAATGCATAAAAAATTTTAAAAAATTTAGAAAATTATATAATTTTGGTGAAATGGAGGGGAGCGTCGAATGTTCTATGTGACCGTAAAGTACCTCTTAAACTTAAAGGCAAGTTCTATAAAATCACAGTTAGGTTTGCTATGTTATATGGAGCTGAATGTTGGGCTATGACTCAAGCACATGAGTAGAAAATGAGAGTTGCAGAGATGAGGATGTTAAGGTGGATGTGTGGGCATACGAAGATGGACAAAATAAGAAATGAGAGCATTAGAGAGAAAGTCGGAGTTGCATCTATTGAGGAAACACGTTTAAGATGGTACAGACATATACTTAGACGTCCAATAAATGCTCCAGTTAAGTGATATGAAACTATGATAAACATACATATCAAATGAGGAAGAGGAAGACCAAAAAAGACTTGGTTAGCAACAATAAAACAGGATAAAATTTATTTAAACATAGATGATGATATAATAGGAGATAGAGCTCAATGGCATAAAAGGATTCATACAGCCGACCCCACCTAGTGGGAAAAGGCTTGGTTGTTGTTGTATATAATTTTGAAAATATATTTCTTTTGAGTTCATCTAATAGGGAAAGATATATTTTCATGAAAAGTCAATGTATTTTTTAAGTTTTGACAAATCCTCAATAACCTTGAAAACATTTAATGTTTTATCAACTTTAAACCCTTGCTTTGAATTCTTATATTTTTAAAAAGCTAAACCACAGTTTTCAAAACATATAATTGTTTTCAAAATATTTGAAATATCCAACTATGGTGGCAAAAGGCGATTACGCTCGCCCCCAGTGCCCCCACCAATTTATCCCAGGGCCAACACGAAGAAGGTAAATCACGAGTGGTCACTAGCCTTTGAAATAATGATTAGCATATGAGGGAGGTAGTTAAAATATCCAACTATGATTTATGGGCAAGATGTCCATTAATTAAATATTTACTTTCTGCATAGTTGTTCAATGATCACTAAAATTTGATACACCTTATAATTCATCAAAGTGACATAAGTATAAGTGAATTATGAGTATCATCCTATCATCTCACATCCATGTCTAGAAATATGTAAAGCAAGTCATACTTATAGTGTGCTGTGAGATGTAATGAAGGTCATTAGTTTCCCCCTTTTGTCTCAAGTCAACCATTTATAAAAGATTTTTGAATTAAGTCTTCTACGATTGATTATCCCAAAATCCTCTAACCCTTAAAGATTGACTTTGGCACCCAATAAAAATTATTTTTAATTGAATTAACCAAATATTCCTTAGGGATCCATTTTCTATATACAATTTTTTGTCTTTAATTTCCCTTAGCAATTAGACAATGGTAGGATTTCTCATTGTTGGATTCCTTGTATCCTAATCCCTTTTTGTTAAAGCTTTCTCTTTGGATCTCTATGATCATATTTAAGGTATTAGAGTCAATTGTGAATTTCTCAAGAACTTTACTAAGGTATTCTACCTTTTCTCTTAGTTCCTTATTTTCTTCTTCACATAAAATATTTGAACAAGAAGAAGCATGCATGCTAGAGGAAGCATTTACCTTAGAAGACATGGATTCTAATTTTTCCTCTAGAATACTAATCTCAATTTTTAAGGATTTATTTTCCTTTTTATCCTTAAACAAATCTTCATTTATACTTGAAATAAGTTTAACTAAAGTTTGAGTAGGGAGATTGTATACCTCACTTACTGAGAAGTCTGAATCGGAAGTTTGTCCTCCCCCTTTACTTGAGCTTCCTTCTTCTTCACTTGAGCTTTTTTCTTCTTCATTTTTGGATGGAGTGGAGGCCATGTCATCAACTCCCATTAGAGCAAAGTGGCATATGTGATGTTCTTCTTCTTCTTCTGATGAGAAAGGATCATCTCATGTTGCTTTTAAGTTTTGAGCCTTCTTCCCCTTTTCTTTTGCCTTCTTCTTTTCTTCGTTCTTCTTTTTCTTCAAGAGAGGACATTGATCCCTCATGTTCCCTTCTTCTTGACAATTGTAGTATATTTTCCTCCTTGTCCTACTCGTGCTCCTTGAACTTTTCCTAACATGTAATTTGTTAGATTTAAAATTCTTAAATACTTTTCTCATTCTTCTTACCATATACACCTCTTGATCATTATCCATTGAAGCACTTAACTCCTCATAATTGGAGGATGGTGGAGATAGTGACTTCTTCTTCTTCCCTTTCTCCTTGTTGGCCACAAGTGCTACTCCCCTTGATCTATGAGCTTCTCCATCTAATCCTTCAATTCGAGTCTTGTGAAGCTCCATGGTTGAGAAGAACTCATCTAGAGTAAAGTACACTTCTCTAGGTCCTTTGAAATGTAAAATGAGTCTACAATTGACATCTAAGTGGTGGTTATTGGAAAAACATTGATAGCTTTCATCATCACATCCTGGTTAGTGCTTTCTCCTTCTTGGTGGAGTAAACCTCCCACAAGGTACTCTTCTTCCTTACAAGATTGAGAATGAGAATTGGAAGAAGAGTATTAGGCTTAACAGGTTGAGGGCAATGACTTAGGAGTATTCAACTAGAATCAATAACCACCTTCATGCCCTAAGCTTTCTTTAAATAGAGAGGAAGAGCTAATCCTGTGTCAACTCATTTCCTACACTAGTCAACAAGATTGAGAATGAGGATTGGAAAAAGAGTATTAGGCTTGGAAGGTTGAGGGAAATGACATAGGAGTATTCAACTAGAATCAGTAACCTCCTTTATGCCCTAAGCTTCCATTATATAGAGAGGAAAGAGTTGATCTCGTGTCAACTCATTTCCTACACTAGTTGACTGGTGTAGTCATTAAACACAGCCAATGGGTCTCTATATAATTCGTGATTGTATTCAATGACTCTCTACTAGTCGACTGCATCTTTATCAGTTAACTAATCATCACAACCGTTGGACACAAAACCATTCTGTGCTCTCATGAATTGGACCAATCGACTGACCAAAGTACAAGTCAATTGCTCCCTTACATTCACTCACACTCATCCTCTCCAAAGTCACCCTTGAAACCCTTTTCCTCGGCCTTCATCCCTTAGATGCACTTGAGCTCGCGGCTCCTCTCCATGACATCTTTCACTTTGCCTTGAAGTCTGCTTCCCTTGGCTCCACTGCACCGCTCCTTGTCCGATGGTCCCTTGGATGCACCATCCTTCACCGATCAAAGGTACCCAAGCCTTAGGATGATTCTTTGCAAAACTTGTCCATACCAAGTTTCTTATATGTGGCTTATCAAGTGTTGCATGACTCAAACACACATATCAAATCTATATAAAAACCTAATTTAAACTCTTTGCATATACATCAAAACCATGATCGTACCCGATTAAACTTAGGTTGATTGTACCCCCACTTTATTCTTGTTCTTGAACTGTAAGACGAGTTTCTTCGCCTCCAAAAAAAATATTGTTGGTGGACAAGCGCCTCCCATACATAAGTCTTGTAGTGCCTGTTGGTGCAATATCTCCTGGGTTAAGGTTGATCAGTTTGACTAAGCTTGAATTGGCTCAAGCTTAAGTCTTGATGTTTGAGTTTTGATGTTTGACAATATATGGAGATTGAATGTACAACTATTCATATGGGAAGATTGTTGGTGTAATTCTCCATCGGTCAAGGTTTGACCAGTTTTGTGTGAAGAAAGTCAAGTAGGTCAAGGTTGACCGGATACTTGACTGGAAAGCCCTAGTGAGTGAAGCTAGGCAGAAGGAAAATCCTAGTGAGTGAATCTAGGTGAAAGTCTAGGTGAGTGAAGCTAGACAGTGTGAAAGTCCTGGTGAGTGAAGCCAGGTAGTTGAAAGTCCTAGTGAGTGAAGCTAGACAGATGTAACGCCCCGCCTTCTACTGACTAGACTGTAAGGCCGGGGGTTACATTATGCTAAACTATTCTTGGGCTATCACTGAATATTACGGTGCGGAAAAGCTGAACTAATCAAAACTCTCTGCTATTTGCTATAAAATCTGAAATTTATATTCAAACTACACTTCTGAAGTTGTACATATACTAAGAAGGAAACCTAACCTTTTACTACTTGATCAAAACTGAAATCAGACACTTCTAGTTGAACTCAAGCTTTCCAATCGATTGTAGTGGTTTGATCGATCCACTGGTCGATCCAACGTGCTACTATGCACGGAAGTCCCATCTGGATTGATCGGCTGATCGATCCAGTCTGGCCAATCGATCCATAGATCGATTCAGAAGCTCTCTGTTCACGGGGTTTAAATTCCCGATCGATCGACTGATCGATCCATGGCCGATCGATCAGCTGATCGACTCATCAGCTCTCTGTACGCGGAAGTCACATTTCAATCGATTGGCTGATCGATTAAGGGCTCCTCAATCGATCAGCGAATCGATTCCATAGTGTTCTGTACACGGGGACTTCTTCCAATCGATCGGCTGATCGATTGAGGACTGCTCAATCGATCGGCTGATTGATTGGGTTTTTGATTTCTGCAGAATTTACACCCAACCTCTTATAGGACTTCCAGAAATCAACGAAAACTACTACACTACCACTAGGCATGTCATTACTCATGGTTAGCTATCTAATATCCAACAACAAGTAATCTAAGCATAACTTTCAAAATTCAAGACGCTTAAACATCTAAAGGTGCGGAAAGTAACACCATAAGAAATAATAAGTCTTTAGACTTGCTAGCCTCCAAGGGTCTTTAATCCAAGTTCCTTCTCACACACATCTGGTTGCATTGCCCTCCAGCCTCTGCTATTCCATCTTCCCTTTACCTTTATCTGCAGCATAAGGAAAAAAAGAAACTATAAGCTTGGGAGCTTAGTAAGAAATCATCTACCTCACAAAAACATGCATTTAATGAAATCATGCTTTCAAAAGATGCTATTTGAAGAACATGCTGTTGATCATGCTGTAAGTGCTAAAACATGGCATATCGACAATTAAGTCATGCTAACAATTATTGAACAAGGGAAAACTAATCTTTGTATCAACAAGCTAACTAAATCGATACATAAGCTAAGCTATTTGTTATAACATTAAGCAAACTAAACTAGAGCTAAGCTGTATTCACATATCCGGTTTGTGAAGTTTGAAAACTATTTTCATAAATAGATATACATAATAATCATGCTGCTGATGGGCCCGACAACTGTACTTGTTATGCGCGCATCCCTAACTAGGCCCGAGGTAGTAAGTCCCGAATCTAGTAGGGTTACTAGGTTATCTAAACCTAGGGACGACTATGGGAGTCCAACCCAAGGACCACTGAGAGTCCAGTACAGTGCCACTGATAAAAGTAAAATACTGTTTATAAATTGATTATCTTATCTTGCTTTTACTAAGTTATCTGAACCTAGAGCTAGGTTATTTGAACCTAGAGACGACTATGAGAGCCCACCCATTGGATCGTAGTCCCATATACACTGATGCAAGATTGAGCATGCTGTTTAAATGCACCTATGACATTTAACTAAGCTATTAGAATGCCTATAGTGGCATTAAACTGTACTAGTAATTCTATCGAACACCTGGTGTGCTCTAAATCTCCTTAATCGAATAATCATGCATAAAACTGAACTAAAAACATAAAAAAGCATGATTAACTACTTATACTGCAGGTGAGGGGTACTTACTTCCTGCGCTAAATTTTCTTACAAATCCAATCGTTAGGTTTCCGGAGAAGAGATCTTTTCGACGATCCTCTTATGTCTATGCTTTCTTCTCGTGGAGGGGAGCGTCCTCGTATCGGTGACGTCGCCGGGTGGTGCTCCTATGACCTTAGGGATGGAACCCTAGGCTTCTTGGGCTTTGTGCGCCGAGAGAGTGCGGGAGAGGGAGAGGGGTCGGCGGTGAGGGTGAGGGAAAAGAGTTGCCGATCAGAAATAATAACTCCCCACTTAAATTCCCTATTTATATTAAGTGGTTAATACGGCCCAACTAAATCTTAAATATAATTTCTCTACTCTTCTTTCAGCACACCCTTGCTGGGGCCCCTTGGTTACTAGAGTCATCTATAAGTCGTAGGGTCTAGTAGGTCTCGGGTTCAATTTCCGCTTAGGCTGTTTTATGTTTTTATTTAATTTGGCTACTTCTGCTACTCCAAAAATTCTATAAAAATATTCTAAAATTCTAGAAAAATAATAGAATATTTCTAAAATTAATTTGAGAATTTTCGGGCGTTACAATCCCCCATACCTTATAAAAAGTTCGTCCTCGAACTTAGAATAACTCTGGGTACTTCTGCCTCATACTAGCTTCGGTCTCCCAAGTTGCCTCTTCTGTTGTGCGATTTTGCCATATGACTTTTACTAATGGTACCTCCTTGTTCCGTAATTTCTTAATTGCTCGGTCTATTATCTGAATATGTCAACTGTCATAGTTGAGGTCTTCGCGAACTTGTACCGACTGGGGATCAATCACCTGGGTGGCATCTGGGATATGCTTCTTCAGCATAGAGACATGAAATACCTTATGAATAGCTGACATCTCCTGGGGTAGCTCTAGCTCATATGCTACCTTGCCAACCCTTCTAGTGATAAGGTATGGTCCCACATATCTGGGACTTAATTTGCCATTCTTCCCAAAACGCATTACTCCCTTCATGGGAGCCACTCGGAGGAATACTGTGTTCCCAATTGAAAACTCTAAGGGTTGATGTCGTGTATCAGCATAGCTTTTCTGGCGGCTCTAAGCTGTCTCTATCCTCTGGTGGATCTGCTGTATAGCTGTTGTGGTATCTGCTACCAGATTTGTCTGAAGTTCTAGTTCTTTATGTTCACCACTTTCATACCAGCAGATTGGAGATCTACACCTCCACCCGTAAAGAGCCTCGTAGGGTGCCATACCGATAGTGGCCTGATAGCTATTGTTGTATGCAAATTCTGCTAAACACAGATACTTGCACCAACTTCCCTTGAAGTCTAGGGCACACGCTCTGAGCATATTTTCGAGTACCTGATTTACTCGCTCCGTTTGACCATCTGTCTGAGGATGGAAAGTTGTGCTAAACTTTAACCTGGTGCTCAATGCTGACTGTACACACTCCCAGAAGTGTGACGTGAATCTACTGTCTCTGTCTGAAATGATAGTCCGTGGGACTCCATGCAGTCTGACGATCTCCTTGAGATACAACTGAGCTAGCTACTCCATGGAGTAGGATATCCTGATAGCTAAAAAGTGGGTTGATTTAGTCAACCTGTCGACTATTACCCAGATGGCATCAAAACTATTCATGGTTTTAGGTAGCCCCACTATGAAATCCATGGAAATATCCTCCCACTTCCATTCTAGAATCTGAATAGGCTGCAGAACTCCTCCTGGTCTCTGGTGTTCTGCCTTGACCCTCTAACAGGTCAGACAAGTACTGATATATCTAGCGATGTCTCTTTTCATCCCAGGTCACCAAAAACGTATCTTTAGGTCTTGGTACATCTTGGTGGAGCCAGGATGCATCGCATAAGGAGTCCTGTGAGCCTCCTCTAGGATCTTCATGTGTAGTTGCTCCTTATCCGGAACGCATAGTCTGTCACCAAAATGTAATACCCCACTATCGGACACTCTGAATTCTCCACTTTCTGATTCTGCTAACCCTTACTTGATTTTCTGAATTTTAGGGTCCTGATCTTGAGCTGTCTGAATGTCACCAAGCAGGGTAGGTGCTAATGTCATAGTAGAGAGCTGTCCAACTATAAGTTCGAGACCGAACTCTGTGATTTCCTTTTGTAGGGGTGGTGACATGGCTGCTAGGGATAGTAAGGTGGCGCTGGACTTCCTGCTAAGTGTGTCTACCACCTTATTGGCCTTTCCTGGGTGGTAGAGGATGTCTATGTCATAGTCTTTGACCAGCTCGAGCCATCTGCGCTGTCGCATATTCAAATCCTTCTGAGTGAAGAAGTACTTCAGACTCTGATGATTTGTATACACTCTGCACTGAGCTCCATACAAGTAATGTCTCCAAATTTTGAGGGCGAACACAACTGCTGCAAGCTCAAGGTCATGAGTAGGGTAGTTCCTCTCATTGTCCTTGAGTTGTCTGGAGGCATAGACGATCACCTTACCTTCTTGCATCAGTACTGCTCCTAATCCCAATTTAGAGGCATCACTGTAAATGTCAAAGCTGTCTGTGTTTTCTGGCAGAGTCGGAATGGGAGCACTGGTCAATCTTCTTTTTAGCTCGATGAAATTGTTCTCAAAGTCCTCTGTCCACTGAAATTTTCTATTCTTCCTGGTGAGAGCTGTCAGTGGGGAGGCTATCCTGGAGAAGTCCTCTACAAATTTTCTGTAATAGCCTGTTAGTCCCAAAAAGCTTCTGATTTCACTGGCGTTCTTAGGTCTTTTCCAGTTACTCACAACCTCTATCTTACTGGGGTCTACCATGATACCATCCTTGGAGATGATGTGACACAGAAAGGATACCTGATCGAGCCAGAATTCACATTTCGTGAACTTGGCGTACAGCTGATTTTGCTGGAGAGTCTGCAATACTATTCTCAGGTGCTCTGCGTGTTCTTCCTGAGTTCTGCAATAGATAAGAATGTCGTCGATGAACACGATAACAAACCTATCTAAGTATTCTCTGAATACTCTGTTTATGAGGTCCATGAAAGTAGCTGGAGCATTCGTCATGCCAAAGGGCATGACTACGAACTCATAATATCCATATCTGGTCCTGAAAGCTGTCTTGGATATATCACCTTCTTTAACTTTCACCTGGTGATATCCTGATCTGAGGTCTATTTTAGAGAACACTACTGCTCCCTTTAACTGATCAAACAGGTCATCTATCATGGGAAGAGGGTTCTTAATCGTGACTTGGTTTAGTGCCCGGTAGTCTATACACAGGCGCATGCTCCCGTCCTTATTCTTCACGAACAATACAGGCGCTCCCCATGGTGAGTGACTAGGGCGTATAAAGCCCTTGTCAAGCAGCTCCTGTAGTTGCTACTGAAGTTCCTTTAGTTCTACTGGAGCCATGCGGTAGGGTGCTTTGGAGATGAGATTCGTACCGGGGACGAGTTCTATCTCAAATTCAATCTCCCTGTCTGGTGCTAGGCCTGGTAACTCCTCAGGGAAGACTGCTGGGTAGTCACCTACAACTCGGACCTCTTCTAGCTTTTGATCCTTGTCCTGATTGGTATCGACTACATGCGCTAAGAACCCCGTACATCCTGAATCCAATAGTTTCTGTGCTTTCAAAGCTGAGAGAAACTTCTTAGCCTTTCTCTTTGGTTCTTCGATGTACCTAAACTGTACTCCTGGTTCAGGTTGGAATACAACTTTCTGTTTACGGCACTCTATGGAGGCACCGTACTTGATCAGAAAATCCATTCCCAATATGACATTGTAGTCAGTCATATCTAGCACAATCAGATCACCAAAAAGCTCTCTGTCTGCTATAATGACTGCACTGCTCGAAGCCAGTGCGTGGATGCCATGATTTCTCCTGAAGGTAGTGTTGTCAGAAATTGACCACTGAGTATCTCTGTAGGTATTGCTAACTTTTCGGCAAATGCCCTGGATATATAAGAATGGGTTACCCCAGTATCGATTAAGACAGTTGCACTTTGCTGTAAAATACTAATCTGACCTGTAACAACTGTCGAGGCATTTGCTATGTCTTCTCTGGTGAGTGAGTAGATCCTTGCATTCGTCATGGCTGAGGGGCTTCTAATCTGCCCTAGCTGATGTGTGGACCATCTAGAGCAGCCTACATCTGGTGTAACTGTGTTGGCTTGTCTCCGTACTGAATCGGCTGTGGTGCGGGAAAGCTGGTTTTGTTCGAGCATTGCTTGGCCATATGCCCTTCCTGACCACATTCAAAGCATCCTCGCGTGCCCTTGCGACAAACTCCAGGGTGGAATTTCTCACAAGTAGAGCACTTGGGATAACTAGGCTGTTTACTAGCTGGTCCCCCTTTTGGGTAACTCCCTGGCTTTCATTTGTTATTGGAGTTCCCTTTCCAGTTTATGCTATGGCCCTGGTGTTTCTGAGTACCTGAGCCTCCTTGGCCCTTAGATTCAGAGAGGGCTTGCTTCTGCTGTTTGATGCTGTTCTGGTAATGCTCGGTGGTCAGAGCACTACTTACCAGTTCTTCTGTGGTTTGTGGCCTATGAACGCCGCTGGCCACGTTCATTGCTATTTCTGGCCTTAGCATTTTGAGCATCAACCGAACTCGTTCTCTTTTAGTGCTGACTAGTTCAGGGCATAGATGAGCCAGTCTGTTGAATTTCTTCACGACCTCCTCAACTGAAAGGTTGCCCTGGCGAAATTCAGTGAACCCGTCGTAGTGGCGGTTTATGACCGGCATATGAAAGAACTCCTCAAAGAATTTCCTTTCGAAGTCGGCCCATGTCATCTGGTTCACTGGGCACTTCACTTTAATTCTTTCCCACCACATACGTGTGTCTCCTGTCAGGCAGAAAGAGGCGCATTTCACATTTTCATGTTCTGGCCAGTCCAGAAGCTCCATCGTACTCTCCAGTGTTTTGAACCAGACTTGGGCATCCCATGGTTCACTAGTGCCTGAGAAACTCTCTGGCTTGATTTTCTGTCACTGGATCAGATAGGCTTCTCTCCTTGTCCCCACTGCTGGGGCTACTAGTGCTGTTGGTTGGACTGGTGGAACCTCTATCACTACTGGGGTTGCTAAGTTCGGTTCTAGAGTGACAGTGGGAGTGTTCTACTGATTAGCCCTTAGGGTGGCTATTTCCTGTTGTTGTTCAGCTAGTTGCTTCTGTAACTGAGCCACTACCTCTACAAGGTCTGGGGGAGGCACTGAGCTGCCTGCCTCATGCTGGGGCCCAGTAGCTGGTGTCTTTCTAGCTGGGCGTCCTCGTACCATTTTCTAGAGGAATAGAGGACAGACATAACTAATTCAATCATATTCGCATAACTATTATTATCATGTTAGATGCTATCATACATAAACATGCTTTAGTTATCTATAAACATAAAAGCCAGAAACATAGTTAAAGTGAGAGATATCCTTATTTGGAAGCTGTAGGTTCAATGCTGATGTGTGTGTGGAGGAAGTATGGAACTTGCTCTGATACCACTCTATAACGCCTCACCTTCTACTGACTAGACTGTAAGGTCGGGGGTTACATTATGCTAAACTATTCTTGGGCTATCACTGAATATTACGATGCGAAAAAGCTGAACTAATCAAAACTCTCTGCTATTTGCTATAAAATCTGAAATTTATATTCAGACTACACTTCTGAAGTTGTACATATGCTAAGAAGGAAACCTAACCTTTTACTACTTGATCAAAACTGAAATCAGACACTTCTAGTTGAACTCAGGCTTTCCAATCGATCGGCTAATCGATTGGAGTGGTTTGATCGATCCACTGGTCGATCCATCGTGCTACTGTGCACGGAAGTCCTGTCTGGATCGATCGGTTGATCGATCCAGTCTGGCCAATCAATCTAGAGATCGATTCAGAAGCTCTCTGTTCGCGGGGTTTAAATTCCTGATCGATCGGTTGATCGATCCATGGCCGATCGATCAACTGATCGACTCATCAGCTCTCTGTACGCGGAAGTTGCGTTTCAATCGATTGGCTGATCGATTGAGGGCTCCTCAATCGATCAGCGGATTGATTCCATAGTGTTCTGTACACGGGGACTTCTTCCGATCGATCGGCTGATCGATTGAGGACTGCTCAATCGATCGGCAGATCGATTGGGTTTCTGATTTCTGCAGAATTTACACCCAACCTCTTACAGGACTTCCAGAAATCAACAAAAACTACTACACTACCACTAGGCATGTCATTACTCATGGTTAGCTATCTAATATTCAACAACAAGTAATCTAAGCATAACTTTCATAATTCAAGACGCTTAAACATCTAAAGGTGCGAAAAGTAACACCATAAGAAATAATAAGTCTTTAGACTTGCTAGCCTCCAAGGGTCGTTATTCCAAGTTCCTTCTCACACACATCTGGTTGCATTGCCCTCTAGCCTCCGCTATTGCATCTTCCCTTTACCTTTATCTGCAGCATAAGGAAAAAAAAGAAACTATAAGCTTGGGAGCTTAGTAAGAAACCATCTACGTCACAAAAATATGTTGTAACGCCCGAAAATTCTCAAAATAATTATTAGAAATATCCTAGTATTTTTCTGGAATTTTAGGATATTTTTACAAAATTTTTAGAGTAGCAGAAGTAGCAAAAATAAATAGAATCGTAAAATAACCTACGCGGGAATTGAACCCGAGACCTATTGGGTCCTACGATTTATGGTGGACTCTAGTAACCAAGTGAACCCAGTAGGGCCGTGCTGAAAGAAGAGGGAATCAATTATATTTATACTTAAGTTGGGTGAATTCACCACTTAATATAAATAGGGAAAATAATTAAGTGAGGAGTTATTTTGGGATCGTGACTTTTCCTCCCCTCAACCTAATCTCGTCGAACCCTCTTCTCTCCCTCATTCTCTCGGCGCCAACCACAAGCAAGCCTAGGGTTCCATCCCTAGGGTCATAAGGGCTTCTTCCAGCGACATCTCGGATACGAGGACGCTCCTCTCCGCGAGAGGAACACGTAGACGCAAGGAGATCGCCGAAGGAATCTTCTCCACCGGAAACCTAATGACTAGAATCGTAAGAAACTTCGAGCAGGAGGTAAGAAACCCCTCACCTACAGTATAGGTAGTTTTCGTACGATTGTATTCTCTTAGATTAGCCATATACAGATTTTCAGTTGTAGGGTGTGTTCTAGTGCACCCCAAGTGTTTGATAGAATGTCTAGCTCAATTAAATGCTACCAGAAGCATTTTAATATCTTAGAAAATGCAGTAGAAGCATTTTATAGCATGAATTTAGTCTTGCTACAGCTAATATGGGACTACGGTCCAATGGGTGGGCTTCCACAGTCGCCTCTAGGTTCAGATAACCTAGTTCTAGGTTCAGATAACCTGGGAATAGTAAGATAAGAACTATTAGCTTATGAAACAGTATTTTATTTTACTCAGTGGTACTATACCGGACTAGATGTCCTTGGGTTGGGCTCCCACAGTCATCCCTAGGTTTAGATAACCTAGTAAACCCTACTAAATTCGGGATTTGCAACCCCGGGTCTAGTTAGGGATGCGCGCACAGCAAGTACAGTTGTCGGGCCCATCAGCAGCATGATTATGTATTTTTACCTAGTATTATAATAGCTTTCAAGCTCACAAATCAGTCAGGTGATTATATTTTAAAATCAGTTTTAATTCAGCTTTAGTTTAGCTCAGTATGTTTCAGTTTAGTCTCTTCATAATAACATTTCAGTTATAGCCATGTTTAGCTTATGACTTCTATGTTTGTATGATGATATGCCATGTTTTAACATGTTCAGCACATATTTCAAATATCATGTTTTAAAAGCATAAATTGCATCGCATGCATGTTTTGTGAGGTAGATGGTTTCTTACTAAGCGAAAGCTTACAGATACTTCTTTTCCCTATACTGCAGATAAAAGAAAAGGGAAGATGGACTAGCGGAGGCTGGAGGTCAATGCGATGAAGATGTGTGTGGAAGGAACCTGGAATGAAGATCTTTGGGGAAATTAGCAAACTAAAGAACTTAGTTCTTATATAGAGTTATTTGCCGCATTTCTAGTTATTTTAATGCCTTGAATCATGAAAGACTTGTTTAGATTGTTAGTACTTATGCTCATACTCCTAGTTATGTGTTATTAGTATGTTCCCAGCTATTATAGAACTCTTGTAGGTGAGTGTGGCACGAAACAGTGCTGAAATCAGAGTTTTACTGTGAAATCAGAAACCCCGATCGATCAGCGGATCGATTGGGAGCCTGGTTCCGCGAACAGTAAGCTTCTGGATCGATCAGCCGATCGATCCAGTCACATCCTGTCGCAAACAGAAAGTTCTGGGATCGATCGTTCGATCGATCGGGAAAATTGCTCCCGCGAACAGAGAGCTCTGGAATCGATCACTGGATCGATTGGCCAGTCTGGATCGATCAGCCGATAGATCCAGATTATTACCCCGAGCACAGTAGCGATTTGAATCGATCCATGGATCGATCCAACAGCTTGCAATCGATTGAGTTCAATCTGGATCGATTGAGAAGTTGGATTTCGACCAAGGGACCTTGTAATTCAGCTTCTTGACCATAGGGGATGTAGGATATACCATGTATACCTTAGATTGTATCCCTTAGCACATGTAGTACCAAGAACTTGTATTAACTTAGCAAGGTTTTAAATTGGTACAGTTTTCCGCACCTAGACTTAGTAATGGTTATGGATATAGCTTAGCACAGCATAATGTGACGGTCCGGCCTTACAGCCTAGCCAGTAGAAGGCGGGTCATCACACATGCATTTAATGAAATCATGCTTTCAAAAGATGCTATTTGAAGAACATGCTGTTGATTATGCTGTAAGTGCTAAAACATGGCATATCGACAATTAAGTCATGCTAACAATTATTGAACAAGGAAAAACTAATCTTTGTATCAACAAGCTAACTAAATCGATACATAAGCTAAGCTATTTGTTATAACATTAAGCAAACTAAACTGGAGCTAAGCTGTATTCACATATCTGGTTTGTGAAGATTGAAAACTATTTTCATAAATAGATAAACATAATAATCATGCTGTTGATGGGCCCGGTAACTGTACTTGTTATGCGCGCATCACTAACTAGGCCCAAGGTAGCAAGTCTCGAATCTAGTAGGGTTACTAGGTTATCTAAACCTAGGGATGACTATGAGAGTCCAACCCAAGGACCACTGAAAGTCCAGTACAGTGCCACTGATAAAAGTAAAATACTGTTTATAAATTAATTATCTTATCTTACTTTTACTAGGTTATCTGAACCTAGAGCTAGGTTATCTGAACCTAGAGGCGACTATGGGAGCCCACCCATTGGACCGTAGTCCCATATACACTGATGCAAGATTAAGCATGCTATTTAAATGCACCTATGACATTTAACTAAGCTATTAGAATGCCTATAGTGGCATTAAACTGTACTAGTAATTCTATCGAACACCTGGTGTGCTCTAAATCTCCTTAATCGAATAATCATGCATAAAACTGAACTAAAAACATAAAAATGCACGATTAACTACTTATACTGCAGGTGAGGGGTTACTTACTTCCTGCGCTAAATTTTCTTACAAATCCAATCGCTAGGTTTCCGGAGAAGAGATCTTTTCGACGATCCTCTAACGTCTATGCTTTCTTCTCGCGGAGGGGAGCGTCCTCGTATCGGAGACGTCGCGGGGAGGTGCTCCTACGACCTTACGGATGGAACCCTTGGCTTCTTGGGCTTTGTGCGCCGAGAGAGTGCGAGAGAGGGCGAGGGGTCGGTGGTGAGGGTGAGGGAAAAGAGTTGTCGATCAGAAATAATAACTCCCCACTTAAATTTCCTATTTATATTAAGTGGTTAATGTGGCCCAACTAAATCTTAAATATAATTTCTCTACTCTTCTTTCAGCACACCCTTGCTGGGGCCCCTTGGTTACTAGAGTCATCTATAAGTCGTAGGGTCTAGTAGGTCTCGGGTTCAATTCCCGCATAAGCTGTTTTATGTTTTTATTTAATTTGGCTACTTCTGCTACTCCAAAAATTCTATAAAAATATTCTAAAATTCCAGAAAAATAATAGAATATTTCTAAAATTAATTTGAGAATTTTCGGGTGTTACAACAGAAGGAAAATTTTAGTGAGTAAAACTAGGTGAAAGTCCTAGTGAGTGAAGCCAAACAGTTGAAAGTCCTAGTGAGTGAAGCCAGCTAGTATGAAAATCTTGATGAGTGAAGCCAAGTGAAAAGCCCTAGTGAGTGAAGCTAGGAATAAGGAGGTCCTAGTTAGTGAAGCTTGGTAGTGGGAATCTAGGTGGGTTAAGATTGATCGGACACCTTGTGATTGGATATCCAAGTAGGTCAAAGGATTGACCAGATAATTGACACAAGGAAAAAAATCCAAGTGGGTTAAAGGATTGACCGGACACTTGGTGAAGAAATCCTAGCAGGTTAAGGTTGACTAGAAGCCAAGCAATGAGGAGTCCCAATAGGTCAAGGTTGATCGGATGTTGGGTAAAGAACCCTAGACTTCGGTTAGGGAAGTTAGGGTTTGGTAATTAACTAGGTTAGTTGATTAGCGTAGCTTAATCGATCACGGTAATCGATTAAGTAGTTTTCATGAACTGCATAGAGAGGTTCATAATCGATTAGGTCAATCGATTATGAATACTTAATTAATTACAGAAATCGATTAAGCCTGGATTTCGTGAATGCACAAAGAGTTTGGTAAGCGATTAAGCAGGGAAGATTAATCACTTAATACCTATTTTAGCATGAACAAAAGGCTTCCTAATCGATTATAGTAATCAATTAGGAAGGCTTAATCGATTAGGGTAGTCAATTAAGCTTGAAAAACTAGTCATTATCAACATGATAAAAGGCATTCACGTGTACAGTTCTCAACAGTGCTTACACAGTTCTCTTCTCCACTCTCATTATCAAGTTCACCAGTTCTTGAAATTTTTTGGAGTAAAGTGTTGCTGCAGTGCCAAGGTCTAGAGGTGTTCCCAAATAAGAAGAAGACGATAGCTAGGGTTTCGTTTGTGTAAATCTTGTAAGATTTTCTTTGTATTTGCTTCTTTCTTCCTCTTGTTGTATTGAGAGTCTTGTACGAGGTTTCTCCACTTCCAGAGTATTTCTGAGAAGAAGTGTATTCTTAGTGGAGATAGATGCCCGAGATGGACTCGGATATGATACAAGGATGCCTCCACCATTCACATCAACGAGCTTCGATTCTTAGAAATCAAGAATCAAAAACTTCTTCATGATGGAGATAGAGCAATAGTTTGCTCTAATGGAAGGATTTCAAGCTCCAACAAACGACAAGGGCAATAGCATCAAAAGGAGCAAATGGAGTCAAGAGAAAATCTAAAGATGTGAGACCAATGATAAAGTGACCAAGCTTTTGGTCAATTTATTACCTAGCAACATCTTGAGCAAGATAGGAAAATTTAAAGATGTCAAAGAGCTTTGGAGTAAATTGGCAAATATTCATGAAGATCCCTCCACTATATAAGATCAAAAAGAATCCAAAGAGAGTAACTCATTGGATCAAGAGGAAGAGGAAGAAGATTCAAAAGTTGAGAGATGTTCAACATCTAAAGAAGAAGAGGGTGAAGAAAGTCTATCCTCTAGAGAGCATGAAGACAAATGCAAAGGAGTGTACTCCTTGTTTCATGTGCAAGAGGATGAAGATGAAGAGGCCTCCACCTCTAAGATTGAGGGGGAGTGTGGATTATCAATGTCAGATCAAGAAGAAGCCTCTTCATCCGGATCAAATGGAGAATCAAGTGTCATCCCTACAAATGAAGGTATAAAAATTTCGATGGTTAAAAATAAAGATAATATCATTTGTTTTGAGTGTAGGGAAAAGGGGCACTACAAGAGTAAGTGTCCCACATTGACCAAGAAGAAGGGTCAAGTGGCAATCAAAGCCAAGGAGAAACTAAAGGAGGTCGGTCCCGTTGTACGAAAAGGCAAGGAGCATATTGTGTGCTTTTCTTACAATCAAATAGGACATTATCGAAGCCAATGTTCAAAGGGGAAGAATCCGGCTAAGATCAAAGGAGGAAGCATAAGTCAAGAGGGAGTTCTTAAGAGCAAACCCAAGGTATCTTTTATTAATAAAATTCCTTTAAGTAATGATAAAAAGCATGCCAAGAATAATTTATATCATTTTAATGCTATTTATTATGAAAATAGGAAGCATGATAGGGTTAAAGAAAAATATGTAGCATATCATGCTAAAACAACTCAACCTAAGGCTAGAAAGGTAATACCAACTTAGGCAATAACTCTAAGGACTTTAGATATATGCCTAAAAATAAAAATACTCATGGAAATCAAGAAAAATACGAATCTCTGGACTTATGGAAAGAAAATCAAGTCTTGAGGTCAAGGTTTGATAAATTGGAAAAGACTCTAAAAAGAATGGAAAATACCTTTAAGGGGTAAAAAGAGTAAAACCTAGGTCTAGGAATACAAGAGCCATCCAAATGACATAGAGGTTTAGGATACAAATCAACGCTAAGAAGGATGTGATCTCTTATCATAGAGTTTCATATAGTTATGGAACCAACCCTAGGTCTAGAGGTCAAGTGAAAGTTACAAGGGAGGTCATCCCTAGAATTAACCTTCAAAAGACCAATGTGACTAAGGCTTCTAAGAAGTCTAATAAAGTCACTAAAAAGGTCACAAGGGAAGTTATCCCTAGCGTTGACCTACAAGAGTCCATCATGACCAAGGCTTCTAAGAAAGTTAGGAAGGTCATTAGAAAGGTATCAAGGAAAGTTATCCTAGTAAATACTTAGAACACCCAAGGAGCACCAATCAGTTTTGAGTTCCTAGGAGTATATTCTCTACACCCTGGATGGGTCTAGAGAATGTCAACTCTAATTGGAAAGGTAGTTAACTTAACCTTGGTGAAGTTGACACTTGGAGTCATTTTTAAGGTAGTTGTACTCCTTGAAAATGAGAATATTTAATTGTTTACTATTTGGAAGAGTAAAATATGCCAAAATTTGAAGATTCAGACTTAATTAAAATGACACAATTAGGAAAGAGACAAAAGAAATGTCAAGTTGAGTTTTGACATTTTCTTAAGGAAATAGGTGCAATCTAGGATCAATTTTAGTTTAATAAATAATTAGGGATACTTAGATAGATAATCTAAGTATATTATTTGTGCTAAATTGTCATGATTGTTTGCCCTATCACATGCCATGTCATCATTTTACACATGCATGTTGCCATGATATCATGAAACATTCATACATGCATCATATTATCCATGATATAGATTTAGATTCTATTTTGAAAAATATGCATGTAATATATGTTAAGATCATTCTGATATATGTCATAATAATCATCATGCATTATTTTAAACTTCTTGTAACTAAAGACAATGACATTTACCAACAAGTGTGGTAAAGGAATTTATTAACAAGTGATATCCTAAGTGGATGATCATATTTTAAAATGTCTAGATAGATATGCATGATCCTTTAGATTAGGGAAAAATCAATATCTACATCTCATAAGAATCATAAGTTGACTTGTATATGTTCTAGTGTATGTTAGATACATGTGAGATGCTTGGATGGTGAATAGAACTCAAGATGTTGATTTTGTTGAATCCCCAAGGTTGTTTTGATGTGATCAAACAAATTAAGTTAGGTCATGTTTTCTTATCCTTATGTCTAAGTGTGCAGGAGCTTAGGAGCACAGGAAGTCAAGCGGAAGACGCAGCTAGCGAGAAGGATGACACAGGAAGGGAGTCGATGGGCTCGGTGCATTTGAGGGACGAAAGGGCTGCGGAAGAGTACACCAATGGACGAGAAGAACGTGTGCGACGTTCGAGGGATGAGAAGCTGGAGCAGAAGCCTGCTCGAGGAGAAGGCCGAAATTGGTTTCGGGTGAGCCTTATTTCGGTTGGTCGAAATCACCCAAGTGAATAGAGACGGAGCAGAAGACCCGGACCGAGGCGAGCAGTACCGGAGCAGAGAATTCGAACCGAAAAAAGTCAACCTTATTGACTTTAAGGGTTTGAGTGCCCAGACCAGTCCGGGCGCCGGGAGCGATTCCGGGCGCCCAGAACGTGATTCTATCCAGATCACGTTTGATCACGATCTGTTGAGAAGGGGATAAACTTTTATCCCCCTCCAAGCGCCTGGAACCCTTCCAGGCACCCTAACCAAGGCTATATATACAGCCTTGGTCCAGAAGCTCAACAACAACAAGCAATTTGATTTCCAACACTTGTGCACTTCACTTTGTTAGTTTAGCTTCATCTTTTTGTGTTTTCACTACTGTAAGAGACTTCTCCACCTAAAGGATATACTTAGCGCAATTCATTTCCTTAGATTAACAACCTCTCTAGTTATAACCGAGTAAAATCTGTGAGCCTCGTCTTTTAATTTATTTTCTTTATTTCATTTTATCCAAGTGTTCTTTTAAGTCTAAGAAGGGTTTGTTTTTTAATTGTGTAGGGCTATTCAACCCCCCTTCTAGCCGTTCACCGGGTCCCTACAAGTGGTATCAGAGCCAGGATGCTTCAGGAGGACCAATCGTCGATTGAAGTACTGAATCAATGGTCAGACCGAGCATATACCCATCGAAGTTCGAAGGAGAATTCGCTAGCTGGAAAAAGCGAATGCAGGTATTCTTTAAAACTGACTTTGAATTACTTTTAATAATAAAGTTCAGTTTTGTAGCACCCATGGGTAAGGAAGAATACCAGTGGATGAAGAAGGAGCAGGCTGACTACGTGGCAAATGGTAAAGCAGAATTCCATCTCCTGAGCGTCCTTCTGCCACAAGAAGTCAATCGAATCAGCATCTACAACTCAGTAAAGGAGCTTTGGGAGAAGTTTCTTGAGCTACATGAAGGGACGTCGAAGCCAAGCTTGCGAGATGGGACTTACTTCGTAACTAGCTCACCAACCTGCGATTTGAAGAAGACGAAACGATTGTAGACCTTCACTCGAGGATTAAAGAGCTCATCATCATACTTTCAAATTTCGGAGAAACCGTAAGCAACCAAGATTCACTAAGGTATGCTCTTAACGCATTCCCTAGGAATACGAAATGAGCATCACTAGTAAATGACTTCTATATTTCTAAGGACTTAGAATCTATTACCTTAAAAGAATTATTTTCAACATTTGAAGTGCATGAATCAAGATGTACAAGTACGAAGGAGCCGAAGCACAACATCGCCCTCAAGGTAACAAGAGACGAACATGAGTCAAAATCTTCTCTCAACGACGAGGAAATGGTGATGATGGTAAGACGTTTTAAAAAGTTATATAAATCAAGAAAAACTAACCACCCGCAGGGTAGAAAGAAAAGGACGATCATATGCTACCACTGTAACGAAGAAGGGCACGTCAAAGACAAGGACAAAGGAAAGAAGCCTGTCTAAACGAACAAGTACAAGACACTAAAGGTGACATGGGACGATACGTCGTCAGAATCAAAAGTCGAGGCTTTCTCCAGACTTGCATTAATGGCAAGTCATCAAGAAGATGAACACGAAGCAAGCTTGTCCGAAATGAGCATCGAGAGAATCGATGAAGGGGGAGCTACATCGGAAGAAAGCAGCAGTTCAGGGGGAGCTACGGATAATGAAGTCGACAAGGTAAGTCAGATACGATCTCTCCCACCTGACACGTTATTTAAGTTTATGAAATTATTAACCAAAGATTGTTGCAAACTTGAAAAAGAAATTTAAAATTTAAAATTAATTCTAGCAAAATCTTGCCCATTATAAGAATTTGACAAAATTAAATTGGAAAATGATATTTTGCAAGAAGAAATAAGTAACTTGAAAAATAATTCATGCTCATATAACACAAGTTTTAGAAAATTCAATAATCTAAATTGGTATTTTAGATATCACAAAGAACAAATTAGAAATATTTCAAAGAAATATGTCCCTAAGAAATTCTTAATTAATCCAGTTGGAAGAAACCTTTATTGGGTTCCAAAGTCTTGTCTTAATTAAAAATTTAATTAGACTTAGGGCTTTCAGAGAGTACATTAAGACTTTAATTTTCTTATGAGGTTTTTTCTGGAAGTAGTTGATGATCCAATAACCAAGAAGGTCTAGTGCCTCGCTGTTGGTTGCTACTCGGAAAACCTAAATGTTCCACTGTACAAAAATTTTGTACAAAAGTCTGAACCTTTTCCAAGCTACCATGTGTTCTTTTAAATTAAACTTGGATCGCCTGCGGAACTTAACATGTTTGATCCCAAGTTTAACTTATATATTCTTTTAGGTTTAGATTTGGATCTCCTGTGGAACTTAACACGTTCAATCCAAATCACCTAGGTCACAAAGTTGATTAAATATTAATTTCCAAATTTGGCTTCCAGGACTGCATGGTGAGGCACATGACCTTCTTGGATATGGGAGCAACCACCACCGCCTAAACAAAGCCTTTTAAGAAAAGTTAATATTTAATTTTCTTAAATGACTCTAGGTTAACCAAAAAGAATAATCGAAGCACAAGTTCGAAAAGAAAACAAAAGAACACAACATTGAAAACTAATTCGAAATCTAAATCACATGCCTCTTATATTTGGTATTTTTACAAAGAAATAAAACTAGTATGATACGGAAAATAATTACTAGTTATACCTTTCTTTGTGAACTTTCAATGACCTCTTGATTTTCTACCGTATTCCTCTTCTAACCTCGGACATTGTGTGGGCAATGATCTTCCAAGATGAGAACCACCAACGCACCTTCTTCTTCCTTCCTTCAAGTTTCGGCCAAGCAAAAACTTCCAAAAGATGAAGAACTTTTTCCACCAACCAAGCTCCAAGGGATGCAAGAAACAAGCCTCCTTTCTCTCCTTTTCTCCAAGCTAGATCTGACCACTTCTATGTCTCCAAGAGGTGACGAAGTCTCGACCACAAGAAGGAGAAGAGAGAAGAGGAAGGGGAAACTCTAGGGGCCGGCCACACCTAGGAAGAAAAGAGAGGAAGAAAAAGAATAGAGTCGTTAGCCATGAAGGCACCTCTACCCCCTCTTTTATAATCCTTGGTCTTGGCAAATAAGGATATTTTAATAAAAACTTACTTAATTCCTTTGCCATGAAAAATAAAAATTATTTAATTAAAAATAATTTTCTTTTCTTAATATCAATGGTTGGCCACTTCCAATCCCCAAATCAAGGAAAGTTTTAATCAAAACAAGAATTAAAACTTCCTAATTTGTTTCCAGAAATTTATAAAAATTTCTCCAATAATTTTTATCCCTTCATGATTGGTTAATAAAAAGAAAAATTTTATAAATTAAAATCTTTCTTTTAAACATCTGGATAATTTTCAAAAAGGAAGTTATCTCTAAAAATTAAAATCTCCTTTCAATCTACAAATAAGAAAAAATATTAAATCTTTTCTTAATCTTTTGTAGAAACTAATAAAAGAGAATTTTTAATTTTTAAACTTTCTTTTAAATCATGAACATGATTAAAAGGAAACTTTTTACCAAAATTAAAATCAACCTTTTAATCTACAAATAAGGAAAGAGATTTAGCTCTTCTCTTAATCTTTTGTAGAATCTTATAAAATCAAAGATTTAAATTTTTAAACTCTCTTTTAAATCATGTTATCCACATAAGAAAAATTTTTAAAATTAAAATTCCTTTTTATTTTAATAGGGCCGACCACCTAAGCTTGAGTTCAAGCTAGGGCCGGCCATATGAATTCACCCATGAACCAAGCCATGGCTGGCCCTAGCTTGGTCTGCAAGCTAGCTTGGTCGGCCCCTATAGGATGGGTAAGAAGGTGGGTATAGGTGGGTATAGTACCCTATAATTATGTAACAACCACCCTTCTTACTACTACTATTCTCTAAGGATGACCGTTACTTAACTACTAACTCTACTTAACCGGTATGATTAAAAATCACATGGAAACCCTACCAAAAAATTTCGACAGAGTCTCCCCTATACCGGTGACCAAATCCATAATACAAACAATATATACGCAGCCACAGGCGGCTGGAACACATTTTATTCATAACCACGCAGTAATAAATCAACAGTAAAAGAAAGAAACTACTCTAGTAAGCAACCAACTACATCACTCCACCAATAATACAAGTGAACTACATACAAGTGCGGAATAACTTAAATACAATCTCAACTCAAAATAACACTTAAGGAAATCTAAAAGAATTAAATAGAAGGTCTTAACAGGTTTGTCAGCTAATCCTGGATCTCTCCACAGTCCAAACATCACACACCTTCATCACCACCACCATCCTGTCGTCTCCCTTCATATCTTAGCTTTTCCTTTATCTGCGGTAGGAGGAAAGAAAACAAAAGATCTATAAGCGAAAACGCTTAGTAAGTACTAATCTATCTCACAAAAACTCGAAGTGCATAAAAAGAATGCAACAATACTAAAACTGAAATGCTAAAAGCAAAGCTGCATGTACCTATGGTATACAGAAATAAAACTGAATACTAAACATGCTCACTAACTGACAGGAAAGTAATGAAACAACTACTGTAAGCTTAGAATTAAAGAACTAAACTTTTATTGATTCTAAGCATAAAACTTGTTTCATTTTCTTATATCTTTATACCAGAAATTAATCTTTTAATTTCTCTTTTACCTTCTTCTTCTTTTCTTCTTGCTTTACTTATACTAGAAATTAATCTTTTAATTTCTCTTTCACTTTCTTCTTCTTGTTCTTCTTACTTTTCTCATACTAGAAATTAATCTTTTAATTTCTCTTTCACTTTCTTCTTCTTGTTCTTCTTTTCTTTTCTTTTCTTTTCTTCTTTGGGCCCAGGCTTAGTACCATCTTTGTTTTGCGCGCTCTCTAATAGTGACTGGGGTAGCGAGCCTCCAGCCCTATGAGGATAAAGACCTCAGTCTTACCAGGGCCAAGACCTCGGAATTGGTCACCTGGATTTGTTTAACGACAACCTCGGAAGTCGGGTACTAGCCTCTTACTTTAATTTACTTGTTATCTCTTTTTAACTAGACTTTAGTCCTTTTTCTTTTTACTCAGTTTTCTCATAATCCTTTATTAGAGTTTATTGGAATCCTTTAGATATACCTAACAAGTGTAGGATTACAACTAACCAAGCATGCTATATAAAAATAACACAAAGGAAAGCAAATCTGAACTCCCTAAGCATGCTATAAAATAACACAAAGGAAAGCAAATCTGAACTCCCTAAGCATGCTATAAAATAGAGCAAAAGAAAGCGAACTTGGACTTACTAAACATGCTGTGATAAGAGCAAAAGAAAGCTAATCTAATCTTACTAATCATGCTACAAAGTAGAGCAAAGGAACGCTAACTGTATGCTTCAATTTAAATGCTATTAGAAGCAAATGAACACATATACCATCTGCTACTGTAAGAGAAAAGAGTTGCTACTGTAAAGAACTAAAACATAATGCACAACAAACCCGAATGCATGTATACTGGCAAAATTCTGCACTTGTTAGCTTAATAAAATTCTGCATTATCATTTAATACAATCTGCATGCCATACGAAACTAAAGTACCTACAAATAACATGGTACAACAAGTAAGTCTACTAACTGCATGCTAAGAGGCAACCGAAGCTATTCATAATGCTGTACAAAACCGAAGCAAGGAAAACAAGCCACTAGACAGCACAAAAGAAGTCTAACCAGACCTACTAATATAGAGCTGTTCCTTTCAAGTTTTATAGGGAAATTATGGCAAGAAATGCTCTAATCTGCATGGTATAAAAACAAACAGCATTGGCAGAACATGCTATCACCTAACTGTATCAGGAAAATTACAGCATAAGCAAGAAATGCTGTAACCTGCTCTAATCTGCATGGTATAAAGAACAAACAGCATTGGTAGAACATGCTATCCAAAAAAAAACTAAACCTAATCATTCATATTCTTCCTTTATGTCTCACGGCAGAAAGCTAAAAGGACCCAAAAATCTCTACAACATGCTTCGAGTTCAAAATGAACAAAGAACCCGATTTCTCAATCTTAACATGTTGTGCTCGTATAAAGGAGAGGTCAAACTTGCTGTGCCGCCACATACTAAGGTCTAGGGTTCATGCTAGGCCTCGGAAGCAAAGGAAGAATCAAAAAGGAGAATAATTGCACTTATACAAGCTTGCTGTGATGTACAACTATTTGTGCCAAATTGAATCGTAGTCAATTGCAGGAAAACTTAACTGTAACTGAAAAAGCTAAGCACCCTAAGTACTCAATGCAACCTAGGGTTCATGTAAAGCTCACGAAAATCTTCAAATTACAGCCGACGGTAAAGGATGAGCAAATCGATTCTAGGGTTCGTGCAAAGCTTCGGAAACCAGAAATTCAGGAAACAAGGAAACGGAACCGAAAGATCGGAGCAACTCCTACCACAGGTGAGTAGTACTTACCTAGCTTTTAGAACTTACAACCGGAGAAGAAAAGAGGCTTCTAGGGTTCGGGTAGCTCAATCTTCCCGCGACTCCCTGCGTCCCCGTGCTCTCCTCGACGAAGAACTCGTGAAGATGGACAGAACTCCTCGGGTTGGACCTTGGCCGGTCACCGGAAAACAATCCCGAGCTCCCTTTTGCCTTCCGCCCGAGCCCACCGTCGCACACGCAGAAGAGGAAGAAGAAACGGGATTTTAGGTCACGGGTTAGAACTTAGGTTCTCTTCTTATAACTAGGGTTTCCTATTTCTAACTATACCTTAAATATCTATCTCTACTTATTTGGTTAACAAAAACCGCGTAGCTCAGCTGGTTGGCTGCGCCCGGTTAGGTCGGGTTCGACCCGAGGTCATGGGTTCGAGTCTCACCTTCAACGATTTTTTTGTCAAAACTTCTTTCTTTTTGTAAGCATACTAAACGACCTCCAAAAATTACGTAAAAATACTCTAAAAATTCCTAAAAATCTCCAGAATATTTTAAAAGTATTTCCAAATATTTTTATGGACTTTTAGAACTTGAAATAGGGAAAATTGGGTCGTTACAATCCCCCATACCTTATAAAAAGTTCGTCCTCGAACTTAGAATAGCTCTGGATACTTCTGTCTCATATTGTCCTCCCGCTCCCAAGTGATTTCCTCGTGCTTCTGGTTCTGCCAGACGACCTTCACTAGTGGTACTTCTTTGTTTCTCAATCTCTTGACTGCTCTGTCCACTATCTGTGTAGGTCTGCTCTCATAACTAAGATCCTCTTGGATCTGCACTGACTGAGACTGAATCACTTGGCTCAGGTCATGGAGACACTTCTTTTAGCATGGAGACATGAAATACATTGTGTATTGCTGACATGTCTTGTGGTAAGTCCAGCCTGTAAGCTACTTTCCCAATCCTCTCTATGATCAGGTAAGGTCCTACATAGTGAGGACTTAATTTGCCCTTCTTGCCAAATCTCATCACTCCATTCACAGGAGCGACCTTGAGGACAACTGAATCTCCTACTTGGAATTCCAATGGCCTACGACGTGTGTCAGCATAACTCTTCTGTCTGCTCTGGGCAGTCTCGATTCTCTGTCTGATTTTCTGGATTGCCTGAGTGGTCTCGTCTATCAGCTCTGTTTGAATGCCCAGCTCTACTTCCCATTTCCATTCTGGTATTGGAAGAGGCTGAAGAACTCCTCCTGGTCTCTAGTGTTCTACTTTGACCCTCTGACATGTCAGGCAGGTACTGACATATTTAACTACATTTCTTTTGAGTCCTGACCACCAGAACTTCTATTTCACATCTTGGTATATCTTGGAAGAAACAGGGTGCATGGAGTACGGTGTACTGTGAGCTTTTTCTAAGATCTTCTTCCTCAGTTCTTCATCATTGGGCACGCAAGAGATCCCGCTGTCTGTTACTCGAAACTCTGATTTGTCTTCTTTCTGTATCCCTTGCTTGATCTTCTGGATGCCCGGATCTTCACTTTGCTTTCTTTGTATCTCCTCAAACAATGTAGACTATAAGGTCAATGCAGAGAGTTGTCTTTCAATAATTTCAAGTCCAAAACCTGACAACTCGTTCTACAGTGGCAGGGCTAATGATGACAAAGACATCAGTGATGCACTAGATTTTCTGCTGAGTGCATCTGCCACTTTGTTAGCTTTGCCTGGGTGGTAGAGGATTTCACAGTCGTAATCTTTGACCAACTCCAGCCACCTGCGCTGTCTCATGTTTAAGTCCTTCTGAGTGAAGAAGTACTTAAGACGCTGATGATCTGTGAAGATTCTACACTGAACTCCATACAAATAATGTCGCCAGAGTTTCAGTGCAAAAACCACAGCTGCCAGCTCAAGATCATGAGTAGGGTAGTTCTTCTCATAATCTTTGAGTTGTCTGGAAGCATAAGCTATGACTTTTCCTTCTTGCATGAGTACAGCTCCTAAGCCTATCTTGGAAGCATCACCGTAGATGTCGAAACTCTTGTCGCTCTGTGGTACAGTCAGAATGGGAGAACTGATCAATCTCTTCTTTAGCTCTTGGAAACTCTGCTCACATTTATCTGACCATTCGAATCTCTTGTTCTTTCTGGTGAGGGCTGTTAGTGGAGAGGCTATCTTGGAAAAGTCCTCCACGAACTTCCTGTAGTACCCAGCTAAACCAAGGAAGCTTCTGATCTCTCGGACGTTCTTGGGTCTACTCCAGTTGTTGACCGCTTCCACTTTGGCTGGATCCACTTGAATACCTTTTTCAGAAATAATGTGACCTAAAAACGCCACCTGATTTAACCAGAACTCGCACTTTGAGAATTTAGCATAAAGCTGCTTTTGCTGCAGAGTCTGTAGTACCATCCTCAAGTGCGTGTCGTGCTCCTCTGGGGTCCTTGAATAGACCAGAATGTCGTCGATGAATACGATGACAAATTTGTCAAGATATTCTCTGAACACTCTGTTCATTAAGTCCATGAAGACCGCAGGTGCATTAGTCACCCAAAAGGCATAACTACAAATTTGTAGTGTCCATATCTGGTCCTGGACACTGTTCTAGGTGTATCACTTTCTTTCACCTTCAGCTGATAGTACACAGAGTGTAGGTCTATCTTTGAGAACACTGTTGCTCCTCTTTACTGATCAAATAAGTCATCGATCCTGAGAAGGGGGTACTTGTCCTTAACTGCTACTTTGCTCAGCGTTCTGAAATCTATGCACATTAGCACGGATCCGTCTTTCTTTATAACGAACAACTCTGGAGCTCCCTGGGGTGAATGACTAGGGCGAATGAAGCCTTTGTCAAGTAACTCCTGTAGTTGTTCTTGTAACTCCTTCAGCTCTGCTGGAGACATGCGATACGGAGCTTTTGAAATTGGACCGGTTCCAGGAACCAATTCAATCTCAAATCCACTCATTTATTGGGAGGTAGTCCAGGTAGATATGCTGGGAATACTTCGGGATATTCTCAGACCACCCGAACCCCCCTCTTTCTTACCTTCTTTCTGTTCTTCTGCACTTACTTGACTGGGGCTCCGGGCTCCCTACTGTCTTGTCTTCTATCTTGACTGGCTTGAACTCTATAAACTCCTCATAGTGCTTGTTGGTGATAGAACTCTTCATAGAACTCTAACTGAAAATCTGCCCAGCTCATCTGATCGGCTGCTCTCTTGGTCTTTATCCTCTCCCACCACATACGAGCATCTCCAGACAGGCAGAAAGAGGCGCACTTGACCTTCTCGACTTTTGGCCAGTCAAGAAGCTCCATAGTGCTCTCTAGTGTTTTAAACCAAGCCTGGGCATCCCAGGGCTCAGTCGTGCCTGAGAAGCTCTCTGGTTTCAGCTTCAACCACTGTATAAGGTATGCTTCTGGTCTCTGGGATGCTGTGACGGCTCCTTGAGTAGCTGGTGGAGTCTCAATTACCACTGGAGCCTCTGCAGTGATAGCTGGAGGAGGGGGAGGAGCTGGCTTCTGATTGGCCATTAGATTGGCAATCACTTGCTGCTGTTCTGCTACTTGTCTCTAGAGTTAGGCAACAACTTCAGAGAGATTGGGCTAAGTTGATCTAAGCTCTTCGTTCTCCTGATCTTGGTTCTCAGTACGAACAGTACGGGGACATCCTTTTTCTTAACATCTAATTATGCAAAGAAAAAAACTTGGTATCCTCTCTCTAACCCTTCTAATCATATATAAATATGAATAAAGAAAAGGGAAACTAAATCTTCTATCTTACTTTAGTACTAAAAAAAAAAACAAGTACTCTATACTGCAGTTAATAATAAGGAAAGCAGAATAAAGAAAGGATTTAAATACTTTCTTACTTGGAGACGGCGAGGATGATGCTGATGTGTGTGTGATGTTGGAGAATGGAATACTGCTCTGATACCAACTGTAACAACAACCCTTCTTACTACTACTATTCTCTAAGGATGACCGTTACTTAACTACTAACTCTACTTAACCGGTATGATTAAAAATCACATGGAAACCCTACCAAAAAATTTCGACAGAGTCTCCCCTATACCGGTGACCAAATCCATAATACAAACAATATATACGCAGCCACAGGCGGCTGGAACACATTTTATTCATAACCACGCAGTAATAAATCAACAGTAAAAGAAAGAAACTACTCTAGTAAGCAACCAACTACATCACTCCACCAATAATACAAGTGAACTACATACAAGTGCGGAATAACTTAAATACAATCTCAACTCAAAATAACACTTAAGGCAATCTAAAAGAATTAAATAGAAGGTCTTAACAGGTTTGTCAGCTAATCCTGGATCTCTCCACAGTCCAAACATCACACACCTTCATCACCACCACCATCCTGTCGTCTCCCTTCATATCTTAGCTTTTCCTTTATCTGCGGTAGGAGGAAAGAAAACAAAAGATCTATAAGCGAAAACGCTTAGTAAGTACTAATCTATCTCACAAAAACTCGAAGTGCATAAAAAGAATGCAACAATACTAAAACTGAAATGCTAAAAGCAAAGCTGCATGTACCCATGGTATACAGAAATAAAACTGAATACTAAACATGCTCACTAACTGACAGGAAAGTAATGAAACAACTACTGTAAGCTTAGAATTAAAGAACTAAACTTTTATTGATTCTAAGCATAAAATTTGTTTCATTTTCTTATATCTTTATACCAGAAATTAATCTTTTAATTTCTCTTTTACCTTCTTCTTCTTTTCTTCTTGCTTTACTTATACTAGAAATTAATCTTTTAATTTCTCTTTCACTTTCTTCTTCTTGTTCTTCTTACTTTTCTCATACTAGAAATTAATCTTTTAATTTCTCTTTCACTTTCTTCTTCTTGTTCTTCTTTTCTTTTCTTTTCTTTTCTTTTCTTTGGGCCCAGGCTTAGTACCATCTTTGTTTTGCGCGCTCTCTAATAGTGACTGGGGTAGCGAGCCTCCAGCCCTATGAGGATAAAGACCTCGGTCTTACCAGGGCCAAGACCTCGGAATTGGTCACCTGGATTTGTTTAACGACAACCTCGGAAGTCGGGTACTAGCCTCTTACTTTAATTTACTTGTTATCTCTTTTTAACTAGACTTTAGTCCTTTTTCTTTTTACTCAGTTTTCTCATAATCCTTTATTAGAGTTTATTGGAATCCTTTAGATATACCTAACAAGTGTAGGATTACAACTAACCAAGCATGCTATATAAAAATAACACAAAGGAAAGCAAATCTGAACTCCCTAAGCATGCTATAAAATAACACAAAGGAAAGCAAATCTGAACTCCCTAAGCATGCTATAAAATAGAGCAAAAGAAAGCGAACTTGGACTTACTAAACATGCTGTGATAAGAGCAAAAGAAAGCTAATCTAATCTTACTAATCATGCTACAAAGTAGAGCAAAGGAACGCTAACTGTATGCTTCAATTTAAAGGCTATTAGAAGCAAATGAACACATATACCATCTGCTACTGTAAGAGAAAAGAGTTGCTACTGTAAAGAACTAAAACATAATGCACAACAAACCCGAATGCATGTATACTGGCAAAATTCTGCACTTGTTAGCTTAATAAAATTCTGCATTATCATTTAATACAATCTGCATGCCATACGAAACTAAAGTACCTACAAATAACATGGTACAACAAGTAAGTCTACTAACTGCATGCTAAGAGGCAACCGAAGCTATTCCTAATGCTGTACAAAACCGAAGCAAGGAAAACAAGCCACTAGACAGCACAAAAGAAGTCTAACTAGACCTACTAATATAGAGCTGTTCCTTTCAAGGTTTATAGGGAAATTATGGCAAGAAATGCTCTAATCTGCATGGTATAAAAACAAACAGCATTGGCAGAACATGCTATCACCTAACTGTATCAGGAAAATTACAGCATAAGCAAGAAATGCTGTAACCTGCTCTAATCTGCATGGTATAAAGAACAAACAGCATTGGTAGAACATGCTATCCAAAAAAAAACTAAACCTAATCATTCATATTCTTCCTTTATGTCTCACGGCAGAAAGCTAAAAGGACCCAAAAATCTCTACAACATGCTTCGAGTTCAAAATGAACAAAGAACCCGATTTCTCAATCTTAACATGTTGTGCTCGTATAAAGGAGAGGTCAAACTTGCTGTGCCGCCACATACTAAGGTCTAGGGTTCATGCTAGGCCTCGGAAGCAAAGGAAGAATCAAAAAGGAGAATAATTGCACTTATACAAGCTTGCTGTGATGTACAACTATTTGTGCCAAATTGAATCATAGTCAATTGCAGGAAAACTTAACTGTAACTGAAAAAGCTAAGCACCCTAAGTACTCAATGCAACCTAGGGTTCATGTAAAGCTCACGAAAATATTCAAATTACAGCCGACGGTAAAGGATGAGCAAATCGATTCTAGGGTTCGTGCAAAGCTTCGGAAACCAGAAATTCAGGAAACAAGGAAACGGAACCGAAAGATCGGAGCAACTCCTACCACAGGTGAGTAGTACTTACCTAGCTTTTAGAACTTACAACCGGAGAAGAAAAGAGGCTTCTAGGGTTCGGGTAGCTCAATCTTCCTGCGACTCCCTGCGTCCCCGTGCTCTCCTCGACGAAAAACTCGTGAAGATGGACAGAACTCCTCGGGTTGGACCTTGGCCGGTCACCGGAAAACAATCCCGAGCTCCCTTTTGCCTTCCGCCCGAGCCCGCCGTCGCACACGCAAAAGAGGAAGAAGAAACGGGATTTTAGGTCACGGGTTAGAACTTAGGTTCTCTTCTTATAACTAGGGTTTCCTATTACTAACTATACCTTAAATATCTATCTCTACTTATTTGGTTAACAAAAACCGCGTAGCTCAGCTGGTTGGCTGCGCCCGGTTAGGTCGGGTTCGACTCGAGGTCATGGGTTCGAGTCTCACCTTCAACGATTTTTTTGTCAAAACTTCTTTCTTTTTGTAAGCATACTAAACGACCTCCAAAAATTACGTAAAAATACTCTAAAAATTCCTAAAAATCTCCAGAATATTTTAAAAGTATTTCCAAATATTTTTATGGACTTTTAGAACTTGAAATAGGGAAAATTGGGTCGTTACAAATTAAGAGGCTACGATAGGGACCGAGAGGAGGAATTGATTTTGGTCTCCCGATAAAATTAAGCATCGCGTGTTCGCCTCGAACACACAACTTAATTTTATCATTAATAATTCATTCCACTAGAGAACTATTATTGAACTACCGCACCAATCTCAAATTATATTTTTGGGCTCATTCTTATTATGAGTGTATTAGTCTCCCTGTGTTTAAGATAATGAATGTCCACTAATTAAATGAATTACTGACAACTCACTTAATTAATATCTTAGTCCAAGAGTAGAACCACTCAACCTTATTATCATGTCGGACTAAGTCCACCTGCAGAGTTTAACATGACAATCCTTATGAGCTCCTCTTGGGGGCATTCTCAACCTAGATCACTAGGACACAGTTTCCTTCTATAATCAACAACACACACTATAAGTGATATCATTTCCCAACTTATCGGACTTATTGATTTATCGAACTAAATCTCACCCATTGATAAATTAAAGAAATAAATATCAAATATATGTGCTTGTTATTATATTAGGATTAAGAGCACACACTTCTATAATAACTGAGTTCCTTGGTCCTTTATAAAGTCAGTATAAAAAGAAACGACCTCTAATGGTCCTACTCAATACACTCTAAGTGTACTAGTGTAATTATATAGTTAAGATAAACTAATACCTAATTATACTACGACCTTCCAATGGTTTGTTCCTTTCCATCTTGGTCGTGAGCTACTATTTATAATTTATAAGGTACTGATAACATGATCATCTTTGTGTGACACCACACACCATGTTATCTACAATATAAATTAATTGAACAACTACATTTATCATAAATGTAGATATTTGATCAATATGATTCTTATTTCTAGATAAATGTTTATACCAAAAATTAGACTTTTAGTATACATCCTAACAATCTCCCACTTATACTAAAAGACTAATCTGCTATATCTGCTGTCATACATCTGATTCCCAACTCTTCAATATGCCCATCAAAAGCTCTTGCCTTAAGGGTCTTAGTGAAAAGATCTATAGGTCATCATCTGATGCAATCTAGGCAGAAACAACTTCTCCTTGTTTATACGATTTCTCGTATTTGGGTGGTACTTGCGCTCTATTGTGTTTACTTGCCTTATAGACTCATGGTTTCTTCGAGTTTGCTACTGCACCACTATTATTACAATAAATTGTAATAATCTTTGGACAAACCAGAAATCATATCTAAGTCTATCTTGAGGTTATTGAGTCATTCAGCTTTTATGACTACCTCAGAGGCTTGCCATATACTCAGCTTCTATGGTGGAGTCCAGAAAAACACCTATGCTTATCACTCTTCCATAGTTATGACTTTACCTCCTAAAGTAAACACAAAACCCCGAGGTTGACTTACTATTGTCCCTATCTGATTGGAAGTAAAAATCCATGCAACCCACAGGGACCAAAATAACTGCCTTATAAGCTAGCACATAATCTCTAGTGCCTCTAAGGTACTTCAATATATGCTTTACTGTAGTCCAATGTCCTTGTCTAGGGTTACTTTGATATCTGCTAACTATGCCCTTTGCAAAATAGATTTTTGATCTCGTGCATAGCATACATTAGGCTTCCGACAGCCGAAGCATAAGGAACTGCCTTTATTTACTTTATCTCCTTTGATATCTACGGAGGCATCTCTTTAGATAAAGTTACTCCATGCTAAAATGGTAAGAAATCTTTCTTGGAGTTTTCCATGCTTAAAACGAGCAAGGATTTTTTTTTTCGATATGTGAAGCTTGGGATAAGTAAAATATTCTTTTCTTGCGATCCCTTATTACTTTGATCCCAAGAATATATACATTCTCCCAAGTCCTTCATATCGAATTGTTTGGACAACCATACCCTTACTTCTGATAACACTTTGATATTGTTTCCAAATACCAAAAATGTTATCTACATATAGTACAAGAAGTACCACCACGTTTCCATCATACTTTTTGTATACACAAGACTTATCTGGTTACTAAATAAATCCATAGGTCTGGATTACTTTGATGAACCGGATGTTCCAAGACCTTGAAGCTTTGCCTCAGTCCATAGACTGATTGAGCTTGCACACAAGATGCTCTTTACCCTTTGCAATGAAACCTTCTGGTTGCTTTATATGGATGCTTTCTTCAAGACTTCCATTAAGGAATGCTGTCTTGACATCCACTTGCCAAATAGAAAAAAGAATCCGGATAGACTTAAGCATGTCTACTGGTGAAAAGGTTTCATTTTTCAACAAGCCTTGCTTTGAAAGTTTCTACCTTCCTGTCTATCCCTCTTTTCCTATTGTAGACCTTTTTACACCCAATGGCTTTTACACCATCTGGCGGTTCTACAAGCTTCCAGATTAGAATACATATATTCTAATTCTGTTATTCATTACTCTTTGCCAAGATGCTGCATCTTTATCTTGGAGTGCTTCATCATATGTCCGGGATCAGGCTCATGTTCATTTGGGATCAAGTCCAAAAGACTCTCCCAAAACATGAATCTTTTAGGTTGTTTGACAACCCTCCCACTACGATTAGACACTGTCTATAATTGTGTATCAATTGTGATACGTGTTGCAGTTTCTTGTGATATTTCATCTTGTATAGTTGGTACTAGATTAAACGTGTCTTTTATTAAGAACAAATTTACTTATGGGCTTGTGGTTCATTATATAGTCCTCTTCTAAAAATCAGTCATTGATGCTAACAATGACCTTCTGATTTTTAAGACTATAAACCCACTTTCGTTTCTCTAGGATAATTCACAAACTAGTGAATTCCTTTCCAACTTATCATTGTCTCTCTTCATCATATGTGCTGGACTACCCGAATCCGAATATGCTTCAAAATAGGCTTACGCCTATTCAGCAATTCTATATGAGTAGAGAGTT
Source organism: Zingiber officinale (assembly GCF_018446385.1). NCBI lineage: Eukaryota > Viridiplantae > Streptophyta > Magnoliopsida > Zingiberales > Zingiberaceae > Zingiber > Zingiber officinale. The sequence goes on along the minus strand of NC_055992.1, from coordinate 35,043,285 downwards.
CTGACTTTGGAAGGTACTATGTTCACTTCCATTTTCAGAGTATATCCTTAAATGAATTTGGTAATTTTCTGAATAACTCGTCTAATTATTTCCATAAGAGTCCTTATACCTTCTTTCCACTACACCATTCTGTTGGGGTGTACCAGGTGCAGTTAGTTGGGATTGAATCCCTACTTTTGATAAGTGACTCCTAAATTGTCCCAAGAGGTACTTGCCACTACAATCTTACCATAGTGACTTGATACTTTTACTTTAACGTTTCTCCGCATCAGCCTTGTACTCTTTGAACTAATTAAAACACTTAGTCTTGTGGCACATCAAGTAAATGTATTTGTATCTTGAATAGTTGTCTATAAAATAGACGAAATATTCGATACTACCTCTTGTCTGGATAGTCATAGGATCACACAAATCAGAATGAACCAATTCCAACATATCTTTGGCTCCATACCCCTTAGACTTAAAAGCTTCTTGGTTATTTTTCCTTCCAAGTAAGACTCACAGGTTGGAAATATTTCCACTACTAATGAACCCAAAAGTTCATCAGCTACCAATGAATCCTACTCAAGTAAATATAACCTAGCCTTAGATGCCAAAGATATAATTTGTTCATCTCTGAAGGTTGCTTTCTCTTAAAGTTAGAAGATGTGTTACTAATTTCCATTTGTTGCATCGTGGGAGTTATTGGATTTATAAATTGCCAACCAACGTACCAGAACAGATAACTTCCCTCTTTTTCTTAATAACAACTTTGTTATTAAAAGAGGCAGAATATCAAGTTCTTTGAATAGTTCAGAAACTGAAAACTAATTCTTTCTAAACTTGGTACGTAAAGACAATTACTTAAAATTCATATTTTATTCTTATCAAAGGATAAACATCTCCCACTGCAACAGCTGCCACTTTTACAGCAGTGTCCATATAGACGGTGTTTTTATTTCATTTAGTTGTCGGGTTTCCTGGAACCCTGCAATAAATTGCAGACATGATTAATGACATCTGTATCTACACTCCAGGTTCTAGTAGATAACACCACTAAACATGTTTCAACTAATGAATTAAATACACCTACATTGTTCTTAGTTCTAAGAAGACAGTCTACCTTAATGTCCAAGTCCTATTTCCAATCATTACAATTGGGACTACTAAGTCTTTTCTATAGTATAATAACTAGGGAATTGACAAACATTTTAAATCCTAAGAATCATAAAAATATTTGGTCAAGATCAATTCCTTAAAATCCCCATGAATTTTGTATGTCACGATAGTGTGGACGTATACAAAATCAAAGAGGAGATTTTATCCATTAATTTTATTATCTCGTCAACTTTACTTTATGACGAATAAAATTAATAGTTAATCTGTCTTTGATCAAATATTTGGTCAAAACTTTTGAATTTAAAATAACATTGATTCCTCAAATAATATTATTTAAATTCACCAACACCTCAAACACCGTGAATTTTGCATGCCACGATAGTGTAGAAGTATACAAAATTTAAACATTTATAAGAGGAGAGTTTTACCCATTAATTATCTTTTCAATAAATCTTTATGACAAAATAAAATTACCTCAAACACCGTGAATTTTGTATGCCACGATAGTGTGGACGTATACAAAATCAAACATTTGTAAGAGGAGTTTTTAATTTTATTATCTTGTCAACCTATTTATTTGACAAATTAATAGTTGGTTTTCTTCGGTCACACAAATAATAGCAGTGACTCCGATGGGGAGGATACTATTAGACGTGCCTAAATGTATACCATTACTTGACACTAAGTCCATTAATAAGATTGTGCCTCTTCCGATGGGGAAGATCATACGCTCTTAATTAACTTCCTATAGTCATCCAAAATGGATGTTTAATCTAGTGATCCGCAAACAAGCTCATCTGATATGGAGGAAGGCACTCAGAGCCAACGCGCAAGCTTATTGCATCACTTATAAACCAGTAATGGAAACCGTGGAATTTATTAAAAATAAATCCCTCTCCCACTTAGTTGTTTAAAGTGAGGAATTTTGACTATGCTAGCCTACTTAACATGCATACTAACAAGCACACACAACACAGCATAAAAAGCAATAAATAGAAAAACTAATTTTCAACTATTATGGCTTTTATCTATTGCTGTCCTCCGTGTGTCACCAACCCTAGCTACTGCCATCTTTGGCCACTGCCACCGAGTCTAGTTGCCGCATCCATCTTGCTCCTTGTTCCGCTGCGCCTCTGGTCCTCAAAAGGTTCCACGCCTTGCAAGATTCGATCCGCGACATAAATAGAATTTTACATTTTTCGATCCTATATTCCTCGAAGGAATGTACATGTAAACTAGATCGAACATAAAATAAAATTTACATCCATCGATCCTATATTCCATAAAAGGAATGTACATGTAACTAGATCAAAAAATAAAATCCTAATAAAACTAAATACAGCTCCTACTGTATTTTATAATACAATCATGCACACACAATAAAATGCCTTTGACATGTCCAAGGGTCCAATCACACACGCAATATCTATAAGCCATAATAGTTGGATCCTACATCCACAAAGTCAGCACATCCTACTATTATCCTGCCTAAATTATGTATGACATGTGCATAATTAAACTAATACCAAATACATAGAGGCAAAACCCTAGCTCTGATACCAATTGTTGGTTGCTACTCAGAAAACCTAATGGTTCCACTGTACAAAAATTTTGTACAAAGGTCTGAACCTTTTCCGAGCTACCATGTGTTCTTTTAAATTAAACTTTGTTCGCCTGCGGAACTTAACACGTTTGATCCCAAGTTTAACTTATATATTCTTTTAGGTTTAGATTTGGATCTCCTGCGGAACTTAACACGTTCAATCCAAATCACCTAGGTCATAAAGTTGATTAAATATTAATTTCCAAATTTGGCTTCCAGGACTGCATGGAGAGGCACATGGCCTTCTTGGATATGGGAGCAACCACCACCGCCTAGACAAAGCCTTTTAAGGAAAGTTAATATTTAATTTCCTTGAATGACTCTAGGTTAACCAAAAAGAATAATCGAAGCACAAGTTTGAAAAGAAAACAAAAGAACACAACATCGAAAACTAATTCGAAATCTAGAATCACATGCCTCTTGTATTTGGTATTTTTACAAAGAAATAAAACTAGTATGATGCGGAAAATAATTACTAGTTATACCTTTATTTGTGAACTTTCAATGACCTCTTGATCTTCTACCGTATTCCTCTTCTAACCTCGGACATTGTTGTTAGTTAGAGCCTTAGAGTCAATCATTTGATGATTGTATTATGGACTTGTTGTATCATATTCTCATATAAATAAAGGCATTTATTGTTTTGGTTATTATACTTACTTGTATTGGTGCCAAATAAACTAAGTATAATAGCATCCTTGAGTAGAAGGTTCTCACCTATATCAATCGGTTAGTTGAACCGATAGTGAGATGATATAAGGAACACTACTCTTAATCATTCCTAGTCGAGTATTAACATTCAGGGACAATGTTAATGCAATAAGACTAGCATGTAGGTTAACTCGATGACTTGATCTCACAAGTCATGGATATAGAGATATCAAGTTGACACATGAGTATGCATTGGAGAATGTATACTGAATGATCCGCCATGAGAAAATATCATGGATCGTTATATGAGTGTCATATACTTTCTCATGTGGCTATTAGTATGACTACTAGTCCTTAGACCTGAAGTCACCATGGTTCCCTACATAGGAGTTATGTACTTTGGTTTTATCAAATGTCACCCGTAACTGGGTGGACTATAAAGGCGATTACTGGGTATGTAACAAATTATGCAGAGGGATGTGAGTGATGTAGATGGGATCTATCCCTCCTATATGACGGGAGAGACATCGATATTCTTGATAGAGTGAGACCACGAAGTGCATGGTCATGCCCAAATGAGTCAATATGAGATATTGAGCTCATTTGATTTAGTGAGTCTACTTGGAGTTCAAGATTTAGATTGATTAGAGGATGACATGGTCTATGCCTCACATTGATCAATCTAGATGTCTAGGATAGAAGGACACTTGTCATATATTGTGAGGAGTCACAATTAGTAGTCACAAGTTGATGTTGGATCTCAACATTCTTGTAACATTGGGTAGTAATGATGTGTTGCTAGATACCGCTCATTACTTATGCCCCTAAATGGGTTTAGGGGCATTGCCAACATTACAAGAACCTATAGGGTCACACACTAAGGACAATTAGATGGAGATTAGGTTCATATGATGACCCAAGAGGATTAGATTCATTTGATGAATCAAATTGGATTAAGAGTAATCCTAATTGGGCTAATTGAGTTGGACCCAAGTTGATTCATGTGTTCAATGAGTCTAATTTAGATTATGACTCATTGAATCAATTTAATTAAATGAATTAGATTCATTATATTAAATTGACTTGAATTAAATGGTTGGATTAGATCAACCATGAGACAGATTAAGTCAAGTTTGACTTGACTTGAGAGGAAGATGAAGAGTCAAGTTTGACTAGACTTTATGCCACCTCATTGGTGAGTTGGCATTGAGTGGGCCAATGATGTTGCTCCACATCATCATGGTTGCTTAAGTGGGATGCTACCTCATGGGAGTTACCAAGGGTTGTGACTCTTGGCATTCCATGGAGGTTACACATCCTCTTAATGTGGTCGACCACATCAATGAGAACAAGTTTCATTTTGTGAATTATTCTCATTAATTCCTTTATCTTCATCCTTGCTCCAATTCTTCTCTCCCTCTCCTCTCCATTGCCGAGATCTTCTTGGAGTGCTAGAACACTCAAAGGTTCTCCCTCCATCAAGTTGTTCGTGTGGATACGCATAGAGAGTTGTCTACCTTGACAACTTGAGATCCGACATCTCCTTGGACGAGCGGGATACGAAAAGGGCACGCATTGAAGGTATAATCTCTTCTTCTTTGTAGATCTAGAGTAGATCTAGTTTTTTGTAAACTCGTACTCGTATGCTTTCGAAAGTTTTTACTTCGCACGGATCCGTGGATGGGGGTTTCGGGGTTTCCGCGACACGAAAAGCGATTTTCGCGGCCCGAAAAACCCAACAATTGTGTGGGCAATGATCTTCCGAGATGAGAACCACCAACGCACCTTCTTCTTCCTTCCTTCAAGTTTGGGCCAAGCAAAAACTTCCAACGGATGAAGAACTTTTTCCACCAACCAAGCTCCAAGGGATGCAAGAAACAAGCCTCCTTTCTCTCCTTTTCTCCAAGCTAGATCCGGCCACTTCTATGTCTCCAAGAGGTGATGAAGTCTCGGCCACAAGAAGGAGAAGAGAGAAGAGGAAGGGGAAACTCTAGGGGCCGGCCACATCTAGGAAGAAAAGAGAGGAAGAAAAAGAATAGAGTCGTTAGCCATGAAGGCACCTCTACCCTCTCTTTTATAATCCTTGGTCTTGACAAATAAGGAAATTTTAATAAAAACTTTCTTAATTCCTTTGCCATGAAAAATAAAAATTATTTAATTAAAAATAATTTTCTTTTCTTAATATCAATGGCCGGCCACTTCCAATCCCCAAATCAAGGAAAGTTTTAATCAAAACAAGAATTAAAACTTTCTAATTTGTTTCCAGAAATTTATAAAAATTTCTCTAATAATTTTTATCCCTTCATGATTGGTTAATAAAAAGGAAATTTTATAAATTAAAATCTTTCTTTTAAACATGTGGATAATTTCCAAAAAGGAAAGTTATCTCTAAAAATTAAAATCTCCTTTCAATCTACAAATAAGGAAAGATATTAAATCTTTTCTTAATCTTATGTAGAAACTAATAAAAGAGAATTTTTAATTTTTAAACTTTATTTTAAATCTTGAACATGATTAAAAGGAAAGTTTTTACCAAAATTAAAATCAACCTTTTAATCTACAAATAAGGAAAGAGATGTAGCTCTTCTCTTAATCTTTTGTAGAACCTTATAAAAGGAAAGATTTAAAATTTTAAACTCTCTTTTAAATCATGTTATCCACATAAGAAAAATTTTTAAAATTAAAATTCTTTTTTATTTTAATAGGGCCGGCCACCTAAGCTTGAGTTCAAGCTAGGGCCGGCCATATGAATTCACCCATGAACCAAGCCATGACCGGCCCTAGCTTGGTCTCCAAGCTAGCTGGGCCGACCCCTATAGGATGGGTAAGAATGTGAGTATAGTACTCTATAATTAAGAGGCTACGATAGGGACCGAGAGGAGGAATTAGTTTTGGTCTCCCGGTAAAATTAAACATCCCGTGTTCGCCCCGAACACACAACTTAATTTTATCAATAATAATTCATTCCACTAGAGAACTATTATTGAACTACCGCACCAATCCCAAATTATATTTTTGGGCTCCTTCTTATTATGAGTGTATTAGTCTCCCTGTGTTTAAGATAATGAATGCCCACTAATTAAATGAATTACTGACAACTCACTTAATTAATATCTTAGTCCAAGAATAGTACCACTCAACCTTATTATCATGTCGGACTATGTCCACCTGCAGGGTTTAACATGACAATCCTTATGAGCTCCTCTTGGGGGCATTCTCAACCTAGATCACTAGGACACAGTTTCCTTCTATAATCAACAACACACACTATAAGTGATATCATTTCCCAACTTATTGGGCTTATTGATTTATAGAACTAAATCTCACCCATTGATAAATTAAAGAAATAAATATCAAATATATGTGCTTGTTATTATATTAGGATTAAGTGCACACACTTCCATAATAACTGAGGTCCTTGTTCCTTTATAAAGTCAGTATAAAAAGAAACGACCTCTAATGATCTTACTCAATACACTCTAAGTGTACTAGTGTAATTATATAGTTAAGATAAACTAATACCTAATTATACTACGACCTTCCAATGGTTTGTTCCTTTCCATCTTGGTCGTGATCTACTGTTTATAATTTATAAGGTACTGATAACATGATCATCTGTGTGTGACACCACACACCATGTTATCTACAATATAAATTAATTGAACAACTACATTTATCATAAATGTAGATATTTGACCAATGTGATTCTTATTTCTAAATAAATGTTTATACCAAAAGCTAGACTTTTAGTATACATCCTAACACTCGCCACAGCTTAGAAGCCAAATATTGAAATAAAATGGTTAATTAACTAATTGATAAAGCATTAAAATTAAAATTGAAAATGCTTTGAATAATTATTCAATTTCTTGGAAAATTCTAAATTTTTCTATGTAAATCTGTTTAACTTAAAAATAAATTTTCTCATTTTTTTTAACTTAAATTTTTTTTTAACTTGTACTTCCCAAAATGTATTTTACATGTTGCATAAATTTAGAAAATTTTTTCTTTAGAAATTTTTTTTTCAGAATTTTTTTAAAGTTTTTTTTTGAAAATATCATATTTATTTTACCAAAATTTCTAAAAAAATAATTCTTGAAAACTTGTTTAACTAAGAATTTTTTTTTACTAAAAATTTTTTCAAAAATATCTTTTGTAAAGTTGTCTAACTTAGATTTTTTTTTTAACCTAGAAAATTTTTTTCTGCTTGAAATTTTTTTTGTGATATCAAAATAATTTTTCAAAGTTTTTCAAAATTATTACCCTTAGATTTTTTCTTGGTACCCTATTTTTGTGTGATCAAAGGGGGATAAGGAAAAGATTAAGTCTAGGGGGAGGTAGATTTTCAAATTAATTTTTTTTAAGTTTTGCACTTTATTGTAGAATTTATTGTTTTAACTTTATGTATGTTTACCCTAACTTAACTTGGGTTGCTCACATCAAAAAGGGGGAGATTGTTGGAATCCCAAGGTTGTTTTGATGTGATCAAACAAGTTAAATTAGGTCATGTTGATTTTTGATCCTTGTGTCTAAGTGTGCAGGAGCTTAAGAGCGCAAGAAGTTAAGCAGAATATGAGGCTAGCGAGAAGGATGGCACGGGAAGGGAGCCGAGGGGCTCGGTGCATCCGAGGGATGGAATGGGTTGCGGAAGAGTACACCGGTGGATGAGAAGAAAGTGTGTGACATTCGAGGAACGAGAAGCCGGAGCGGAAGTCTACTCAAGGAGAAGGCTGAAATTGGGTTCAGGTGAGCCTTATTTCGGTTGGTCGAAATCACCCAAGCAAATCGAGCCGGAGCGAAAGACCCGGACCTAGACGTGCAGCATCGGAGCAAAGAGCTCGGACCGAAAAAAGTCAACCTTATTGACTTTAAGGGTCTCGGCGCTCGGAGCGATTCCGGACGCCCAGAACATGATTCTATCCAAATCATGTTTGACCATGATTCGTTGCAAAGGGGATAACATTTTATCCCCCTCCAATTGCCTGGAACCCTTCCAAGCGCCCTGACCAAGGCTATATATACAGCCTTGGTCCAGAAGCTCAATAACAACAAGCAATTTGATTTCCAACACTTGTGCGCTTCACTTTGTTAGTTTAGCTTCATCTTTTTGTGCCTGAAGGAGATAGTTAGTGCGATTCATTTCCTTGGATTAACAACCTCCCCGGTTGTAACCAAGTAAAATCTGCGAGCCTCATTTTTTAGTTTATTTACTTTATTTCATTTTATGCAAGTGTTTTTTTAAGTCCGAGAAGGGTTTTTTTTAAATTATGTAGGACAATTCAACCTTCCTTCTAGCCGGTCGCCAGGTCCGTACAGATTTAGTGCATCTTTTGAGTTTTCGCTTCATCAAAACACATAGTTATGTGTTATCCAATCATTGGGAAAGCTAATGTATAAGTTATGTGCATTAGCCCAAGAAACATGGTTGAAAATTGATTTTGAAAATGATTTGAAAATACTTTTGGAAAACCTTGGTGAAAACGATTTGTTGAAAGTAATCACCATTGGAAAGTTACATAGAAACTTGGAAGAAACATTGAAGTTTTTAAGAGTTTCCAATTTTATGTCAATATTTGAAAATAAGATATATTTTCTTAGAAAACTATTTTTTCATGAAAGTATATGTCTTGAATAATGTCTACAAGAATTTTCACATTTTTTGAAATTTTGTAAAAATTTTGAGGCATTTATGAAATTCGGCTAAAATCGATTTCAGAAATAAAAAATGGTAATCGACTATGCTAGTCGATTACCATATCCTAATCAACTAAGGTATTTGATTAGGAGAATTCCCATGAGCACAGTAGCTTACAGAATTGATTAGAGTAATCGATTAAAGGTCTTAATCAATTACAGCAATCAATTAACACTTAGGAATCGATTGAATCTCAATTTCAGTCGATTATAACTGGTCTTAAGTGATTAAGAGCCTTGTTTAAGTGCTTAAGATCTTAATTTCTACTTAAATAAGTTTATTTAAGTTGAATAAGTCATGTTTAGTCGTGTTAACCATTCCTAATCCTATGAAACTCAACTTTGAACATTTTAGGATAGTTTTCATGATGAAAACACGAAGGGATAGTTAGGAAGGACTAAGTTAGATTTTAGGATGAGGTTTGCATTCAATATTGATATTTGAACCTCAAAACTTCAAATTTTGGATTTTCTAAAGGTTTAGAAACTCCAAGTCATTGTTAGTGAAATGACAAAAGTTTGGGCATGTTTTGAGGGGGAGCTACTCCATAAAAATATGAAAATACTTTTTTGAAACCAAGAAATGTTGTAAAACCTTCACAATTATGAATGCTCAAGGGTAAGCATTGAAGACAATGAAAGGTATGGGATAATGTTGTGAACAACTTGTGAGGTTGTGAACAATGAATGGATAACTCTTCAGGGGGAGAGTTTTTGATATGTGTCAAAGGGGGAGAATGTAGGGTTTAAGTTAGACTTTCATTACCTAAAGGGAGAGTTTGCCCTTTAGGAAAGGGAGAAAAGGAAGGAAACCCTCATTCATACTTTGGCATGAAGAAGAAATTGAGGTTACGGGATTAGCCTAACTTAAATGTATTGTCAAACATCAAAAAGGGGGAGATTGTTGGTGCAATATCCCTTAGGTTAAGGTTGATCAGTTTGACTAAGCTTGAGTTGGCTCAAGCTTGAGTCTTGATATTTGAGTTTTGATGTTTGAAAATATATGGAGATTGCAGGTGCAATTGTTCGTATGGGGAGATTGTTTGTGTAATTCTCCATTAGTCAAGGTTTGATCAGTTTTGTGTGAAGAAAAGTCAAGTAGGTCAAGGTTGACCTGATACTTGACTAGAAAGTCCTAGTGAGTGAAGCTAGGCAGAAGGAAAACCTAGTGAGTGAAGCTAGGTAAAAGTCCAGGTGAGTGAAGTCAGACAATGTGAAAGCCCTGGCGAGTGAAGTCAGACAGTTGAAAGCCCTAGTGAGTAAAGCTAGCCAGAAGGAAAATCCTAGTGAGTGAAGTTAGGTGAAAGTCCTGGTGAGTGAAGCCAGGCAGTTGAAAGTCCTAGTGGGTGAAGTCAGGCAGTGTGAAAATCTTGGTGAGTGAAGATAGGTGAAAAGCCCTAGTGAGTGAAGTTAGGTGGTAAGGAAGTCCTAGTGAGCGAAGTTAGGCAGTGAGAATCTATGTGGGTTAAAGTTGATTGGACACCTCGTGATTGGAAGTCCAAGACTCCAAGTAGGTCAAAGGATTGACCAGATACTTGGCATAAGGAGAAAAGTCCAAGTGGGTCAAAGGATTGACCGGACACTTGGTGAAGAAGTCCTAGCAGGTCAAGGTTAACCAAAAGCTAGGTAATAAGGAGTCCCAACAGGTCAAGGTTGACCGAATGTTGGGTAAAGAACCCTAGACTTCGGTTAGGAAAGTTAGGGTTTTGTAATTGACTAGATTAGTCGATCACCATAACTTAATCGATCACGGTAATCAATTAAGTAGTTTTCGTGAAGTGCGCAGAGAGGTTCGTAATCGATTAGGTCAATTGATTACGAATGCTTAATCGATTATGACAATCGATTAAGCTTGGATTTCGCGAATGCACAGAGAGTTTGGTAAGCGATTAAGCAGGGAAGCTTAATCGCTTATGGCCTATTTTAGTGCGAACAGAAGGCTTCCTAATCAATTATGGTAATCGATTAAGAAGGCTTAATCGATTAAGGTAGTCGATTAAGTTTGAAAAACTAGTCGTTATCGTCTCGATAAAGGGCGTTCACATGTACAGTTCTTAGCAGTGCCCACACGGTTCACTTCTCCACTCTCATCATCAAGCTCACCAGTTCTTGAAGCTTCTTGGAGTAAAGTGTTGCTGCAGTTCCAAGGTCAAGAGGTGTTCCTAAATAAGAAGAAGAAGATAGCTAGGGTTTCGTTTGTGTAAATCTTGTAAATTTTTTTTTGTATTTGCTTCTTTCTTTCTCTTATTGTATTGAGTCTTGTACGAGGTTTCTCCACCTCCAGAGTGTTTCCAAGAAAGAATGTATTCTTAGTGGATATGTGAGTGAAGACTGAATCCTTGGATTAGTCACCTCTTCTTAAGATGGATACAAAGTAAATCCTCTTGTTAGCATTGAGGAGCTTTTGCATCGAATTTTATCTGCTGCAACATCATCAATGACGAAACACGAGAAGCTATTCACACCCCTCCCCCCTCTCCCCTTCTAGCTTTAAAGTGCCCAAACAGTGACAACCTTAGAGGTTAGGAACTAAGTAAATCTCGCTTGTTTTCTGTCTTGTGCTTTATTATTTTGTATTCCACTACGACTAACTTTGTAGAAAGAACGAATGAAAAGAAACAAAGATGGATCGATATTCACCCCCCCCCCCCTCCCTTCCCCCTTCCCCCTTCCTTCTTGATCGCATCGATCTTACATATGAGACATGTGAAAGAGTAAATATTAAACTCGAATCTTGACACAAAAAAATGCTAGAAATGAAAGGTTTTTAATTTAATAGAGTAAATATATAATATATATAATTTAAGTTTAATAATATTAAACATAATAAAAAAATATTAAAAAAGAAAATGACAAGTTGCTTGATATTTATGATTATTTTAAAAAAAAATATGAAGAAATTGAAAGAGATGTGTTGCATATAATACAAATACAATGGTTGAAGTGGAAAAGAGCGTTAGATATTTTTTGTGATTGTAAAATATTTTTAAAACTTAAAAGAAAATTCTACAAAACGATTACTAATCTACTATATTATATGAAATTGAATGTTGAACCATAACTCGAATACATAAGCAGAAGATAAAAGTTGTAGAGATAAGAATGCTAAGGTGGATATGAAACATATAAAAATGGGCAAAATAATAAATAAAAATATTTAAAAAATCAGAATTACACCTATTGATGAAAAACTCCATAAAACATGTTTAAAATGATACGAATATGTATTTAAACAACCAATAAAATCAATAAATCTAATTAGGCAATATGAAACTATGACAGATATACACATCAAATAAGGGAAAAAAGCAACAATAAACTAAGATAAAGTATATTTACATATAAATAATGATGTAGTAGGAGATAAAGCTCAATAAAATAAATTCATATAGCTGACCTCACCTAGTTAGATAAATCAAATAGATAAAGTTTGATTGATTGTTGTATTGATCCATAGAGATTACACCGTTCAAACACAACTAAATATACAATAATTTTAAAGGATTGTTCTTTTCACAGAATCGCATGAAAGTAAACTTGGGGCAGTTGGCAAGAATCTCAATTGCCCTTTCCTGGACAATGCTGAAGCACATTAAGAATTTTTCATCCTGGCATGCCAGCGCTCTATAATTCTGAACCAATTCCACTGGAAGATAAGACCAAGGAACCGCATGGATCCAGCAAAAAGCACCTCTACCAATGCTGTGAAATATGAGCCCTGTGGGGACAACCCAGCTGTAGCTATAGATAGCATACTGCCCTCAAAGTTGCAGGGAATAATAAACCTTGAAGATTTGATGCCATCTAAGGCAGTTTTGGCAACGTCATCGGCTTTCATACCGGGGGAAGATCCTGCGATCAAGTTGGTGACATCTGGCCTCCTCCTGTGTTCTGTATTCAGCAAGTCATGTATGATAGTTATTTTCTAAATCTTGAAAATAGAAGCCAATATCTAGGACAGGATCACAATATCAAAAGAACAGATGAATGAATCAATCAGAGGCTTAGTAACAAGGATGGGAAACACAATTAACAATTTTATCAAAACAATTTCTCAAGTGATCCCACCTCAAAGAAAAGCATAATCAAACAGGTACAAAAGCCCATTTGGAGAAGATTCATAATGTTTCAGAAAATAGATTTCCCATACTTATACTCTTAGATCTGTGCAATCTGATGCTGTTAATAGTGTATTGTTAGTTTAGTTAGCTCTGAGACAACTTTCTATAGATTTAGCTAAAGCCTATATATATATAACATTTAATTAGCTATGAGACAACCCTCTATAGATTTAGCTAAAGCCTATATATATATATATAGGATTAGGAACTTTGAATATGGAATACCTGTCTGTACTCTACTACAATAAACATCTCAACTAAAATGGTAGTTTAGACATTACCAAACAAAATTCCTTAGATTTATATAAAGCAAAATCAAACAGGTAAACCAAGCCACTGAGAGAAGATTCGTAACAATTAGGAACCTAGATTTTGTATCCATGTCCTACTTCTATTCTGAGCAATATCAAACTAGCAATAGTAGAAGTGGTATTCTGCAGCCACAAAAACAGTACTTTATATTTAGTTCATATAGCATGGCTGGATATGTCAAAGACATGCAAAGAATAAAATTAAGAGGATATTCTTTCTTCTTATGTGTAATGGGAGATAAAATTAGGACAAAAAAAATTCCAAGAATGATGGCAAGCAGTTGAAATGGTCTTTTATCTCAGTTAAGGAAACCATCATCAACAGCATATGTAACTCCGGCTCCAAGTTGTCAACAACACAAGAAACTGATTGAGTTAACATGTAGTTTATGATGGTCTGGTCATGTTAGTTTCAACTATTTGGATTGGGTATCTAAATTTGTCCTCGCATTAATAATTTATTCAAATCTATGATAATTTGTTAATTAGAATTTTATTTGGTGTCATTCTACTTGCCACACTTCCAACTCTTATAGATTCAACTTCTCAAATTATAAGCTCTTTTGGTCATCTTTGAATAAGCTCATACCATTCTAACCTATATTCTTTTGTTATATCATCTTTTGGTACTGCATTTAATTGTTCTCAAATAATAGTATTTTGATTCTTTTTTTTTCTAGTTGCCAAACGAAATTTTGCATGTATTTTTTTCCTCAACCAACATATCATGAATCATAACGGCACTTAGCTTTTGACCCAAGCTCATAGAATTTAGACTATATTGCTGCTAGCTATCAAGGCTTGGAATTGGCATTGTTAATTTTTTAATTTGTTCTCAGATTCAAGGCAGCTATGTACAGTATGAGAATGAGGATGGCAGCCAGAACCTGGGGCAGGATCCATACCTTCGGCATAACCCGGTGTCTCTGTGTCTGGAGGAAATATCATAGACACACGGATATTGTCTGAAATTAGCTCATGCTGCAGGGCCTCAGCCAATCCACGAAGTGCGAATTTGCTAGCGGAGTAGGCTGTATAACCATATATACCAACCTAGATCACGGAGCAACAGCACTTCCAAATAAGCAATATATCTCAATCCTAAATTTCAAGTGTCTAATAGCAAGATAAGGACTCAATATATCTCAATGAAAGCAGATAAGCTAAACAGCATAAAGGAAACTAAATTGAAGAACAAATATCACAAAGATTCAAACGTTCTTGGTGTTTTAGTGGGGATCGACTTATCAGCAATACCTGCCCGGCCTGAGACGACATTATGGCTATGGAAGCTGGGAGTCCAGTGGCCTTAACATTCCTCTTCATGGGGGGCAGCGCAGCCTTGATGAGGTGGAACGTGCCCATAAGATTGACCTCCACCATGAACCTCACCTCCTCCAGGTCCTGCTTATCGAGCTCCTGCGGCGAGAACACCCCGTGGTTACACACCAGTACGTCGACGGGACCGGAGGCCTCCAAGGCCTTGGCGACGGCGTCCGCATCCCGCACGTCGGCGCTGAAAGTGGCGACCTCGACGCCGGTGGCGAGGCGGATGCCGTCGCGGGCCTCCTGGAGGCGGGCAGCACCGCGGGCGAGGATGGAGACGCGGGCGCCCTCGACAGCGGCCTGGCGGGCTAGGGCGAGGCCGATCCCGCTGGAGCCTCCGGTGATGAAGACGTGGCGGCCTTTGATGGGGACGTGCACAGGGTGGGGACGGACCAGGAAGGCGAGGGCAGCGGCCAAGGCGAGGAAAGGAACGAAGAAGAGGAGAAGGAGAAGAAGAAGATACCCCATGGGTGATCGGATGGCGCCCTGACGCAGACGACGAGGAAGGAATTAAATAACAGAAAGACGCCGGCGTTGTTGGGGATCTCGCCTTCGCCTTTGCCTTCGCCGTTTTGCCGTCCGTTAGATGGCGTTCATTTCGTTTTAATTAATCAGCGTTTTAAGTAGGTTTTCAATATTAAATATTTCTAGTAGTTAAATTTTGTAATTCCAACAATACATATCACATTTTTATTATTTCTACTAGGTTTTCTATATTAACTACTCATTCATGTCGCCTATTTTTAATTCACATTTTTCTTCAGTGGTGTAATAAATCTGGGATATTGAACCTTCCATTGTAAGCACTTTCATATTTATTCTAGAGCGGGTGAGATACTTTTATGAGACCAATCAATTATTCCTCAGATTAGTTAGTCCAAAATATTAGATATCTAGTGTTAGTTAAAAAATAATAATTAACTACTATAGATAGTCGAGTGCATTAGTTAAATTTTAACTTTATCATATTAGATTTGTAATCAATAGTCGACTGACTATTGATAATTCATCTTAACTATTAAATTTTATATAGGACCATTACATAATTCACTATATCAATTATAAAACTCACAATTTTTTATTTATGCTATAAAATCCATGTAAGGGTGTAATTATTCAAGATGATGTAAAAGTGTAACCTTGATTTGGAGTATTTCTAAGACACCTAAGGTTATCAAAAAGTTTTGATCGTTATACTTTTTGGAAGACTCCTAAGTGTAACCATGTTCTTAAATCTAGATTCGATTGCCTAAATTGAAAAAAAAAAAAAAATTTAAAAATTTTCACAACCTTAAGATAATTTGGCACAAGCTCATTAAAGAGACTGTGTTTGTCATACTCATCAACGCTACCCAATGATTTCTAAGACTCCTCTACTTTAAACCATGTCAAGATTTTAAAATTACATGGTGGGGAAAGCTCTAGAAATCTAATAATCACTTAAAATCAAGATCATCACACTCTAATTAGGAATCTTGTAAGTGTAATCATACTCTAATACTTAAATTCCATAATCTAAATTGAGATATGTAAATTTCTAAAATATTCATAACCTTGAGATAATTATCTGCGAGATTTAACCAAAACTCACTAATAACGAGACAATATTCTGAATTTCAAAATTTTGACATGATTTGGATTAGGGAAGTCCTAGGAACTTTTTGGTGTTGGTGAGTAAGTATAACAGAGACCTAAAGTCTTTAATGAGTTTATGTCAAATTATCTTAAAGTTATGAAGATTTTAAAAGCTCACATTTCTCAATTTAAACTATGAAATTAATTCTGATGACATAGTTACACTCAGGAGACTTCTAGAATTATAATGGCCCTGATTTGAAATGATTCTGAGATTCTTAAGCTCACAATGAGTTTTAGCCAAAAGTCGTTGATGACCCTACAATCTTTAAAATTTAAAAATCTTGATGGATCTAAACTAAGAGAGTCTTAGGAACCATTTGGTGGTATTGATGAATAAGTATGACAAGCCTAGACCCTTTAATGAGCTTGTGTCAAATTGTCTTAAAATTACATATACTTCCAAAATTTACATCTCTCAATTTAGATTATGAAATCTAGGTTTGAGAGCATGATTATACTCAGAAGGCTCCCAAGAATGTAATAGTTCTGATTTGAAATGATTCAAAGATACCAAAAGTTATCAGGGAGTTTTGGCCAAAAATTGTTGATGCCTCTTTAGTATTCAAAATGTTGACATGGTATGAACTAGAGGAATCTTAAGAACCTTTAGTGTTGGTGAGTAAGTATGACAAACATAGGTCATTTAATGAACTTGTGTCAAATAATCTTAAGTTTGTAAATATTTTTAAAATTCACATATCTCAAGTTATGCTATGGAATCAAGGTTTGAGGATGTCCTTATTGATGCAAAACAGTAGAGCCTAGAGTTTTCGGATTGTTTTGATCGGTGATCATGAGCGAGTAAGCTTTGAGAGGTCAAACTCTTGACTTGAGTTGAATTACAAGGCCCATAATATATCAAATTGAAGTTCGTTCAAAGGTCTATATTTGTTATTAGGTTTACTTTAATGATCCAGTTTTAGGCACACAAAAATATCGTTTAAAGCATTTCAAAGGCTCAACTGAATTTTAATACTTTTCTTGGTTATTTTCATCTTTTGCGGAGTTAGTGTTTTAAAACTATTTAAACTATTTATTTAATTGATTTTAGGATTGTCTTTGATCATCAATAATCTTTTTTGTCATTCCTTTTCCCATAACTATGTTTTTATGCCTATTTCTTGGTATTTTATTAAATCAATAAGTCTTTAGAAGATTATTTTTTATGGTCATATTAAAACAATTGACTCATGGTTTCCGCTACATCAATTATAACAAGAGACTCACAAAAAAGTAATGGTCTTGATTTAAAGTGATTAAGAGGTTCCTAAGACCATCAGTGAATTCTAACTAAAATTTGCTTATGATCCTACATTGTTTAGAATTTTAAAATCTTTACATGGTTTAAATTAGGGGAGTATTAGGAACTCTTGTGATGTTGGTAAGTAAGTATGACAATCTTGGACTCTTTCATGAGTTGGTATCAAATTGTCTCAAGGTTTTAAAAATTTAAAAACTCGCATCTCTCAATTTAAGTTGCAGAATATAAATATGAGGGATTGGTTATACTCAGGAGGGTTCTAGGTGTATAATGATTTTGAATTGAAGTGATTTTTAGGTTTTAAAGGTCATTAGTGAGTTTTGGACATCTCAAAAATACTTCAAATCAAGTTCATTGCATTCCTTACATTATCCTGAGTGTAGTCAAGTTCTCATACATGGATTTCATAGCATAAACATAGAGTTATAGGTTTTTGAAATTGACATAACAACCTATGTGTTGGAACCCCGTGGTAGTTTTAATGTGATCAACTAGGTTAAATTAGGTCATGTTGTAAACTACTGAATAAAATAGTAATTAAATAATAAGGTTTAATGGGCTAATAGCCTTAATGGAATTTTTAGAAATTTTTAGAAATTTTTCTGGAATTAATCGGAGCTCGTGCGACGTATTTTGAGAGGATGTATTCATAGGCTCGAGGAAAGCCTGTTTGGAATATCCAAAGATAGGAGTTGATTGAGGAATAAACTTAGGTCTTGATTTATCGAAACCTAAGTTCTAAATATAAATAGCTCCTCCCCTAAGCTCTCGACGCCAAACCCCTTGCCCTTGGTCATGCCCTAGCTTCCCCTCCCCTACGGCGCCGAGCTTCCCCTTTTCCTCCTCACTACCGCCCGACGTCGCTCCCTCCTCCTTTGTCGGTTCTCTTCTCTCCCAGCCATCGCCAGTCTTCTTCTCCGCCAAGCCACAACCGGCGAACTCTCCTTGGTCCGAGGCCATTGCCGCGCCGCACCCCACCGATTGGCCATCATCGAGTCATCTCTACACACAACGACAACCGGGCTGTCCTTGCGCACGACGGTCACCAAGATTCCTCTACGCGATCTTCCAATGCCAGCGGTGAGCATTAGCTTCGTCGTTGACAGGCGCCTCTGTTGTCAGCCCAACTCATTAACGTCGCGACTGATCTCAGCCTTGTTGTGCTCGAATATCATCGTCAAGGGAAGGGAATGAGTTGTTAGCTACCGTGATCGATCTCGGTATCTGTCAATATACTTGCCCTTTAATGTTTTTGCCTCCTTGATTTCTTCTTATCAAATCAATTGTGTTAAGTGTTCCTATGGATTGTTGTGATGTACCCTTGTTGCAGTCCAGGCTTGATCAAAGTTGGATGTTGTTTCAAATACGACCCAATGGATTTAGAACAGACACCTTAAGTTGGGATATGGAATCAAGAAGCGGAGGTATTAAAGCTAAGCTATGTGAGCCTAAATTTGAAAACCTTATTAGTGTATATTTTATCCATGGTTCCTCTATATTTAGTGGGTATATAATCTCGTAGAGGATGGTTGGAGAATTGGATAAAGAATTGATCTGTTGGTTAAAGATAAATGTAGTATCCGATCTATTTTATAGGTTGGACTAATTGGCGTTGTAACGACCCGCCTTCTACCACTAGGCTGTAAGGCTGATCGTCACATTATGCTGTGCTAAACTATTCCCTGACCATTTAGTAAGTCTAGATGCGGAAGCTGTACTAATTAAAATTTCACTAAAATAATGACATTTCTTGGTTCTATACATGCTAAGGAAGGTAACTAACTACTCATAACATGTCTTACCTTCCCCATGGCCAAGGAACTGGACTTAGACACTTCCATGCTGATACCAGACCTCCCAATCGATCCACGGATCGATTGGAATAGTCGGATCGATCCAGTGATCGATCCAGCCGGCAATTGTATGCGGGACATAAGTTGGATCGATCCAGTGATCGATCCAGCATGCTACTGTGGCCGGGACGATAATTTGGATCGATCGGCTGATCGATCCAGGTTGATCAATCGATCCAGTGATCGATCCCAGGGCTCTCTGTTCGCGACTGAAATGGTTGGATCGATCGGCTGATCGATCCAAAGGCCTACTGTTCGCGGAGTAGATTGCCCAATCGATCAGCTGATCGATTGGAAACCCTCGAATCGATCAGCTGATCGATTTGAGTTACTGATTTCGTGCCAAATGTCTGATTTCAGCACTGTTTCGTGCCTCAACCACATTACAAGTCCTAAAATGACTAAGAAACACTCTAATGACAACAACTAACATTCTAACAACATAAAAGAGGTGTTCTAAGCATAATAAAGTGCATGGTTAACTAATTCGTAATGAATAACATACTAAAGTGCAAGATGATAAAAAGAAACATTGAAAAGTTCTAATGTTTGAAATAAAGCTTGCTAAGGTTCCCTAAGATCTTCTTCCAGGTTCCATCCACACACATCCTTATCAATGCATTGACCTCCACCTCCGCTAGTCCATCTTTCCTTTTCCTTTATCTGCAATATAAGGAAAAATAGAATCTGTAAGCTTAAAGCTTAGTAAGAAACCATCTACCTCACAAAATCATGCATTCGATGCGGTATGCTTTTAAATCATGCTATTTGAAAATATGCACTGAACTTACTAAGACATGGTATACTGAAATCATAAGGCATAACATATAAGCATGGCATAAGCACTGAATCATGGCAAAGCAACCCAAAGAACACTGAACTGAATATAGGCTAAACTAACTGAAACTGAATCTGTAACTGGAAACAAACTCAACTAGCATAACTGATTTTGAGTTTTGAAATTTAATACGTAATAAGTGAAAATACTAAACATGCTGTTGGGCGGTGCGCGCATCCCTACTAGACCCGGGGTTGCAAGTCCCGAATTTAGCAGGGTTGTCTAGGCTATCTGAACCTAGGGACGACTGTGGGAGTCCAACCCAATGGATATCTAATCCAGTACAGTGCCACTGAAAATAAAATACTGATATCCATAGCTAACTGATATAACATGCTGTTTCTAGGTTATCTGAACCTAGAGCTAGGTTATCTGAACCTAGAGGCGACTGTGGGAGCCCACCCATTGGACCGTAGTCCCATAAAACTGAACTAAACTAATGTGCTGGTTTAAATGCCTCTAATGCCTTTAATTGAGCTATTAAACATAACTGAGGTGGTATTTAGCTACACTAACATTTTACCGAACACTTGGTGTGCTTCAACTCTCTCCTCTAATAGGGAGATCACCTCTAGGCACCCGACAACGTCTAGAATCTCCAACTAAAGGAGAACGACGTGTCCGGCCCGTCCAGAGGTGTTCAACTAAATCCCTAAATCCTCGAGGAGGGTTTAACATACCCTATGTGCCGGAAAAACCTGCATATAGCTAAAACTAATGCATAGGAAACCAACCGGAGCTATTATACTGCAGGTGAGGGGTTTCTTACCTCGTACGCTAATTTTCTTACAATTCCTTTCGCTAGAATTCCGGTGGAGATGACCTTCTCGACGATCCGATCACGTCTTCGCGTTCCTCTCGCGGAGAAGAACCTCTTTCGTGTTGGAGTCGTCGCCGGAAGATGACCCGATGGTCCTTGGGCTTGGGCGCCGAGAGAGGAGGAAGAGGAGGTGTGGGCGGCGGTGAAGTTTTGGAAGAGGAATAGGTCACGGTGAAAATAAAACCCAATAACTCTTCACCCTATTAATCTTCCTATTTAAATCAAGTGATTAATTCAGCCAACCCAACTATAAATGTACCTGATTCCCTTTCCTTTCAGCACGGCCCTGCTGGGTTCAACCGGTTACTGACATTATCCCGAAACCATAGGTCTCGGGTTCGATTCCCGCCTAAGCTATTTTGCGGTTCTAATTATTTTTGTTACTTCCGCTACTCGGAAAATTCCGGAAAAATATCTAAAAATTCCAGAAAAATCATACTATATTTCTAAAACAGTTTTGAGAATTTTCGGGCTTTACAATCCCCCATACCTTATAAAAGTTCATCCCCGAACTTAAAACAATTCTGGGTACTTCTGTCTCATGCTGGCCTCTGTCTCCCAAGTCGCCTCTGCTGTTGTGTGATTTTGCCAGCTGACTTTGACTAATGGTACTTCCTTGTTCCGTAATTTCTTTACTGCTCGGTCTATTATCTGAATAGGCCGACTGTCATAGCTGAGATCATCACGGACCTGTACCAACTGGGGCTCAATCACCTGGGTGGCGTCTGGGATATGCTTCTTCAGCATGGAGACATGAAATACGTTGTGGACGGCTGACATCTCCTGAGGTAGCTCTAGCTCATATGCTACCTTGCCCACTCTCTTCGTGATAGGGTATGGTCCCACATCCGGGAGCTAGCTTGCCCTTCTTCCCAAAGCACATGACTCCTTCATGGGAGCTACTCTAAGGAAACCTGATCCCCAAAACTCTAGGGGTCTGCGTCGTGTATCGGCATAGCTTTTACGGCTCACTGTGTCTCTATCCTCTGGCGATCTGTATGGGCTGTGGTATCGCCACTAGATCATCTGAAGCTCTAGCTCCTTCATTCACCACTCTCATACCAGCAGTTTGTGATCTGCACCTCCGCCCATAGAGTGCCTCATAAGGTGCCATGCCGATAGTGGCACGATAGCTGTTGTATGCAAATTCCGCTAAGCTCGGATATTTGCACCAACTTCCTTGAAGTCTAGGGGCTGCGGAGCATATCTTGAGTACGATTTACTCGCTCACGTCGACCATCATGCGAGGATGGAAGGCATCTTGAATTTCAATTTGGTGCCAAATCTTGATGTACACACTCCCAGTGTGATGTGAATCTGTAGTCTCATGCGAAATGATGGTTCGTGGGACTCCATGTAGTCTAACGATCTCCGAGATACAACTGAGCTAGCTTCTCCATGGAGTAGGATATCTTGATAGCTAAAAGTGGGCTGATTTAGTCAACCTGTCGACTATTACCCGGATGGCATCAAAACCATTTGTGGTTACGGGTAGCCCCACTATAAAGTCCATCGAGATATCCTCCCACTTCCATTCTGGAATCTGTATAGCTGCAGAACTCCTCCTAGTCGCTGATGTTCCGCCTTGACCCTCTGACGTGAGGCGGATGCTAACATATCTGGCGATGTCTCGCTTCATCCGGGCCACCAAAACGTTTCTTGGTCTTGATACATTTTAGTGGAGCCTGGATGCATTGCATAAGGGTCCTGTGAGCCTCATCTAAAATCTGTCTCCGTAGCTCCTCCCGATCTGGAACAGTCTATCACCAAAATACAACACCCGCTATCGGACACTCAATTCTCTACTTTCGATTACATAGGCCCTTGCTTGATTTTCGAATTTGGGGTCCTGGTCTGGTGAGAATATCACCAAGCAAGGTAGACTCTAAGGTCATAGTAGAGAGCTGTCCGACGATGAGTTCGAGACCAAAATCCGCGATCTCCTGCAGGGGTGGTGACATGGCTGCTAGAGATAATAAGGTAGCGCTGGATTTCCTGCTAAGTGCATCTGCTACCCTATTGGCTTTCCCTGGGTGGTAAAGGATGTCTATGTCATAATCTTTGACTAGCTCTAGCCACCTGCGCTGTCGCATATTCAGATCCTTCTGAGTGAAGAAGTACTTCAGACTCTGATGATCTGTATACACTCTGCACTGAGCTCCATACAAATAATGTCTCCAAATTTTGAGAGCGAACACTACTGCTGCAAGCTCAAGATCATGAGTAGGGTAGTTCTTCTCATAATCCTTGAGTTGTCTGGAGGCATAGGCGATTACCTTGCCATCTTACATCAGCACTGCTCCTAATCCCGATTTAGAGGCGTCACTATATATATCGAAGTTGTCTATATTTTCTAGCAGTGTCAGAATAGGTGCACTAGTCAATCTCCTCTTGAGTTCGCTGAAGCTGTTCTCACAGTCCTCTGTCCACTGAAATTTCTTGTTCTTCCTGGTGAGAGCTGTCAGTGGGGAGGCTATCCTGGAGAAGTCCTCTACAAACTTTCTGTAATATCCTGCTAATCCCAGAAAGCTCCTGATCTCGCTGGCGTTCCTAGGTCTCCTCCAGTTACTTACTGCTTCTATCTTGCTGGGATCTACCATAATATCATCCTTTGAGATTACGTGACCCAGGAAGGACACCTGATTTAGCCAAAACTCACATTTCGTGAACTTGGCGTATAGCTGGTTCTGCTGAAGGGTCTGCAATACTAGTTTCAGGTGCTCTGAGTGTTCTTCCTGAGTTCCTGAGTAGATAAGAATGTCATCGATAAACACAATAACAAACTTATCTAAATACTCCCTGAATACCCTGTTCATGAGATCCATGAATGTAGCTGGAGCATTTGTCACGCCAAAAGGCATGACTACGAACTCGTAATGTCCGTATCTGGTCCTGAATGCTGTCTTCGATATATCACCCTCCTTGACTCTGACTTGGTGATATCCTGATCTGAGGTCAATTTTTGAGAACACTGCTGCTCCCTTTAACTGGTCGAACAGGTCATCTATTCTGGGAAGAGGATACCTGTTCTTGATCGTGACTTGATTCAGTGCTCTATAGTCTATACATAGTCGCATGCTTCCATCCTTCTTCTTCACGAATAGCACAGGCGCTCCCCATGGTGAGTGACTAGGGCGTATGAAGCCCTTGTCAAGTAGCTCCTGTAATTGTTCCTTCAGTTCTGCTGGAGCCATGCGGTAGGGCGCTTTGGATATAGGATTGGTGCCGGAAAGAGCTCTATCTCAAATTCAATCTCCAGGTGCTAGGCTCGTAACTCTTGAGGGAAGATGGCTGGGTAGTCACATACAACTCGGACCTCTGCTGGTTGTTGGTCCCTGGGTGGTATTGACTACATGTGCTAGGTACCCGCACATCCCGAATCCATCAACTACTTCATTGTGAGAGAATCTTTTCTCTTTGGTTCTCCGATGTACTCGACTGTGCTTCTACTTGGGTTGGAATCCATTTACGGCACTCTATGGAAGCACCGTATTTGATCGAAAGTCCATCCCAAGGATGACGTCGTGGTCGATCATTTCGAGGGGATCGGATCACAAAGAGTTCCACATCGCTATAATGACTGCCCGCTCGAGCGATCGTGGATGCCATGACCTCTCCCGAAGGTAGTGCCATCTGACCACCGAGTACCTCTGGGGTATTTCTAATTTCTCGGAACACCCAGGCTATATATGAATGGGTTGTCGATGATCAAATAGAACAGTGCACTATCTTGAAAAATGCTAATCGACTGTGATTGTCGAGGCATTTGCTACGTCCTCCTTGTGAGTGAGTAAATCCTCGCGTTCGCCATAGCTGGAGGGGCTTCTAATCGTCCTGGCGATAAGTGGACCTTCTAGGCGTCTGCATCGATGTAATCGAGGTGACCGCGCTGCATATTGGATCTGTGGTGAGGAATACGGTCTTGTTCGGCACCGCTTGGCCATGTGCCCTTCTTGTCCACATTCAAAGCATCCTCGTGTGCCCTTGCGACAAACCCCGGGTGGAATTTCCCACAAGTGGCACACTTTGGATAACTGGGACGCTTGCTAGATGGTCCTCCTTTGGAGTCACTCCACGCTTGCCGTTGGAGTTCCCTTTCCAGTTAGAGCTGTGGCTTTTTGAGTGTGAGAGTTCCCTTGGCCTTGGACTCGAGGAGGCTTGCTTTGCTTCATGCGGTAATGCTCGTGGTCAAGGCACGCTCACTAACTCCTCGTGGTTTGTGGCCTATATATGCCACCAGCCATATCTCCGGCCTCGGCATCTTGAGCATCAACTGGACTCGTTTCTTTGTGCCGACTAGCTCTGGGCACAGACGAGCCAACTGTTGAATTTCTTCACGGCTTCCTCAGCTGATATTGCCCTAGCGAAACTCGGTGAACTCGTCATAGTGGAGGTTTGTAACCCGCATATAAAGAATTCCTCGAAGAACTCCTTCTCAAGTCGCCCATGTCATCTTCACTGGGCGCTTGCTCGATTCTTTCCCACCACATGCGTCCCTGTCAGGCGAAGGAGGCACACTTCACCTTCTCGTGTTAGGCCAGTCCAGAAGCTCCATCGTGTTTTGAACCAGGCTTGTGCATCCCATGGTTCACTAGCGCTGAGAAGTTCTCTGGTTTGACTCACTGCCACTGGATCGAGATAGGCTTCCTTTCTTGGCTCAACTGCTGGGACTGCTGGTGTTGGTCTGGTGCTGGCGTTGGTGGTGGTGGAACCTCTAAGACTTCTAGAGTCGTCGGGTTCGGTTCCGGTACTCTGCACATTAGCCTTTAAGGTGGCTATTTCTGTTCATTGTTTGCTGGCGAGCTACCGTCTTGTAAGGTCCGGAGGAGGCACTGCACGCCTCTTCTTGGAGCTCAGTTTTTAGTGCCCTTCTAGCTGGGCGTCCTCGTGCCATTTCAAAAGACATAGAGAACACAGGTATAACTAACACTATCACGGTTATCTAACTACTGATATCATGGTTAAACTATCACATGCTAACAAGCAGTAGGTATATAAACATGAGCTGTAATAATAAACAAGAAGCATAAATAAAGTAGAGGTGTTCTTACTTGGAAGCTGTAGGTACAATGCTGATATGTGTGTAGGAAGTATGGAACACCGCTCTGATACCACTCTGTAACGACCCGCCTTCTACCACTAGGCTGTAAGGCTGATCGTCACATTATGCTGTGCTAAACTATTCCCTGACCATTTAGTAAGTCTAGATGCGGAAGCTGTACTAATTAAAATTTCACTAAAACACTGACATTTCTTGGTTCTATACATGCTAAGGAAGGTAACTAACTACTCATAACATGTCTTACCTTCCCCATGGCCAAGGAACCTGCTGATACGACCTTGCTATCAGACCTCCCAATCGATCCACGGATCGATTGGAATAATCGGATCGATCCAGTGATCGGCTATTGTATGCGGGACATAAGTTGGATCGATCCGGTGATCGATCCAGCATGCTGTGGTCGGGCGATAATTTGGATCGATCGGTGATCGATCCAGTTGATCAATCGATCCGATGATCGATCCGAGGGCTCTCCGTGATGAAATGGTTGGATCAATCGGTGATCGATCCAAAGGCCTCTTGTTGCGGGCGGTGCCCAATCGATCGGTGATCGATTGAAACCCTCGAATCGATCAGTGATCGATTCGAGCGATTCTTTGCAAATGTCTGATTTCAGCACTGTTTCGTGCCTCAACCACATTACAAGTACCAAAATGACTAAGAAACACTCTAATGACAACAACTAACATTCTAACAACATAAAAGAGGTGTTCTAAGTATAATAAAGTGCATGGTTAACTAATTCGTAATGAATAACATACTAAAGTGCAAGATGATAAAAAGAAACACTGAAAAGTTCTAATGTTTGAAATAAAGCTTGCTAAGGTTCCCTAAGATCTTCTTCCAGGTTCCATCCACACACATCCTTATCAATGCATTGACCTCCAGCCTCCGCTAGTCCATCTTTCCTTTTCCTTTATCTGCAGTATAAGGAAAAATAGAATCTGTAAGCTTAAAGCTTAGTAAGAAACCATCTACCTCACAAAATCATGCATTCGATGCAGTATGCTTTTAAATCATGCTATTTGAAAATATGCACTGAACTTACTAAGACATGGTATACTGAAATCATAAGGCATAACATATAAGCATGGCATAAGCACTGAATCATGGCAAAGCAACCCAAAGAACACTGAACTGAATATAGGCTAAACTAACTGAACTGAATCAGAATGGAAACAAACTCAACTAGCATAACTGATTTTGAGTTTTGAAATTTAATACGTAATAAGTGAAAATACTAAACATCTTGTTGGCGCATCCCTACTAGACCGGGGTTGCAAGTCCGAATTTAGCAGGGTTGTCTAGGCTATCTGAACCTAGGGACGACTGTGGAGTCAACCCAATGGATATCTAATCGATACAGTGCCACTGAGAAAATAAAATACCATAGCTAAGCTATACTTATATTGCTTTTCTAGGTTATCGAACCTAGAGCTAGGTTATCTGAACCTAGAGGCGTGTGGAGCCCACCCATTGGACCGTAGTCCCAAAACTGAACTAAACTAATGTGCTGGTTTAAATGCCTCTAATGCCTTTAATTGAGCTATTAAACATAACTGAGGTGGTATTTAGCTACACTAACATTTTACCGAACACTTGGTGTGCTTCAACTCTCTCCTCTAATAGGAAGATCACCTCTAGGCATCCGACAACGTCTAGAATCTCCAACTAAAGGAGAACGACGTGTCCGGCCCGTCCAGAGGTGTTCAACTAAATCCCTAAATCCTCGAGGAGGGTTTAACATACCCTATGTGCCGGAAAAACCTGCATATAGCTAAAACTAATGCATAGGAAACCAACCGGAGCTATTATACTGCAGGTGAGGGGTTTCTTACCTCATACGCTAATTTTCTTACAATTCCTTTCGCTAGAATTCCGGTGGAGATGACCTTCTCGACGATCCGATCACGTCTTCGCGTTCCTCTCGCGGAGAAGAACCTCTTTCGTGTTGGAGTCGTCGCCGGAAGATGACCCGATGGTCCTTGGGCTTGGGCGCCGAGAGAGGAGGAAGAGGAGGTGTGGGCGGCGGTGAAGTTTTGGAAGAGGAATAGGTCACGGTGAAAATAAAACCCAATAACTCTTCACCCTATTAATCTTCCTATTTAAATCAAGTGATTAATTCAGCCAACCCAACTATAAATGTACCTGATTCCCTTTCCTTTCAGCACGGCCCTGCTGGGTTCAACCGGTTACTGATATTATCCCGAAACCATAGGTCTCGGGTTCGATTCCCGCCTAAGCTATTTTGCGGTTCTAATTATTTTTGTTACTTCCGCTACTCGGAAAATTCCGGAAAAAAATATCTAAAAATTCCAGAAAAATCATACTATATTTCTAAAATAGTTTTGAGAATTTTCGGGCTTTACAGGCGTTACCTAATCAATTTAGGATTTGGATTTGCTACTTGATGTATGGTAGAACCTTGTTATGATATGTATTCTATATTGTAGGGTTTGATTTCAGATTTTCTATAATGGTTGGGTTAATCAGTTGGTAGGTTGATTTCAATAATTTCATGAGCATTAATAGAAAATCATTAGATTGTTATTATGATAAGTGGTGATGGGTTATGAATGAGATTAATTCTCAAATTTAATGGATTCAACGATTAGAAAGATTAGAGGAAGTAGACATATCTATTTAGGTTTGGGATTTAGTTTAGCAAGTAAATGTCATATGCAATTAGTTAAACTGTACATTACGTGATTTATAGGACCGTAATTCGAGACGAGCACTTCGACGTGGAGATTGTTTAGCTTGGTCTACATTTAAGGCGGGTACTTCTTACTTTGATTCTTTAGTTCTTTGAACTTAGTGCGTGAGCTATTTTGGATAAGAACTACTTTACCTTGATTCCACTCGTAATTTTTCCTGTGCTTGATACTTCCACACAAAAACTTTGAGATATTCGTTTTTATATCCATACAGTCTCCTGTTGCTATCAATGATATTTAGCAGATACTAGATACCAACCTTGTATGTTTTGCTTGTTGTTTACTTATGTACCGTATTTAGCATGCTGGCTTCATGTAGCATACCTTATACTTGATTTTAGCTTATGTTTATATGATGATCGCTGCATTGTACGCATCATGTCATTGCATGCATGCAGGCGACCACTTCTTCCTTGTGGGGGAGTGAGCCGTCGGGCCGCGCCGCACACTCGGCCACTCATGGGTAGTGGTAGTTGGAGGAGATATCGCTTTCCTGTCGTGCCGCACTCGGCCACTCATGGGTAGCGGTAGATGGAGTTGTGAGCAACAGGGATCCCTTTCGCTTGGTAACTAGATAGTTACTTAGCACCTGTCCATCCGGTCACTCGAGAGGAGTGGCGGCCTTTGGGTGGTACAGTTGTCATCGATCCGACCTCTCAACCATACAGGGGTCGTGGTGCAGAGAGGTGGGCGGGGTGACCATCCGTGCATACGCTGTTATCATTATATCTGCTGATGCTGTTGTTACTAGCTTATGTTGTTGTTACTTGCTTCTGCTGCTGGTACTAGTTTATGTGGTTGTTGCTTACTTATGTTGAGATATACACTCGTTGTAGGGGTTTAGACTCTGGTTTATTTATTGGTAAAATGGATACATTTCACTTGTTACCTCTGTAGTTATAAGTAGTATTGTAGCAGGTTAGTATTACTTTCGACCTTCTCTTACTAGCCTAGGATATGGTTTCAGGTATGAGTATTTATCATGATTCTGTTTTAGTATCTACTATTCCTCTTATAAGACTGTATACTCTTGGCTCACTTTTTAGTTGTATTTTATGTTCATGCACTATCTTTCCTTTACCCGCTGAGTTTCAATACTCACCACCCCACAAAATGGTTTTCTTTCGCTAGGTAGCAGTAGATGATTCAGGGATGCTTGGAGAGATGCCGGCTGCTAGTCCTGGGTCCTACGTCACACTCGATGATAGTTTTCTATTTGGTTTTGTTATTGTTTTGGATGGTATGTTGATTCTGTGTATTTTACTTTTCAATCAGTCGATGTGAGTTTTGGAGTCAAGTCTGGTGATTGCAGGTATTTTTGTTAGTGTCGTTGTTGGTCTTACGTTCGTATTGTTTTGTGTTTTCTGCTGTGCATGTTTACTTGCAGTCGTGTAGGCTTATTAAACTGCCTGGTTGTGTTTATTTTGTTCTAGCCGAGTGGGCTGATGATATAAACTGTGTGGTTGTGTATATGTTCCAGCCGTATGTGGCTGATGTATATTTTGTATGTAGTAATGCTTCAGATTGTCACCCGTACAGGGGAGATGCTGCTGGATTTTTGTCTGGCAGGACTCTTTTGGGGGCGTGACAATTTTATGGTATCAAAGTCGTTTCGATCTTGTTTCGATTTATGATTATTTTCGAGTTAATCTGATACCAATTTTTGGTATCAGAGCGGCTTTACAATGCCTATTTCAGTGTTCGATTTTTCTTTATGTATCTTGATTTTCCAATGTGACTTTTCGGGCTTTAGGACGAGGCAGCGGCAGGATATCTCCAAGCTATAGGAGGTATGTTTGTAAATGTTTATCATACATATTTATTAGTACTTGGGTAGTTGTTTATACCATGTGTACTTGTTTTGTTGTTTGTACTATGTGTTTATGTCATGCATGATTTGTGTTGTGTCAGTCATTGGTTAGATCAGATGTGGTGATATGTTGTCTGTTGATGATCTATCAGCGGATATTAGACTTGATGGTCTATGATTTAGTCTTTGAGGATGATAGTAACTTAAAGAGTATAATGCCTTGATATTTATGGAGTTGGTGATTTTAGTTGAAGATTAGATTACAGATTTTGTGCCAGTGATCTTATTTTTGGGTATGTTTGTTGTACAGACATGAGGAGTCCTTGATATTGCTATTTAGGTTTATAGTTCCCTAGATATTTTTATGGACCCGATGTATAGATTATCGATTTACTCTCATTAGCTTGATCAGTAGGAGACCGACTTACTCTTTCATAGGTCTAAGGTTCCCTATATATATAGCAATTATGGAAAGGGAAAATGCAGAGGATGATATTATGAACTTTGAAGTTTGATTCTCTGTGTGTTAACAAGTGAAGGCAGAATATCAGAGTGGCGCAGTGGAAGCAAGATGAGTCCATAACCCACAGAAGCATCCTTTTCGGTTAAGGATTTGATCATGATACTATAATGGACTAGGATATGAGTATGTTGTTTGGTTGTTACTCTAATATAAGGATCCCTGAGTTGAGAAATAAATTTGGGGACCAAATTTTTTTTTAGTAGGGGAGAATGTAAAATACTGAATAAAATAGTAATTAAACAATAAGGTTTAATGGGCTAATAACCTTAATGGAATTTTTAGAAATTTTTCTGGAATTAATCGGAGCTCGTGCGACGTATTTTGAGGGGATGCATTCATAGGCTCGAGGAAAGCCTGTTTGGAATACCCAAAGATAGGAGTTGATTGAGGAATAAACTTAGGTCTTGATTTATCGAAACCTAAGTTCTAAATATAAATAGCTCCTCCCCTAAGCTCTCGGCGCCAAACACCTTGCCCTTGGTCGTGCCCTAGCTTCCCCTCCCCTACGGCGCCGAGCTTCCCCTTTACCTCCTCACCGTCGCCCGACGTCGCTCCCTCCTCCTCTGTCGGTTCTCATCTCTCCCAGCCATCGCCGGTCTTCTTCTTCGCCAAGCCACAACCGGCGATCTCTCCTTGGTCCAAGGTCGTTGCTGCGCCGCACCCCACCGATTGGCCATCATCGAGTCATCTCTACACACGACGACAACCGGGTTGTCCTTGCGCACGACGATCACCAAGATTCCTCTACCCTATATTCCTATGCCAGCGGTGAGCATTAGCTTCGTCGTTGCCAGGCGCCTCTGTTGTCAGCCCAACTCATTGACGCCACAACTGATCTCAGCCTTGTTGCACTCTAGTGTCACCGTCAAGGGAAGGGAATGAGTTGTTAGCTACCGTGACCGATCTCGGTATCTGTCAGTATACTTGCCCTTTAATGTTTTTGCCTCCTTGATTTCTTCTTATCAAATCAATTGTGTTAAGTGTTCCTTTGGATTGTTGTGATGTACCCTTGTTGCAGTCCAGGGTTGATCAGAGTTGGATGTTGTTTCCAATACGACCCAATGGATTTAGAACGGACACCTTAAGTTGGGATATGGAATCAAGAAGCGGAGGTATTAAAGCTAAGCTATGTGAGTCTGAATTTGAAAACCTTATTAGTGTATATTTTATCTATGGTTTCTCTATATTTAGTGGGTATATAATCTCGTAGAGGATGGTTGGAGAATTGGATAAAGAATTGATCTGTTGGTAAAGATAAATGTAGTATCCGATCTATTTTATAGGTTGGACTAATTGGCGTTACCTAATCAATTTAGGATTTGGATTTGCTACTTGATGTATGGTAGAACCTTGTTATAATATGTATTCTATATTGTAGGGTTTGATTTCAGATTTTCTATGATGGTTGGGTTAATCAGTTGGTAGGTTGATTTCAATAATTTCATGAGCATTAATAGAAAATCATTAGATTGTTATTATGATAAGTGGTGATGGGTTATGAATGAAATTAATTCTCAAATTTAATGGATTCAACGATTAGAAAGATTAGAGGAAGTAGACATATCTATTTAGGTTTGGGATTTAGTTTAGCTAGTAAATGTCATATGCAATTAGTTAAACTATACATTACGTGATTTACAGGACCGTAATTCGAGACGAGCACTTCGACGTGGAGATTGTTTAGCTCGGTCTACATTTAAGGCGGGTACTTCTTACATTTATTCTTTAGTTCTTTGAACTTAGTGCGTGAGCTATTTTGGATAAGAACTACTTTACCTTGATTCCACTCGTAATTTTTCCTGTGCTTGATACTTCCACTCAAAAACTTTGAGATATTCGTTTTTATATCCATACAGTCTCCTGTTGCTATCAATGATATTTAGCAGATACTAGATACCAACCTTGTATGTTTTGCTTGTTGTTTACTTATGTACCGTAATTAGCATGCTGGCCTCATGTAGCATACCTTATACTTGATTTTAGCTTATATTTATATGATGATCGCTGCATTGTACGCATCATGTCATTGCATGCATGCAGGCGACCACTTCTTCCTTGTGGGGGAGTGGGCCGTCGGGTCGCGCCGCACACTCGGCCACTCATGGGTAGTGGTAGCTGGAGGAGATGCCGCTTGTCCTGTCGTACCGCACTCGGCCACTCATGGGTAGTGGTAGCTGGAGTTGTGAGCAGCAGGGATCCCTTTCGCTTGGTAGCTAGATAGTTACTTAGCACCTGTCCATCCGGTCACTCGAGAGGAGTGGTGGCCTTTGGGTGGTACAGTTATCATCGATCCGGCCTCTCAACCATACAGGGGTCGTGGTGCAGAGAGGTGGGCGGGGTGACCATCCGTGCATACGCTGTTATCATTATATCTATTGATGCTATTGTTACTAACTTATGTTGTTGTTACTTGCTTCTGCTGCTGGTACTAGTTTATGTAGTTGTTGCTTACTTATGTTGAGATATACACTCGTTGTAGAGGTTTAGATTCTGGTTTATTTATTGGTAAAATGGATACATCTCACTTATTACCTCTGTAGTTATGAGCAGTATTGTAGCAGGTTAGTACTACTTTCGACCTTCTCTTGCTAGCCTAGGATATGGTTCCAGGTATGAGCATTTATCATGATTCTGTTTTAGTATCTGCTATTCCTCTTATGAGACTGTATACTCTTGGCTCACTTTTTAGTTGTATTTTATGTTGATGCACTATCTTTCCTTTACCCGTTGAGTTCCAATACTTACCACCCCACAAAATGGTTTTCTTTCGCCAGGTAGCAGTAGATGATTCAGGGATGCTTGGAGAGATGTCGACTGCCAGTCCTGGGTCCTACGTCATACTCGAGGATAGTTTTCTGTTTTGTTTTGTTATTGTTTTGGATGGTATGTTGATTCTGTGTATTTTGCTTTTCAATCAGTCGATGTGAGTTTTGGAGTCAAGTCTGGTGATTGCTGGTATTTTTGTTAGTGTCGTTGTTGGTCTTACGTTCGTATTGTTTTATGTTTTCCACTGTGCATGTTTACTTGCAGCCATGTAGGCTTATTAAACTGCGTGGTTGTGTTTATTTTGTTCCAGTCGAGTGGGCTGATGATATAAACTGTGTGGTTGTGTATATGTTCCAGCCATATGTGGCTGATGTATATTTTGTATGTAGTAATGCTTCAGATTGTCACCCGTACAGGGGAGATATTGCCGGATTTTTGTCTGGCATGACTCTTTTGGGGGGGTGACACCTGTTATGTTTGATCCTTGTATCTAAATGTACAGGAGCTTAGAAACATAAGAAGTCGAGCAGAAGACGCAGTTAGCGAGAAGGATAGCACGGAAAGGGAGCCGACGAGCTTGATGCATCTGAGGGACGAGGTGCTGTGGACGAGTACACCGGTGGATGAGAAGGACGTGTGTGACGTTCCGAGGACGAGAATCTAGAGCGAAAGCCTGCTCGAGGAGAAGACTTGGAGATGAGTTCGGGTGAGCCCTATCCCGGATGACCGTGATTATCCATTCGATCAGAGCAGCTGAAGAGCAAAAAGAATGATGGAAATCTTACTGGAGGCGCCTTCAAAGGGAGTTGAAGGTGCCTCTTTGAAGGTGCCTCCGAGGCGCCTCCACGTACCTCCACACTTTAACTATGAAAGACGCCTTCTATGGATGGAAGGGACCTTCGATGAACAGTACGAAGGCACCTTCGAACAGAAAAATATTATCGTTGCCAAAGGATAAATATTTTTCCTTTGGCGCCTCGCTGGAGACGCCTTCCAGCCTATTGGAGGTGTCTTCCACCCACGGATAGGATTTTCCAGGAGATATAAAATGGGCTCTGGAGCTAGGAAATAGATAACAACATCAGTATCAACTTTAATATTCATTTCCTAGCAATAGTCTGAGCAATCAATGAGTATAAGAGGCTTCTCCTCCTTCACCAAAGGCGATCTTTTAGAGCTTTTCATTTGTCTTGGATTAACAACCATCTAGGTTGTAACCAAGTAAACCTTGCGCCTCTTCTTTTAATTTTTTTTGTTTAATTCATTCTTAACTATACTGTTGCTACTAATTTGAGTTGAAAGAACAAAAGGTTGTTTCACAGGCAATTAACTCCCTCAAGTCGACCGCCAAGGGTCCTAACAAGTGGTATCAGAGCCCAACCATCTCAGAAGGACTAACCGCGGCTTGAAGCACCAAAATGATGGTCGGACTTGCAATCTACCCGCCAAAATTCGAGGGAGAATTTGCATCTTGGAAGAAACGCATGGAGGTGCTTTTTAAAACTGATTTTGATTTATTATTAATATTAAAATATGGATTTATAGTACCAAAAGACAAAGAGGAGTATCAATTGACCAAAAAGAAATAAGCAGATTTCGTGGTAAATGGACGAGCCGAATTCCATCTATTAAGTGTGCTACCTCCGCAAGAAGTCAAAAGAATCGGTGCCTACGAATCAGTAAGGAACTTTGGGGAAAATTCTTGGAACTACATGAACGTAAGTATGAAGCCAAACTCGCATAACGGGATCTACTCCGGAACCAAATCATCAATCTCTAAATGGAAGAAGGCGAATCAGTTGCTCAACTACACGAAAGAATCAAGAAGCTAATCATCGACCTAACAAACCTTGGAGAAATGGTAACCAATCGGGACACGCTAAGGTATGCTTTAAATGTGTTCCCAAGAACACCGGAATGGACATCTATAGTAGACTCCAACTATATCTCCAAAGATCTCGAGGTGAGTACTTTAGAAAATCTTTTCTCCACTTTTGAATTACATGAATCTCGGTGTGCAGGACAAAGAAAAGGACCAAGCCAGAACATTGCCCTAAAGGTAAAAATAGACGATCCAGACTCCGATGAGTCAATTGATGGAGACAAAGTGGCTCTAATGGTAAAAAAATTTAGTAAATACATTAAATCTAATAAATTTTATAAGTCACAGGCAAAGAAACACCTTCTGTTAATTAGAGCCCTAGAGCCAATCATATGATGATTGTTGTATGGACTCGATGTATCATATTCCTATATATTTATAAAGGCATTTCTATATGGTTGTTATACTTACTTGTATTGGTGCCAAATAACTAAGTATAATAGTGTCCTTGAGTAGAAGGTTCTTATCTATATCAATCGATTGGTTGAATCGATAGTAAGATGATATAGAGAACACTACTCTTAATCATTCCTAGTCAAGTATTACATGTGACAATGTTAACGAGAGACTAGCATGTAGGTCAACTCGATGACTTGATCTCACAAGTCATGGATATAGAGATATCAAGTTGACACATGGGTATGCATTGGAGAATGTATACTGAATGATACGCCATGAGAAAGTATCATGGATCGTTATATGAGTATCATATACTTTCTCATGTGACTATTAGTATGACTATGAGTCCTTGGACCTGAAGTCACCATGGTTCCCTATATAAGGAGTTGCATACTTTGGCTTCGTCAAACGTCACCTGTAACTGGGTGGACTATAAAGGCGATTACTGGGTATGTAACAAATTATGCAAAGGGTTGTAAGTGATGTAGATGAGATCTATCCCTCCTATATGACGCGAGTGACATCATGATTCTTGATAGAGTGAGACCACTAAGTGCATGGTCATGCCCAAATGAGTCAATATGAGATATTACCGGTTCCACTGTACAAAAATATTTTGTACAAGTGTCGAACCTTTCCTTAAATAACTTATTGTGTTATTTAGAAGTTAAATTAGGAATCGCAAATGGAACTTAACATCATTGATTCCAAATTTAACTTATCTGTTCTTAATGGTTTAGATTTGAATCGCAAGCGGAACTTAACACTATTGATTCAAATCTACCTAAGTTATAAATTCCATAAATATTAATTTCCAAAATCGGCTTCCAGGACTGCATGGCGAGGCACATGGCCTTCTTGGATATGGGAGCAACCACCACCGCCTAGGCAAAGCCTTTTAAGGAAAGATAATATTTATTTCCTTAAATAACTCTAGGTTAACAAAAAAGAACAATCGAATCACAAATTCGAAAAAGAAGAAAACACAAACTAGAAAAAACTATTTCGAAAACTCTAGAATCATATGCCTCTTTTGTTTGGTATTTCCAAAAATAACTATACAAAGAAAACTAGTATGATGCGGAAAACAATTACTAGTTATACCTTTCTTTGTAAGCAAATAACCTCTTGATCTTCTACCGTATTCCTTTTCTTATCCCGGACGTTGTGTGGGCAACGATCTACCGAGATGAGAATCCACCTAAGCCACCTTCTTCTCCAAGCAAGATTCGGCCACCACATAAACTCCAAGAGATGTGAGGTTCGGCCACCACCACCAAGCTCCAAGGGATGCTAGAAACAAAGCCTCCTTTCTCTCCTTCTCCTAGCTAGAACCGGCCACCATCAAGAGCTCCAAGAGAGGATAAAAACGACCACTAAAGAAGAAGAGAAGAGGAGAGGGAAAACCTCTAGGGCCGGCCACACCAAGGAGAAAAGAGAGGAAGAAAAGAATAGAGTTATTCGCTATGAAGGCACCTCTACCCCTTCTTTTATAATCCTGGTCTTGGCAAATAAGGAAATTAAAATAAAAACTTCTTTAATTCTTTTGCCATGAAAAAGAAAATTTTAATTAATTAAAATTAAATTCCTTTTTTCAATTTCAATGGCCAGCCACTTATTTCCCCAAAACAAGGAGAGTTTTAATTAAAACAAAAATTAAAACTTCCTAATTTGTTTCCGAAAATTTATAAAAAATTTCTCCAATAATTTTTCCCTTCATGGTGGATTATAAAAAGAAAATTTTATAAATTAAAATCTTTCTTTTAAACATGTGGATGATTTCCAAAAAGAAAAGTTATCTCTAAAAATTAAAATCTCCTTTCAATCTACAAATAAGGAAATATATCAAATCTTTTCTTAATCTTTTGTAGAAACTAATAAAAGAGAATATTTAATTTTTAAAACTCTCTTTTAAATTATGATCATGGTTAAAAGGAAAGTTTTCTCAAAATTAAAATCTCCTTTCAATCTACAAATAAGGAAAGATTTCAAATCTTTTCTTAATCTTTTGTAGAAAGCTATAAAAGGAAAGAATTAAATTTTAAACTCTCTTTTAAAAACATGATATCCACATAAGAAATAATTTTAATAAAAATCTTTTTTAATATTCTAGTGGCCGGCTACCTAAGCTTGGGACCCAAGCTTTGGTCAGCCACCTATAATTGGCTCCACCAATAGCTTTGGTCGGCCCTAGCTTGGGCTCCAAGCTAGCTTGGCCGGCCACCTTAAGGTGGGTAGAAAGGTGGGTATAGGTGGGTATAAATCTTTATATACAAGAGGCTACGATAGGGACCGAGAGGAGGAATTGGTTTTGGTCTCTCGATGAAATTAAGCTTCCCGTGTTCGCCCCAAACACACAACTTAATTTCATCAATAATAATTCATTCCACTAAAGAACTATTATTGAACTACCGCACCAATCCCAAATTATATTTTGGGCTCCTTCCTATTATGAGTGTGTTAGTCTCCATGTGTTTAAGATGTCGAATGCCCACTAATTAAGTGAGTTACTGACAACTCATTTAATTAATATCTTAGTTCAAGAGTAGTACCACTCAACCTTATCGTCATGTCAGACTAAGTCCATCTGCAGGGTTTAACATGACAATCTTTATGAGCTCCTCTTGGGGACATTATCAACCTAGATTACTAGGACACAGTTTCCTTCTATAATCAATAAGTCACACTATAAGTAACATCATTTCCCAACTTATCGGGCATTTTGATTTATCGAGCTAAATCTCACCCTTTGATAAGTCAAAGAAATAAATATTAAATATATGTGCTTGTTATTATATTAGGATTAAGGGCACACACTTCCATAATAACTGAGGTCTTTGTTCCTTTATAAAGTCAGTATAAAAAGAAACGACCTCTAATGGTCCTACTCAATACACTCTAAGTGTACTAGTGTAATTATATAGTTAAGATAAACTAATACATAATTATACTACGACCTTCCAATGGTTTGTTCTTTTCCATCTTGGTCGTGAGCTACTGTTTATAATTTATAAAGAACCGATAACATGATCTTCTGTGTGTGACTCCATACACTATGTTATCTACAATATAAATTAATTGAACATCTATATTTGGTATATACAAATGTAGACACTTGACCAATGTGATTTAAATGTTTATACAAAAGCTAGGCTTTTTAGTATACACTCCAACAATCTCCCACTTATACTAAAAGACTATGCTGCCATTAAAGCTGCCATACATCTGATTCCTAACCCTTCAACATGTCCATTAAAAGCTCTTGCCTTAAGGACCTTAGTGAAAAGATCTACAGGTTATCACCTAATGCAATCTAAGCAACAACAACTTCTCCTCGTTTATACGATGTCTCGTATTGGGTGGTACTTGCGCTCTATTGTGTTTACTTGCCTTATGGACTTATGGTTTCTTCGAGTTTGCTACTGCACCACTATTATTACAATAAATTGTAATAATTTTTGGGCAAATCAGAAAATATGTCTAAGTCCATCATAAAGTATCTGAGTCATACAGCTTCTATGACTGCCTCAGAGGCTTACTCGCTTCTATGGTGGAGTCCGAAAAAGCACTTTTGCTTATCACTCTTCCATAGTTATGACTTTACCTCCTAAAGTAAACACAAAAACCCCAAGGTTGACTTACTATTGTCCCTATCCGATTGGAAGTTAAAATCCGTACAACCCACATGGAGCAAATTATCTGCCTTGTAAACCAGCATATAATCTCTAGTCCCTCTAAGGTACTTTAATATATGCTTCACGGCAGTCTAGTGTCCCGGTCCTAGGTTACTTCGACATCTTACTAACTATGCCCTAGGCAAAATAGATATCAGTCTCGTGCATAGCATACATTAGGCTTCCGATGGCCGAAGCATAAGGAACTGCCTTCATTTTCTCTATCTCCTTTGATGTCTTCGGAGACATCTCTTTAGATAAAGCTACTCCTTGCTGAAAAGGTAAGAAACCTTTCTTGGAGTTTTGCATGCTTAAAACGAGCAAGGATAGTATGAAGCTTGGGATAAGCACAACATTCTTTTCTTGTGATCCCTTTGATCCCGAGAATATGTGCGCACTCTCCCAAGTCCTTCATATTAAATTGTTTGGGCAACCATACCCTTACTTCCGACAACACTTTGATATTGTTTCCAACTACCAAAAATGTCATCTACGTATAGTACAAGAAATACCACCACGCTTCCATCATACTACTTGTATACACAAGACTTATCTGGACACTAAATAAATCCATAGGTCTGGATTACTTCATTAGACCAGATATCCAAGACCTTGAAGCTATGCTTCAGTCCATAGACTGATTGAGCTTGCACACAAGATGTTCTTTGCCTTTTGCAATAAACCTCACTGGTTGCTTTATATGGATTCTTTCTTCAAAACTTCCATTAAGGAAAGCTGTCTTGACATCCACTTGCCAAATAGATAAAAGAATCCGGATAGACTTATGGCTACCGGTGAAAAAGTTTCCTTTTTCAACAAGCTTTGCTTTGAAAGTTTCCACCTTCCTGTCTATCCCTCTTTTCCTATTATAGACTTATTTTCACACAATGGCTTTTACACCATTTGGTGGTTCTACAAGCTCCCAAACTCTATTAGAATACATATATTCTAATTCTGTATTCATTGCTCTTTGCAAAGATGCTACATCTTTATCTTGGAGTGCTTTGTCATATGTCCGGAGATCAAGTTCATGTCCACCAGGGATCAAGTCCAAAGACTCTCCCAAAACATGAATCTTTTAGGTTGCCTAACAACCCTCGCACTATGACGAGACACTTTCTGCAATTATGTATTATTTGTGATACATGTTGCAGTTTCTTGTGATATTTCATCTTGTACAGTTGGTACTAGATTAGATGTGCCCTTTATTATTTTCTTAAGAACAAATTTACTTATGGGCTTGTGGTTCATTATATAGTCCTCTTCTAAAAATCGGTCATTGATGCTATCAATGACCTTCTGATTTTTAAGACTATAAACCTACTTTCGTTTATCTAGAATAACCCACAAACAAGTGAACTCCTGTCCAACTTATCATTGTCTCTCTTCAACATATGTGTTGGACTACCCGAATCCGAATATGCTTCAAAATAGGCTTACACCTATTCAGCAATTCTATATGAGTAGAGAATTCTGACTTGGAAGGTACTATGTTCACTTTTGTTTCCAGTGTATATCCTTAAAACGAATTTGGTAATTTTCTGAATAACTCATCATTGATCTAATTATTCCATAAGAGCCTTATACCTTCTTTCTACTACACCATTCTGTTGGGGGTGTACTAGGTGCAGTTAGTTGGGATTAAATTTCGTCTTCTGATAAGTGATTCCTAAACTCTCCTAAGAGGTACTTGTTACTACAATTTCACCATAGTATCTTGATACTTTTATTTTGACGTTACTCCACATCAGCCTAGTATTCTTTGAACTAATCAAAGCACTTAGACTTATGGCGAGTCAAGTAAATGTATCCTTATCTCGAATAGTTGTCTATAAAAGAGATGAAATATTCGAAACAACCTCTTGCCTGGATAGTCAAAGGTCTACACAAATCAGAATGAACCAATTCCAACATATCTTTGGCTCTATACCCCTTTAAAAGCTTCTTGGTTATTTTTCCTTCCAAGTAAGACTCGCAGGTTGGAAAGATTTCCACTACCAATGAACTCAAGAGTTCATTGGTTATTATCCTTTGAATCCTACTCAAGTTAATATAACCTAGCCTTGGATGCCAAAAATATGATTGGTTCATTTCCGAAGGTTACTTTCTCTTAAAGTTAGAAAATTTGTTATTAATTCCCATTTATTGCATCGTGGGAGTTATTGGATTATAAATTGTCAACCAACATACCAGAACAGATAACTTCCTTATTTTTCTTGATAACAAGTTTGTTATCAAAATAGACAGAATATCTATTCTTTAATAGTTTAGAAATTGAAATCAGGTTCTTTCTAAACTTAGTACGTAAAGACAATTTCTAATAATCCATATTTTATTCCTACCAAAGGATAAACATCTCCCACTGCAACAACTACTACTTTTACAGCAGTGCCCATGTGGACGGTGATTTATATAGTTGTCGGATTTCCTGGAACTCCTGCAATGAATTGCAGACATAATCAGTGGTTCCTGTATCTACACACCAGGTACTGGTAGATAATATCACTAAATATGTTTCAACAACTAATAAAATACACCGTTATTGTTCTCAGTTTTGTGAGGACAGTCTACCTTAAGTCCAAGTTTTCCAATCATTACAATTGGGACTACTAAGTCTATTCTATAGTATAACAGCTAGGGGATTGACTAACATTTGAAAACCTAAGAATCACAAAATTATTTGGTCAAGACAAACATTTCAAAATCCCCATGAATTTTGTATGCCACGTTAGTGTGGACGTATACAAATTCTAAAAAGAGATTTTATCCATTAATTTTATTATCTTGTCAACCTATGATAAATAAAATTAATAGTTGATCTGTCTTTGATCAAATATTTGGTCAAGACTCTAAATTTAAAATAATATTGATTCCTCTAACAATACTATTTAA
This sequence comes from Zingiber officinale, assembly GCF_018446385.1. Taxonomy (NCBI): domain Eukaryota; kingdom Viridiplantae; phylum Streptophyta; class Magnoliopsida; order Zingiberales; family Zingiberaceae; genus Zingiber; species Zingiber officinale. The sequence continues at coordinate 35,000,346 of NC_055992.1, read as the reverse complement.
ATTTACTAACACCTCAAAACACCGTGAATTTTGCATGCCACGTTAGTGTGGACGTATACAAAATCATCATTTGTAAGAGGAGGGTTTTACCCATTAACTATCTTGTCAACCTAACTTTATGACAAATAAAATTATCTCAAACACCGTTAATTTTATATATCACATTAGTGTGGACGTATACAAAATCAATCATTTGTAAGAGGGATTTTAACCCATTAATTTTATTATCTTGTCACCCTAGTTTTATGACAAATTAATAGTTGGTTTCCCTTTGGTCACACAAGTGATAGCAGAGACTCCGTTGGGGAGGATACTATTAAATGTGTCTAAGTGTATACCATTACTTGATACTAAGTCCATTAAATAGAATTGTGCCCCTTCAGTTGGAGAAGATCACACACATCCTAAATAACTTCCTATAACCATCTATTAAGGAAGTTTGATCTAGTGATCCACAAACAAACTCATCCGTTGTGGAGGGAGGCACTCAGAGCCAACACGCAAGCTTGTTGCATCACTTACAAACCAGTAATGGAGACCATGAGATTAATATACTAATCCCTCTCCCACTTAGTTATTTAAGGTGAGGAATTTTAACCTATGCTAGCATATAACACATGCATACACACACATCACAGTAAATAAAAGCAATAAACATGGAAATTAATTTTCCAACTATTATGACATTTTCATCACTATCCTCCGTGTGCTCCAACCCTAGCTGCTGCCATCTTTAGCCACCGCCATCGGGTCAAGTTGTCGCATCTATCTTGCGTCTTATTCCGCTGCGCCTCTGGTCCTCCAATAGCACCACGCCTCGCAAGGATACGATCCGCGACAAATATAGAATTTTACATACATCGATCCTATATTCCATAAAGGAATGTACATATATTCTAGATCGAACAAAAAATGTAAAATCCTAATAACTAATACAGCTCCTGCTGTATTTAATTTTACAAGCATGTACACACAATTAAATGCCCTTGACATGTCCAAGGGTCCAATCACACACAATAAAAATGTGCCATAATAGTTGGAGCCTGCAACCACAAAGTTAGCACATCCTACTATTATCCTGCCTAAATTATGTATGACATGCGCATAACCTATTTGAAAACCAAACACACAGAGGCAAACCCTAGCTCTGATACCAATTGTTGGTTAGTCCTAAGAAAATCGTACCGGTTCCACTGTACAAAAATATTTTATACAAGTGTCAAACCTTTCCTTAAATAACTTAATGTGTTCTTTAGAAGTTAAATTAGGAATCGCAGACGGAACTTAACATCATTGATTCCAAATTTAACTTATCTATTCTTAATGGTTTAGATTTGAATCGCAAGCGGAACTTAACACTATTGATTCAAATCTACCTAAGTTATAAATTCCATAAATATTAATTTTCAAAATCGGCTTCTAGGACTGCATGGCGAGGCACATGGCCTTCTTGGATATGGGAGCAACCACCACCGCCTAGGCAAAGCCTTTTAAGGAAAGATAATATTTATTTCCTTAAATAACTCTAAGTTAACCAAAAAGAACAATCGAATCACAAATTCGAAAAAGAAGAAAGCACAAACTTGAAAAAACTATTTCGAAAACTCTAGAATCATATGTCTCTTGTGTTTGGTATTTCCAAAAATAACTATACAAACAAAACTAGTATGATGCAGAAAACAATTACTAGTTATACCTTTCTTTGTAAGCAAAAATAACCGCTTAATCTTCTACCGTATTTCTCTTCTTATCCCAGACGTTGTGTGGGCAACGATCTATCGAGATGAGAATCCACCTAAGCCACCTTCTTCTCCAAGCAAGATTGGACCACCACATAAACTCTAAGAGATGTGAGGTTCGGCCACCACCACCAAGCTCCAAGGGATGCTAGAAACAAAGTCTCCTTGCTCTCTTTCTTCTCCTAGCTAGAACCGTCCACCATCAAGAGCTCCAAGAGAGGATAAAACCGGCCACTAAAGAAGAAGAGAAGAGGAGAGGGAAAACCTCTAGGGCCGGCCACACCAAGGAGAAAAGAGAGGAAGAAAAGAATAGAGTTGTTCGCCATGAAGGCACCTCTACCCCTTCTTTTATAATCCTTGGTCTTGGCAAATAAGGAAATTTAAATAAAAACTTCCTTAATTCTTTTGCCATGAAAAAGAAAATTTTAATTAATTAAAATTAAATTCCTTTTTTCAATTTCAATGGCCGGTCACTTATTTCCCTAAAACAAGGAGAGTTTTAATTAAAACAAAAATTAAAACTTCCTAATTTGTTTCCGAAAATTTATAAAAAAATTTTCCAATAATTTTTCCCTTTATGGTGGATTATAAAAAGGAAATTTTATAAATTAAAATATTTCTTTTAAACATGTGGATGATTTCCAAAAAGGAAAGTTATCTCTAAAAATTAAAATCTCCTTTCAATCTACAAATAAGGAAAGATATCAAATCTTTTCTTAATCTTTTGTAGAAACTAATAAAAGAGAATATTTAATTTTGAAAACTCTCTTTTAAATTATGATCATGGTTAAAAAGGAAAGATTTCTTAAAATTAAAATCTCCTTTCAATCTACAAATAAGGAAAGATTTCAAATCTTTTCTTAATCTTTTGTAGAAAGCTATAAAAGGAAAGATTTAAATTTTAAACTCTCTTTTAAAAACATGATATCCACATAAGAAATAAATTTAATAAAAATCCTTTTTAATATTCTAGTGGCCGGCCACCTAAGCTTGGGACCCAAGCTTTGGTAGGCCACCTATAATTGGCTCCACCAATAGCTTTGGTCGGCCCTAGCTTGGGCTCCAAGCTAGCTTGGCCGGCCACCTTAAGGTGGGTAGAAAGGTGGGTATAGGTGGGTATAAATCTCTATATACAAGAGGCTATGATAGGGACCGAGAGGAGGAATTGGTTTTGGTCTCCCGTTGAAATTAAGCTTCCCGTGTTCGCCCCGAACACACAACTTAATTTCATCAATAATAATTCATTCCACTAAAGAACTATTATTGAACTACCGCACCAATCCCAAATTACATTTTGGGCTCCTTCCTATTATAAGTGTGTTAGTCTCTCTGTATTTAAGATGTCGAATGTCCACTAATTAAGTGAGTTACTGACAACTCATTTAATTAATATCTTAGTCCAAGAGTAGTATCACTCAACCTTATCGTCATGTCAGACTAAGTCCACCTACAGGGTTTAACATGACAATCTTTATGAGCTCCTCTTGGGGACATTATCAACCTAGATTACTAGTACATAGTTTCCTTCTATAATCAACAAGTCACACTTTAAGAAACATCATTTCCCAACTTATCGGGCATTTTGATTTATTGAGCTAAATCTCACCCTTTGATAAGCCAAAGAAATAAATATTAAATATATGTGTTTGTTATTATATTAGGATTAAAAGCACACACTTCCATAATAACTGATGTCTTTATTCCTTTATAAAATTAGTATAAAAAGAAATGACCTCTAATGGTCCTACTGAATACACTCTAAGTGTACTAGTGTAATTATATAATTAAGATAAACTAATACCTAATTACACTACGACCTTTCAATGGTTTGTTCCTTTCCATCTTGGTCATGAGCTACTGTTTATAATTTTTAAAGAATTGATAACACGATCTTCTGTGTATGACACCCCACACTATGTTATCTACAATATAAATTAATTGAACATCTACATTTTGTATATACAAATGTAGACACATGACCAATGTGATTTAAATGTTTATACAAAAGCTAGGCTTTTTAGTATACACTTCAACAACCTGTAACTGGGTGGACTATAAAGGCGATTACTGGGTAAGTAACAAATTATGCGGAGGGATGTAAGTGATGTAGATAGGATCTATCCCTCCTATATGACGGGAGTGACATCATGATTCTTGATAGAGTGAGACCACTAAGTGTATGGTCATGCCCAAATGAGTCAATATGAGATATTGAGCTCATTTGATTAGAGTGAGTCTACTTGGAGTTCAAGATATAAATTGATTAGAGGATGACACGGTCTATGCCTCATTTGATCAATTTAGATGTCAATGATAGAAGGACATTATCACATATTGTGAGAGTCACAATTAGTAGTCACAAAGGTGATGTTGGATCTCAACATTCTTGTAACTTGGGTAGTAATGATGTGTTGCTAGATACCGCTCATTACTTATGCTTCTAAATGGGTTTAGGAGGATTGCCAATGTTACAAGAACTTATAGGGTCACACACAAAGGGCAATTAGATGGAGAATAGGTTCATATGATGAACCAAGAGGATTAGGTTCATGTGATGAACCAAATTGGATTAAGAGTAATCCAAATTAGAATAATTGAGTTGGACTCAATTTGATTCATGTATTGAATGAGTCTAATTTAGATTATGACTCATTCAATCAATTTAATTTAATGAATAGAGAATCATTAAATCAAATTGACTTGAATCAATGGTTAGATTTGATCAACCATGGGAGATAAATGGGTCAAGTTTGACTTGACTTGAGAGGGAAGATGAAGAGTCAAGTTTGACTTGACCAAATGCCACCTTATTTGTGACTTAGCATGGGCCGGCCAATGATGGTGTTCCACATCATCAAGAGCCACCTCATTGTGTGTCACCTCATGAGGAAGACCAAGAGCCATGAATCTTGGTATTACATGGAGGTATATAGCACTCAATGTGTGGCCGACCAAATTAACTGTGGCATTCACTCTTTCTTATTCCTCCTCTCTTCTTTCTTGATCTCCCTCTCCTCCATTGCCGTGACTCCTTTGGGGTTCTAGCACACTCTAAGGTGTTTTCTCCATTTTCTTGTCCGTGTGGATATGTATAGAGGAGTGTACGCTTGACACTCTCGAGATCTGGCAACCTTTTGGACGAGCAGGATAAGCAAAGGGCTTCGCAACAAGGGTAATGCTTCTTGTTCATGTAGATCTAAGGTAGATATAGGTTAGAAACTTGTACATGATTTATTTTATATATCTTCACGTGGATCCGTGGCAAGACTTCGAGGTTTCCGCAACGCAAAAAGCGGTTTTTGCGACTCGAAAGTCCCAACAGTGGTATCAGAGCCACGTGCGAAGCATGTACAAGTTTATATTTTAATTTTATGAAAATATTTCAGATCTGTAAGTTTCTATAATTTTGCTATTTTTATAGATTTTGTGAGTATTTTTCTCGTAGAAGCGAAGCAACAAGTGCTTGGACACTTGTAGGCTTCAACTACCGAGAAAAACCTTCCGAAATGGCAAGGTCTCGCCCAAATTATTTTGGGAAAATGGCTTAAGGCACTGTTAGATCAAGATGGGACACTCTCGATATTCATTTCGCGAGAAGGGGCGCTGCCCCTAACCCTGCAAGGGGCATTGCCCCACGATCGCGCCCAAAAAACCGCTAAACAGGACCGCCGGGAAGTTGTGACTCATAAAATCGATAAAATCAGTAGTAAAATTATAGAAATTTATGTAAAATACATAGTTTAGAATTATATGTGATTTTGTGATGGTCATGGCCCAAAACCCCCAATATGATTGGTTAAAATGTGTTTTAATTCATAATATGGTCTGCGCGCCATTTTTATGTTGTGCGTGTTGTATATGTTATATGCGACCTGCGCGTCGTGCCTCTCTTTTATATTCTTGTTGTAAATAGATTTTAGACTTGAATGTAACTCTAGTTTCACATTTGTAATGTACAAAATGAAACGGTGGAAGGTCCACTCAAGAAGGAGTTACGAGGAGGGTGATTTCAACACATGGCGATCAAAGGGAGGTGCTTGAAGAAGTCGTTGACCCTAGGTTGACCGTCTGATCTTTTCATTGGCTTGAAAAGATCGTAGTAGGGCCATGACCTCATCACATAATAATTAATTATCTATCATTGCTTGTGTATGTGATGCATGATAATGTAGGATAATTAGTGCCTTGATGTGTATATGATACACATTCACGATTAGATTAGATCTTAATCAAGTCAACTCGAAATGCCTACCAAGTTTTGATACCCATCACTACCTTGATCATTTGTTATTGTTGAATCTGCCAAAGCAGAACAACACATATTATCTTGGTAGGGTGCGGAGGGGCAACCTTGGTCCCGCCTATCAAAGCTTGGGTGAGTACAAACTCAATTAGATTGAGCATAACTAGTTAACTCAATTGGATCGGGTAAAACTATAGGCATTTTCCAACGGTTGGACGATAGGATAAAAATCACATTTATATTAAATCTTGGGTGATTTAACCAAAGCTAACTCAAGTTTTAATATAAATGAGATTTTTGATCCTATAAACAAGAGTGGCATAGAGATGTAATTGATAATTCGTTATCTACCGATCATACTAAGTCTTGGGCGATTTAGTGAAAACTAACTCAAGTCATAGTATGATGTGAATCTTGTCCCACGAAAATTATAGAGAATTAGTATAAATCTAGTAGTATGGTTTGACCACATCCATGACTTGATTCTACAAAAGCTCTATAATTTAGTGGGAGTATCATTTAGTTAAAGGCCTAATTAAATGATAAATGGAATATGATATTTACTTTCTGCATTATTTCTGTTGTAGATTGTCATGTCGACAAACACGAACACCTTCTCCCTACGTTCTGTCATTGACAAGGACAAGCTCAATGGAGCTAACTTCCTGGACTGGTACAGGAATCTGAGAATCACTCTCACACAAGAAAGAAAACTGTATGTCCTAGAGCAGCCCATTCCCGAGGCACCTCCTGCCACTGCCACACGAGCTGACCGAGATGCTTATAAGAAGCATCAAGATGATGCATTAGATGTGTCATGCCTCATGCTCGCGACCATGAACTCCGAGGTTCAGAAACAACACGAGTTGATGTCTTCTTATGATATGGTTGAACATCTTCGTCAACTATATCAAGGACAAGCGAGGCATGAGAGATTCGAGATCTCCAAGGCACTGTTTCAGTGCAAGATGCAAGATGAGACTCTCGTAGGTCCATATGTGCTCAAGATGATTGGGTACATAGAAAACCTACAAAGGTTGAGATTCCCACTTGGCCAAGAGCTAGCCACTGACTTGATCTTGAAATCCTTGCCAGAGAGCTACAGTCAATTTGTCATGAATTACAACATGAACGAAATTGACAAGTCACTGCCTGAGCTACTAAACACGTTGAGAACTGTTGAGCTTAGCCATAAGAAGGTAAAGGCCAACTCCATTTTGATGGTGAAAAAGTATAAAGGCAAGGGTAAGTCTAAAGGTAAGGGAAAGTCCCAAGCCAAGGGCAAAGGCAAGATAATGAAACCTAAAGGAGGGGTTGCCAAGGATGCTACCTGCTTCCACTGCGGTCAGACTGGACACTGGAAGAGGAACTGCAAAGTATATCTGGAAGATCTTAAGAAGAAGAGAAGTGAGACTTCTACTTCAGGTATATATGTTATAGAAGTCATTCTATCTATTTTTGCATCGTGGGTATTGGATACCGAATGTGCTTCCACATTTATACTAATGTGCAGGTGCTGAGAAATAGCAGGACATTGACGAAGGGCGAGGTGGACCTACGAGTAGGCAATGGAGCATGTGTTACTGTTGTTACTGTAGAAACTTACTATCTATCTCTGCCCTCTGGGCTTGTACTAGAATTAGATGAATATTGTTATGTGCCTGCTCTTACAAAGAACATTATTTCAGTCTCTTGTTTGGACAAGAAAGGCTTTTCTTTTATAATAAAGAATAAATGTTGTTCCATTTACTTAAATGATATGTTCTACTATAGTGCACCTCTGATGAACGGACTCTACATTCTAGACTTAGAGAACCCCATCTATAACATAAGTACCAAAAGGTTCAAGTCAAATAAGATGAACTGAGCCTATCTTTGGCATTGTCGCTTAGGTCATATAAATGAGAATCGCTTATCCCAGCTCCATAAAGATGGTTTGTTGGACTCAATTGATTTTGAATCATATGAGACATGGGAGTCATGCCTACTGGGTAAGATGACCAAGACTCCCTTTAGTGGACACAGCGAAAGAGCGACTGACTTTTTAGGACTTATACATAGTGATGTATGTGGCCCTTTCAATGTCGCTGCCAGAGGTGGTTATAGGTACTTCATTACATTTACTGATGACTTCAGTAGATATGGTTATGTGTATTTGATGACACATAAGTCACAATCCTTTGAAAAGTTCAAGGAATTCAAGAATGAAGTACAAAACCAACTGGACAAGAGTATTAAGATACTTCGATCAGATCGAGGTGGTGAATACCTTAGCCATGAGTTTCGTGACTATCTAGCTGAGTGTGGGATTCTATCTTAACTCACTCCTCCTGGAACACCACAGTGGAATGGTGTATCCGAAAGGAGGAATCGTACCCTATTAGATATGGTACGGTCTATGATGAGTCACACAGATCTTCCTATATCCTTTTGGGGATATGCTCTAGACACAGCAGTCTTCACACTTAACCGTGTTCCATCCAAGGCTGTGATAAAGACACCATATAGGATATGGACTGGGAGAGATGCCCAGATGTCTTTTATGAGGATTTGGGGTTGTGAGGCTTACGTTCGACGTCAAGTCTCGGACAAACTGGGACCCAAATCTAATAAGTGCTATTTTATAGGATATCCCAAGGAAACGAAGGGATATTACTTCTACATTCCCATTCAACACAAAGTGTTTGTGGCTAAGATTGGGGTATTTCTAGAAAGGGACTTTGTTTCTAGAAAAACTACTGGGAGTACGTTCGATCTTGAAGAAGTTCAAGATATGAACCATAGCACTGAAGTCTTGATGGAAGTTGAACTGGAACCACAAAATGTTGTGGATGATGAGATTGTTCCACAAGGAGTTGAGGATCAACAACCAGTTTAAGTAGACCTACCTCTTCGCAGGTCTGATAGGGTACGTCGTCAGCTTGAGAGATACTCATTTCTCTTGTCTGACCATGATGACATTGTGCTCGTTGAGAATGAGCCTATCTCCTATCAGGAAGCTGTGATGAGACCAGATTCTGAGTCATGGCTAGAGGTCATGAGATCCGAGATGGAATCCATGTACACCAACCAAGTATGGACTTTGGTTGATCCATCTGAAGGCGTCAAACCCATTGGGTGTAAGTGGGTTTTTAAGAGAAAGACTGACATTGATGGACTTATTGCCTATAAGGGTCGCTTGGTAGCTAAAGGTTTCAAGCAAATTCATGGTATTGACTATGATGAAACCTTTTCTCCAGTAGCGATGTTTATGTCCATTCGGATCATGCTTGCTATTGCAGCATACCACGATTATGAGATCTGGCAAATGGATGTCAAAATCGTGTTTCTGAATGAAAACTTGCTCGAGGATGTGTACATGACACAACCTGAAGGTTTTGTAGATCCACAGCATACTGGCAGAGTATGCAAGCTGCATAAGTCCATATATGGACTAAAGCAAGCTTCTCGGAGCTAGAATCTTCAATTCGATGATACGATCAAATAGTTTGGTTTCATCAAGAATGAAGATGAACCCTGTGTCTACAAGAAGGTTGTTGGGAACACAGTTGTCTTCCTTGTATTGTATGTGGATGACATACTACTCATTGGAAATGGCATCCCTTTGCTGCAGTCTGTAAAGACTTGGCTATGGAATTGTTTCTCAATGAAGGACTTAGGTGAAGCAGCCTGTATTTTAGGCATAAAGATCTATAGAGATAGTTCTAAGAGATTGCTTGACCTAAGTCAAAGTACATATATTGACACGGTATTACTACGGTTTGCCATGCAGAATTCCAAGAAAGATTTTCTGCCGATGTCACATGGTGTGAGTTTTTCGAAGACTTAAAGTCCCTCTTCTAGAGATGAGAGAGACCGCATGGATAAGATCCCTTATGCCTCAGCCATAGGATCTATCATGTACGCCATTCTATGTACTCGTCCTGATGTTTCATATACTTTGAGCATGACGAACAGATACCAGTTAGATCCAGGTGAACGTCACTGGATAGCGGTCAAGAATATTCTTAAGTACCTGAGAAGGACTAAAGACTATTTCTTGATATTTGGAGGTGATGACGAGCTAGCTGTAAAGGGTTACAGTGATGCCAGCTTCCAAACTAACCAGGATGATTATAGATCGTAGTCTGGGTTCGTGTTTTGCTTGAATGGTGGTGTTGTGAGCTAGAATAGTTCGAAGCAGGACACAGTTGCTGATTCTACAACAGAGGCCGAGTATATTATTGCATCAGAAGCAACAAAGGAGGCAGTTTGGATTCGCAAGTTCATTACTGAGCTTGAGGTGGTTCCTAGCATAGCCAATCCTATAGAGCTCTATTGTGACAACAATGGAGCAATTGCATAGGCTAAGAAACCTCGCTCACACCAACGGACCAAACACATACTACGGTGCTTCCATCTCATTCGAGAGATCATCGATATATGAGATGTGAAGATTTGCAAAGTACCCATAGAGGCTAACGTCGTTGATCCCTTGACCAAGGCTTTAGCACAGAGAAAGCATGATGGTCACACTAGGTCATTAGGCCTTAGAGCTTACACTGATTGGCACTAGTGCTAGTGGGAGATTGTTAGTTAAAGCCCTAGAGCAAATTATATGATGATTGTTATATGGACTTGATGTATCATATTCCTATATATTTATAAAGGTATTTTTTTTATGGTTGTTATACTTACTTGTATTGGTGCCAAATAACTAAGTGTAATAGCATCCTTGAGTAGAAGATTCTTATATATATCAATCGATTGGTTGAATCGATAGTGAGATGATATAGAGAACACTACTCTTAATCATTCCTAGTCAAGTATTAACATTCAGGGATAATGTTAATGCGCTGAGACTAGCATGTAGGTCAACTCGATGACTTGATCTCACAAGTCATGGATATAGAGATATCAAGTTGACACATGGGTATGCATTGGAGAATGTATACTGAATGACCCGCCATGAGAAAGTATCATGGATCGTTATATGAGTGTCATATACTTTCTCATGTGACTATTAGTATGACTATGAGTCCTTGGACCTGAAGTCACCATGGTTCCCTACATAAGGAGTTGCATACTTTGGCTTCGTCAAACGTCACCCGTAACTGGGTGAACTATCAAGGCGATTACTGGGTATGTAACAAATTATGCGGAGGGATGTGAGTGATGTAGATGAGATCTATCCCTCCTATATGACGGGAGTGATATCATGATTCTTGATAGAGTGAGACCACTAAGTGCATGACCATGCCCAAATGAGTCAATATGAGATATTGAGTTCATTTGATTAGAGTGAGTCTACTTGGAGTTCAAGATATAAATTGATTAGAGGATGACACGGTCTATGCCTCATTTGATCAATTTAGATGTCAATGATAGAAGGACATTGTCACATATTGTGAGAGTCACAATTAGTAGTCACAAAGGTGATGTTGGATCTCAACATTCTTGTAACTTGGGTAGAAATGATGTGTTGCTAGATACCGCTCATTACTTATGCTTCTAAATGGGTTTAGGAGCATTGCCAACGTTACAAGAACTTATAGGGTCACACACAAAGGGAAATTAGATGGAGAATAGGTTCATATGATGAACCAAGAGGATTAGGTTCATGTGATGAACCAAATTGGATTAATAGTAATCCAAATTAGAATAATTGAGTTGGTCTCAATTTGATTCATGTATTGAATGAGTCTAATTTAGATTATGACTCATTGAATCAATTTAATTTAATGAATAGAGAATCATTAAATCAAATTGACTTGAATCAATGGTTAGATTTGATCAACCATGGGAGATAAACGGGTTAAGTTTGACTTGACTTGAGAGGAAAGATGAAGAGTCAAGTTTGACTTGACCAAATGCCACCTCATTTGTGACTTGGCATGGGTCAGCCAATGATAGTGTTCCACATCATCAAGAGCCACCTCATTGTGTGCCACCTCATGAGGAAGACCAAGAGCCATGACTCTTGGTATTACATGGAGGTATATAGCACTCAATGTGTGGCCGGCCAAATTAAGTGTGGCATTCACTCTTTCTTCTTCCTCCTCTCTTCTTTCTTGATCTCCCTCTCCTCCATTGTCGTGACTCCTTTGGGGTGCTAGCACACTCTAAGGTGTTTTCTCCATTTTCTTGTCCATGTTGATACGTATAGAGGAGTGTACGCTTGACACTCTCGAGATCCGGCAACCTTTTGGACGAGCGGGATAAGCGAAGGGCTTCGCAACAAGGGTAACGCTTCTTGTTCATGTAGATCTAAGGTATATCTAGGTTAGAAACTTATACATGATTTATTTTATATATCTTCGCACAAATCCGTGGCAAGACTTCGAGGTTTCCGCAACGCAAAAAGCGATTTTTGTAGCTCGAAAGTCCCAACACCTTCGGAGTACAAGAAATGCCCAATGCTACAACTGCCAAGGGGAAGGACACATCAAAGATGAATGCCTAAACTAAAGAAGAAGGAGAAAGATAACGGCAACATACCAAAGCACAAGAACTTGAAGGTCACATGGGATGAATCATCATCCTCTGAGTTTGAGATCAAGGCCTTCTCCGAACTAGCCCTACTGGCCAACAACCAAAAATAAGATGAAAGCAGCTCAAAAATGAGCATCGATGAAGGGGGAGAATCATTATAAGAAAGATGCAATGAAGAGGGAGCATCAGAACATGAGGTAAGTGAGGTATGTGCACTATCTCCCAAGCAGTCATTTAATTTCATTAAGATTCTTTCCAAGGATTTGGTAAAATTAGAAAAAAGAGAACATTGATTTAAGAAGACAATTAGATCGTTTAAAACTAGAAAATGATAAATTGAAAATGCAAATCAAAACTTTGGAAAAAGAACATGCATGTTTGAAATTAAGTAACTTTCAAAAAATAAAAAAGAAATTAGAAATCATGATAGGATAAACTGGTATTTACAATTTCACAAGGGTCAAATTAGAAATATTCCCAGAAATTATATACCTCTAAAATTTCTGATTAATCCAGTAGATAAGGAACCTATATTGGGTTCCAAAGTCATGCTTAAGCTAAAAATTTTAAAAAATGGTTAAAATATCAGAAAGGAAATTAAATATTAATTTCTTTAAAAAACTTTGTCTAAGAAAGTGGTTATTGTTCCAATATCCAAGAAAATCTGGTCCCTCGCCACAGCCCAGAAGCCAATTATTGAATTTAATATTTAATTGACTAACTGTTAAACGATTTACTGTTATAATCATTTAACAAGTTTTAAAAATTTGTTAATGATTAATCGAGTTTTTTAGAATTGAGAAAATGTTTTCTTTAAAACTCTTTATTGTCGAATACAAAGTATGACTTTATTGAATTTTTTTTCAAGTCCCCTAAAATTTATTTCAAACTTTCTAACTTTTAATGTTATTTTCCTTTTTTTATGTGATCAAAGGGAAGGAATAGGTACAAGTTTAGGGGGAGATTTTAAATTTTGAATTTTGTAAATTTTGAATTTTACAACATTATATTGAATGTTCCTAAAATGTTATTATCACAATTTCTTTACAATACTTTTATTGCATTATTTTTACTCTAACTTGAACCTGAGTTGATGCACATCAAAAAGGGAAAGATTGTTGGAATCTCATGGTAGTTTTGATGTGATCAACCAGGTTAAGTTAGGTCCTGTTATGTTTGATCCTTGTGTCTAAGTGTGCAGGAGCTTAGGAACACAAGAAGTCGAGCAGAAGACGCAGCTAGCGAGAAAGATGGCATGAGAAAGGAGCCGACGGACTCGGTGCATTCGAGGGACGAGGTGCCGTGGAAGAGTATACCGGTAGACGAGAAGGACGTGTGCGACGTTCTAAGGGATGAGAAGCCGAGCAGAAGTCTGCTCGAGAAGAAGACCGGAAAATGGGTTCGGGTGAGCCCTATCCCGAATGGTCGCGATCACCCGGGCGATCGGAGTAACAGAAGAGCAAAAAGAAGGCTGGAAAAACTGCTGAAGGCGCATTCAAAGGGAGTTGAAGGCGCCTTCGTGCGCCTCCGCACCTTCACTGTGAAAAGCGCCTTCCATAGCTGGAAGACGTCTTCGATGAACAGTATAAAGACGCCTTCGATCAGAAAAATATTGTTGTTGCCAAAGGATAAAGCTTTATCCTTTTGCGCCTCGCTGGAAGCGCCTTCCACCCACGGATAGGATTTGCCAGGAGCTATAAAAAGGTCCCTGGAGTTAGGAAATAAATAACAACTTCAGTATCAACTCTAGTATTGATTTCTAGCAATAGTTTGAACAATCAACGAGTGCAAGAGCCTTCTCCGCCTTCACCAAAGGAGATTTTTTAGAGTTTTTCATTTGTCTTGGATTAATAACTATATAAGTTGTAACCAAGTAAACTCTGTGCCTCTTCTTTTAGTTTTTTTTATTTAATTCATTCTTAACTATACTGTTGCTACTAATCTGAGTTAAAAGAATGAGAAAGATTATTTCACAGATAATTCATTCCCTCAAACCGATCACTAAGGATCCTAATATGTAATGATCTTGCTAGAGCATAGAAAGCTCAACAGACGAGTAGACGACTAATGAATTATCAGCAGTCAATGGTTGATTATAAATCTAGCACAGAAATTTGAATAGATTGTATTTTCGCTTGTCTATAGATGTCGATTGTTAATGAATGAACAGTGATAAAGGAAGGGGCATAATGAGAATGTGCTATTCATTTTCATATTCAAAATTAGGAGGTATTTGGGAATCACGTTTAGAGCTGTGCAGTGCACTGTTAAAAAAAACGAACAATGTTAGTTGAGACTGCCTTGCCACATATTTGAGTCGTGCTCTTTTAAAGAGAGGAAGAAAACAAAAAGAATGAGAGAGAGCGAGTTCAAATAGGAATAATATAATTATGATAATAAATATAAGTGGTCCGACATTAGTGACCGCATAGAGCCAGCCACACAACTGACTAGCTAGCTAACATTCCAAAAGGTCCTAACTAACTAATAAGGTGAAGCGGTGAAGACTATTAGTTATTAGTAATCTACCAACTACCTTCCTGATGACTGCTAACTAAAAACCAAACTGTGATCCCATTCAAGTTCCAGTATTAGATTTTTGCTCTTTGGCCGCTACCCACTGTTGGATTTCTTCATAGCTTTCAAAAACTCAATCATCTGATGAAGATGAGTCTTGCCATTGGTTGGATCTAAACACAATGCTGTGTGTTTTGTTTCCAAATCTTGCATGATTGTACAACATATTCAATGCAGAGACCTCAACTTTCAACGTTACTCCATAGAAAGCAACGTTGATGCAGGACGAACGCATATGAGTCATCGCCAATGAACTCAAAGCTATTGGCTCTTAGCTTAGAATTGTTAAAACAATGATCAAGATTCTTAATGGCTTGGGATCATATTAGTTGGAATCTAGTACAGTACTCACATGGGCCAAAAGTACTAAACCAAAGAAGAGCCATGTGACAAATTCACTATGTTTGTCCTGGGGACAATAGTGGAGGTCCTTCAACGATTAACTAAATATTTGAGGATATAATCTCACATATTTAAGGATATAATCTCAATTATGATGTACTATAGAGAGTTTTTTTTAAAATAAGATGATAATTTTAAAAACGTTAGCCGCTTAGATGACCTCCATAACTATTTTTGATTTATCTTGATGATTAATAAAAAATTTCCGTAAGATTAGCCGGTTCGAAGAGTTGGATATACTTACATTATAAAAAAAAAAAAATTCTATACACCTAACAGGCTGACACAATTAGTATTTGCATGTGGTGTTACTGTAATAAATCATATAGTGTGTGAAATATATCTACCCCATATAAAGGACCGCTATGTTAGACAAAGTCTTTATAATTTATCTCCCTTTTAATCATATGGTAATTCTGAAAGGCCCTGGGAGGGTTATCACTGCAATAAAAGTAATTCTAAACTCCGGGCTATGGTTTGATGTTAAGGGATGGAATGAATTCTTTAGGGAATGAGATTCGAATTTTCCTAGGAGTTAGGAATTATGTTTGGACCATCCGTCGTATTTATATTTATCTGTGTTTCTTACTTAATTCTAGCGGTGGTAGAAAATTTCAATGTACCGAGCACCTCCTAACAGCAGAAATAGGGAAACCGGGCGCGAGTGGAGTTGCGGCGACGGCGATTACGTGGGTATCAGAGGAGAGGCTGCGGTGGCGAGGAAGAGGGCCGCAGGGTCGGAGGTTATGTGGACACGTAAAAACATTCAGATTTAATTAATGATAAACCGATCCTTATTACCTATATAAATATTATATTTTTATATAATTATGAGAACTCCATTAATCTTAAAAACTTAATCTGCCTACTAAAAAAATTATGTCTAATCATTTTAATTAATCATAATGTAAATAAATTAGTTACTTAATTAGTTAATTAATTAATTAATATTATTTTTGATATATAACATATTTATAATAATATTATATAAAAATAAAAGATGATATGTTCAAGAAAAATCTAGGGATAGATACATAAAATAAAATGACCGGCCTAACAAGTAAATGGTGAATCATTACTTGAACTTTTTTTAAAGATTTTTTTCATGTATATAAATTATTCATAACAAATATTAATAAAAAAAAATATCACAATAACTATATTTTCAAATAGTATGCGTTTGAGACAAGTGCATAGGGCGATATTCTAAACAAAGAGGTGGAATTTGGTATAAGATCATAGAGGAAGACGTAGAGGGCTTTGATGGATCTAGTGCATTTTGACGCCAAGCAAGATAGTGATTAGAGTTAATGAGAAAACATAAAAAAAAATTATTAAGAAAAAATGATTATTTCGCTTACAGTTAAATAAATATTTATATAAATTCTAAATCGTAAGTTAAAAAAGGAAAAAAAAAATCTTAATATATGAACCTAAATTGATCTAATCTTATAGGGAAAGAAAAGATTTTAAAATTTTCTTGATAAAAATTAAAATTAACAAAATAAAATGTTGATATAGATAAATTAGGACCTATAAATATCAAAAATATCTTAAATATTAAAAAATAAAAATTACTAAAAATAATAATAAAATCTTTGGACCCTTGGATGAGTACTTAAACGGTAGATTTTGGGTCCTAAACTTGATGGTTAAGGATTTCTTGATAACAAATATAAATCTTTGAATTCTTGATGTGTGACTATCGACAGAACTTAATTTCAAGTCTCGAGTCAAAAATTATGACATTTTGACGTTCAAGATGTCATGTTGGGTTAGTCATACATCACATTTAGAGTAGACAGAGATGAGGACGAAGATGGCAAAACGAACAAAGATGACCAAGTGGGAGGAGTGGAGGCAATCTCGAATTCATTTCAAATTTATTTTCAAATATTATATTTTATAACACTACCAGAAAACCATTAATTAACACTTGAAAATTTGGTTTCTAATCAGTCGCTAAATACATTTAGCGATCAAAGTTTTCGATCACAATATTTTGGGCCACGAAGATATTTAGTGACGGAATTGAATTTCCATCGTTAATTTAGAGACAAGATTTAATTTTTTCGTTAAATTTAGTGACAGAAATTAATTTCCTATAGTAAAATTAACGACGAAAATTAATTTCCGTGACTAAAATTAACCATGAAAATTAAATTCCATTGCTAAATTAGTGATGAAATTTAATTTTCGATAATTTTAGCAACTTGGTTACAACAATTTTTCAATAAAAATCGTCCAAACACTCAATTTCAGGATCATTCACTAACAAACTCAAATAAATTCATGGATAACGATATCACAAATCAACGCTACCAAGATAACAGAGGAGACATTTCAATTCAAGCAGGTTCAAATACACCAAAATTCTCAAGATTGTTCATAAAATTAAAAGAGATTGTGCAATTATCAAAACACGGGGCTTGATGAAGTTAAAACAAGTGGTCCAATATGACTTAGGAAATCACCGTCTCTTCATTGCTACGTTGGAAATGTGAATGCAAATAATGAGGTGGATGGAAAGAACTTTATTGCGTATGAAAATTTAGTTTCACATTAAATATTTCAAGGTATATTATATTGGTACAAGAAGTATTAGATGATTAATCCTAAATTTTAATATTGATAAAGGGTTCAAAGTTAAGTATTATTATTGTTCTAATAAGTTTGACTATGTGTGCAGGAAAGTTCTAAGTGAGCTTAGGCAAAAATCCTAGTAAATACTTGTGTACAATCCACAAGTGCACTACTGCCATCAAATAATAAAAGATATCGAATCCACAAGAATTGAATATAAGTATTTGAGATCAATCACAATGAATTAGCTAAACGATCGATGATTGAGAATCTATGCACTAAAGTAGAAAGAAGTCAAATTGAGAGAAAGAGGAAGAAAGAGAGAGAGAGTTAAGGATTGATTGAGGACCTTGGTTGAAGGAAACGTTCTAGGAATTTGATTTCATTATGATACTAATCAATGTACTAAGGATCGCCAATCACCCGTCCTCTATCCCTATGCACATGTAGGAAGTTTAATTCATTACCGACACTACCCCACGGTGGTCTTGTCGGATTGTCATCTCTATTAACATTCAATGCTATCTAATGGAAGTGATCCCCATGGAGTTCGGTTCAAGGAATACCCTTGTAACTAGAGCCCCCGATCATACATCCACAAGAATACACAAAATACTTGATAACATGAACATAGAAATAACCCTATAAGGCTAATTCTACACTTCCATGTAGATAATTACTCCCCCTTTCAAGGTAATGCTCTATATGTCCGATTAAACTGTTACCCTTGTCACTAGGGCCACGATCATAGGATATAGGACATCCCCTCTACAGGGTGAACAAAACCATATAATCACTTAACCATACATGAGATTTAATTACAAACACATCACACACACATAAGATAGAATGAATACAAAATATAAGCAATGTCATATGCAAAAGAAATTAGCAAATCCATGAGAATACATCAATCACATATCATAATTACTCCCTTAATCCTAGAATAATAAAATCTACTGTATAACAAGAAGGAATGAATCCAAAGACGTTGAAAACATAAGCTCAAAACCCAATCTAAAGAGAAGAGGAGGGAAAGAAGCTTATCTAAGACATTGAGTGATTTTCATATCCAATCCTACACTTTCGGAGTCAAAGAAGATGATGAAAATGACTCTAGATCTTCGATTGGAGTGTAGAGAGGGTATAGATCTGAGCCGAGATGGATCTCCCAAAGGGGAAGAACTACCCTTTTATAGAGTAGGGCATGGCCCAGGGCACAACCTATGTCACGGTCGTGCTCTTTTAGCACGGCCTGAGCTTGAAGCTACTCTGCCCGAGTGACATGGTCGTGCCTTTTAGCCAAAGCGACAATCAAAACAACTAAAGAAAAATTGCACTCAAAGTATGAACAGACATAAAAACAAGTAAAATAAAACTGAGCAGCACTGAACTACAAAGAAAATGACACTATGCACAACAATCTTCCAGACTTAAACCTTTCATCATCCCGATGAAATCAATACAATGGAGGAGGGGAAAAAGATGGACCTCGCGGGGGAGGGTAAGGATAGGGAGGTGGAGCAATACGTGGTCCGAGAGAAAATCTAGGTATTCTGGGAAGTTGGCTAATATGTTCATGGTATTGAAAAAGAGTAGTCACTTGTTATCTAGTAATGTCCATGGAACGCCTAAAGTCATCCATCCTCTCCTGATCAGTGTTGTAGTCATGAAGAAATTTGGCCACCTAACCTTGAAAGTTCCTCATGAACTTGAAGTGATCACGTACCTCTTGGAATTGGTCATCAAACAATTTGAAGTGACCCTCCAACATATGTTGTTGGGTACTATGCTTCTCATGAAGAGAATCCAGAAAGGCACGCAAATCTAAGAAATCAAATCTGGAAGGACCTGTACCATAGGCAAAGGAATTCCTAGCTTGTTTTGGGTGTCCGGATGGCTACTGGTGTCCAGGTGACGAGGGCACAGTGTACTCTAAAGGAGTAGAGGCAAACTCAAGAGCTATGTCTGTGATTACCCAGTTGGCAGGGTTGTGAACTGTGGTACACTCAGGGTAAGATAGAGGTAATGGAAATACATTCTTTTTAGGAAAGGCAAAGTCATTCTCATCCCGACATATCATTCTCATGGCAAGGCATGTATTAAGATCAATTTTGTGATTGCCATGAATAACTTTCAAACTATCCAATTCACAATCTAAATTTATAGTGATCTGGGTTATCAAATCGCCAAAAACTATAGATCCCAAGGTTGCCTTCCTAGATTTCGCAAGTATTTGTAAAAAGAAGAACCCGATATCAAAGTCAACTTTATTAAGCATGACCCAAAAAGAATAAAGCTTCACCTTTCTAACTACCCATCACTTTTCTCTCTACTAAAGATAGTCTTACTCGTTCCACAATGGAGGTAACCAAATACAAAGTTTTACATGTGAGAAATTTTAGATCTGGAGGTTCTCTTCATCAGGGATCGCCGTTCACTAGAGCTAGCGCACATCTTTGCAGATTTCAGACAGGATCAGTAGGTTAGGGAAGCTCTGTCTATGCATTACTAGGAAGATATGACTTTGACTTGGTGCATTTAGCTTAGTGGAACTAACTGAAGCTACCCTTTACGAATCCTAACAATTTAGACTAAGGTTTTGTACTAAGTTTAGTGAATGAGACTATATGGAAAATCTTGAAGGCATGGTTACTCTAATGATGTTCAGGTGACTCGCCATAGCCCAGAAGTTTATCCAAAAAATATATGTTTGTTGTATCTAAAGCTAAACCTGAATCTAACACAAGGTTAAATCAAACCCTGAAATTGAACTTAACTCATCTCACAAAATTATAGGATTCCCTGATTGAAAACATAGATCGTGTGAGATGACTAAGAATTTACAATTAAAAATTAAATTAAACTTAAATAAAAAATTAAATTAAATTAAATTAAAAATTAATTAAACTTAAATTAAAAATTAAATTAAACTTAAAATTAAAAATTAAACTTAAACTTAAACTAAAAAATTAAATAAAACTTAAAATTAAAAATTAAATAAAACTTAAATCAAAAATTAAATTAAACTTAAAATCAAAAATTAAATTAAACTTAAAGTTAAAAATTAAATTAAAGTTAAACTTTAACTTAAAAATTAAATTAAACTTAAACTTAAAATTAAAAATTAAATTAAACTTAAAACTTAAAATTAAATTAAACTCAAACTTAAAATTAACTTAAACTAAATTAACTTAATAAAAAATTAACTTAACTAAAACTTAACTTAATCTAAAACTTAAATTAAAATTAAAAGTTAACTTAACTAAATTAACTTAAAATTCAACTTAAATTTTACTAAAAATTTAAATTAACTTAGATTGACTTAAATTAACTTAAAATTAAAATTAACTTAAATTTAACTTAAATTTAGCTTAAAATTAAAATTAACTTAAAATTAGTTTAAAATTTAAATTAAATCAAACCTAAATTAAATTAACTTAAATTGACTTAAACTTAAAATTGACTTAAATTAAATTAACTCAAATTTAACTTAAAATTAAAATTAACTTAAAATAAAATTAATCTTAACTCCTACCTATTGTAGGAAATCAAGTCGATATTTGATAGTGGTTGCTCCAAATACATGATGGGGATCACACCAAATTCACTCAATTAACCTACAAAAGCTGAATAGTTGCCTTTGGAAACAACGACAAACTCAAGATAATTGGGATAGATAATATTGAACTCAAAACTGATTTCATTGTTAAGAAAGTATTACTTATTGAAAAACATAAATACAACCTTCTTAGTATAAGTCAACTGTGTGATTCTGGATATAAGGTTAGGTTTCTTTCCTCTGAATGTTTGATTAAGCACTTAGATAACCCTACTATAAGCCTAAAAGGGTTTAGAAAGGACAATATCTATGCAATTAACCTAACCTCTTCCTCACTTAAGTGTTACTTAACACAAAAAAAAAAATCTAGTTATGGCATAGAAGAATGGCACACACAAAATTTAGAAATCTAAGTAAATTAAATGGATTAGTTAGAGGTCTACCAAAATTAACTAACTTAGACTCAATAATCTGTAATTCTTGTCAACAAGGAAAACAAATAAAATCTATTCACAAATCAATTAATCAACTTCAAACAGATTTAATACTAGAACTATTGCACTTAGACCTATTTGATTCCTATGGGATCAAATCAATAAATGGAAGCCTATATTGCCTAGTAATAATAGATGACTACTCTAGATTCACCTGGGTAAAATTCTTAAAAAATTAAAGATGAAACATTTCAATTCTTTACTAATTTTTGCAAACAAGTTAAAAAATGAAAAAGACCTAAAAATTAAAAAAATTAGAAGTGACAACGATGATGAATTTAAAAATTATAACTTTAACCAATTTTACCTTGAAAACGGTTACCATTGTAGGATTGAAAAGCACTAGAGGGGGGTATGAATAGTACTCGTGGCTTTCACGCCCATTTTTAAATAATCGATCAAAGATACACAGTGGAATAATAAGAATCAAACACAAACACCAAGATTTTTTACTTGGTTCGGAGCCTGTGACGACTCCTACTCCAAGGCTCACACTCGTTAAGTGTTTATTTTGGGCAATCACTATCAATTCACAATATTACAAATTAAAGTATAATGATTAAATGCAGTAATGAAAATTATACCAACAACTAAGAATGGAGAATTTTAGACTTCTGGTTGTCGGAGTCGCATTACAGCTTTGTCGAATCTTCTTTTGAGCGGTGTACAGTAGAAAGATTGTAAGTTTCAGTTTTGTTTCCGTTGTTGCTCGAACCAGCTTCAAATAGCCCATTGAGGATGCCTCTAGTAGGGATTTCTATCCCCTCCACGTCGGTGCCGATAAGCTTCGCTTCCTGTGCTGCTTATCCACTCGAAGGCGCCTCCAAGCTCCATGGAGGGAGCCTCCCATCCAGCACTGAAGGCGCCTTTAGTAGCCTTGGAGGGTGCCCTCTGCCTACTTCCTGCGCAACTCCAGCCAAGGCGCTCGAGGCACCTCCGACAACCCGGAGGCACCTTTGAAACTGTTTATCCGAGCATTCCCTTGGGCAACTTCATTCCTGCAAGGCATATTAGTCCACAAACAAAGTATACCCTGTAAAACCAAGTTAGCACAATAATATAAGATAAATATAAGTATTTGATAGTCACTAGACTATCCGGATCTGACTTCGAGTTTCTTGGAAATCCTATGTCAAACTGACGCCTACTGTTCCCTCTTCGGGGAATGCGTCCTCACCTACTCCTCTCAGGAGAAGTTACTTGTTGCTAGATTAATCCTTCAAATCAACTAGACTTTTGCTCAGCGTCCGAAGCTTCCGGTCTTCATGTTAGACGTCCACTCCATGACCCGTCCAGACTTCCACCCAATTCGCGACACCAGGATTTTAACCTAAAGCCCCTGACTCTAGGATTTTGCCCGAAGCGCTCGACCCGCCAAAACTTTTCACCTAGGGTTACCACCCCCTAGGACCAAGAGTTACCACCCCCTAAGGTTTTCCACCTGTCTAACCATAGCTAGAACTTTTCATCACCTAGAATTACCACCCCCTAAGACCTATGGTGTAACATATCGCAAAATTTAAAATAATAAATATTATTGGATGAAAAATCTTATTGGATTGTTCAGAAATTTTTAGAAATTTTTGGGGATTTAAACGGAGTCTATATGACCCGTTTTGATGGGATGGATTCGGGGTACAGTGAAAGCCTGTTTAAAATACCCCTTAAATAGGAGTTGATTAGGGAATAAACTTAGAGGTTAATTAAGCTAACCTAAGTTTAATAATCCCTAAAATCCCAATTCACTCCCGATCTCCTCCTCCTCACATTGTGCCCGAACCCCTCTCTCCCTCTCCGGCGATTTCTCCCCACCGACGTCGAGCTCGCGATCACCGACCATCTTCTTTCACGTGAGGTTAGGGCAAAGGCTCCATCAGTTGTGTGAGAGCAGTTGGTGTTCTCCCTCTTGTGATCCTTTGTTCTTTCTCCCTTGCGCGCTGACGACCCGACGCCAACAGCTTCCCCATTGATCTCGGCTTTGTCGCGTCACCAAGAGGGAAAGCTTCGCCGGATCTTGACGGTATCAGCCACCTCCGGCTGAGAGGTAGTCTCTGGGTTGATCTAATGCACGCGATCGAGGGGGTCCGGATCTAGGGCACAGCAAGGGGTCTTGACTCGCGTTCCTAGCCGATCAATGGTTCCTCCTCATCAACTTGTTTGCTGGAGAGTGATTGGTTGCTCTACATTAGCCAGATTGAGGTGCCGACACCATTTGGAAAACACCCGATCAAGGTAGGTTTTTGGTTTAGAATCATAAATCTTCAAAGATCTAGCTTAATTAGGTTTGTTTGTGATGATCTTCCTGTTCTGGATTAGAGGAAGTAGAGGATCGGTGTGTGGTGGACTTGCCCTGTTGCCGTCATTGCAAATTCCACTTCTTGAAGCTGTGAAGGTCTTGGGAGAGGAGGTAAGGTTCTGGTAAGGTGAATTTTTGTACTATGAATTAGGGTTTCAACAAATATTTTGCTATATGATTGGATTTATGGATTGATTCTTGGAAGAATTGGTTGTGGATATTCTTTGTAGCTTCTCGACAGTGAGTTGTAGGGTTGCTGAGCTACTGGAATTGCTGCCATACTTCAAGGTCAGTGCTTTTCTAGTGTTGTACCTTGGGTACTCTATTAGTATGATGCTAAATTGGATTTTCAATGGGTTGCGGGGCTTTGTTCTGCTTAGATTTATGAGTAGTGTGATGTGGATTGGGTGAATTATTGTGGTTGGATTAATTGAGGTGGATGAACTATGTAGGATTGATTCTTGATGTTAGTTGTTGGTACATAGATTAAATGATGATGATAAATGGATTAAATGATTAGAATTAGGAATTTGGTTGAGATGTGTTGATTTGGAGGAGTTTTGGAGATGTATCATGTATAACCTAATCTAAGTAAGTTGTATTATGATTAAGGTTTATTGGGGGATTAATCAATAATCATACTTGATTAGAGTTGTTCTAATTAGGTGGGGCAGTTATTTAGTTAATTATTTTCTATGAAATTAGCTAAATACACCTAGTGATCGCAGGACTTGGATTCGGGATGAGCATCTCGACGTGGGATTTCCGGATCATGATCGACAGATTTAAGGCGGGTATTTCTTCCTTGGTCTCTATGTAGATTTTCTTGTACTTAGTGCATGGTTATTATTCGATGGATTAGGCTATTTTACCTTATATCGTGTTCGTTTGTTGCTTTCCTGCATGATACTTATGCTTAACCCTTGTGATGATCTATTTAATTCAGATATAGTCTCAACTCCTGATATCTACTCTGTTGTGATTACATGTGTAGAGTATGTCTTGTAGGGATTGTCAGGTTGTTGGTGTTACCATACTGATTGCGCATATGATACGGATGGTACGTAGGTTGGTATGTGTTATAGGAGTCATCATGTTGACCGTACATTTACATGTTGTATGTACACACGTATTTGTTATGTACTTTTGGAGGAGTTATGTTGATTGTATGTTCATGGTTTATACACATGTCTGATGTGTTTATTACTGGAGGATACATGGTGACTGTACTTATGTTCTGTGTATATGTGTCTAATGGAATTTTTGGAGATTTTTGGGTGATTATATGTGTGTAGTTGTGTATATGTGTTTGGTGGGATGTGTAGAGGCATCATGACGATTATACTCATGTTAGAGGTACTTGTGTGGATTTAGAGGATTGCATGGATGATGACGGTGTTTGTATCATGATTATATATATATATATATATATATATATATCATGTTCATCATTCATTACATCTGACTACTATTGTCTCCCTTGTGGTGAGAGAGTTGTCAGTTGGTTTGGTTTAGCGCCGCACACTCAGCCACTCATGGGTAGTGGTAGCTGGAGCAGTTGCCGCTCGTCCTATCGTGCCACCCGGTCACGAGGTTTTGTGAGATCTGGCATTGTGAGCAGTCAGGGACCCTGATGCTATGTAGCTAGATAGCTACTAGCGGATTGTCCGCCTCGACCACTCTATTATGGGCTGGAGGGTAGTATAGTCGTCACAGACCCAAGCCTC
The DNA here is from genome assembly GCF_018446385.1 of Zingiber officinale. Classification (NCBI taxonomy): domain Eukaryota; kingdom Viridiplantae; phylum Streptophyta; class Magnoliopsida; order Zingiberales; family Zingiberaceae; genus Zingiber; species Zingiber officinale. The sequence goes on along the minus strand of NC_055992.1, from coordinate 34,974,252 downwards.
TCGGCCATACAGGGGTCGTGGTGTCTAGAGAGGTGGCGGGGGTGACCATGGAGCATGCATGCACTTTTGCATATGATGCGCGGTGCATCTGTGGAGTTATATCTGCATACATGCCTAGTAGATACTAGTTGCATGTGATTGTAATATGTTGCATTTGATTGAGCTATGGTTGTTGCATTTGGGTATCATGCTGCATACATGTCATTTATTTTACATGTATATGCAGTCGTATTTATATTGCACAGGTGTCACGGGTATGTCTGTTGCAGATCCGGTGAGTTTACTAATCATTATACTGTGTGTCGATTTCAGATTGGGTATGTATCTGTCATTATGTTAGTTGTGGTTTGTACAGTTTATATGTCAGGTTATTATGTCAGATATGTTTAGATGCATTGATTATGATAGTATGATCATGTTCTTTATTCCCTACCGAGACTGTATACTTGTGATCTCCATGTTTGTTTATGGACCATGCACTATCTTGTCTATTACCCGCTAAGTTACCTATACTCACCACCGCATGTATATATTTATGTTTTCAGGTAGTTTGTAGATGGTTGGTGTCGCTCAAAGTATCCTTTCTGTCGGGTCCTACGTCACATCCGAAGACAGTTTCACCTAGTGTTTGTTTTCTTTTGTATATCCTTTTATTATTTTTGACATTGTATTTGTGTTTAGCCATGTGACTATCTTATGGTTTTGGTGTTGTATTTGTGTTTAAGTCGTGTCGGCATGCATTATATTTATTTGGTTTGTATGGGCTTTCCTTCGTTTTTCCGCAGTGTTTTTTTAGTACAGTCGTGTGGGCTGCTTTGTATATAACTGTGTGGTTGTGATTGTTTCATTCCAGTCGAGTGGGTTGTGATTATAACTGCGTGGTTGTGTACATATTCCAGCCGTATGTTGCTAATGTATATTTTGTATGTATTTATGTTTCAGATTGTCACCGATATAGGGGAGATGCTGTCGAATTTTTGTCTGGCAGGGACTCCTTTGGGGGCGTGACATATGGTTATCATCCCCTAGGGGTTTTCACCTGCCTAGAATTCACTAAGATTTTTGCCTAAGAACACTTAGGACTTTTCCTGCAAGCTCAATCAAACTTGTTAGATCACAAGATAACTTAACTTTGGATCCTTTGACATAATCAAAACCCAAGTTCGATCATCAGATGCTTCCCACACCAACAACCATCACGAATATTCATGTCCTAAAACATCTCAACAAAATGGAATAGTAGAAAGAAAGAACAGAACCCTACTTGAAGCCTCTAGGACAATACTAAATAAGTATAACCTACCAAAATACTTTTGAGCAGAAGATGTTAACACAGCCTACTATGTACAAAACTGAACCACAATAAATAAAACTCATAATAAAACTTTATTTGAAATATATTATAACAAACAACCTAATATTAAATACTTTAAAGTATTTGGATGCCCAACCTACATACTAAATACAAGAAAACACTTAGGAAAATTTGCATCAAAAATAAAAAATGGGATCTTTGTAGGATACTCATTAAACAGTAGAGGTTATAGAATATATAATAAAATTACACTAAGAATTGAAGAAACCTTAAATGTAAAATTTGAAGAGTCCAACCAAAACTTAGAACAAACCCAAATTTAACCAATTGATTTTGTTCAAAGTAACACTAGTCAAGGGGGAGGCAGCAAAAATCTAAGTCGAGAAGAAGAAGATCAACCTCAAATGAATGAATCTACTAGAACCATAAGAGTCAATCCAAACCATCCGATTGACCAAATAATTGGTGACTCAGATCTAAGAGTTCAGACTAGGTCATCCTTCAGAAACTTAAGTTAGATATCCCCAATCTTAAAAATTGAATCCAAAACAATAGCTGAATTTTTACTTGACCCAGACTAGATCATAGCTATGCAAGAAGAGTTAGCCTAATTTGAGAGAAACGAAGTCTGTGACTTAGTACCACCACCTAAAAATAAAAAGATAATAGAAACAAAATGGATATTCATAAATAAATTAAGTGAAAATGGAGAGATTATTAGAAACAAGACTAGACTAGTTGATAAAGGGTTTAATCAAGTAAAGGGACTTGACTATGATGAAACATATGTACAGTAGCCAGACTAGAGTCCATTAGAATGTTACTTAACTATGCAACCCATAAAGGATTTAAATTTTATCAAATGAATGTAAAATCTTCCTTTTTGAATGGGCTAATAAAAGAGGAAGTTTATATAGGTAGCCACCTGAGTTTGAGAGTTTAGATCATCCTGACCCTTAGTGTTTTTAAATGATAGCTTTGTATGAAAGGTTAACCTCTTACCTAATTTTCAAAGGGTTCAACAAAGGACAAATTAACCCAACTCTATTTGTCAAATTAATCAAACAAGATATTTTTATAGCTCAAGTATATGTAGATGATATAATCTTTGGGTCAACCAATTCAGAATTTTTATAAGAATTTATAACTCTAATGGAACAAGAATTTGAAATGAGCTTAGTAGGTAAACTAACTTACTTTTTAGGGTTATAAATTAAACAAACAAATGAAGGTAATTACATTTATCAATAAAAATATATTAAGGAAATACTTAAAAAATTTGGAATGGAAAATACTAAAGAAATAAAGACACATATGGCAACTAACACACCTTAGATGATGACCAAATGGAAAACCAGTTGACCTAAAATACTATAGGAGTGTCATAGGTAGCCTTTTATACTTAACTGCAAGTTGACCTGATATTTTATTTACAGTTATTATGTGTGCTAGATACCGAATCTGTGATAAAGAATCACATTTGACTAACATTAAAAGAATTTTTAGATAACTTAAAGGAACATCAAATGTAGGAATCTGGTATCCTAGAACACCCAATTTTGGACTCATAGGCTACTCTGACTCAGACTATGTTGGCTGTAAATTGGACCATAAAAGTACAAGTGGTGGGTTTCAGCTACTTGACCCATCACTTGCTAGCTGGTTTAGTAGGAAGCAACATTGTGTTGCCTTATCTACTACTAAGGAAGAATATATAGCTATAAGAGAATATGTTGCCCAATTATTATGGATGATGCACAATTTAAAGACTTCAATTTAAACTTTACAAATATATAAGTACTAATTAATAATGTCAGTTCAATTAATTTAATCAGAAATGATGTGCATCATTCAAGAACTAAACACATCGAAATTAGACATCGCTTTATCATGGATCATGTCACTAAAGGTGACATTAAACTCAAATTCATTGAGTCCAAGTCAAATCTAGCTGGCATATTCAGTAAACCCCTCCCTGAAAGTAAATTTAGTAACTTACGTCGATAATTAGGAATGTGCTTAATAGACTAGGACTCTTAATTTCAAAAATTCTTTCAAAAATTATTTTTTAAAATTCTAGGGTAAAATTCTTTATTTATTTTTCTTAAAACTTCTCTTATTTTTAGAATTTTCAAAATTATTTTTAACCTTAGTCTAGATCAAACCCTTAGAAAGCATGCTCCTATGGTCTAGGACTTGAGCATCTCACCAACATATTAGGACTACCTTGTTTGTGTATTGCTAAACTTAGAAAGGGGTGAGATGCATAGGCAGATTTCCTAGACTTAAGATGTTTATATCAGTGCATCAATACAAGTCTGGGCATTAAATACCAAACTAACAGTAATCAGTTTAAGTTTTTGATCTTAGTCAAACACTAATTGGATAAATTAACTTAACCTGACTAACCAAGTGAAAACTGCTATCTTCTGATAGTTAGTAAGTAATTGATGGTTAAACAGTTAAGAATATTTTTTAGTTATCTATTTTGAAATAATGTCAGGTTCAGGGAGAGGATTAATAACTTAAAAATTGTTTTGAAAATTGGTTTATTTTTTTTACTATTAGCATTTTCAAAACTGTAAAGTTTGTAAACACTTCAACTTTATCACCCTTAGTGTTTTTAAATGATAGCTTTGTAAATCAGCTAGACCACTATTTAAGTTTTTGAAATATTATTTTAAAAGACTTTTTCAAAAAAAATCAAATGTTTTCAAAAGTTATCTTAAAAAAACCTAGCCATTTTCAAAATATTTCTTATTTTTATTTTTAAATTTTTAACCTTAAAGTTATTTTTACAAAAACTTTTCTTTTAAAAACCTTATGAAAAATTAGTAGATTTTGAAAATAATTTCAAATTTTCTAAGTTATTTTTACAAAAACTTAGAATTATCAAATTTTTGTATCTTATGGAAATCTTATATTTTGAAAACTATGTAGATTTGAAAAACAATTTCAAAATCACCTTATTTTTGAAAATCTTGACATAAAGTTTTTACTTTTAAAAATTACTTTACAAGATGTCTTTAAAGATTCTCTTCAAGTTAATTAACTTATTTTCTAAGCTATTTTTAACTCCCCCAGGTAATCCTGAAATTTTTCTATTGTCAAAGTTTTTTTTGGTTACTTAGCATATTTTTTAATGAATGTTAAAGAGGGAGGGTTAGGTGGATTAAGTTAGCAAAATACCAAGCATAACATCAAAACAAGACTAACTTAAAAACCATGTCATTTATTTTTGCATATTATTTTTTTCCTAACTTAACCCAGGTTGTCATTGCATCAAAAAGGGGAAGATTATTGGTGCAGGTCGCAGTAACGATCTAACTCAGGTTTTGATGAATGACAAAGTAAGTTAAGTTAAGTTTAATGTGATCTAATGATTTAACTAAGTGTGCAGGAGAAGTCCAAATAGGTCGATGAGTTGACCGGATATCTGGCAAGAAATCCAACTAGGTTGACGGGCTGATTGGATAGCCTGGTACAAAATCCAGATAGGTCGACGGGCTGATCAGATATCTGACATGAAGCCCAGCTTGGTTAATGGGCCGACTGGATAGCTAGCATGAAGTCTAGACAGATCGATGAGCTGACCGGATATCTGGCAAAGTGGTAAGTTAAGGTAAGTCACTGGAGGAGATTGACTTGGTGAGGATACGTTCCCCGGTTGAGCGAACAGTAGGCGTCGATCCAACTTAGATCCATTTGGAAAATCTAAGTTGAAATTTTAACTAGATTCTAGTCTCAAGGAGATAGAATCTAATTACTACTCTTGACTATAATTATACTAACACTTGTTTTGCAGGGTAATATAAGTTTTATTGTCTAGGACTAACTTTATTTTGCAAGAAATAAAGGTTGCTGGAAAAGTTGGTCCGGGCGCCCGGAAGGGATCCAGGCATCCGGAATGTCCAAAATCAATCTTCTTGCCAGCTTGGAGTGTGTTGATTGGATGGCTAACGTCACGATCCATGTGCCCGGAAGGGATCCAAGCACCCATAACTACCTATATAAGCAGCCTTCCACCAGGAGCACAAAACACAACTTCTCTCTGCAATTGTTTTCTTACGTGCTGCTCCAAAGACACTCCTGTGACACTGTGAAGTTTCTTTGACAACCTGTGACTCAGTTTTTATTTTTCTTGTTGTCGGTAACTTTATTTTATAGTTCTTGTACTTATTGTGTAACTCTTTTGTGAACTATTAGTGGATTGCCCAACGAAAGTACTCTCACGTGCGGGCCTTGGAGTAGGAGTCAACGAAGGCTCTAAACCAAGTAAAACTTGATGTGTTAGCATTGTTTTCGTTATTATTTTCTGTTGCGTACTCTGACACGATAATGATTTTTTAACGATCGCTACACACCTCCCCCCCCCCCTCCCCTCTAGTGTTCTTTTCGATCCAACACACCCCACTATTCATGGTATTCTTCCCCATTCTATATTCTTGAGTATGAAAATTATATCTATTTATAAAATATGCTAGCCAAGTGCATACAAATACTTTTGGACCCCAATATGGAATAACCATTCTTGCTCAAGGTGAGCTTGATTACCATGAACCTAAGGTCAAATACACCAATTGTTAAAAGTTTTCATATGTGTAAACCAAATATAGATTGCCTACTTACATATGATTTGAACCATGCTGCAAATTCTTCTTCACAAAATTGATCAAACTCTTGTGTCAACAATTTAGAATATAAGTTTTGGAAAATCCTACTCAAAAAAAGATATTATAACATAAACAATTTACGACATTACAAAAAAAATTTTAAAAAAAAGATATATTAACTTGTAATATGACGATACTTATAGACAATTCAGTAAATAACAAGTCTGGGATACAAGTCATTCTTTACCAGTTAAGTATCTTTACTTACATGATCCACTTGGTCGACCAAGGTGTAACAACCCCACCCTCCTCTTAACTAGTCTCTAAGGGTGGGACGTTACTTAACTATAAACTCTACTTAACTAGTGTTGCTCACATGTTGATAGTAATATTTAGAACTCTCAGAAACTCAAAACATGCAATCAAGTAGTAGCTGAAACATAAGGATGTAGGTAATTCATCTCAATACTCTACTCGAAAAATAAAGAGAGCAACTGAATACCAATCTGCACATGCATGCTACAGCTATACGACTCAAATAATGGGACTAATGTGTATAGTAATTGAAATGGAAGAATTCTATGAATAGAATCAACAATATGAAAAGTACAATTTCAGCAGTGCAAAAAGGAATTAAACCATCTAAGTTTCCCTATCACTCTAAATAGAATCTTAATAAACTTTTTGTGAAGTGCCCCAAGGCTTCCATTCATCAGTCACCACACACTCATCGCACATCTCCTTGCGCCTTCCTTCACTATAGCTTTCCTTTTCCTTTATCTGTAATAAGAGGAAATTCAACTATAAGAGGATGCTTAGTAAGCGCTGTCTACTCACAAAAAGAAAACTCAATGTGCATATATATATATATAACAGAACTAAAAACTAAATGCTAAAAGAAGATCTGAAACTGAAATGCTTCATGAAAATCTGCACTGAAATGCTAAATAAATATCTGCACTGAAATGGAAATGTTGTTCACGCCTGCTTACAAATAAGCAAAAGAAAATTCTAGACTGCATACTAAAAGAGGAATCTGTGCATGCTCATCAAAAGAACAAAGGATCTAAACTGAACGAACAAAATAGTGACAAGAGATCTAACAGCATGGTTAGCATACAAGTTGTTCCAACTAAAGAGTTTCACGGGAAATCAAAGTTGCATGTCTAAATAAGCTGAACTAAGCAGTAAGCCCCAAGGGCTGTTCGTGCCCCTTTTGTAGCACAAAAGAAAGCTAAAAGTTGCTGGAATTAAAAGAAAAGTATGTAAAACTTGTTCCGTTTGTTCAAGGCTTATACTTTTATACTTCAAAATAATAATAAATTTCCTATTGGGCCCAGGCGTAGTACCAAAGTGCGCTCCCTAATAGAGACTGGGGTGGCGAACCACCAGTCCTACGAGGGTGAAGACCTTGGTCTTACCAGGGCCGAGATCTCGGAACCGGTCACCTGGATTTGTTTAACGACAACCTCAGAAGTCGGATACTAGCCTCTTCAAGTAAAATACTTGTTACTTGTTAATACTTCTAATAAAAAGAATACCTCAGAATTTAAACAGTAAGCTCAAAAGGGTTGTTCATATTCATTGCATAGCACAAATTGAAACCAAACAGTAAGGGCTATTCGTGCCCCTTTCATAGCACAAATCCAAAACTGCACAGCAAGCTCAATAGGGCTATTCGTGCCCCTTTCATGGCACAAACCAAAACTGCACAGCAAGCTCCAAAGGGGGTTGTTCGTGCCCCTTTCATAGCGCAAACCAAAACTGCCACTTGTTGGAATTAAAGCCTAAATTATAAGGCTGAAAAATCTAAACTACATGCCTAATCTATACAAATCCCTTTTTATTTCATTTTTGAGATTCATGGAAGCATGCTTCGAAATAACCCTCATTACAGCATCCCTCAAAAAATCAAGAAGAAACAAGGATCCAAAAGCTACTCCTACTGCAGGTGAGAAGCACTTACCGATTTCCTTGACTCACAACCGAGATTGGCTTCTAGGGTTTCGGAGACTTGCAAATTTCGGCAACTTCTTCACGTCTATGCGTTCTCCTCGATGAGGTGATCGCGATGGTGTGGAAGGCTCTCGAAAATCACCCTCGGCTGGTCGCCGGAGAGAAGCCCTAGCTCCTTCTTTGTTTCCGCCCAAGAGAAGCCGACGCCGTGCGCGAGGGGAGGATAAAAAATTTCGGACAAGAGAAGAAAAAACCTAATTCCTCTCTTAACTTATCCCTTTTTATACTTTGGATATTCTGTTCTCTGCTATCCCTTAAATTTATTTCATTATCTATTTGATCAGCACGACCTTGCTGGGTTCTTGGTCATCCGAAACAATTTAAGATTTTGTTTAACTAGAGGTCTCCAGTTCGAACCTCGGCCCGACCTCTTTTTGCCTCAACTTTGTTTCTTTTGGTAAAAATATCAAACTAACTCCGAAAATTATATAAAAATACTCTAAAAATTTCTAAAAATCTCTAGAATATTTCTAAAGCATTTCTAAATATTTATAATTACTATTAGGACACTTATAATGAGGAAATTTGGGTTGTTACAATTCCCCATACCTTATAAAAAGTTCATCCTCGAACTTAGAATAATTCTGGATATCTCTGTCTCATACTGTCCTCACGGTCCCAAGTAGTTTCCTCGCACTTCTGATTTTGCCAAATGACCTCCACTAGTGGTACTTCTTTGTTCCTTAGTCTCTTAACTTCTCTGTCCACTATCTACGTAGGTCTGCTCTCATAGTTAAGATCCTCCTGGATCTGCACTGACTGGGGCTTAATCACTTGGCTAGGGTCGTGGAGGCACTTCTTTAGCATGGAGACATGAAATACATTGTGTATTGCTGACATATCTTGTGGTAAGTCCAGCTTGTAAGCTACTTTCCCAATCCTCTCTGTGATCAGGTAGGGTCCTACGTAGCGGGGACTTAACTTGCCCTTTTTGTCAAATCTCATCACTCCCTTCATAGGAGCAACTTTAAGGAAGACTGAATCCCCTACTTGGAACTCAAGTGGCCTACGGCGTATGTCAGCATAACTTTTCTGCCTACTCTGGACAGTCTCAATTCTCTGTCTGATCTTTTGGATAGTCTGAGTGGTCTCATCTATCATCTCTGTTTGAATGCCCAGCTCTGCTTCCATTTCTTTCCTTTCACTTGCTTCTTGCCAGCAAATGGGTGATTTGCACTTTCGGCCATACAGTGCCTCGTAAAGCGCCATCTTGATAGTGGCTTGGTAGCTGTTGTTGTAAGCGAATTCAGCTAAGTGAAGATACTTGCACCAACTGCCCTTAAAATCTAATGCACAAGCCCAGAGCATGTCCTCTAAAATCTGATTTACTCGTTCTATCTGTCCATCAATCTGGGGATGGAAGGTTGTGCTGAACTTGAGTTTGGTGCCTAATGCATTCTGGACACACTCCCAAAAATGAGAGGTGAAGCAGTCATCCCTATCAGAAACAATCAACTTCGGGACTCCATGAAGTCTGATCACTTAATTAACATACAGCTGTGCCAACTGCTCTATAGAGTGGGACACCTTGATGGTTAGAAAATGGGCAGACTTCGTCAACCTGTCCACTATCACCCATATCGTATCGTACCCATTAGTGGTCCTTGGAAAACCTGTTATAAAGTCCATGGATATTTCTTCCCACTTCCACTCTGGTATTGGGAGGGGTTGTAGGACTCCTCTTGGTCTCTGGTGCTCTGATTTGACTCTCTGGCATGTCAGGCAGGTACTGACATATTTTGCAACATCTCTCTTGAGTCCAGACCACCAGAATCTCTGCTTCAAATCTTGATACATCTTGGTGGAACCAGGGTGCATGGAGTACGGCGTACTATGAGCTTCTTCTAGAATCTTCTTTCTCAATTCCTCATCATTGGGGGCACAAAGGCGGCTCCCCTGATAGAGGATTCCACTGTCTGACACTTGAAACTCTGAATTTTCTTCTTTTTGTATCCCTTGCTTGATCCTTTGGATGTCTGGGTCTTCACTTTACTTCCTTTGTATATCCTCGAGCAGGGTTGACTCTAAGGTCAACGTCGAGAGTTGCCCATAAATAATTTCAACTCCGAAGTCTGACAGTTCCTTCTGCAGTGGCAGTGCTAATGATGACAAGGGCATCAGGGTTGCACTAGATTTTCGGCTTAGTGCATCCGCCACTTTGTTAGATTTACCTGGATGGTAGAGGATTTCACAGTCATAATCTTTAACCAACTATAGCCACCTGCGTTGTCTCATGTTTAAGTCTTTCTGGGTAAAGAAATACTTCAAGCTCTGATGGTCGGTGAAGATTCTGCACTGGACTCCATACAAATAATGTCGCCAGAGTTTTGTACAAAGACCACAGCTGTCAGCTCAAGATCATGAGTGGGGTAGTTCTTCTCATCGTCTTTGAGTTGTCTGGAAGCATAAGCTATAGCCTTCCCCTCTTGCATGAGAACAGCTCCAAGGCCCATCTTGGAAGCATCACTGTATATGTCATAACTCTTGTCACTCTCTGGAACAGTCAGAATGGGAGCACTGGTCTGTTTTTTCTTCAATGCTTGGAAACTTTGCTCACATTTGTCTAACCATTCAAACTTCTTGTTCTTCCTAGTTAGGGCTGTTAGTGGAGAGGCTATCTTGGAAAAGTACTCCACGAATTTCCTGTAATACCCAGCTAAACCAAGGAAACTTCTGATCTCCCTGGCGTTCTTGGGTCTACACCAGTTGTTGACCGCCTCTATTTTGGCAGGATCCACCTAGATACATTCTTTAGAAATGAAGTGACCTAGAAATGTCACATGCTCTAACCTGAGCTCGCACTTTGAGAATTTGGCATAAAGCTATTTTTGTTGTAGGGTCTGCAGTACGATTCTCAAGTGCGTGTCATGCTCCTCTGGGGTTCTTGAATAGATCAGAATGTCGTCGATGAACACGATGACAAATTTGTCTAGGTATTCTCTGAACACTCTGTCCATTAAGTCCATGAAGACCGCAGGTGCATTAGTCACACCAAAAGGCATGATTACAAACTCGTAGTGTCCATATCTGGTCCTGAAAGCTGTTCTGGGTATATCACTTTCTTTCACTTTCAACTGGTGATATCCCGAGTGTAAATCTATCTTTGAGAAAACTGTGGCCCCCCTTAGCTGATCAAAGAGATCATCTATTCTGGGAAGAGGGTACTTGTTCTTAACTGTTACTTTATTCAGCGCTCTATAATCTATGCATATCCGCATAGATCCATCTTAGAGGAGGACATTTGGGCGCCACACGACCCAGGACACGGCCGTGTGAGATCCACATGGCCAAGGCATTCCTCCTTTCGGCCAAGGTCACACAGTCGTGTGATCCTCACACGACCGTGCCATGTTCCACTTCTGCCTACCTGCACGGCCGTGTGAAACCACATGGCCTGGCCAATTCTCGTCTCTAGAAGTGTTGCACGGTCGTGTGGCACACACGTCCATGCCATTTTTCGGCTCTGGAAAGGTTGCACGGGAGTGTAATTATACACGGATGTGTAATGGCTGGCTGGAAAAGGTGGCACAGCCGTGTAACCTTACACGGCCAAGACACTCTCTCTTGTTGTTGATGCTACACGGCCCATTCATGACCACACGGCCAAGGTCATTCCCCTTTACAAGGTCGTGTGGCACTCATTGCCAAAGTCATTTTTCCTCCGTTTGGTTATAAAATCAGCCACGGACATTAATTCTTCTCCAAATTTGACTCTTGAAAGCATAAAACACACAAGAGCATATCTCCAAACAAAGAAAAGTATTTATGCTAAAAGCAAAGCAAGGAACATGAAAGTGCATAGATAAAGCATGTGTAAAATATAAGAATGTGCGTCAAAACATGCTAAACAAGTGTATAAAATCTACACACATCAAAGACCTATTCTATAAACCACATGCATGATTCAATTAAGATGCAGATTGAGAGACAAATCTAGAAAGTACTCATAACTAATAAGTATCAAATTCAAATACATGCATAGGCATAATGTCAACAAGTCATAAGTGTATCAAAATAAGTATCTAGTCCTAAAGATCACTTGTCATCATTGTCATCTGCAGCATGAAGATAATCAAACATCTGACGCCGCTCCCTCTCTAAGGCATCAGTATGATCTGTCATCTCCTGACAAAAATCTACAATTTATCCTTGGAGAAAGTTGTATTGATCATTCATCTTGGTCTCTAAGGAGTCGAACCATCCAAAAATGTCATCTTGATGATAACTACAAAAATCACTAGTCGGCGGTGGGGGCGCGTAAGAGCTGCCCTGAACAGTATCAAAGAAAGGCGTCAATGTAAATCTTGGATCAAAAGGCGGCTGAATGTGCTCCTCGACCGTAATTGGCTCCTCCTCAGCTATATGTTCCTCAGCTACCAGTGGAATGTATCATGGATGGGTTTGTTTATACATAAGTCCTTTTGGGCTAGTCCTAATCCTAGCCAAAGACAACTGCCTAATCCCAACAAGATCAAAATCAAACAACTCTATCAATTCACCTCGGTGAACTCCTATACCTAGAGAAGCAATGTAGGCAGTGAGAATGTGGCACTGGATCATATGAACTTTATTTGAGGTGCTATACCCCGAATAATAGATAATATATCTGAAAACCCAGTAACCCAAGTCAAAGTCGAGTCTATGTCTCAGTGCGTACATCAGAAAAAGATGTACTGGATGTAGAACTCCCTGATCTCTAGACGACAGAGGATGAATGCAAGAGACAATCATCTTATAAAAGGCGTTGTCAGTTGGACTGAGTGGTACAATGGACATCTTTTTGGGGTGTGGCCCCTCAAAGAAATCAGCATACATAAGATCAAGGGTCAGATGAGCGAAAGGAGCTAACAGTATGTCAGGAAGGGAAGCACTGAAAAAAATATAGTTAACAGAAGGTTAGATTCATAAAAATCTGAGAAACATATCAAGGTCAAAATAGCATATCTCGGGTTGCAACTCTAGTCTTATAGTGATGAGAGTCAAGTTCACACAAGTTGTGATAAAATTCATAACATAGAATTGGATTATATGCATGCCGATAGAAGACAATACTATCAAGTTGAAATTGTTGCATGATGTCTATGGCCTCTGGACAGTATGTTTGATAGAATTGAAGGTCAAGACAACGACTCCCTATCACTTTGATTTTTTTATTTTGAAATGACTGACGTAGATCTTCAGTGGAAAATCTAAGGTCTTGGCTAGGATTTAAGGAGCTAGCCTCCCTTTGTGCAGTTGTGCAACTCTTTTCACTAATATATTAAAAGAATTGAATAAATGAATAGTAATTTATAAAATAAAGGGCGTTCGGATAGAAATTATCGAGGCATAATCGCATTCCAAGGAAGGTCGTAAATGGCAAATGATCTTTAAAGGCGTAGAAGGAGAAGAAAGGGAGGAAGTGTTTGAGTGAGACTCGACTTTTACCTGACGGTCGGTTTTATATCCTTTGATCAATCGACCGATAAGGGGATCGGTCGACCAAGCCCTTAAAGTCCCCATGTTTTCAACCAATTAGGAAAAGGGTTTTGGTTTTCTGTCGACCGATACATTGATCACAGTTATACTTTTTCACATTGGATGAGGGCGAATCCAAGTTTTTGATCGACTGAACAAGGTATTCAGTTGACCAAATAATTGAAGGTTGGATGCGTTAACTTACGTTTTCGGCCGACTGAACCGATGTTTTGGTCGACCGATAAAATGAATGCACAACAACCGATATGCAATGTTTGCGGTGGGTTTCGTCGATCGAACCGAGCGTTTGGTCGAACGAACCGAGCGTTTGGTCGATCGAACCGAGCGTTCGATCGATCGAACTGTTTCGTTCGGTCGACCGAACAATTTTTTTAATTTAAGATTTAATCTTGATTTGTTTATTTGAATAATGTTGATTAATTTTACATTAAGTTTGAATTAATAATTTTAACTTTATGTTAAGTTTATTTTACGTCAAGTTTATTAATATAATGGTTAAGTTTATTAATATAGGAATTAAGATAAGTCTTGATTAAGTTTTATAGTTAAGTTTTAAGTTTAATTTTAGTTTTATTTTTAAAATAATTTTAATTAAATTTAGAATATTATTAATTATATTTCTAAAATAATTTAAATTAAGTTTTTTTTAAATAACTTTAATTAAGCTTTTAAAATGATTTTAATTACGTTTTAAAATAATTTTTAATTAAGTTTTCAAATCATTTTTAATTAAGTTTTAAGTTTTTTAAAATAATTTTAATTTATTTTTAAGTTTTTTAAAATAATTTTAATTAAGTTTCAAAATAATTTTAAATAAGTTTTAAGTTAATTTTAAATTAAGCTTTAGAATAATTTTAATTAATTTTGAATTAAGTTTTAAGATAATTTTTAATTTAGTTTTTAAAATAATTTTAATTAAGTTTTAAGTTAACTTTTAATTAAGTTTTCAAATATTTTTAATTAAGTTTTAAAAATACATTTAGTTAATTTTTAAAATAATTTTTAATTAAATTTTAAAATAATTTTTAATTAAGTTTTAAAATATTTTTAATTAAGTTTTAAAATATTCAAAATTAAGTTTTAAAAAAATTTAATTAAGTTTTTTAATATATTTTAAAATAATTTTTAATTAAGTTTTAAAATATTTTTAATTAATATTTAAAATATTTTTAATTAATTTGTAAAGTATTTTTAATTAATATTTAAAATATTTTTAATTAATTTCTAAAATAATGCTTAATTAAGTTTTAAATATTTTTTAATTAAGTTTTAAGATAATTTTAATTAAGTTTTTAAAAATAATTTTAATTAAGTTTTAAAATAATTTTAATTAAGTTTCAAGTTAATTCTTAATTAAGCTTTAAAATAATTTTAATTAAATTTTTAGATAATTTTTAATTAATTTTTAAAATAATTTTGATTAAGTTTTTAGTTAATTTTTAATTAAGTTTTAAAACAATTTTTAATTAAGTTTTAAATTTTTAAAATAATTTTTAATTAAGTTTTAAAATAACTTTTAATTAATTTTTATAATATTTTTAATTAAGTTTGAAAATAGTTTTAGTTAATTTTAAAATAATTTTTAATTAAGTTTTTAAAATATTTTTGAATTAAGTTTTAAAATATTTTTAATTTAGTTTTTAAAATATTTTTAATTAATTTTAAAATGATTATTTTTAAAATATTTTTAATTAAGTTTTAAAATATTAATAATTAAGTTTTAAAATAATTTTAATTAAGTTTTAAAATAATTTTCATTAAGTTTTAAAATAATTTTAATAAAATATTTTTAATTAAGTTTTAGAATAATTTTAATTAAGTTTTTAATTTATTTTGATTAGCTTAGAATTTTGATTTTAAGGTTAAGTTAAAGTTGATTCAATTTAGATTAAAACCCCTATACAAAAAGGTTGTTCAACTCATGTTATATTCAAACTTAGTTTTGAGTTAATCAAGTAAGCTTCCAAAGGATAAGCTTTTAGTTCAGTGGCGAGGCATATAGTCATCTTGTATATCAACAATGGACCACTTGCTGAATACTTTCCAAAATAGTCCTGCCTAAAAAACTTAATACTAAGTTTTGGTCTAACTAGCCCATGTTTGATTAGGGTAGCTTCGGTCAGATCCAATAAGTCTAGTACACCGGGTAGAATACACAAGATTC
Source organism: Zingiber officinale (assembly GCF_018446385.1). Taxonomy (NCBI): domain Eukaryota; kingdom Viridiplantae; phylum Streptophyta; class Magnoliopsida; order Zingiberales; family Zingiberaceae; genus Zingiber; species Zingiber officinale. The sequence goes on along the minus strand of NC_055992.1, from coordinate 34,958,666 downwards.
ATCCTAGGCATGCCTTCGACAAAGTTTCCTTGACATACTATCATCCCAATCCATTTTGATGCTATGTTATTAGGGTTTGGTAAACCTTTTTAACTAACCATTTTAAATTAAGTAAAAAGTAAACCTATTCCTAGGTATGTAAAGTAGGTTAATCAAGTTAGTTGAACAATTTTTCTATTTGCTCCCCCTGAGTCATAGCTTAGATATGGTCTATCTAAGTAATGAATTTGACTCTTAGGGATCGAATAGTGATTTGGTTTGATTAATTTGGTTAAACAGTTTTTAGGGACCCATGCTTTGACTTAATTTTTAATATTTTGGCTAATTAAAGATAAATACAATTTGCTGGTTTTGTTTGATTTATAGTCAAGTCCCGATTTGTTGTACACAGCTCGTTGTGACCCAAGTACTATATTTAGACACTTGGATCCCAGCTCGAACTTTTCTAACTTTTTCTTGAGTCGCTCGACTTGACATTTCAAGTTGGAATTTTCTTCCTCAAGTTTTGCAACTTGAGTTGAAGTTCCAATTTGAACTTGGTTAGTCGAGTTACTCAAGTTAAATTACTCCTTAAGGTGATCAATTTCCTTAAGTAGTAAGCTATTTTGTTTTTTAGTTTTTGTTAATTTTTTAAACAGACATTTAACTACTTTAAGTAAACTCGACTTGGAATAAAAGGTTACCATATCAAGTGTAATGACCCCACCCTCCTCTCTACTAGTCTGCGAGGGTGGGACGTTACTGGACTATTAACTTATCTTAACTAATGTTGCTCACATGTAAATATCAGTACTTAAAGCTTTAAAAAACTCAAGAGATACAATTATTAGCAGCTACAAACATATAAGACTCATCTATACATACTACTCAAGCATATGTTCACCACTAAAACTATACATCAATCTGAACATGCTAAAAATATATATATTAATCTGAGCATGCATGCAACAATAATACAACTCAAATAATGGAACTAATGGCACAGTAATTAAAAGGAAGAGTTCTAAAACACAAAATATTTAATAAGCAAATCCAGCAACATGAAAGAATAGTTCCAACATTCTGAATACAAAATCTTAATGAATTTCTAAACTAAGTCCCAAGGCTTCCATAGTCCAAACATCACACATCCATCCGCACCTCCTTGTCGCCTTCCTTCACTATAGCTTTTCCTTTCCTTTATCTGCAGTAAGAGGAAATGCAACTATAAGCAAAATGCTTAGTAAGCGCTATCTAACTCACAAAACTCGAATATGCATGTGAACATACTGAAATGCTAAACATGTAAAACTGCTCATCTAATAGCAAATAACAGCAAGAAAATTCTAAATAACATGCTAGCATAAAAGAAACTAAACTTGCTGAATTTTAAATTTATGTGAAACTTATTTCACTTGTTTAAAATTTATACTTTTATACTTCAAAATAATAATCTCTTGGGCCCAGGCTTAGTACCATTGCGCGCTCCCTAATAGTAACTGGGGTAGCGAACCACCAGTCCTACGAGGGTAAAGACCTTGGTCTTACCAGGGCCAAAACCTCGGAATTGGTCAACTGGATTTGTTGAACGACAACCTCAGAAGTCGAGTACTAGCCTCTTCAAGTAAAATACTTCTTACTTATTAATACTTCTAATAATTGAATGCCTTGTACAAAACTGCAATACTTAAACAATTCTAAAACTGTAATACTTAACAAAATCTGCACTATGATACTTAACAAAATCTGCACTATGATACCTAACAAAATCTGCACTATAATACTTAACAAAATCTGCACTGTAAGCTTAACAAAATCTACACTATAAGCTTAACAAAATCTGCACTATAACACTTAACAAAATCTGCACTGTAAGCTTAACAAGATCTGCACTATAAGCTTAACCAAAAATCTAAGCTGCACATCTAATTATGCTTCTAATGATCTAACTGGATCTTTCCACAACTAAACTTATTCATACCTATTGTAACACAAACCGAAAACCAACCATCCTTCTGTTCAGTGCTACGGTAAGGAAACAAAAAGACCGAATTGCTACACTTAACCTTTCATTGCAGTGACCACCGAAACCAACACCTTTCCCCCTGTTCAGTACCACGGCAAGGAAACCAAAAGGGACCAAAATGCAACTAGTAAGGATAATTGCTACTGTAAACCTAAAACCATAATTGTTCTTCATGCTCTATGCCACGGCAAAAAAAAAAATAGAAAATTGCTAGATTTCATATGAACCGAACATGCTCATCAAGGTCACAAACAGCAAATCTAATTCAGACAACTGAAATACTAAATTCAAAGCCTGAAGAAACAAAAAACCACATGCTAAACAACGAATCTATTTCCTTTCTTTGAGATTCACAGCAGCAACATCAAAATCAACAATCTTTACAACATGCTTCGAATTCAAGAAGAACAAAGGTCTGAAACTACTCCTACTACAGGTGAGAAGCACTTACCTTGTTCTTGGACTTACAACCGAACGAAAGGGCTGCTAGGGTTTCGAAAAACTTGGAATCTCAGTCTCTTTTTCGTGCCTACGGCTTCTCTTCGACAAGGAGATCTCTGTTCTGTGAAGAGCTCACGGGCTTAGCCCTTCGCCGACCGCCGAAGACAAAACCCTAACCTCCTCCTTTGTGTTTTCGCCCGAGCAGCCGTCGCACACGAGAGAGGAGAGGAAGAGATTTAGGTCACGACAATTAAAAGCCTAAGTTCCTCTCTTATCTCCCTTTATAATACCTAGATATTTCTATTATCTATTACACTTAAATTAATTTCGCCCTCTCTTTAATCAGCACGGCTCTGCTGGGTTCTTGGTCATCACGCTTCGCTTAAGTCTCGGATCGGGTCGGAGGTCGTGGGTTCGAACCCCGACCGAACCTCTTTATTTTTTTGAAACTTCTTTCTTTTGGTAAAAATACCAAACGAACTCCGAAAATTACATAAAAATACTCTAAAAATCTCTAAAAATCTCTAGAATATTTCTAAAATATTTCTAAATATTTTTAAGCACTATTATGACTCGTAATGAGGAAATTTGGATTGTTACATCAAGACCTTCAAAAGCGGATATGGATCGATGGCTTCTTTCAAAGTCGATGTCGATCTCGGACTCGGTGTCGGTCTTGAGCTCGTACTCTTCCTCAAACTCGAAATCTTCATTTCTTGACATAAGGGTAAGATGACTCGAGTGCTTCGATTCTTCCGCATCAGACTCCTCGGAGGATGACTCATCCCACATCGCTTTGAGGGCCTTCTTTCTTATTCTTGATTTTGGGTTTTCCTCCTTCTAGTTAGGGCATTCCTTATTAAGATGCCCCTTCTTGTTACATCCATAACAAATCATTTTTTATTTGTTTTGTATCTAGTTGACTGGTGTCTTCTTGGTGCTCCTTTTGAATTTCTTCCTTGTTAGTAGTCTTCAAACCATGTTCACTAGCTCCTCTTCATTGGTTGGGTCTGAGTCAAACTCACTTTCTAGTTCTTTCTTGGTTCTGATCTTGGTTTCTTTGCTTGATCCTACATACAAAGAAATCTCTTTCTCGACTTGACTCAAGTTAGACTGTTCATGTAATTCTAATTCATAAAATAGTTCATCTAATTTAAGAATTAAAAGATCTCTTGAAATTTTATATGCATCTACTATTGATGCCCACAAAGCATTTCTCAAGAAGGCATTTAATGTGTACCTTATTGTGTCGCTATTCTCCAGATTGTGTCTGATTAGATGTAGGCCATTGAGAATGTCTTTCAGTCGAGCATGTAGTTGCGTGGTCATCTCTCTGTGAAGCATTTTAATATAAACAAATTATTTAATAACGAATCCCTTTTGTTTAACTTAGATTCATCGGTTCCTTCGTGCAGCTTTACTAAGTGGTTCTAGAGTTCTTTTGTGTTTTCGTAGCGCCCGACTCTATTTAGTTCTTCCATCGTTAGGCCGCATTAAATAGTGTTAATTGTTTTGTGGTTTAGTTGCGCCTTCTTGATCATCAGAGGGGTCCAGTCTTCTAGTTCTACCGGCTTTCCATCTATCATCGAGGGAGTGTATCCTTTAAGTATGGTGAACTAGAGCTCGATGTCGGACTTGAGATAGCACTCCATTCTATTCTTCCAATAGTTGAAGTTCTCCCCTATGAACAATGGAGGTCGGACGGTATTGTACCCTTCTTGGTAGGAGTTTGACATCTTTGCTATCAAGGAATAAAAAAAAAAGAAGAAAATTTCCAAGACTCTAGTCTTGAGATTAGTAGTGTGGGATAAAGGAAAATATTACTTAAGAATTAAAGAAAAGACTTTTAAAGAAAAATAGAAAGTTTTTAAAATTGCTTAAAAAATGGTTAAGTAATTTCAGAGCTACCAGGCTCTGATACAAATTGAAGGATCGATAGAAAGCGATAAAGGAGGGGGGGGTGAATATCGCTTGTTAAAAACTCTTTCTTATGGAACGTTTAAAACACGAGTAGTGCAGCGGAAAGAAGAAAACACATTTCAGTTACTTGGTTTGGAGCCTAGGTCGACTCCTACCCCAAGACCTATGATGCTTGATCACACCGTTGGGCAATCTACTAAAACTCTTTTTTTCTGAAACCTTTGGAAAGAAGTAATTCGTACAAATGAGGGTATAAGATAGTAACAATCTACTATCTTATATAAAATTAAATACAATGCAAGATAAAATAAAATATATCGAACAAGTATGTAGATGAAGATTGTCGGAGTCTATTCAGAGTAGTAGCTTACTTGAAGATGTGTTGTAGAACAGTAGCATGAATAGAACTTTTTTGCACTGATGTGGACAGAACACTTGTTTTCAGCCTCAGACCTTAAGCTTCACTTTTATAAGAATTATCACCATTCGGTCGACCGATCCTTGGGTTCAATCGACCAAACTCGCTCCCTTCCTTCTTCGCTGAGATATGATCTTCGAGCATTGATGACATTTAATAGTTCGGCTAACCGATCACCTTGTTCGATCGATTGAACAGTGAATTTCCCTGTCCACCGAGATTCGCACTTAATGCTTCATTAATATAGTGATCACTTAGTCGATCGATCAGCATGTCCTTCTTTGGTTTAGCTCAGGTCTGCTCTCTGCCATGTCATCATGGTTCGATTGACTGATCAGCTAATTCGGTCGACCAATCAAGCTTTGACGGGACTTTACTTTGTTCTGCTCTAGTCTGATTTCTGGTCTGAGTCAACCTAGTCCGGTTGACCGTTCCCTATGTTTAGTCGATCGATCAGTCCAAACCTACAATACAAAGTTAAACAGAATATTCCTACAAAACAAAGGTTAGCACAGTAATATATATATGATGCATGAGTAGTATTAGACAGTAGAATTGTCTTGATCTTAACTTAGAAACCTTCCCAATTTCTTTAGTTGGATCAGCGACCTAGAGTTTGTATCTTTCTGGAACACGGCCTCACTGTCGCTCCTCCAGTTTCTTACCTCAACCTATCTGCCAAACATTAGTCCTGCAGACCTGTTTAGACTTTCTGCTTAGCCTCGGATCGGCTCGCCAGGACCTTCGTACCGAGAGCCTTCTAGACACATTCCCAAAAATGTGAAACAAAATAACCATCTCTGTCTGAAATGATGGTCTTAGGAATCCCATGTAGTCTAATAATTTCCTTGACATATAATTGAGCCAGTTGCTCAATCGAATAAGTCATCTTGATTGCTAGAAAATGGGCAGATTTGGTTAATCTATCCACGATTACCCATATGGCGTCATAGCCGTTTGTTGTCTTGGGTAATCTTGATATAAAGTCCATAGAGATATCTTCTCATTTCCATTCTGGAATTTGGACAGGATGCAGTAATCCTCCAGGCCTCTGGTGTTCTGCTTTAACCCTCTGACAGGTTAGGCAGGTACTGACATACTGAGCCACATCTCTTTTCATACCGGACCACCAGAATTTATTTTTCAAATCCTAGTATATTTTGGTGGATCCTGGATGCATTGCATAGGGCGTTGAATGAGCTTCCTCTAGTATCCTTCTTCGCAACTCTGGATCCCCGGGAATACATAATCGATCCCTGAGGTATAATATCCCACTGTCCGCGATCCGGAATCCGTCATTCTTCCTTTCTAGGATTTCTTGTTTAATCCTTTGGAGGCTTTGGTCACTGGTTTGTTTCTCCAATAGGTTGTCGAATAATGTGGTTGCTATGGTCATGGTAGAGAGTTGCTCGGACATATTTTCAATCCAATGACACGGAATGTCTCTCGGCTTCTCGATAAATTCAAACACTGGTTCGCCTTCCGTATCAGATAAAATTTTAGTGTATTGACTGAAAGTAGGTAACTGACCTGCGACGACAGTAGAGGCACTGGCCACATCTTCTTTGGTAAGCAAGAAAATCCTGGCGTTCGTCGTAGTTGGCGGGGCTTCCAATCTCCCTTGGCTAATCGGTGTTCCATCAATAGCAGCTTGCATCTGATGTAGTTGTGAGGGGGCACTCTTGTTCTGGTTATTCTGCTGGGGTGGTGCCTGAAACCAATTAGTGCAGTCTCTGGCCAGATGTCCTTCCCCTCCGCAATTATAGCACTTTCTTGTACCCTTGTGGCATACTCCGGAATGCAGTTTCCCACAAATAGTGCACTGAGGGTATTTCGGTTGCTTATTCACTGGGCCACCTTTTGCATTGTCCCATTGTTTCCTTTTTCCTGTAGGGGTCCCTTTCCAGCTTGTTTTGGTACCTGAAGGTCTCTGTCCTTCTGTTCGGGACTGATTCTTATTCTCGTTCATCGCTTTCTGATAATGTTCCGTAATCAGGGCACTGCTGACCAATTCTTCTGTAGTCTGCGGTCTATTAATTCCGCCGGCCACGTTCAGTGCTATCTCGGGTCGAAGCATCTTCAGCATCAGTCTGACCCTTTCTCTTTCTGTGCGAACCAACTCTAGACATAGGCGTGCCAGACGGTTGAAGCGCTTTACTGCTTCGTTCACTGATAGGTCACCTTGCCGAAACTCTGTGAACTCATCGTAATGTCGATTCGTCACTTGCATATGGAAGAACTCTTCGAAGAACTCTGTCTCGAAGTCCGTCCAGTTCATCAGATTAATCTGTCTCTTTGCCTTCACTCTTTCCCACCACATTCTTGCGTCTCCGGAAAAGCAGAATGATACACATTTGATCTTTTCCGATACGGGTGTAAGATATGCGAATTTTTTTTTGTTAGGGTTATCGAGGAATAACCTTTTGAAAATTTTAGGAAATTTTAGAATTTTTTCTGGATTTTTCCGGAGGTCGTATGACTAGTTTTGCGGGGTTAGGAGTGGAGGTCTGTTTAGAAATACGCGTGTGAGAGTTTAATTGAGGAGTTATCTAGGGTTTAATTTCCTTAACCCTAGGTGAACCATGTTAATAAGGGTTCCCTCACTCACTCGAACCCGATAGCCCGTTTTCTTTCTTCTTATATTCCTTCTCCCTCGCGCACAGTAGCCCGACTCGAACAGATTCTCTTCTCTCTCGCGCGAACACGCCAACGCCGACGCCTGCCCTCGACGATCGGCTACCTTCGTCTTCCCTTCTCTCGGTGGCGCCGGCGAGGAGCGGACCTTGGAGCGTTGGAGGAAGAGAGGTTAGTGACCGCCGAGCCCTCCTTCTCCCCGATTCCTTCCTCCCTTCTCTGATCTCGGTGAACAACAGCGACGGAGCTCGGTTCGGGGATTTCGCCAGCTGTCGAGAGGGAACCAAGGGCATCAGCGTGGGATCTGGGCATCGACAATCGGTTGTGTGAGGTAACGCCCATTGTTTCCTTCCGATTTCCCTGTTTTGTTCGTCGGCAAGGGCAGATCATGCCCTAACTTCGATCTTGGAGGTAAGGGTTTGGTTTTGGTTGTGAATTCGAACCTTGATCCTTTTCTAGTGTTGATTTGGGTGGTTTTCTTTGGGGAGCAGAGATCAGTCTCTTGTTTCCGGCCACCACAGCTTAACTAGATCGATTTCTCCACTGAATCTGTGATCGTACTCTAGTTGTGATCTTGAGGTAAGCGATTTGGTCTTCTTTTGTTGATCGTGAATTCGAAACCCTAATCTGTCCTTCTGGAAGTGATGCGGGTGATTTTTCTGAGAAGCAGAGCTTTATGTTGTGATTCTGGCCACTACAGCTCTGTTGGGGATTGCTCTTCTTCATCAGATCTGTGGTTTTCTCCGACGATCAAAGAAGAGGTACTGAGATCGATTTATTGTGGTTGTTAACAAATTGTTTGATGACTTCTTCATGCTCTTTCTTCTTGAACCGGTTGGTGGTGATACAATGTGTAGCTTTGTTGTAGGGAATTGCTACAGTGTTTAATTCATGTGCTCTTGATCGATCATTAGTTATAGGAGAGGTTATCTAGTGGGTTTTGTGTGTTACTTGATCTAGATTAATGCTGGAATCAACCAGACTTGTTCGGTTTGGTTGTTAGAGGTCTTGGTGTACGGTTTCACTGGAATTTTTGTGAGTTAACTTGATCTAGAACTTTGTTTAGCAGAAATTGGCAGACAATGTTCTGCTTAATTGCTTCTGTGGGTTGTGTTGATCGAAACTAGTGAGCAGTGATTAGATTAACCTAAATGTAGTATGGTTATGTTCTGTTGTGCTATCTCGGTTAATTAGAGGTTGTAAATGTGGATTAACCTAAGTCTGAAATGAGATTTCCATGATGTTTAGGTTTCCTTCGGGTTAGGTGATAATGGAAGATTGGAATTATTTAAGGATCTAATAGGAATTTAGTTTTTGGATGGGTTCAGCTAGGTTAAAATTTTAACCTAGCTTTACTAATGGAAAAAGGGTAGTAATCACAGTAGCTATCACTTTTAAGTTGGCTATTTATTTATAGGTAATTCACCTATTTGTAGTGTCCACATATTTAGTTATATAAATTTGGATATGTGATACAGGACCCTGATCTATACGAGCAGCGTGACGTGGGGTGGTTCTAGTGATACGGATATATCGAGGCGGGTATTTCTTCCTTAATTTCTGTTTTGTTCTTTGAACTTTAAAAGCATAGTTATATTTGGATAAGTAGGTTGCATTCCTTAAATCTGATTATTTGTTGTTTTCCTGCTTGTCTCTTTTGCTTGATCCTTGATATGATCTAGTTCAATTCGTTACAGTCTCTATCCTTGTTATCTGGAACTCTATTGTATATACACATGTAGAGTGTTGTAGGGATGACTGTATTGGATATTTGTGGTCTATGCCTGTCTAGGTAGTGATTGGTATTTGTTATGGGTTTTACATGATTAACATTACATTTGCATAGTAGTATGTGTAGTTACGTATGTCATGGTTATTGGGGGTGTTTAGCAGGTTTGGGGTTGTTGCATGGATGATGATTATATATATATATATATATATATATATATATATATATATATATATATATCATGTTCATCATTCATTGCATCTGATGACCATTGTCTCCCTTGTGGTTGAGAGAGTCATCAGTTGGTTTGGTTTAGCACCGCACACTCGGCCACTCATGGGTAGTGGTAGCTGGAGCAGTTGCCGCTCGTCCTGTCGTGCCACCCGGTCACTAGGTTTTTGTGAGACCCGACATTGTGAGTAGTCAGGGACCCTGATGCTAGTAGCTAGGTAGCTACTAGCGGATTGTCCGCCTCGACCACTCTATTGTGGGTTGGAGGGTAGTACAGTCGTCACAGACCCAAGCCTCTCGGCCATACAGGGGTCGTGGTGTCTAGAGAAGTGGTGGGGGTGACCATGGAGCATGCATGCACTTTTGCATATGATGCACGGTGCATCTGTGGGGATATTTTTGCATACATGCTTACTAGATATTAGTCGCATGTGATTGTGTATTGTTGCATTTGATTGAGCTATGTATGCTGCATATGGATGCCATGTCGCATACATGTCATTTACTTTACATATATTTGCAGTCGTATATGTATTGCACATGTGTTGTTGACTCGGTGAGTTTACGAATCATGGTATCATGGTATTGATTCTTTTTGGGTATATACATTTATGTTATGTGCATTTATTATGTCAGGTTCATTCATATACCATTGTTGTATTAAATATAGTTAGATGTACTATACTTTTGACAGCATGATTCTATTCTTTACTTAGGAGACTGTATTCTTGATTCCTATTTATTATGCAAACCATGCTTTATTCTGTCCATTACCCACTGAGTTACCTGTACTCACCACCCCGTCTATACCATTTTGATTTTCAGACAGTAGATAGATGATATGGAGATGCTTGGAGCATATTGCCAGCCGGTCCCATTTCCCGTGTCATATCCGAGGGATGAGTTTTGGTTTTGTTTTTCCTTATCAACATTTCGTATTCGTTGTATTTTGAGTACTGATTATGTTTTGATACTTGTACTACGGACTTCATATCTGTGATGTGTTTTTGTGGACTTTTGTGTTTGTGGGTTTCCTCTTCGACTTTCCGTTGTGTTTTTGATATAGCCGTGTGGGCTACATATTAGTTGTATGATTGTTTTCATTTCTTTTATCCAGTCGGGTAGGCTATGAATATAACTGCGTGGTTGTGTTTCTTTTGTGCACATATATTCTAGCCGCTTGTGGCTGATGTATTTTGCATGTATGTAATGTTCAGATTGTCACCGGTACAGGGGAGATGTTGCCGAAATTTTTCGGTAGAGACTCACCCGGGGTGTGACAATTTTTGGTATCAGAGCAGGTCTACGAGGCCTGTATATATATATTTTTTTTTTTCTTTTTCTCTTTTCTCTCGTGTTTTGGATTTTGTGCTTTGGATTTTGAGGTTACGTCGTCTATTTCTCGGGTCTTGGATTTCCGAGGATTGCGAGATTTACGAGTTTTACGAGGATTACGAAGTTTACGAGGTTTACGCTCGGGATTCGTATTTTTTCGATGTGACTGTTCGGATATTGGGACCAGGCAGCGGCAGAATATCTCCAAGCTATAGGATGTAAGTCTAATTACTGTTATATTATACTCTGGTAGTCTTACCTTGTTATTGATATCAGGAATGAAGCGTAGAGAGACAGCCCCTAGTCAGCGACGTGGTCCAGGACGACCACGGAAGCGACCTACTGAGTCAGTGGAGTCTGATCCAGTTGAGCAGGAGGTGGATTCCCTCAGAGATCCTACAGAGGTCGAGACCGATAGTCGTGGACAGACCCACCAAGTTCCCACGAGAGATCAGGGTTTTCAGCCTCAGTTAGTTCCTTCTACATTACCACTAGTGATCCCTACTCCGCTGCTACTCCTTGGGTGAGGGATAGAGCTCGTATCCCACTATTAGCTCGGTCGGTAAAGGACCGATTCACCTTGTTCCATGGAGTTCCCGACCCGAGTGTTGCCCATTCTTGGTTGGGAAATGTGGAGGATACTTTCGAGTATTTGACATGTACCGAAGAAGAAAAGGCCGAATTAGCTGCATACCACCTAAGAGATCAGGCTGTTACTTGGTGGAAGATGCAGAAGACACTTGTTGGAGACCAGAGTATCACTTGGACTTTATTCCGAGATGCCTTCGAGAGACAGTATTTCCCAGCTCCTTATCGTATGGCCCGTCGACAGGAATTCTTACAGCTGAAGCAAGGTGATCGGTCTGTGATGGAGTATGATGCGGAATTTAACCGATTGGCTGAGTATTGCCCTCATCTAATTGCCCAGGAGAGCGATCGGTTAGATCAGTTCACTCAAGGCCTTGCAGCTTATATCCATATCAGGATATCTGGCTTTACTCCTAGTACGTACCGGGAGGCGTTAGATAGAGCTTTGACGATTGAAATGACACAACAGCAAATTTCACTGGAAAAAGGAAAGGATAAGCAAACAGGGTACGACTCCAAATCAGAAACGACAGAATCAAGGTCAGAAGAAACGGAAGAAATGGCATGGAGCCCAGGCTACTTCGAGAGAGTCCTATCGATCATCGAAGACGGGATGATCATCCGCTGGTTCTTCTAGACCTCCTCAGAAGGATTCCTCTAGTGAACTCAGATGTTTTAGATGTGGTGTTGAGGGTCACGCTAAACCTAACTGCCCATTGAGCCAAGATATATGTTATTACTGTAAGCTGCCGGGGCATGTGAGCCGCGATTGTACTCTGAAGGCTCAGCTGCAGACTGCCAATGTTACTACTCAAGGAAGTCATATTACTCAGACTCGACGGCCGAAGGGACCGCAGAAGACGCAAAGCACTCCACATCAGCAGAGTATACTACCTCCTCAGGCATAGGTATACCATATCCAGGGTCAGCAATACCTGTGGCTATGCAGTATTCCTCGGCTGTCCCGTTACATCAGTATCTTCCGGCGCCACCTAGCTCTTGTCCAGTGATACAACCTCAGTAGTATGCTACCACTCACCAGCCTCAGCAGCATGCTACCACCCACCAGTCTCAACAGTTCGCTACTACTCCACCAGCACCATTTCAGACCACTACTAGAGTATCGCCATCGTGCCCGGAAGTGGGACGAGTGTATGCTATTACTCGAGAGGAGGCACAGCGGGCCGAGGGATCGGTCTTTCGGGGTATGATTACTGTTTATTCTTTTCCTGTTGAATTGTTGATAGATACTGGTAGTTCCCATTCTTTTATTTCTCAGGTATTTCTGAGTAAGATTTGTAGATTACCGGTTCGTCGGACTCATACATTAGCGGTATCTTTGCCCTCGGGAGAGATACTAAATATCAGTCAGAAGATTAGAGATTGTCCATTAGATTTCGAGGGTCAGACCCTTATAGTGGACTTACAGGTTCTGGATATGTTAGAATTTGACATCATTTTGGGGATGGACTGGTTAGCCAGATATTATGCTACCGTCGACTGCAGCACTAGAGTGGTTACATTTAGACCTCCGGGTCTACCATCCTAGGTATTCATGGGTACCAAGGATGAGGGGATTTCTGTCATCTCAGCTATGCAAGCTCAGAGATTATTGTCTCAAGGATGTCGGGGGTATTTGTTATCTATAATTAAGATTGATCAGGATACTACCACACAACTATCTGACATTCCTATAGTTCAGGAGTACCCTGACGTATTTCCAGAAGAATTACTCGGCTTGCCCCCGAAAAGGCAAGTGGAGTTCACGATTGAGTTGATCCCTGGGACAGCACCAGTGTCCAAGGCTCCGTATCGCATGGCACCTAAGGAGTTAGAGGAGCTAAAGGTACAATTACAGGAGCTGCTAGATAGAGGGTTTATCCGTCCTAGTGTGTCTCCGTGGGGAGCTCCGGTACTTTTTGTGAAGAAAAAGGACGGATCGATGAGATTATGCATCGACTATCGGCAGCTGAATGCGGTGACTATTAAGAACAAATATCCACTGCCACGTATAGAGGATCTGTTTGATCAGCTCAAAAATACTTGTGTGTATTCTAAGATTGATCTGCGCTCTGGCTATCATTAGCTCAGTGTGAGAGATTCAGATATACAGAAGACAGCCTTCCGTACTCGATATGGACACTATGAGTTCTTGTTAATGCCATTTGGGCTTACCAATGCTCCAATAGTCTTCATGGATCTGATGAATAGGGTATTTCTGGAGTTCTTGGATCAGTTCGTGATTGTGTTTATTGATGATATTTTGATATATTCTCGATCCGAAGAAGAGCATGGGCGACATCTTCATATAGTATTGGAGACGCTCCATCGAGAACGTCTTTATGCAAAATTTAGCAAATGTGCATTCTGGTTATCTTCTGTGGGTTTTCTGGGACATGTTATTTCTAGCAGTGGTATATCAGTGGACCCACAAAAGATAGAGGTTGTTACCAGTTGGGAGTAGCCAAAGTCTGTATAGGAGATTCGTAGCTTTCTTGGTCTGGCCGGGTATTACCGTAGATTTGTTGAGGGCTTCTCTAGCATAGCTCTACCGTTGACTCAGTTAACTAGGAAAGGGGTGAAGTTTTGCTGGACAGAGTCTTGCGAGACGAGTTTTTAGGAACTTAAGCGAAGACTCATTTTTGCACCTATACTAGTACTTCCTTCTGGAGATGATGGCTTCATACTTTATACAGATGCATCATTACAGGGGTTAGGCGCAGTACTCATGCAGCATGGACGGGTAGTTTCTTATGCCTCACGTCAGTTGAAAGAGCATGAGAAGAATTATCCAGTGCATGACCTGGAGTTAGCAGCTATTATATATGCGCTGAAAATCTGGAGACATCATCTATACGGGATCACCTTCGAGATATTCACGGATCATAAGAGTCTTAAGTATCTATCTACTCAGAAAGAATTGAACTTAAGACAGAGAAGATGGATGGAATTCTTGAAGGACTATGACTGTACGATCAACTACCACCCAGGGAAAGCTAACGTGGTAGCTGATGCGTTGAGTAGGAAATCCTGAGGAGTTCTTGCCTGTCACCGTGTGATGGTTACAGAACTGGTACAGAAATTTTCTGAGTTGGGATTAGTAGAGCAGGGTCAGACTGAGCGGGGTATTCTGTTGTCAATGGTTGCCCAGTCATCCATTGTGGAGAGGATTAAGGAAGCTCAGGCTACAGATCAGCATCTGCAATTTTTGTGTAGTAGAATTACCCCAGAACAGCAGATAGGATTTTCTTGCGATGGAAATGGAATTCTATACTTCCGGGGGAGATTGTGTGTTCCTGAGCTACCTTCTTTAAAGGAGGACCTACTTCAGGAGGCACACCGATCCAGATTTGCAATTCATCCTGGTGGTACACGTATGTATAAGGATCTGAGACGTTCTTATTGGTGGGCTGGCATGAAGAAAGACATCGCGGATTTCGTTGCACGATGCCTTGTATGTCAGCAAGTGAAGGCTGAACATCAGAGACCCACTGGTTTACTCCAGAAGATACAGATACCGGAATGGAAATGGGAGCACATCACGATGGATTTCATCATGGGACTGCCCAGATCCCGACGAGCACGTGATACGATTTCGGTAATCATTGATCGATTAACCAAATCTGCTCATTTTCTACCGATACGTAGGACGGAGTCATTGGATCGACTAGCGGAGTTGTATTGTAGAGAGATTATCAGGCTTCACGGTGTACCTCTCAGTATTATTTTAGATAGAGATCCGCGGTTTACTTCGCGATTCTGACAGAGTTTACAGCAGGCTATGGGTACAGAGTTACGATTCAGTACCATGTATAGAAGCATCATATCGTAACATAATTGTAAGGTATCATGGCATATCATAAAGTGCATCCTAGCATAACATAACATAATCGTAGTATCATGGCATATCATAACATAATCATAAAGTGCATCCTAGCATAACATAACATAATCATAAGTATCATGGCATATCATAACATAATCATAAAGTACATCCTAGCATAACATAACATAATCATAGTATCATGGCATATCATAACATAATCATAAAGTGCATCCTGGCATATCATAACATAGTCATAAGTATTATGCGAGATGACTTTCAAAAACATGTATCATGAAAAATATATGTAACATGTCTTTTGAAAACTTATTACATACATACTTAAACATAATCTCAACATGATTAGGGCCCCGGCTTGTACCACATACATAAATGTGCGCGTCCTATGTAGGTCCAAGGTAGCAAGTCTCGAACCCTACAAGGCATACATACTAGGCCTGTTTCTTAGTCCATCGACTTAGGGGCACTTAGGAGCTCATCCCTAACGAGGCCCGTTTCTTAGTCCATTGACTCCGGGGCGCTTATGGAGCCCACCCTTGGTACAAGCCATATAAAGTAAAGTAGCATGACATACATATCATGGTTCTTATTATCTCATGCATATCATATTTCTTAACATATCATATCATACAAGTTTTGGGCACACAGCTCATCATAATAGCATGCATAATTTGGGCACACAGCACATCATAAATACATGCATAGTTTGGGCACACAGCTCATCATTAAAGCATACATAATTTGGCACACAACTCATCATAAATAGCATGCATAATTTGGGCACACAGCACATCATAAGGGTTATCAACATGCATAGATCATGAGCATACATAATTAAACACAGAAGCATAGCAATCTCTTATCATATCATGAACATTGCATGTGAGACACAAGGGAATCATGTTTAGGTCTCTAACCCTAATATCATATAGTGGCCGAAACCTATAGTTGTGACTTAGGTTAAAAATCAACATACAAGCATGTGAACCCTAAACCAATATCGTATCATGTATCACAAGGAACATCATGAGCATGCTTAGTTTAGGTTCTAGGTTTCCTAAGCTTAGAAATCTTGTCATGGCCGAATCTTATCAAGTATTACATTGGGTAAAAAGCAACATACAAGCATGTGAACCCTAAACCAATATCATATTATAAATCATGAGGAACATCATAAGCATGTTTAGTTTAGGTTCTAGGTTTTCTAAGCTTGTAAACTCCTCATGGCCGAATATCATCAAGTATCTCATTTGCTAGAAAATCAATATACAAGCATGTGAACTCTAAACTAACATCCTATCATACATCATGAGAAACAACATAAGCATGTTTAGTTTAGGTTCTAGGTTTTTTTTTCTAAGTCTATAAACCCATCATGGCCGAATATCATCAAGTATCCCATTTGCTAGAAAAATTCCATATACAAGCATGTGAACTCTAAACTAACATCATATGATACATCATGAGAAACAACATAAGCATGTTTAGTTTAGGTTCAAGGTTTCTTAAGCTTATAAACCTATCATGGCCGAAACTTGTTAATCATGGGACTAGGTTTCATGTGGCATAAAAGCATGAAAAAGAACCCTAAACCAATTTCATAGCATTTATTGCAAGGAACATCATAAGCATAGTTAGGTTGGGTTCTTAGTTTCCTAGGCCTTTAAACTAGTTGTGGCCGAAAGTTCATAAAGCATGAAAAGTTCTAATCAACCCTACAAGCATGAGCATGTCATGTTAACTTCATATTTTTATCTTAAGGAACATCATGGCATGCTTAGTTTAGGTTTAAAGTTCTCCTAGGCCCTAAAACCTACCATGGTCGAATGTTCATGAGCATGGAATAAAATTCTAATCAACATACAAGCATGAGCATATCATGTTAACTACATATCTTGTCTTAAGGTACATCATGGCATGCGTAGTTTAGGTTTAAAGTTCTTCTAGACCCTAAAACCTACCATGGCCGAATATTCATGAGCATGAAATAAAGTTCAAATCAATATACAAGCATGAGCATATCATGTCAACAACTTTCTCATCATGAGGTACATATCACAAAACAAAAAGGAGCATGCTTGGTTTGAGTCTTAACTTACCTATTTTCTTTATTCATGCTTGGCCGAGAGTCTAGGGATATGATTCTAAGTTCTACCCAAACATTTTAACATATAAACATTAGATAAATTCCTTACTGTTGGGATCCTTCGTACGGTGGCTAGAGAGGGAGGGTGTGAATAGCCGACCCCAAATCATCGTTTCTTTCTACAAAACGTGTTAGCGCAGCGGAAATAAAACAGTAGAAAGGAAACGGTGAGAAGATCAAACCTCAAACTCGATGGATGTAACGAGGTTCGGAGATGAACTCCTACTCCTCGGCGTGTCCGTAAGGTGTACGAAGCCTACCAATCCGTCGGTGGATGAGTCCCCGGAGAACCGGCTAATACAATATACTCCTTCTGGGTGGAGAAACCTCGCCACAATGTTTCTTGCACAAGCAAGATAGGAGTACAACAGATACAAGAAAGCAAAAGACAATATGAAACACTTGCTTGCCTTTCTTGTTGACTGGAGTGATGAAGCAGCAGCTTCACACCAGCAGCAGCTGACGAGAATCCAGTCGAGAAGCTCACGCGAAGCTTCAGCTGCGAGGAGCTCAGCAAAGCTCTGATAGCAGCTAAGAGCAGAAACTCTAGAGCACAAGAACAGAAGTTCTAAGGAGGAAGCCGTAGCAGCAACGAAGCCCTGTAGCTTCTTTTATACCTGCGAAGAAAAACACGAAGGAATATAGCCGTTGCGTCGCAACGGCTAGTGCCCTGATCGGTCCACGCCGTCGAGTGTCTGATCGGTCCCCGGATCGACGGCGCTTTCTCCCAACTCCGCTAGCTCGATCGTGCTCGATCGGTCGTGGGACCGATCGGTATAACGATCGGTCTCACGACCAATCGGGGCTTATTGAGTGCGGTTCCTCGCACTCTCAAGATCGTCACCGATCGGTCGGCGGACCGATCGAGCCCATCTTGATCGGTCCCCGCACGTCAAGGTAAGCTCCGAATCGTCGTGCCTTACATTTGTTATCGATCGGTCACCGCACGATCGGATACATAACGTATCACTGGATCGGTCTGCAGACCGATCCAGAGCTTGGTTTTTGCCCAAACCAAGTTCCAAACCTTCCAAACCAATATCCGGTCAACCTTGACCTATTGGTACATCATGCTTAGCATCCGGTCACTCCCTTGACCTGCTAAGACTCCTCACCAAGTGTCCGGTCAATCCCTTTGACCCACTTGGACTTTCCTCTTCGTGCCAAGTATCCGATCACTCCCTTGATCTACTTGGACTTCCCAACACCAGATGTCCGATCACCCTTGATCCATCTAGATTTTCCCTTGCCCGGCTTAACTCACCAGGACTTCCAAACTGCCTAGCTTCACTCACTAGGACTTTTACCTGACTTCACTCACCAGGGTTTTCCCTTTCACCTAGCTTCACTCACTAGGATTTTCACCTGGCTTCACTCACCAGGATTTCCCAACTGCCTGGCTTCACTCACCAGGACTTCTCCGAATGCCTGACTTCACTCACCAGGACTTTTCCCCACGCCAAACTCCCTGTTTGGACTTTCCGCGTGCCAAGCTACCTGCTTGGACTTTTCCCCGTGCCAAGTTTCCGTACTTGGACTTTTCCAGTGCCAAGTCTCCATACTTGGACTTTTTGCGTGCCAAGCTCCATGCTTGGACTTTTCCCGAATCAGGTCAACCAGGTCAACCTTGACCTAAGGTTGCACCTACAATCTCCCAAACATCTATTCTTGTCAAACATCAAGAATAGGACTTCTATTCTCGTCAAACATCGTCAAACATCAAAACACAACTCGAGTCAGGTCAACTCGAGTCAGGTCAACCAGGTCAACCTTGACCTAAGGTTGCACCAACAATCTCCCCTTTTTTGATGTTTGACAAAATTCATAATCAAGTTAGGTTAAACCGATAACCTAACTTAGGTTTTCCAATTCCAATGTTCTCTCTGAACATTCTCCGGGCATTCTCCCATTCTCCCCCTTGGGACATCTCTCCCCCTTTTTGACATACATCAAAAAGAGGGAATCAAGGTCAAGAGTTTCTTCCCAATGAAAGTCTCATACCTTTCATTGAAACCCTTAATTTCCCCCTCGATACTAAACACAACAATCAACTTAGTGACAATCCCATATCACTAATCCTCAAAAAGTCTTAAGGAGTAAAAACTCCCCCTAAAAGTCAACTCCCCCTTGACAACTCCCCCTAAAAGTCAACTCCCCCTTGACCATTGCACCAACAATGTCTTGGAGAGTTTCAAACCTTTAGAAACCCGAAACTCAACTCCCACAGCTGAAATTTCAGACCACAGCCGAAATTCAGCAAATTCAGCACGCCTGATCGGTCACCGGACCGATCAGAACCCCTCTGGATCGGTCCCCAGACCGATCCATCCTTCCCTGGATCGGTCCAGTGACCGATCCAGCCTTGGACAGACTCGAGTTCTGATTTCCTTCTCCCGAAATTCAGAAAATCACAACAAAATCCAGAAAATTCCAAAAATTATAAAATTTTGAGGATATATTCCTCATAACATATAATATCAAGGAAAAATAGTTTTCTATGAAAATAACTTCCATTTTCAAATCTTGATACAAAGTTCGAAAAGTTTTGAAATAGCTCAAAGTTTCAAAAACTTTGTATCACTTTGTTCAATGATGAATGCTATCACTAGAAAAGCTTCACCAAGGTTTTTCTAATCAATTTTGAAATGATTTTAAACCCTTTAATTTGGGACCACAATCTTAGGGCTATATGCACATGACTTGTACACAAGCTTTTCCTATGATCCCCAAATTAGAATTAGGCTCATCTAGGTACAAGAACTATGCACCTTGATCCTAACTCATCATCCTAATATCTCACACACATCTAAGGTGTATCAAACACATTTAAGTCAATTTTGATGTGAGATATGGGTTTAGGTCAACTTAGGCTAAGTTCTCATGCATTTTCTAAACACCAATTTGATCTCAATATCAAAATGTGTTTCTATCCTTAAATCAATTTAAATTGATCATTAATGCAAGAGATGATGACATGGCATGAAATGATATCATAAATAGAAGCATGTGCCAATGTCATGATGTCATGGCATAAAGTTTGGAACTTAAATAAACATGACATAAAACTAACCTAAGCATTATCATGACATTTCAAAAGATAAACTTAAATATGATGTCATGACATGTGAGGGCAAACAATCATGGCAAGATTTAACATGAATAAGACATACCTAGATTACCTATCTAAGTATCCTTAGCCTTAGCTAATACTTAAGCTTTAACCCTTGATTGCCCTAATATGCCAAAATCCTAATTTTGACACTTCTTAAACTCTAGATTCATTCATGCCACTTAAAGATCAAATTTATCCTCAAATCTTGGCATGTTTCATTTTTCCTCAAGAGTTCTCTAGATTTTCCCAAATTGTGCCAATTGAAATTAACATCATCATTTTCCATGATGACACATTTTACTCTTCCAAGGAGTAAATATTCCATTTCATTTTCAAAGGTTCCCAAAAACCTTGAAAATACTCCTTGAGCGTCAATTTCCTCAAAGTTGGGTTAACTACCCTTCTAATCGGAGTTGACACTCTCTAACTCATCTATGGGATAGAGAAGATGCTCCTAGGAACCCAATACCTATTTGAGCTCATTGGGTTCACTAAATATTCACTAGGGATAACTTCCCTAGCAACCCTCCTAATGACCCTTTTAGGCTTTAAAGCCTTGGTCATTTGGGACTCATCAAAATCAACTCTAGGGGTGACTCCCCTTGTGACCTTGGTGATGGTCTTCCTAGCCCTAGATTTTGTTCCATAATCGAATGGAACATTATGATAAGTGAGCTTGACCACTTGGGACTTAGGTTTGTGACCCAAACCTTTCTTGTCCTTGGACATTGGTTTTTGACCCTTAAACCCTAGAGATGACTTCTCCAAGTTCTTAAGAGCCTCTTCCAAAGTATCAAGTCTTGACCTCAAGACTTGATTCTCCTTCTCTAATACCTCAAGTTTTAATTTGTCATTGTTCTTTGAGGCATTCCTAGGCATGTGTCTAGTTGATTTGGGATTCCTACCTAAGTTTTCCTTAGCCTTAGATGAATTGATCCTAGGGTTGGCTTTCCTAGTGTTATCCTTATCTAGGCTAACATGTTTAGCACCTAAGCACATATATTGGTTCCTTAAGTTAACATGCTTATCATTATTAGCAATTGCAATAAAACTACTAGCATGTGTCTTATTAGAATTGCAATAATGAGCTTTAAATGTTACCTTAGGGTTTGCCTTCGCTCCCCTTATTGACGTGCTCGGTCTCTTGTCCTTGTGAGGTTGCCTCCCCCTCGGACATTGACTCCTATAGTGTCCCCTTCGCTTGCATTGGAAGCACACCACGTGCTCCTTGCCTTTGCGTATCGGGACTCCGGCTTCCTTGACCTTTGGCGCCGGTGGAGACTTTCTAATCCTCTTTGGACACTTACTCTTGTAGTGCCCAAACTCCCTACACTCAAAACACATTATGTGTAATTTGCTTGAAATTAAAGTGCTTAAGTTACCTAGGGTTGAGGATGAATGTAGACTCTCTCCTTCATCCCTTCCGGAGGTAGATGCTTCTTCTTGCTCCAATCTTGAAGAAGTGCTCTCCTCCTCTTCTTCCTTAGATGTTGAGTAACCCTCAACTTCTAATTCCTCTCTTCCATGGTGTGAGCTACTTAGCTCACTTGACTCCTCTTCATGGCTTGAAGTGGAGCTCTCCTCATGGAACTTGGCCAAGTTGTTCCACAACTCCTTGGCATTGTTATAACCACCTACCTTACACAAAATGTCATTAGGTAATGAAAATTCAAGAATTTTTGTTACCTCATCGTTGATTGTGGATTGGTGGATTTGCTCCTTTATCCACTTTTTCTTCTCTAGGGTTTCTCCGTCTTTATCCACCGGATGAGTAAACCCTACCTGCACACAACTCCAATTTTCAAGGTTAGTCATAAGAAAATACCTCATTCTTACCTTCCAATACTCGAAGTTGCAGCACTCGTAGAATGGTGGAAACGTAATGTCTTCTCCGAGTCGATCCATTCTCTAGCTTGTGCTCCTCCGGGTGTTAATCCGACGAAGAGCAACCTTGCTCTGATACCACTTGTTGGGATCCTTCGTACGGTGGCTAGAGAGGGGGGGTGTGAATAGCCGACCCCAAATCGTCGTTTCTTTCTACAAAACGTGTTAGCGCAGCAGAAATAAAACAGTAGAAAGGAAACGGTGAGAAGATCAAACCTCAAACTCGATGGATGTAACGAGGTTCGGAGATGAACTCCTACTCCTCGGCGTGTCCGTAAGGTGTACGAAGCCTACCAATCCGTCGGTGGATGAGTCCCCGGAGAACCGGCTAATACAATATACTTCTTCTGGGTGGAGAAACCTCGCCACAATGTTTCTTGCACAAGCAAGATAGGAGTACAACAGATACAAGAAAGCAAAAGACAATATGAAACACTTGCTTGCCTTTCTTGTTGACTGGAGTGATGAAGCAGCAGCTTCACACCAGCAGCAGCTGACGAGAATCTAGTCGAGAAGCTCACGCGAAGCTTCAGCTGCGAGGAGCTCAGCAAAGCTCTGATAGCAGGTAAGAGCAGAAGCTCTAGAGCACAAGAACAGAAGTTCTAAGGAGGAAGCCGTAGCAGCAACGAAGCCCTGTAGCTTCTTTTATACCTGCGAAGAAAAAGAAATATAGCCGTTGCGTCGCAACGACTAGTGCCCTGATCGGTCCACGATCATCGAGTGTCGATCGGTCCCAGTTGATCGGCGCTTTCTCCCGAACTCCGCTAGCTACTGATGTGCCTGATCGGTCGTGGGGACCGATCGGGCTCTATGGTCCGCTGACCAATCGGGGCTTATTGAGTGCGGTTCCTCGCACTCCTCAAGATCGTCACTGATCGGTCGGCGCATCGATCAGGCTCCATCCGATCGGTCCCGACCGATCGAAGCTCCGAATCGATGCGTGCCTTCTGTTTGTTATCTGATCGGTCACCAGACCGATCAGATACACAAACGTATCACTGGATCGGTCTGCAGACCGATCCAGAGCTTGGTTTTTGCCCAAACCAAGTTCCAAACCTTCCAAACCAATATCCGGTCAACCTTGACCTATTGGTACATCATGCTTAGCATCCGGTCACTCCCTTGACCTGCTAAGACTCCTCACCAAGTGTCCGGTCAATCCCTTTGACCCACTTGGACTTTCCTCTTCGTGCCAAGTATCCGATCACTCCCTTGATCTACTTGGACTTCCCAACACCAGATGTCTGATCACCCTTGATCCATCTGGATTTTCCCTTGCCCGGCTTAACTCACCAGGACTTCCAAACTGCCTAGCTTCACTCACTAGGACTTTTACCTGGCTTCACTCACCAGGGTTTTCCCTTTCACCTAGCTTCACTCACTAGGATTTTCACCTGGCTTCACTCACCAGGATTTCCCAACTGCCTGGCTTCACTCACCAGGACTTCTCCGACTGCCTGGCTTCACTCACCAGGACATTTCCCCGTGCCAAACTCCCTGTTTGGACTTTCCGCGTGCCAAGCTACCTGCTTGGACTTTTCCTCGTGCCAAGTTTCCGTACTTGGACTTTTCCAGTGCCAAGTCTCCATACTTGGACTTTTCGCGTGCCAAGCTCCATGCTTGGACTTTTCCCGAATCAGGTCAACCAGGTCAACCTTGACCTAAGGTTGCACCTACAATCTCCCAAACATCTATTCTTGTCAAACATCAAGAATAGGACTTCTCTTCTCGTCAAACATCAAAACACAACTCGAGTCAGGTCAACCAGGTCAACCTTGACCTAAGGTTGCACCAACACCTACCATAAGGTACATGTTACAATAAACATATTTAGCATGTCCAACTTGGATCCTTACATTTCCTAGGTCCTTCTTTTCTCTTTTTTTTTTCTTGGCCGAAAGTTCCATGAAGGCATCCTAGGTTTTTAGGAAACTTAATCTCATAGAAAATACATAAGCTATTGTACCATAGGTGAGGAGAAACTTACATCCTTTCGCTTGTGATTTTTCTTAAGGAAAAGGGTACCCTAGGTGCAAAGGAAGGAGAGAGCTTCTTCTTCTTGCACTTCCTTTTGTTTCTCTTGCTTGGAAGGGGTAGATCTTGAAGGCTTCTTCTCGTAAATTAGTTTTCTTGGAGAGGAAACTTAGCTTAGCTTTTGGAATGAGGAGAGGGAGGGCTCTTGGTTTCGGTGGAGAATGAAGAAGGAGAAGGAAGGAGGAAGAAGAAGAATTAAATCCCTTGCTTTTCTTCTCCCAATCCTATTTATTCCTATGTAAATGAAGCATGTCTTCATTCATTCCCTCAACTCCTCTTTTCCCTCATTCCTTTAATCCCATGAAAATAGAGAGAGGGAGGGAAGTAGGCAATCTATCTTTTGCTTGCTTCTTCTCTTAACCAAGAGGAAGAGAAGGTAAGCAACTTGGTTTTCTCTTGCTCTTTTACTTAACCATCTTTTCTCCTTTAACTACCATTTCCATTCTCTTTTATTCACTTATCATTCATTACTCTAGTGGTTACAATCCACTAATTTAACTCTATTACTTGTGGGAGGTTCAAGGTTCAATCCTTGACCTCACCTCTTCTTATTCTATTTTGGTTTCTATTTTTCCTTTTCTCTTATTCTTTTTATTTTTATGCTCTAAAGAAAATAACACCCATATACTTATCTTATAATTTCATGGGTGTTACACCTCGAGGCCTCCTTTTATAGATTTGCAAAGTCTGATCCAGATCCCCAAGCTTCGGGATCAAGTTTGACCCGAGGCGGATCGGTTGACCGATCCCCTTTTCGGTCGACCGATCAGGCGATCTCTTCCTATCTGATCCGCCCGATCCTCTCGCTCCGCTTTATTCTGGTCAAACTCCATCCGAGGTTTGGTCGACCGATAAACAGGTTCGGTCGACCGATAAGCTCTGACTCGGCCCAATCAGCCTGATCCAGTCGACACCCAACCCAGGTTCGGTCGACCGATCCCCTGGTCGAGCCCGATCCAACTTCTGGAGATCTGATCTGCTGGTTTGTGGGTTCGGTCGACCGATCCCGGTCACTTCTAACTCTGCACAAAAATGTTAGTCTCATGTAAAATAGAGTTAGAACACAATAAATAATATGTAAACAAATAAACTGACAGCCTTCGGACTGTCCGGGTCTGACTTCAGGTTTCCGACCGAAAATCCTAGGTCGACCCGACACCTACTGTTCCCTCTACGGGGAACGCGTCCTCACCTACTCCACTCAGTAGATTTACCTATTGTCGTACGATCCTCCAAATCGACTGGACTTTTGCTCAGCGCTCGATGCCTCCGGACTTTCTGCTAGACGCCCGCTTCCCGACTCGTCCAGTCTTTCACCTGATTCGCGACACCAGGAGTTTCCACCTAAGGTTATCACCCCCTAGGATTTTTGCCTGAAGCACTCGACTCGCCAAGACTTTCTGCATAGGGTTACCGCCCCCTATGACCTAGGGTTACCACCCCCTAGGGTTTTCAACCTGCCTAACCGCAGCTAGGACTTTGCGTAAGTACCACTTAGGACTTTCCTGCAAGCTTCATGAACCTTATTAGATAACACCGCAACTTAACTTTGATCCCTTTGCCATAATCAAAACTCAGGTTCGATCATCTGGTGCTCACTGCACTAACAATCTTCCCCTTTTTGATTTTGGCAACCTTGGTTCAAAGTTAAGTAAAATATAACATTAAATAAAGGAATAAATAACAGAAGAGAGAGAAATAAAATAACCATGAGCATCAATGCATAAATAAAATTTAAAGCTTATGGTTCCCCTTTCATTATGTTCAATTTCTTGATTTCTTAACTTTGACTTTTCTCTCCCCCTTTGACATAAATCAAAAACAATTAAGAAGAGAGAGAAATATTCTATTTAATTTTAAGCTCCCCTGAAAGGTAGCATAGTTAAGTACTTAGATTTTGATAAAATTTTGATTAATTACTTAGCTTAAAAAAGGATTTTGTCATACAAATATAGTCAAATCCTTTGCTTAAAAAACTTAGTCAAATTTGAAAAGCTAAAGTTGAAATTCTTTGAAAAACATTGAACTAAATTTGAAATGCTTTTGAAAAATACTTAGCTCAAATTATAAGGCTTTTGAAAATAATTGTTGTTTTGAGAATTGTCTTTTTGAAAGGATTTTGATAAAACACTTAGCCTTGTTAGAATAAACTTTCATGTAAATCTTTTAGCTACTAGTTTTTGAAAAATTAAAAAAAAAATATTTGACAACAAAATTTTCAAACAGAAACACTTAGTCAAATTTGAGATAGTTTTGAAAGACCTTTTTTTTTGTAAAAAAAACTTAGCTAAATTTTGAAAAGCATTTGAAAAATGTTTTGTTAAGTTCAAAAAGATTTTTCGAAAAATACTTAGCCAAAAAGAAACTTCAGTTTTGAAGATGATTGTTTTGAAAGGAAATTAGAAAAAATACTTAATAATTTTTCTTGAAAAATAATATTGTCAAAATGAACTTTCTGTAGCTTTCTGAAAATAACTTGGTTTTAAAAATAGTTTTAAATATAAGATGATGAAAGGTTTAAAGATTAATTAATATAAATATATATATATATATATATATATATATATATATTCAAAAAAAATGGATTAATGCCAAAATAAGTCCTTAGGGTCCTAGAATCCAAGTATAAAAAACATAATATATATTCTTAATTTTCCATCCCACCCATTCTAAGTTATCAAGATGGAATTAATTTAACTGTATCACTATTTAAATATATTGTCATATAAACTTGTATTTTCAGTGATTTTTGAATTTAAAATATGTTACAAATTAATTGAGTTTGCAATACATATTTGAAAATTAAAATTTTATAGATAATCAATTAGAATTTGAAATTAAAATAATTGATATTTTGATTAAAATTAATCAGTCTTTAGGAAAAAATTATTAAGAGATTTTGAAATTAGGTTTTAAAAGATTTTTCAAATAGTTTTGAAATTAAGTTTTAAAAAGATTTTTAAAAGGATTTTTAAAAGATTTTTTAAATAATTTTGAAATTAAGTTTTTAAAATGATTTTTTAAAAGATTTTTAAAATTAGGTTTTTAAAAAGTTTTTTTAAATGATTTTTTAAAAGATTTTTCAAATAATTTTGAAATTAAGTTTTTAAAAGATTTTTAAAATGATTTTTCAAAAGATTTTTCAAATAATTTCGAAATTAAATTTTTAAAAGATTTTTAAATGATTTTTCAAAATAATTTTGAAATTAATTTTTTTAAAAAAATTTTTAAATGATTTTTAAAAGATTTTTCAAATAATTTTGAAATTATGTTTTTAAACGATTTTTAAAATGATTTTCCAAAATAATTTTCAAAATAATTATGAAATTAAGTTTTTAAAATGATTTTTCAAAATAATTTTGAAATTAAGTTTTTGAAAAGATTTTTAAAATGATTTTTCAAAAGATTTTTCAAATAATTTTCAAATTAAGTTTTTAAAATGATTTTTCAAAATATTTTTCAAATAATTTTGAAATAAAGTTTTTAAAAGATTTTTAAAATGATTTTTCAAAATAATTTTCAAAATAATTTTGAAATTAAATTTTTTTAAAAGATTTTTAAAATGAGGTTTTGAAAAGTTTTTTAAAATGATTTTTCAAAATAATATTGAAATTATATTTTTAAAAGATTTTTTTAAATGATTTTTCAAAATATTTTTCAAATAATTTTAAAATTAAGTTTTTAAAATATTTTTAAAATAATTTTTCAAATTAATTTTCAAATAATTTTGAAATTATGTTTTTAAAAGATTTTTTTTTTAAATAATTTTTCTAAATAATTTTCAAAATAATTTTGAAATTAAGTTTTTAAAAGTTTTTTAAAATGAGTTTTCAAAATAATTTTTAAAATAATTTTGAAATTAAGTTTTTTTAAAAGAATTTTAAAATGAGGTTTTTAAAAGTTTTTTTAAATGATTTTTTAAAAGATTTTTCAAATAATTTTAAAATTAAGTTTTTAAAATAATTTTTAAAAAATTTTGAAAGTGATTTTTAATTATTAATTTAATCTGATTTATTAATTATTAATTTTAATTATAAGTTTAATTTTAAATTTGAATTAATTTGTGAGTTTGAATTAATTTTTAATTACGAATTTACTTTGAAATTGAATTAATTTTAATTACGAACTTAATTTTAAATTTGAATTAATTTGTGAGTTTGAATTAAATTTTATTCCTTAGTCATCTCATCCGATCTAAATTTTCAATCAGAGAATCCTATAATTTTTGTGAGATGAATTAGATTCAAATTTAGGGTTTTGGTTTAACTTTGTGTTAGATTCAGGTTTAGTTTTGGGTTCAACAAATAGGCATTCTTTGGATAAACTTCTGGGCTATGGTGAGTCACAAGGACATCATTAAAGTAACCATGCCTTCGAGGTTTTCCAAATAGTCCTATCCATTGAACTTAATACAAAACCTTGGTCTAACTGGTTATGATCCATAGAGGGTAGCTTCGGTTAGTTTCACTTAGCCAAACGTACCAGGTCGAAGTCATATCTTCTTAGACATGCGATGACTAAGCTTCCCTAACGTACTATCATCCAATACTTCACCAGTACCATGGGTCAAGTTAAACCTAGCCCACTTTACTCTAATTTTAATTACCCTGCCGGGTAGTCTACTCTTAGTTACCCTTATCGGGTGGATTAAGTTAGGAGGTGCTAGCTATTCTGTAGTCTTCCTTTGGATTTTAGTTTGAATTCTAATTTAATTTGGAATTTAATTTTATTTCATTTAAATTTTTTGTATTTAATTTGAGTTTTAATTTAATTTTACTTTTATTGTTTTTCATCTAGCTCCCCCTGGATCATAGCCTCGATATGGTCTATCGAGGTAGTGTATTTGATCCTTGGGAACCCAATATTGTCCAAGTCCAACTTGATTGATCAGGTTGGACTTGGGGACCCATGCTTGGACCATTTTTCTATTAGTTCTTTGTATAAGTGATAAATATGATTTATATTTCCTTTTTGATTTGAAACCTAGTCCAGTTTTATTGTAGATTGCCCTTTGCGTTCCAAGAATTAAGTCAAGGTTCTTGAACCCAAAGAGAATCGTTCTAATGTTATCTCCAGATCCTTGATCTGAGTTTTCAGGCTGGAATTCTCTTCCTCAAGTTTTAGGACTTGAGTTGAGTTTCCAGTCTGAACTAGTTCAATCAAAGGTTCGGAGTTAGTCACTTCTTTAAGGACAACTACTTCCTTTAGAAGTGACTTAATTCTAAGATTAGACTTAGCTAATTTTCGTAACAAATAATTGACTAGATTGTTTAGTCGAGGGATACTTACAGAGGGATCGGGGCCTTCAGAAACGGATACGGATCCGTGGCTTCTTTCCGAATCTGCTTCCAACTCACTGTCGCTCTTGGACAGTTCGATCTGGTCCCGGGCCATCAGTGCAAGAAGACTCGCCTGTTCGAGCTCGTCGTCTATATCCTCTTCTGAAGATTCATCCCATGTCGCCTTTAGGGCCTTTTTCTTCCTTGATTTCTTCAGATCTTTCTGATTTGGGCAGTTCGCCTTGATGTGCCCATTCTGATTGCATCCGTAGCACGTTACCTCGAACTTCACTTTTGATTGAACTTCCTTGGACTGAACTGCCTTCTTGAGGTCCTTCTTGTACAATTTCTTTACAAGATTGACGAGTTCAGTTGTTAGTTCATCGTCTTCATCGTCTGAGTCTGGTTCTGGTTCCGACTCCGGCTCAGTTCTTCGTCGTGATTTTTATTCGCGTGTTCTACTGGTACCTGCAAGCAAAGCTACCCCTTTCTCGGGTGGTTGTGTATTAGTCTGCTCATGAAGTTCAAATTCAGAAAATAACTCGTCTAATCTAATGGAAGATAAATCCTTGGAGACTTTGTAGGCATCTACCATTGATGCCCACAATGTGCTCCTCGGAAAAGCATTAAGTGCATACCTTATGACGTCCCTGTTCTCGACCTTTTGCCCGATTGCGTGGAGGGAGTTTAGGATATCTTGAATACGAGCGTGAAGTTGACTGGTCGTCTCGTCTTCCTGCATTTTTAGATTATACAGTTTATTAAACAGTAGATCACGCTTACTTACTTTGGTTTCGGAGGAGCCCTCGTGCAGTTCAATTAATTTCTCCCACAGCTCCTTTGCAGTTGAGAACGGACCAACTCTGTTGAGTTCTTCCTTGGTCAGTCCACACTGGAGGGTGCAGGTAGCTCTTGCATTGACTTCCACCTTCTTGATTAGGGTAGGTTCCCATTTTTCGCAGGGTGTTGGTTCGCCATCTTCATCGGTTGGTAGTTGAAGTCCGGTCTTGACGATCATCCAAGTTTCGAATTGGATTTTCAGAAAATTCTCCATCCGTCCCTTCCAGTATCCGAAATCTTCTTCGGTGAAAAGTGGGGGGCGAACAGTGCTATAACCCTCTTGTTGGGCCATTGAAACCTTGCGTGAAAGAAAAAACAAAGAAAATATGTTCCAAGACTAAGTCTTGGATTAGTAGTGCGGGAGAAAAGAAAAAAAATATTACGAACTTGATTGGTGTTGCATCTGATTCGAGTAAAATCGATTCGTAAAAAGAATTAGAATGTAGCTACAAAGCTAATTCTAATTGACTCCGAAAAGATTAAAAAGACCACATAAAATTGCTTTGAATGGTGGTTGCACCAATTCAAAAAGACTCCGCTCTGATACCAATTGTTGGATCGAAAGCGCTAGAGGGGGGGTGAATAGCGCTCGTGGCTTTCACTCTGTCGTTTTCGAAAATCGTTCGTGTAAACGTTGTAATGACCCAAATTTCCTCATTTTGAGCCCCAAAAATAATTCAAAAATATTTAGAAATACCTTTAAAATATTCTAGAGATTTTTAGGGATTTTTAGAGTATTTTTACGTAATTTTTGGAGTTCGTTTGGTATTTTTACCAAGAGGAAGAAGTTTTAAAAAAAAAAAGTGTTAAGATCGGGTTTTGAACCCAAGATCTCGGACCGAACTAGACCCTAACCAAAGTCAGCCAACCAACTGAGCTAAGCAAGTTTTGTTAAATATATATGGAACAAATGGTATTTAAAGAATAGTTGGTAACAGAAAATAATTAAAAGAGGGAAAAAGGGTGTTCGGCAGGATTCGAACCCGTGACTCCAATCACAAGCCAAGCCGTGGCTAACCAAGTGTGCTGCAGATGTTTCGTAAACAAATTTACAATGACTAGGTCTTAAACCATAACAGAAACGCTAGACTATAAGAGAGATAAGTTGATATTGGTTTTTTGGCCGAACCCTAAATTCCTCCCTTCCTCTTCTCTCTCGTTCCCGACGCGGCGGTTTTCTTCTCTCGGGCGAAACCGTAGCAAGCAACCCGGCGTCTCCGGCGACTGGCGAGCACCCCTCTCCGTGAAGTCTTCGCACCATCGAGCCCCTCTCGTCGAGAAGAGCAAGTGGGCGCAAGAGGTGGCCGTAAAGCTCGAGCTAACCGGAAACCCTAGAGCTGCCTTTCTCCCGTCGGTTGTGAGTCCAAGGAACCGAGGTAAGTTGCTACTCACCTGCAGTAGGATAGCTCCGAGATTTATTGCTTGTTCCTCTCCTTGTTCCCAAAGCTTTGCATGAGTTTCCAGTAGAAATTCCCTTTTTGTTTCTACCGTGGAGTTCATTAGGTAGTTGTTTAGGAGAAGTAGATATGTTGGTTTATGTGGATTGCTGGGTAGATTTGAGAGAGGATTGATGTGCGTAAATTATATACTCTTTTATGCATGTTTTTACGCACATTTACATACTTTGAGCATGCTTGATCTATGCATTTTTATACTTCCAACTTTCCTTTTAGCATATTTACTCTTTTGGTTCGGAGATCTGCTTTTTGTGCATTTTCTGTACACAGGAGTCGAAATTGGTGAAGATTATGTGTCCTAGGGCAAGCTTGGAAGGAATTGAAGGGAGAGAGCATCAGGCCGTGTACCACACACGGCCGTGTAGTTTTAACAGAAAGGGAAGAGGACATGGCCGTGTGAATCTCACACGGCTGTGTCTTGATTTGAAGAAATTAGAGCAGAGGCTTTACATGGCCGTGTAGATCTACACGGCCGTGTGAGGTTTCCAGAGGCCAAGCAGGTGGTGGCCGTGTGCGCCACACGGCCGTGTAGCATTTCCAGAGAACAGAAGGGTCCTGGCCGTGTGAGTCACACGGCCGTTAACAGGAAGGGAAAAGGACATGGCCGTGTGAATCTCACACGGCCGTGTCACGGGCCCGTGTGGCGCCCGATTTCCTCCTCTATTTAAACTCTCCTTCATGAATTGAAAGGGGATCTCTTCCCCTTTGGGGAGAAGGCAAGATTTGGTTGTTTCCTCCCATTCTTGGGAGGATTTCTGGGCGATTCGAGGGGAGTTCTTGACGATTTCGACTCCGGAGCGAGGATTGGATCCGAAGACGAGGCTTCTTCAAAGTTTTTTCTTCCCCTTTTCTTGGTTTCTTGGATTGGGGATTTAAGAAATGCTTGTAATCTTTATTTCTTCGGGTATTCTTCCTCGATTCATGGAGTAGATCTTGTATTCTAGGATTAAGGGAGTATTTGTATGATGGATTGATGTAATCTCTTGTGGAATTGCCATTTTCTTGTTTCAATGACATTGTCTTGCTTGTATCAATTAGATCTTGAATGATTAATGGTGATTTGTGCTTAATTCTCATTCTTGATTGATTGTTTGGATTTCTTGTGGACTTTGTAAAGATAAACTCTCACTCGATCATCCGAGGGATCCATGTGACAGGTGCAAGCCCGTGTAAGGACGTTTGAGAGATAATCTTGAAGAGAAAATAGGAATATTCAAGAGAGTAGGATGGATCTTGTGATTAGTTTCTTGTATCTTGATAGATTAATAAGTTGTGGTCTTCTATGTTGATATCCGAGGAAGGCATAGTAATAGGTGCGCTTCTGTGTAAGGACAACGTAGGTTCACGTCTAATTGATCATATTTAGATACATTTTTCAGTCCTTAGCCGGTTATCTATTGCAAGAGAGAACCGGCAACTTTCTACAAGTGTTTGGCAATTGAGGGATAAGAATTGGTGAACCATTTACATTCAAGAAATCTTACAAAGAAACCGAAACTCCTAGAATCTCCCTTTATCATAACCCAAAACACTAAACTCTTGTTTGTTGATCTTTAATATTAGATTTGTTTACCTTTACTTTGCATTTGAAACAATTGGATAGTTGTTTAGCTAATTCGCATTGAGACATTTCTAGTGCTTATTCCAGTCCCTGTGGATACGATAATCTTTTATATTACTTGCGATATTTCCGTACACTTGTGGAGCGTAACAAGTTTTTGGCGCCGTTGCCGGGGACTGCGCTATAACATTAGGAATTATCAATTGAGTTAGACTAAACATAACGTTTGTTTTTCTTTCATATTGCATAGTTGTAACTAATCATTAGATTTCTATTTTTTACTTTCTTGTATAACTTTTACTTCTTGTTAATTCTTTTTGTACAAATTCAATTCTGCATTTTTGATTCTTTTATTTTTCTTTTTCTGTTGAATTGTCATTTGCTATCTTGTTCTTGTGTATGCGAAGATCTAACTTTGCAGGGGAATTCTTTCCTTTTGACCCTGAGATTGACAGAACTTTCCATAAAAGAAGAATTCTGCAAAGGCAAATTGAAGAACAGGAACATTTGAACATGGCGAATAGACCACTCAAGGATTATGCAGCACCTTATGCAAGAGGTTTTGGATCTAGTATTTCAAGACCTTCAGTGGAAGCTAATAACTTTGAGATCAAACCCGCAATTATATCTATGGTGCAGCAGAATCAATTTGGTGGAGGACCTCATGAAGACCCCAATCAACACTTAGAGGTCTTTTATGAAATATGTGGTACCATGAAAATGAATGGAGTTCCTTCAGAAGTAGTTAGATTATTATTATTTGGGTTTTCTTTAAGAGATAGGGCAAAGCAATGGCTGAATTCTTTGGCCCCTAATAGCATCACCACTTGGGAGCAGTGTGAGCAACAGTTTCTTGATAAATTCTATCCACCAAGCAAAACAGCTCATATGAGGAATTTAATTGCAAGCTTCAAGCAAACTGACTCAGAATCTCTTTTTGAAGCATGGGATAGATATAATAGTATGCTCAGACAATGCCCACATCATGGGTTGGAAAGATGGTTAGTGTTGCACACTTTTTATAATGGTATCAACTATCATACTAAAGTGTCCCTTGATTCAGCTGCTGGAGGGACACTTATGAATAAAAGTTTAGATGAAGCTGAAGAAATTATTGACAGTGTAGCACAAAATCATCATCAATGGGCAAATGAAAGAAGTGGTGGCTATTCTTCTGTAAACCCAACAATTAAAGCATCAGGGAAGTTTGATGTAGATGCAATCACTCTTTTGTCTGCAAAATTGGACGCTCTTACAAAGAAATTTGAGAATATGGGGACTAGTGCTAATATGGTCAATGCTATTAGTACATCTTGTGAAGTATGTGGGAGTTCAGAGCACTCAAATGACTCATGTCCATTGGGAGCTATCACTGCACAAATCAATCAACTGGAACAATGTGATGCAATCATGAGTTACAATCAAAGGCAGAACAACCCATACTCAAATACTTATAACCCTGGATGGAAGAGCCATCCCAATTTTTCTTACAGAAATAATCAAGATCAAGGACCATCTATGGGGGCAAGACCAAATTTTCAAGCTGGGCAACAAAATTTTCAACATCTATCTTCTCAAGGCTTACCAAAGTCAAATATTGAAAAGATGCTTGAAGAAATTATCTCAAGTCAGAATGAAATGAAGCAAGATTTAGCAAAGCTCATTCAGAGAATGGATAATTCTGAAAAGCATCAAAAGATCGAGGATAGTCAAATTGCCCAACTAGCTTCCTCATCATCCAGAGTACCAGGACAACTTCCAGGAAAACCTGATGTGAATCCTATGGAGCATTGCAATAGAATTGAGCTTAGGAGCAGACGGACCTTGGGAGACTCCCAAGTGACTGCTCTAAAAGGGATACAAAAAGAAGAAGAGCTCTCTCCTCCTATACCAAATCAGATTCAAGCTAATGAGGAGAGTACCATTGAGGTTGAAGAGACTCTTCCACTGAACCATCAGAGCAAAGCTGTCCCTTTTCCTCAGAGACTTACAATGCTCAAGAAAGATGAAGAATTTGGCAAGTTTTTAGAAAAAGTTAAGGAAATTTGTGTAAAGGTACCTCTTATTGATGCTATTCTTCAAATGCCTAGATTTGCCAAATTCCTGAAGGATCTCATGTCAAACAAGAGAAGAAGAGGAGAGGTTGAGACCATTGCGCTTAGTGAGGAATGTAGTGCTATTTTGGAGAAGAACACTTCCCCAAAACTAAAGGACCCAGGGAGCTTTTATATTCCTTGCAACATAGGAAAAGATTTTTTTGAAAAAGCTTTTTGTGATTTGGGGGCAAGTGTTAGCCTCATTCCCTATTCAATTTGTAATAAATTAGGTCTCAAAAACATTAAACTTACTACTATGGCACTTCAACTTGTCGATCATTCCTGCAGGTACCCTTTGGGTATTATAGAAGATGTGCCAGTAGAGGTGAATGGGAATGTTATTCCCACAGATTTTGTCGTGTTGGACATGGAAGAGGACCCCAGGATTCCTATCATATTAGGAAGACCTTTCCTTGCTACAGCTGGAGCTATAATTGATGTCAAAAATCATAAGCTTTCTTTGGTAATTGGTAAGGAAAGGCTGGAATATGATTTATCTAATATCTCTAATCATGTCTCGTCTCTTTTAAATGCTTGTAGCAGGACAAGCATTTATAAACTTGAGGAATGGAATTTCCATCCTCATGGAAGGCCACCAAATGAAGGAGACAATGTGGTGGAAGATGTTGGGAGAAGATCTCCCAACAAAAATGAAAAGTATATCTGTCCTCCAAGGGCAAGGAAAAGAAGTGAATGATCAAGTTTGGTCGAGCTAAAGACCTTAAACAAGCGCTTCTTGGGAGGCAACCCAAGGGTTCTTTTAGTTAGTTTTGATTTGTATTTTAATTTCTTTTAGTTTGATGTATTCTTTTGATTTTGTTTTCAGGTTAGGCGCAAAACAGAGCCCGGCCGTGTGCTATACACGGCCAGGCAAAGGTTGTAGAGAAGGGAAGTGCTTGGGCCGTGTCATCTAGACACGGCCGTGTAGGATCTCCCGAGGAGAAAAAGGTCTAGGCCGTGTCTCAAACACGGCCGTGCAAAGAATCCCGAGAAGAAAGATGGAGAGGTCGTGTCCCAGACACGGCCGTGCGAAGAATCCAGAGAAGGAAGAGGGGGAGGCCGTGTGGATCTGCACGGCCCGTGTAGGAGAGTTATTAAAGTCTTCTTTCTACCTTACACGGCCAGATCTTGGCCGTGTTCCGCACACCCCCAACTCTCCAAAACATCTATTTCTCTCCCAATCTCTTAAAAACTCCTCTCTAATCTCTCAAGATCTCTTAGATCCGGATTCTCCTCCTCTCTAAGACTTGGACTTTTTGTTCTCCTAACCTAAGATCTTTGCTCTTTGAAGTTTTGTTCTTTGAGTTCCATTTTTCCAACCCTAGATAATTCTTCCCCAATCTAAACTCATCAAGATGTCCAACATTTTGAAGAAACTTCGCAAAGGAGGTGGTGGATCCAGTGGAGACAAAGAGAAGGAGCCATCGAGGGACAAAGGAAAACAACCAGTGAAGGGCAAAGGCAAAAGGATTTCACGCAACGAAGGTAATGACAATGAATTCAATATTGTGTTTAGAAATGATGATCAAGTAACTAGATTTGCAATTCTTGTCAATAGAAAGATAGTGTGTACTAGATATATGGACCCAACTGTTCTTGATATGCTTGGAATTAGGGAAGATGTAGATTTGATGATTGGGTTTTTGGATTGGAGTGATATTATGTACACACATTTGCCTACATATCCTCGTCTTGTTTTGGAATTTTTAAGTTCATTGGATGTCCATTTTACTAATGAAGATGATTATTTTGGAAAAATCTCATTTAGACTAATAAATCAAGAATTTCTATGGGCATTTAGTGACTTTAATTCTTGTTTTGGATTAACCACCGGTAGCCCTCGTAGGTTTGATCCAAGGTTTAATTGGAATCATTTTTGGAATGCAATAACTGGGTTAGATCAACCTTATGAGCCTTCAAGAGCTAAGGCCTCCAATATGCAAAACCCCATATTTAGGTATCTACATAGAGTCATGAGTAAAACTATTTTTGGTAGGGGAGAGAGTGATGGGGTGGTTAAAAAGATAGAGCTTTATGCTTTATGGGCTATGCTTTATAAGGTTGAATTTGATTCTGGTTTTCATTTTGTTCAAACCTTATTAAGATCTGCTAGGGCATCATCGGGATTAATTGTTTTTGGTGGTTTGATTACCCGAATAACTTATAATTTAAATCTTGATGTTGATGGGTTGGAAATAATTCATGGTAATGACATGATTGACATTGATGCATGTCTTGCTATGAAAATGATCGTTCGGGATGAGAATGGTTTCGCGTTTCCTAGGAGGAGTGGTTCTCCTTTACCCCTTCCTTTTCCTGAACGAACTACTATTCGTAACCCGGCTAATTGGGTAATTTCTGAGTTAGATTTTGAGGATAACCCTTCTATACCTCGAGACACTGAGCCACATCATGAGCCCTCGTCATCTGGACACCCGCAGCCTTCTAGTTTTATGGAGCCTGCTAGGCATTCTTTTGCATATGGCACGGGATCTTCTAGGTTTGATTTTTCATATTTTCGTACGTCTCTAGAATCACTTCATGAGAAGCAAGATGCCCAACGAAAAATGTTGGAGGGGCGCTTCTCTTTTTCTGATGATCAGTTTAGGGAGGTACAAAATCATTTTCAGTTTACGAGGAATTTTCAAGGTCAAGTGGCTGAGTTTGTGCAGGATTATGATACTGATCAGGCTAGGATGAGAGATTTTATGCAGAGCATAATGCTTACTAGCCAACAAGTAGATGCTTTATATGAGTATCATAGATCCTTGGGTGAGATTCCAGGTTTTCCTAGTTTTCCTATTGGCCAACCACGTCGTAGACCCCCTTTCCCTCGTCCACCTCCACCTCCTCCACCATATTGATTTCATCGGGACGATGAAAAGTTTAAGTCTGGGGGGTGTCATGTACTGTTTAGTTTGGTTTTCAATTTTTAGTTTTTCTGGTTTTCAGTTTTTAGTTTTTCATGTTGGTTCTTATTTTCATTGCTTGTTGCTTTATTTTGCTTGTTTTTGAAATAATCATAGCAATTTTTGAGAACATCAAATCTTCACTTATATGCTTTCTTGGATTCAAGTGAAATGTTAGCACGATTATTGTCTTGATTCATGATGTTCGAATGATGCTAGTAGTAAACTTTGTGTAGTTCTTTTTTCTATCTTGGGAAGCATTAATAAGCTAAGAATCTTATGGTGATGAGTTTTAGTTTTGGTTCAACCTTAAGGATTTTATCTTCACTACACTTGTGCTTGATGCTTGAATAGTTGATGTCATTGAAATAGTCATGATTCATCTTGTTTGCTTAGTACTTGGTTTCCATGGTGATTTCTCAACTTTCATTTTGGTTACTGGATGAGGCTCAAATCATTAAAGCTTATTTGAAAAAATCAAAATATCTCAACATGTGTGCTAAAAGTACATTTGTGAATAAGTTTTGCACAATGCAAACACTTATAAATGATAATAATAATAATAATAAGGGATATAAAAAACAGTTGTCGTGAGTGGAATCTAGCAAGTCACCCCTTTGAGACCAAGTTAGGTTACTGGGGAAATGACTTCTTAGCTTCCCTTGAGATTGAGCACACCTTTGAGACCTTGGGTTAGTTGAGAAATATGAACCAAGTGAATGGTGAGTAAGTGCCTATCACTGGTTACTTGTCTTTCACTGGAAACACTAGGAATTCAAATTTGATGACGACTTGACTAGGACATGGATTGAAACTTGAAGGGTGTTGAGTTACTTTTACACTGTGCACAAGATTCTTATGCTTGAACCATACTTTACTTGTTTCCATGATCACGCTTGTTAATGAAACTTTTTGATAGAGTTAGGAAAGTGCACTAGGTTTTATGAATGTGTTGTAGAACATATGAATTTAGACTGCAGCATTTTGCTTGAGGACAAGCAAAGGTTTAAGTCTGGGGGTGTGATGTGCGTAGATTATATACTCTTTTATGCATGTTTTTACGCACATTTACATACTTTGAGCATGCTTGATCTATGCATTTTTATACTTCCAGCTTTCCTTTTAGCATATTTACTCTTTTGGTTCGGAGATCTGCTTTTTGTGCATTTTCTGTACACAGGAGTCGAAATTGGTGAAGATTATGCGTCCTCGGGCAAGCTTGGAAGGAATTGAAGGGAGAGAGCATCAGGCCGTGTACCACACACGGCCGTGTAGTTTTAACAGGAAGGGAAGAGGACATGGTCGTGTGAATCTCACACGGCCGTGTCTTGATTTGAAGAAATTAGAGCAGAGGCCTTACATGGCGTGTAGATCTACACTGTGTGAGGTTTCGAGGCCAAGCTGTGTGGTGGCGGTGTGCGCCACTGCAGTCGTGTAGCATTCCAGAGAGAAGGGTCCCGGCGTGTGAGTCACTGCAGTGTGCTAAGGCAGAGAAGGAAAAGGACATGGCCGTGTGAATCTCACACGGCCGTGTCACGGGCCCGTGTGGCGCCCGATTTCCTCCTCTATTTAAACCCTCCTTCATGAATTGAAAGGGGATCTCTTCCCCTTTGGGGAGAAGGCAAGATTTGGTGGTTTCCTCCCATTCTTGGGAGGATTTCTGGGCGATTCGAGGGGAGTTCTTGACGATTTCGACTCCGGAGCGAGGATTGGATCCGAAGACGAGGCTTCTTCGTAGATAAGTTTTCTCTTTCCCCCTTTTCTTGGTTTCTTGGATTGGGGATTTAAGAAATACTTGTAATCTTTATTTCTTCGGGTATTCTTCCTCGATTCATGGAGTAGATCTTGTATTCTAGGATTAAGGGAGTATTTGTATGATGGATTGATGTAATCTCTTGTGGATTTGACATTTTCTTGTTTCAATGACATTGTCTTGCTTGTATCAATTAGATCTTGAATGATTAATGGTGATTTGTGCTTAATTCTCATTCTTGATTGATTGTTTGGATTTCTTATGGACTTTGTAAAGATAAATTCTCACTCGATCATCCGAGGGATCCACGTGACAGGTGCAAGCCCGTGTAAGGACGTTTGAGAGATAATCTTGAAGAGAAAATAGGAATATTCAAGAGAGTAGGATGGATCTTGTGATTAGTTTCTTGTATCTTGATAGATTAATAAGTTGTGGGCTTCTATGTTGATATCCGAGGAAGGCATAGTAATAGGTGCGCTTCTGTGTAAGGACAACGTAGGTTCACGTCTAATTGATCATATTTAGATACATTTCTCAGTCCTTAGCCGGTTATCTATTGCAAGAGAGAACCGGCAACTTTCTACAAGTGTTTGGCAATTGAGGGATAAGAATTGGTGAACCATTTACATTCAAGAAATCTTACAAAGAAACTGAAACTTCTAGAATCTCCCTTTATCATAACCCAAAACACTAAACTCTTGTTTGTTGATCTTTAATATTAGATTTGTTTACCTTCACTTTGTATTTGAAACAATTGGATAGTTGTTTAGCTAATTCGCATTGAGACATTTCTAGTGCTTATTCCAGTCCCTGTGGATACGATAATCTTTTATATTACTTGCGACATTTCCGTACACTTGCGGAGGGTAACAAGGATCAATTGATTTTGGTCGTACAGTGTTTGTAGCTTCTCTTAGTTGAAATTCGGAGACAGAATTACATGGGACATGAGATGATTGTTGAAGTTCAGGTTTCGTTAGTGGCTGCTCTTCCTTGATAACTCATGATGCCAAATTTTTACGCACCATTAGGATCTTAAGGCAGTTTCTCTTATGAAAATAGGTTAAGTGTTAAGCATGTTCTTGTGAAATAGGGTAGGAATAGACTTATCCTCAAGTCATGAGATCTTGTTGCTTCCACAAAGTCTGATCATGTAGTATACATAGATAAGTGTGCACACATTTCTTGATGAATTGAAATGCTGATGTGTATTAAGTAGTAGCTTTTCCTTAAATTCTTTTAAAGATGCTTGAGCACAGATTGTCCATTCTTTTATAATACGTTAAGCTTGGGTTCAGAATGATCATAGTAAGGTTCTTAATGTAGTGTTCCCATTCAAGTTTTGTTCATTTACAATTCTAGAGTGCGATAAGTGATGATTATGTTTATGGCATGGGGATAATAAATGGAAATATGCTATTGGAATAAGCATTAGTGTGCAGATTTTATTAAGTATCAATGCAGATTTTTGATAAGGTTAGTATGCAGATCTTAGATAAGCTTAGTATGCAGATTTTAGATAAGTTTAGTATGCAGATTTTAGTTAAGCTTAATATGCAGATTTCTGTTTAAACTTGTATGTAGATTTTGTTTAAGCATTTCAGTGTTAGAATTTGTTTAAACATTTCAGTTTTGTAAGAAGCATTCTTTTATAAGAAAAGTATAAGAAAGATTAAGAAAAGAAAGAAAAAGGCCAAGGCCTTAAGTAAATCCCAAAGTCAAGATTTTAGGGATTTTGGCACACAAGGTGCTTATTAAAATGCCAAGGCATTATATATTAGAAGTATTAAAAGATAACAAGTATTTTACTTTTACCAGTGGCACTGTACTGGACTTTCAGTAGTCCTTGGGCTGGGCTCCCATAGTCGGTCCCTAAGTTTAGATAACCTAGTATGCAGGACTCTCAGTAGTCCTTGGGCTGGGCTCCCATTGTCGGTCCCTAGGTTTAGATAACCTAGTATGCAGGACTCTCAGTAGTCCTTGGGCTGGGCTCCCATAGTCGGTCCCTAGGTGTAGATAACCTAGCAAATCCTACTAGATTCGGGACCAGCTATCTCGGGTCTAGTTAGGGATGCGCGCATAGTAAGTACAGTTGCCGGACCCAAGAAGAAGTTGATTATTATTTTGAAGTATTATAAGTATAAGTTTTTGAACAAGTAAAGCAAGTTTTACATAACTATAAAGTATTAAAGGATAAGTTTAGAACAGATGAATTAAGTTTCACTTTGTTTTAAAATCAGTAAATTGAGTTTACTTTTATGCTAGCATGTTATTTGGATTAGTTCATTGTTCTTTGCTATTAGAAGATCATGAGTAGCTTTACATATTTAGCACTTCAGTATGTTTGTTTATTTACTAGCAGATGAGCATGAGTAGTTTTCCTTTTGAGCATTCAGTTTTAGTTTTCAGTATATCCACATGCATATCAAGTTTTTGTGAGTTAGATAGCGCTTACTAAGCAAATTTTGCTTATAGATTGCACTTCCTCTTACTGCAGATACAGGAAAGGAAAAGATATAGAAAGGAAGGCGACAAGGAGGTGTTCGAAGGATGTGTGATGCCAGGACTATGGAAGTCTTGGGATTAGGAAAGAAGTTTTAATTTTAGTTTCCGCATTTTAGTTATTGTAAACATTTGAGTTGTATTTTAAGTTCATGTCATTTGAGATTATTCTGTTTAGATTGCATGTAGGATGAGTTCAGTTTAGTAAGTAGACATTTGTGTGTTGATACTTATTTAACTGCGTGGTTGATTGATATGTGTTCCAGCCGCTTGTGGCTGAGTATATATTGCATGTATTGTTGAGTATGGTCACCGGTACAGGGGAGACTCTGCCGAAATTTTTCGGTAGGGTTTCCATGTGATTTTTAATCATACCGGTTAAGTAGAGTTAGTAGTTAAGTAACGGTCATCCTTAGAAAGTAGTAGTAGTAAGAAGGGTGGTCGTTACAAACGTAGCGGAAAAGAAAGGAAATAACAAACACAGAAGACACAGTCGTTTACTTGGTTTGGAGCCTGTGGTGACTCCTACTCCAAGGCCCACGCTCGTTGAGCGTTTACGTTGGGCAACAACTATAATATCAAAAAAATTTTACAAGTGAATAAGTACAAGTATTAAACTTTAAAAGATTATACCGACAAATACAAAGATGAATGAAGTGGTTGTCGATTGTCGGAGTAGCAGAGTCTAGTTAAAGCTTTCGGAGCAGCGTACAAGATCACACGTTCTCTGTTCGAATTGATGTATTGAGCTGCACCTCGAGGCCTCCTTTTATAGCTCTGCAAAGTCTGATCCAGATCCCCAAGCTTCGGGATCAAGTTTGACCTGAGGCGGATCGGTCGACCGATCCCCTTTTCGGTCGACCGATCAGGCGATCTCTTCCTATCTGATCCGCCCGATCCTCTCGCTCCGCTTTGTTCTGGTCAAACTCCATCTGAGGTTCGGTTGACCGATAAACAGGTTCAGTCGACCGATAAGCTCTGACTCAGCCCAGTCAGCCTGATCCAGTTAACACCCAACCCAAATTCGGTCGACCGATACCAAGGTTCGGTCGACCGATCCCCTGGTCGAGCCCGGTCCAATCTCTGGAGATCTGATCTGCTGGTTTGTGGGTTCAGTCGACCGATCCCAAGGTTCAGTCAACCGATCCCGGTCACTTCTAACTCTGCACAAAAATGTTAGTCTCCTGCAAAACAGAATTAGAACACAATAGATAATATGTAAACAAATAAACTGACAGCCTTTGGACTGTCCGGGTCTGACTTTGGGTTTCCGACCGGAAATCCTAGGTCGACCCGACGCCTACTGTTCCCTCTACGGGGAACGTGTCCTCACCTACTCCACTCAGGAGATTTACCTGTTGTCAGTGCGATCCTCCAGATTGATTGAACTTTTGCTCAGCGCTTGATGCCTCCGGACTTTCTGCTAGATGCCCGCTTCCCGACCCATCCAGTCTTTCACCTGGTTCGCGACACCAGAACTTTCCACCTAGGGTTACCACCCCCTAGGATTTTTGCCTGAAGCACTCAACTCGCCAAGACTTTCTGCATAGGGTTATCACCCCCTATGACCTAGGGTTACCACCCCCTAGGGTTTTCAACCTGCCTAACCGCAGCTAGGACTTTTGCCTAAGTACCACTTAGGACTTTCCTACAAGCTCCATGAACCTTATTATATAACACCGCAACTTAACTTTGAACCCTTTGCCATAATCGAAACTCAGGTTCGATCATCTGGTGCTCACTGCACTAACATTCTCGATTGAGTAAATGGCCTGCATACTTGGTTA
Organism: Zingiber officinale; assembly: GCF_018446385.1. Lineage (NCBI taxonomy): Eukaryota > Viridiplantae > Streptophyta > Magnoliopsida > Zingiberales > Zingiberaceae > Zingiber > Zingiber officinale. The sequence goes on along the minus strand of NC_055992.1, from coordinate 34,914,161 downwards.
ACTTGTTAGATCATAATAACACTTAACTTGAACCTTTGACAATATCAAAACTCAGGTTCAATTCTGGTGCATCCTGCACCAACACGCTATCCATCCCGGCATCGGCTAAGCCTCCCATCTCCTCTACCCCTTGCCTAAAGTCTTACCAGTTGTCCTCCTCTCCAAATTGCTGCTCCGCACAAGTTCATCTTTGGCCAAGAGGGGGAGATCCAAGCTCTAGTTCCGTCGGAGTTGAATCTCTGGTTCCAGCACTGGATTTTTTGTTGTAGTGGTGTCTCAGATGGCTATTCCTTCCTCCAGTGGCTAATATTGAGTTTCCAACTTTGATCCCTTCTTCACCAATCTCTACAACCACTTGACCTAGTCTCTGTTGGAGAGTGAATTGCCGACACTAAGATTGGGTAAGGCATTTCAGTTTTGGGTTTTAGGTTCGTAGAGATTTGGGTTTCAATTTCAGTATGGGATGTTGTGCTAACTGAGATGGGTGTCCAGGCAGTGGCTGCTTTGTAGCGTCGGCCACAAATCTTTGGCAGCAAGAACTTCTGGCTAGCATTTTTCGGTAGTCGCTCTTTCCAGCCGTGGGTCAACAGGGGAGACCTTGTAGTAGGGTAAGGTGTTAGAAATTTGATTCTTGCTGTAGCTTAAATTTGAATTGATGCTGGTAAGATTAGGGATAAATGATCCAGGTGGTTGTTTGAAACGATTGAGGTTGAATGTTGGATTTAATCTAGGGTTCGAGTTAGATCCGATTTATTTAATTAACCATGGTTAACGAATAGATTGGAGTTTCTTGATTTAAATAGAAATTCAGTTAGCCATTTGATACATGAGGGAGTTGCTTAATTGAACATGTTGTTGCAGGACTTTGAGTTACGACAAGCCACTTAACATGGGGATATCTCTTGGCATGCACTATACTTGAGGTGGGTACTTCCTGCTTTGTCTCTTTAGTAGTTTGACCTTAGTGCATGAGCTATATTTTCGAATAGTTGCTGTATTTTCCTTGACTCCACTTATATTTTTCTGTGCTTGATACTTATTTACTTGATCTTCGAGCTGATCGAATCCATATCTATACAGTCTCTCTTTGCTATCCATGATATTTAGCAAATACTAGATACCATGTTTACTTATTTTGATTGCTACTTATTCATGTACCTTATTGAGCATGCTAGTTTTATTATACCATAGCTAATTGCTATTTATATATGTGATGACTATTGCATCTTGCTCATCATTTCATGACATGCATGCCAGTGACCATGTCTCTCTTGTGGTTGAGAGAGTCGTTAGCTAAGGCCGCTCACTCGGCCACTCATTGGTAGTAGTAGCTAGAGTGTGTTGCTTGTCCTGTAGTGCTCCCACTCGGTCACTCATGGGTAGTGGCGGCTGAAAATGTGACCAGCAGGGACCCCCATTGCTACGTGGCTAGTTAGCTACTACGCAAACTGTCCACTCGGTCACTCGAGAATAGTGGCAGCTGGAGTGTTGTATAGTTGTCATTGTTCCAACCTCTCGACCATACAGGGGTTGTGGTGTAGAGGGGTGGGCAGGATGACCATACATGCATACACTTTTATTATTATGCTTGCTTATGCTATTGTTCTTATTGTATCCATATGATTGTGATATGCTTACATATGTTGAGTTATATACCTGATGCATGTACTTCGACATTGGCTTTCTTATCGGTAGTATGTATATATCTCACATGTTATCCTTGTAGTTATGAGCAGTACTATTGTAAATCCTCACTACACCTGATTTTCTCTTACTTGCTTAGTATATGGGCTCATGTATGGATATGTATTATGATAACATTGTAGTTCATGTTACATTTCCCTATGAGACTGTATACCTTTGATCTCTAAATATATATTATGCTCATGCACTATCTGTTTATTACTCACTGAGTCCTAGTACTCACCACCTCTTGAGCTGGTCTTTCTTTCGCCAGAGAATAGATAGATGATACAAAAATACTTGGAGGATCCTGACTATTGATCCCACGTCACATTCGAGGACAGTTTTCTGGTTTTATTTCCTGCTTTACTTGAGTTTTGGATTTGTAAACTTGGTATTGTAATAACTCGAAGTGGACTCGGAACTTAGCTTTGGTGGTCTCTTATATTTAGTTTGATGTTGTGGTGTCAAGCCAAGTCGGCTCGTAGTTCATTGTATTATAGTTTTGCATTCGTTATTTTGTGACTTCCACTGTGTTTTGTTCTAGTGGTGTGGGTTGTGTATATAACTGTGTGGTTATATTTTGCTTCAACCGTGTAGGTTGTTGATGGCTTGTGAGTAGCCTTGTGGCATTGTATACTTCTTTCATGTGTCATTGCTAAGGGGAGGTGCTGTCTGATTTTCGTCAGTCAACCTTACCCTTAAGGTGTGACATCAAGAGAATAATACAAACCCATAAAAATTTGTTTCATGAAATTATCATATCTCTAGGATCATATTTAGGGCTTCGATTGCTTTTGCCTTTTTCTTTTTATTTTTTAATTCTGGAACGAATGTTAGATTCATCCAAGAATTGGCAATAAATCCAAGGATTCGTCCCCAAATCTTGGATGAATCCATGGATTCGTCGCCAATTTAGGGAAGAATCTAGGATTTGTCCTAGAATTGGAAAAAAAAATAAAAAAAAAATAATCGAAAACCTTATATGGACCTAGAGATATCGAAATTTCATGAAACAAATTCTCATGTGTTTGTATTGGTCCATATTTTGGGTTTATGATTCTTTTTTCTTTTTTTATTTATTTAATCCTGGGATGAATCTTGGATTCATCCTAGAATTGACAACTAATCTAAGGAATTGTAAAAATCTGGGACAAATTCATATATTCATATCCAATTTAAGGGCAAATCCAAAATTCATCCCAAATTTTAAAAAAATTAAAATAAAAAAGAATAAATAATCAAAAACCTTAAATATAGACATAAAGATATCAAAATTTCATGAAACAAGTTCCCATGTGTTCGTATTATTCTCCTGATCATAAAAATACTCTCATCTATAATTTTAACCTAATATATTGAGTGTAATAATTTTTTTTATCACAAATTAGGTTAAATTCTTATTAAAAAATCACTACACTCAATATATTGGGATTAAAATTATGGATGAAGGCATTTTTATGATCAAGAGAATGATACAAAAATATGAGAACTTGTTTCATAAAATTCTAATATATCTAGGTCCATAGTTAGGATTTCTGATTATTTGTTCTTTTTAATTTTATTTTTTAAATTTTGGGACAAATCTTAGATTCATCCCTAAATTGGCGATGAATCCATGGATTCGTCCTAGAATTGAAAAAAAAAACAACTAAAGCTCTAAATATGAACCTAGAGATCTCAAAATTTTATGAAACAAGCTGCCATGTGTTCGTATTATTTCCTTGATCATAAAAATGCTCACATCCATAATTTTGACCCAATATATTATGTGTAGTAATTTTTTAACATGAATATTACCTAATTCGTGAAAACAAATTATTACACTCATTATATTAGGTCAAAATTATGTAAGAGTATATTTTTATCATAAAGAGAACAATACGAATTAGAACTTGTTTTATAAAATTTTAAGATATCTAGGTCCACATTTAGGGTTTCAGACACACATATTGTCATGCCCCAGAGGAGTCCCTGCCCAGCAAACGGACAGCATCCCCCATGTAACTGTGACAATCTGAAGCATACATACATTGCCACATGACTACTCACAAGCAAATAACAGCTCGCACGACTGGATATAAACACAACCATGCAGTTTATAAATAGCCCACAAGGCTGGAAGTAAACACAACCACACAATTAATAGACAACCTACACGGCTGAAACATTACACAACGAAAATCACAAAATAACGAACATGAAACAAACAAAATAACTAACTGCGAGTCGGCCCGGCTTGACACGATAACATCAAACCAAATACAAGAAAACACAAAGCTAAATTCCATACAAAGATACATATACATGAATAAGTCCAAAACCAATAAAGCGAGCGGAAGCAATAACGAAAGAAGTCGCTCGATGTGACATGGGGCTAGTGGACAGGATCTCCAAGCGGCTTTAACCTGAAATAGGAACAAATCAACGGGGTGAGTTCAAGAACTCAGCGGGTATCGATCAGACATGCATAATAAGATATAACTATCAGTAATAATCATGCAGTATAGTCTCCTGAACAATAACAAGTAATGCAAAACTAAACAACAGATGAAACTGTGCTCACCAGGACCTCCTATTCGAACATAAGGGTGTGAACCATACCAACAGGTGCAGGGTCGTCAGACCAAATACATAAAGACACCTGTATGCATGTCAATCGTATGTAACCACCAAAATGCAACATCCAAAATGTAGTAATCACAAGCAATAAATTCAATCCATGCATCTGATGCAAATGACATGGTCACCCCTGATGCCAGTTAGCCACCTCACACGTGATGGTGAGGTCAAGTGGGTAGGTCTATGACAACTATGTACTCTGCCATCACTACTCCTGAGTGACCGAGTGGACAACATGCTATCAGAGTAAACCTATCCTCCTACCCCAACTAAATGGGGGAGCCGAAGCTCTCATCTCCCTGTGTCATAGTCAAGAGGAGGGATCCCTGCCCGCTACCACGCTGTAGTCACACTACCCATGAGCGGACCAACGAAGCCCTGACAAAGCAAACTGCACACACACCCTGCCTAATGTACCACTAACCCATGAGTGGTTGTGTGTGCAGATCATGTAACTGGCGATGTGCTCAACTATAAAGGAGTTGACAATCGCTCAACATGCAATCATGCAAAATGGTGCATGGCACTAAAGCATGTAACTCCTGAAAATATCAACCTCCATATAATATGTATCAAAGGAAAATCGAGTCCATAACAATGAGCTAGGTATCATAAATCTAGGTACACATGACAGGTAATAAATCTAGGTACACATGCTAGGTAATGAAAATCTAGGTACACATGCCAGGTAATGAAAATCTAGGTACACATGCTAGGTAATGAAAATCTAGTAGCTAGACCTGTACTCGATAATGCATTGTATGTTACTAATTCTATGAACATAAGTACACATGGCAAGAATCATGAGGTATAAGTATAAATGCATAACAGATAACAATATGAGCATACTACGGATATCAAGTAGTGGCATACATATAAACATAACCATTACTACTAGCTATAACCTATTATGCATATCAGAATGATAATATCAAAAGAGATAAGTCAAAGGTACCCACCTCAAAAAGAAGGTCGTATCAGATAGATCTCACATCGAGACGCTTGTCTCAAGTCAACGTCCTGCAAATCACATAATGTATTTAGCTAACTACATATGTAATAAATAGCTAAATAAAATCCCCAATCTACTTATGGTAACTCTAATCGAATATGATCTTTGATTAATCTCCCAGTTAACCTTAATCATACTACAACTAATTGGGTTTAATCATACCATCCACTAAATCCAACTAATAACAATATATCTACATACTCATCAAAACCATCCATTAAACAATCCAATACTAATTAATCAACTTCCATGATCAATTAACCTATCATTCATTCCATTGTATCCACCACTAAACATAATAGGGAAATGAATGAACCAACCTTACCTAAAATCAGAGACTCTATTGTTATCACACATCCAGAGATACTTGCTGCCGAGAAATGGTGAATCGCTCTCAACAAGTGATGTCCAAATCTACAATGGAGCTGCTGATCTCCGACACAAACAACCCAAATCATCAATAAATATAAATCAATCCCTCACATTGAGCTAGGGTTAGCCGATTACCTCAAGTGTAGCAGCAAGAAGACTTCGTGTAAGGCACTACTTGCCCACAAACAAAGATAGTCGAAGCTACAGGTTACTCCAAATTGGTGTTGGTTGGAGCTATGAAGGTAGGGAATCAATTAGGCATACAATCCCAATACAGATCATAAAATCAGATTCTGCTAATCCAATACCTTACAAGGCTCACCCCCAATCCAAATTCGCAACCCTCGATGAAGATAATCTGAAACTACTGTGGAGAAAATGGAGCTCCCCCTTAAATCTATAGCTGCTCAACAAAGACACCAAACACAGTTATGAGGAGTTAAAGCTCTCCTCTTTAAATCTGAAGAGGAGATGGTTCCTCTAATGGTTGTGTTGGGATGTATACTATAAGTCTAGCTTTTGTATGAACATCTGTTTTGAGATATTTTGAAATGAGAATCACTTTGGTCAAATGTCTGCATTTTATATTTATATATGTCGATGTAGTTGTCCATTTAATTTATATTGTAGATAACATGGTATGTGGTGCCACACAGAAGATCATGTTATTGATTTCTTATAAATTATAAATAGTAGCTCACAACCAAGATGGATAGGGACAAACCATTGGTTGGTATTAGTTTGTCTTGACTATATAATTACACTAGTACACTATGTGTGTATTGAGCAGGATCATTTGAAGTTGTTCGATTTATACTGACTATATAAAAAATAGAATCTCTATTATTATGGATGTGCGTACTCTTAATCCCAATATAATAATAAATAGATATACTTAGTATTTATTTCTTTAACTTATCAATGGGTGAGATTTATTCGTTAAATCAATAGACCCGATAAGTTGGGAGATAGTACCATTTATATAGTGTGATGTTGATTATAAAGGGAAACTATGTCCTATTTATTTAGGTTGATGATGTCCCCTTGAGGAGCTCATAAGGATTATCATGTAAACCCTACAGGTGGACTTAGTCCGACATGATAATAAAGTTGAGTGATACTGCTCTTGAAGTCAAATGTTAATTAAATGAGTTGTCAGTAACTTATTTAATTAACGGATATACGATATCTTAAACACAGGGAGATTAACACACTCATGATAAGTAGAAGCCCATATTGCAATATAGGATTGGTGCGGTAGTTCAATAATAACCCTTTAGTGGTATGGGTTATTATTGATGGACTTGAGTTGGGTGTTCGGGGCGAACACTGGAAACCCAAGCCCATCGGGAGTTCTAAACCAATTCCTCCTCTAAGTCCCTGTTGTAGCCTCAATATATAAAGCCTCGCATCCACCTTTCTATAATCAGAGTTGGTTTAACTTAACTTGGTTTGGTTTAACTTAACTTGGTTTGGTTTAACTTAACTTGGTTTAGTTTAACTTAACTTAGTTTGTTTTAACATAGTTTGTTTAGATTTTTTTTTCTAAACAAAATTTTGTTAATTTTTCTTTCCTTGTAACCGATGACAAGTCTATAAAAAGGAGTAGGATGTGACCCCTAAAACCTAACTTTTTAATTTCCCTTTTCCCTTGCTTATGGTTGGCTCCTCTTCTCCACCAAGGGCCGGTGGCACTTCCTTGTTCTCCAAGGGTCGGCGACACTTCTTGTTCTCCAAGGGCCGGCGGCACTTCTTTGTTCTCCAAGGGTTGGTAGCACTTCTTCTTCTTGGTGGCCGGCAGCTTGAAGAAAAGGAAGAAGAGGAACGCAAGGAAGAAGAGGAAGGAGAGGAAGAAGAAGAAGAATATTAGAAGGTACCCCATCCTAGAGACTCCTTTTTGTGGCCGGCGGTTTTGGAAGAGAAGAGAAGGAGGGTAGTTTTGTTCTTGGTAGATCGTTGCTCACACGATGTCCAAGAAGAGGAGAGGAATACGACAGAAGATCAAGAGGTCTTTAGTTACAAAGAAAAGGGACAACTAGTTCTTTAATTCCGCTGCATATCTAGTTTCATTTTTCTTTGTATCGATTTTGAATACCAATACAAGAGACCAGCGATCTTATATTTCGATCAAGGTGCGTTTTGATCATTCAAGAGCTTGCTTGATTGATCAAACATATCTTTGATCAAACATGCGGGTTGCTAGGAAGAGTTATGTTCTTATACAATTTTTTTTGTACTGGAAATTTAAATAGAACGAAATTCCAATGCCCTTCAGGTTGTCCTCCTCTCCAAATCTGAAAAGAGAACATTAGGGCTCTAGGGCACAGCAGCGATAAAGCGAAAAGAAGCCCAGTGGTGGCTACTGTGGTGCCGCGCCAGAGCATAGAAGGGCGGCGATAGATCTGCACCGACGATGAATCCAGAGCTAGAGCACATCAAAATTCCTTGCACTTGGTAGAAGACAGCCCAGCACAGGGCAGCTTGGGTGAAGAGGAAACGATGAGATGTCGTTGCCGTGAGGAGCAGAGGGTGGCGTTGACGATCGATCGGCGATAATGGATGAGGGAATAAGAAGAAGGGGTGGCGATGAGGAGAGGTAGGCGGTGGATCGGGAGGGGATCGACTTTGCAGCTCTCACAGTGGCCCCACAGCGTCGCCTCCCTCGGCGGCAGTAGCTACTGCATCGCCGATTTATCTCACGCAACGGAGGGAGGTGGATTTACGCCGGCGAGATCGGGAGGCGACGGCGATGATGGGGCAATGAAGGGGGTCGACAGAGGTGTTTAGGGCACGAGCATGGAATGAATAGAAAAAAAGGAAAAGATAATATATGAGGAAATTAAACATTTCCTCATTCAAATAGGATAGCTTAAACAAGCTTTCCCTTACTCCAAAAGATTCATCCTCTAGATGTGTCATATGAACTCCGTTTAAATCTAGAAAAATTTCTAAAAATTCTCAGAAAATACAATAAGGTTATTTGTCCATTAAACCTTATTATACTATTATTATTTGGGTGTCATATTTTACATTCTCCCCCACTAATAAAAATTTGATCCCCAAATTTCGTTATTTACTATCAGTGAGTACTAGCAAAAGATAAACGGTATAGATGCTAAACGAAACTCTAACCCACATACCTCAAGTAAAAAGATGGGGGTATCGAGCTCGGATCGTATCCTCGAGCTCCCAGGTAGCCTCCTCGTCAGAATGGTACTGCCATCTAACTTTAACTAGTCGGATAGTCTTGTTCCGCAGTTGACGCTCTCCGTGGTCCAGAATTCGTACCGAAACCTCCTTGTAAATAGCGTCAGGCTGAATGGGAACTGATATATCTGACAGAATATGTGCTAGGTCGAGTGCATATCTCCTCAGCATGGACGCATGGAATACATTGTGAATGCCTAATAGAGACGGTGGTAGCGCCGGACGGTAAGCTACCACTCCAACCCTCTCCAAGATCTGGAAAGGCCCAATGTATCATGGAGCTAGCTTACCTCGATGGTCAAATCTCTTCACCCCTTTCATGGGTGAGATTCTCAGAAACACATGGTCGCCAATAGAGAACTCCAAAGATCTCCGTCTCCAATCAGTATAACTCTTCTGATGGTCCTATGCCTCAGACATCCTCCATCTGATAGTGCGGACCAACTCTACCTCCTGCTGAGCTCTCTAAGGTCCTAGCAGCTGGGCCTCCCCAACCTCCTCCTAGAGGGTGGGTGTCCGACAAGACCTACACATTACAATGCTTCAAATGGTACCATCTGGATAGCTGAATAATAGCTGTTGTTGTAAGCAAACTCTACTAATGGCAGGTGGTCCATCCAACTGCCTCCGAAATTCATAACACTATACCTCAGCAAGTCCTCTAAAGTCTGGGCAGTTCGCTCTGACTATCCATTTGTCTATGGATGGAATGTTGTACTTAAATGGAGCTGTGTGCCCAAAGCATGCTCCAGACTTTGTTAGAATCGGGACGTGAATCGTGGGTCTCTATCTGATATAATGCTCAAGAGAACACCATAAAATTTGATGATCTCCTGACAATACATCTCTGCTTATCAATCTAGAGAAACGATCTTCTGAATCACTATGAAGTGTGCGGATTTGGTTAATCGATCAACAATTACCCAAATCGTGTCATGGCCTCGTCGTGTCCTAGGCAATCCCACCATAAAATCCATAGTGATGTGCTCCTATTTCCACTCCAGAATAGGAATCCTCTAAAGTAATCTGGCAGATCTCTGGTGCTCAACCTTCACCTGCTAACAGACTAGACATCTAGCTACAAACTCCGTGATGTCTTTCTTTATGTCGTTCCACCAATAGGAATGCCTCAAATCTTGATACATGCGGGTTCTGTCTGGGTGGATAGCAAATCGGGAGCGATGAGCCTCCTAAAGTAACTCCTCAATAACTGGGTGAGATTGAGGTACGCATAATCTACCTCGAAAATACATAATACCCTCATCCTCTCAGGTGAACTCCGTCTGCTGCCCGGAAGCTATCTAGCTGCCAATGGACTATAGGCGTTGATCACCGGCCTGGGCCTCTCGGATCCTCATCTTGATCGATAACTGAGCAACCATGGTAACAAGGATACCCTGCTCTATCTGTCCCTGCTCCTCAAGGCCCAACTCGGAGAAACACTAAATCAAGTTCGTGACTAAAACTCGATGGCATGCTAAAGTCCCCCTGGACTTCCGGCTAAGTGCATCGGCAACCACATTAGCTTTCCCTAGGTGGTAGCTAATGGTACAGTCATAATTCTTCAGGAACTCCCTCCATCTCCTCTGTCGGAGATTGAGTTCCTTCTGAGTGAAAAGATATTTGACACTCTTATGATCAATGAGAATCTCAAATGTAATACCATATAAATGATGCCGCCAAATCTTCAAAGCAAAGATAATGGTGGCCAACTCCAAATCATATACTGGTAGTTCTTCTCATGCACCTTTAACTGATGAGAAGCATAGGAGACTACCTTGTCGTGTTACATCAAAACAACGTCCAAACCCTGTAGAGAAGTGTCGGTGTAGAGTACGAATCCATCCTCTCCAGAGGGAAAAACCAGAACTAGTGCCGACACTAATCTCCGCTTCAACTCCTAGAAGCTGGTCTCGCAGGCTTCTGACCAAGTGAACTTCACGCCTTTCCTAGTCAGGCATGTCAGCGGCATAGCAATGCGAGAGAAACCCTCAATGAACTATCTGTAATATCCGGTCAATCCCAAGAAACTACAAATTTTCTGAACTAATTCCGGCTGCTCCCAGCTGGTGACAGCCTCGATCTTCTAAGGATCTACCTAAATACCTCGGCTAGAAACCACGTGTCTCAGAAAATCGACTGAAGGTAGCCAAAAAGCACACTTGCTGAACTTCGCATATAGACGATGTCGTCGAAGAGGCTCCAAGACTATGCAAAGATGTTGTGCATGTTCCTCCTCGGAACACGAGTAGATCAAAATGTTGTCGATGAAGATGATAACTGATCTAGATACCCTAGGAAGACACAGTTCATCAAATCCATAAATACCGCTGGAGCATTGGTAAGCTCAAATGATATTACCAAAAACTCATAATATCCATATATTGGTGCGGTGAAAAAAGATAATTTTTTTTTAAAACTCAAATGGCACATACTATATGTATTGAAAAAAAACTTTTTTTAATTAATAGTAAACTACATATATTTCACTTTGTTATGAAAAAAAGATAATAGATAAATATATTGTATGAGGATATTTATATGATTAGGAGAATAATATGAAAATATAGTAACAAGTTTCATGAAATTCTGATATCTCTAGGTCCATATTTAAGGTTTACGATTATTTTTTTTCCTTTTTTTATTTTTTTAATTCTAGGATAAATCTTTGATTTATCCTAGAATTGGCGATGAAACCAAGGATTCATCCCTAAATTAGGGACGAATCTATAAATTCATCGCCAATTTAGGGATGAATCCAAGATTCATCCCAAATTTGAAAAATAAAATAAAATAAAAGAACAAATAATCGAAAACCCTAAATATAGATCCAGAGATGTCAAAATTTCATGAAACAAGTTTCCACGTGTTCATATTATTCTTCTAATCATAAAAATACTCTCATCCATAATTTTTACCCAATATATTAAGTGTAGTACTTTTTAAACATGAATTAGGTTAAATTCTTCTTAAAAATCACTACTCTCAATATATTGGGTCAAAATTATGGATGATAATATTTTTATGATCAAGAGAATAATACGAATATATAGAAATTTGTTTCATGAAATTCTAATATCTCTAGGTCCATATTTAGGATTTTTAATTATTTATTGTTTATTATTTTGTTTTTTAAATTCTGGGATGAATTTTGGATTCTTCTCTAAATTAGCGACGAATCCATGGATTTGTACCAAATTTAGGGAAGAATCCTTATATTCATCACTAATTCTAGGATGAATCCAAAATTCAACCCAAAATTAAAAAAAAATAAAAAGAAAAAGGAAAAAGCAACTGATATCCCTAAATCTGTTGGGTTTTTCGGGCCGCAAAAACCGCGTTTTCGCGTAGCGGAAACCCCGAATCACCCTAGCCATTGGATCTCGTGCGAAGAAAACTTTCCGAAAATACGAGTACGAGTTTTAAACTATGATCTACAGTAGATCTACAAAGGAAACACATTTTAACTTCGAAGCGTGCCCTCGCAAATCCCGCTCGTCCAATGGTACGCCGGATCTCGAAGTTGTCAACGTAGACAACTCTCTAGTGATATCCACACGAACAAGGTGTGTTCTCTAACACACAAGGATGGAGAAGAGAGCACCCAAGTGTGCTAGCACTTTCTAGGGCTCTCGGGTAGGATTTAAAAAGGGGAGAAAGGAGAGAAAGAAAAGGGATCTCACATAATCCACTAGGTACCCTCCTTTGTGACCTTCACTTCACCCTTTTCATGGAACACAACTCACACACCTTCTCACTTGAATGACACAAAATGAAACCTCCTACACCATTAGTGTGACCGGCCACACACATGTAACCTCCCCATTTAATGTGGCTGGCCACATTAAATGGAATGGGAGGTGTAACCTCCATAAGGTGGCACACCTCATGAGGTGGAGATGATGTGGCTGCCATGTAGGATGAGTCATCCTCCATGAAGTGGCAATTCATCAAGTCAAACTTGATGTTTCAACTTCCCATTTTGGTCAAGTCAAAATTGACCAAATCTCTTCCATGTTGAGTTGAATTCATTCTTTGATTCAAGCCAATTTCAATCTAATGAATCTCAATTCATTAATATAAATTGACTTAATGAATCAAATTTAAATTAGACTTATTCAACAATTGAATCTAATTGAGTCTAACTCAATAAGTCTAATTTAAATCAATCCGAATCCAATTGGTTCATCATATGAACCTAATCTCCATCCACTTGTTCTTTGTGTGTGACCCAATAGGTTCTTGTAACGTTGGCAATGTTTCTAAACTCCTTTAAAAACATAAGCAATGAGCGACATCTAGCAATACATCATTGCTACCCAAGTTACAAGAAATGTTGAGATCCAACATCACCTTGTGACTACTAATTGTGACTCCTCACAATATAAGACAAGTGTCCTTCTATCCTAGACATCTAGATTGATCTATATGAGGCATAGACCGTGTCATCCTCTAACCAATCTAAATCTTGAACTCCAAGTAGACTCACTAAATCAAATGAGCTCAATATCCTATATTGACTCATTTGGGCATGACCATGCACTTCGTGGTCTCACTCTATCAAGAATACCGATGTCTCTCCCGTCATATAGGAGGGATAGATCCCATCTACATCACTCACATTCCTCTGCATAATTCGTTACATACCCAGTAATCGCCTTTATAGTCCACCCAGTTACGGGTGACGTTTGACAAAACCAAAGTACATAACTCCTTATGTAGGGAACCATGGTGACTTCAGGTCTAAGGACTAGTAGTCATACTAATAGCCACATGAGAAAGTATATGACACTCATATAACGATCCATGATACTTTCTCATGGCGGGTCATTCAGTATACATTCTCTAATGCATACCCATGTGTCAACTTGATATCTCTATATCCATGATGTGAGATCAAGTCATCGAGTTGACCTACATGCTAGTCTTATTGCATTAACATTGTCCCTGAATGTTAATACTCGACTAGGAATGATTTAGAGTAGTGTTCCCTATATCATCTCACTATCGATTCAACCAATCGATTGATATAGGTAAGAACCTCCTACTCAAGGACGTTATTATACTTAGTTTATTTGGCACCAATACAAGTAAGTATAATAACCAAAAACCAAATGCCTTTATTTATATAGAATATGATACAACAAGTCCAAAATATAATCATCAAATGATTGGCTCTAGGGCTCTAGCTAACAATCTCCCACTAGCACTAGTGCCAATCAGTATAGGCTCTAAGCCCAAATGACCTAGTGTGACCATCATGCTTCCTCTGTGCCAAAGCCTTGGTCAAGGGATCTGCGATGTTAGCCTCTGTAGGTACTCTGCAAATCTTCACATCTCCTCTCTCGATGATCTCTTGAATGAGATGGAAGCGTCGTAGTATGTGTTTGGTCCGCTGGTGTGAGCGAGGTTCCTTCGCCTGTGCTATAGCTCCATTATTGTCACAATAGAGCTCAATAGGGTTAGCAATGCTAGGAACCACCCCAAGTTCAGTGATGAACTTGCGAATCCAAACTGCCTCCTTTGCTGCCTCTGATGCAGCAATGTACTCGGCTTTTGTTGTAGAATCAGCTACTGTGTCCTGCTTCGAACTCTTCCAGCTCACAGCACCACCATTAATGCAAAACACGAAGCCCCACTGTGATCTATAGTCATCCTGGTCGGTCTGGAAGCTAGCATCATTGTAACCCTTTACAGCTAGCTCATCACTGCCTCCATATATCAAGAAATATTCTTTAGTCCTTCTCAAGTACTTAAGAATATTTTTGACCGCTATCCAGTGACTTTCACCTGGATCTGACTGGTATCTGCTCGTCATGCTCAAAGCATACAAGACATCAGGTCGAGTACATAGCATGGCGTAGATGATCGATCCTATGGATGAGGCATAAGGGATCTGATCCATGCGGTCTCTCTCCTCTCTAGAAGAGAGACCTTGAGTCTTCGAAAGACTCACGCCATGTGACATCGGCAGAAATCCCTTCTTGGAGTTCTGCATGGCAAACCGAAGGAGTACCTTGTCAATATATGTACTCTGACTTAGGCCAAGCAATCTCTTAGATCTATCTCTATAGATCTGTATCCCTAAAATCCGGGATGCCTCACCTAAGTCCTTCATTGAGAAGCAACTCCCTAGCCAGGTCTTGACAGACTGAAGCAAAGGGATGTCTTTCCCAATGAGTAGTATGTCATCCACATACAATATGAGGAAGACAACTATGTCCCCTACAACCTTCTTGTAGACACAAGGCTCATCTTCATTCTTGATGAAACCAAACTATTTGATCGCATCATCGAATCGAAGATTCCAGCTCTGAGAAGCTTGCTTTAGTCCATATATGGACCTATGCAGCTTGCATACTCTGCTACAAAACCCTCAGGTTGTGTCATGTACACATCCTCGAGTAGGTTTCCATTCAGAAACGCAGTTTTGACGTCCATCTGCCAGATTTCGTAATCGTGGTAAGCTACAATAGCAAGCATGATCCGAATGGACTTAAACATCGCTACTGGAGAAAATGTTTCATCATAGTCAATACCATGAATTTGCTTGAAACCTTTAGCTACCAAGCGACCCTTATAGATAAGTCCATCCATGTCAGTCTTTCTCTTAAAGACCCACTTACACCCAATGGGTTTTACCCTTTCAGGTGGATCAACCAAAGTCCATACTTGGTTGGTGTACATGGATTCCATTTCGGATCTCATGGCCTCTAGCCATTTCTCGGAATCTGGTCTCATCACATCTTCTTGATAGGTGGTAGGCTCATCCTCTATAAGCACAACGTCATCATGGTCAGACAAGAGAAATGAGTATCTCTCAGGCTGACAACGTACCCTATCAGACCTGCGAAGAGGTATGTCTACTTGAACTGGTTGTTGTTCCTCAACTCTTTGTGGAACAACATCATCCACAACACTTTGTGGTTCCAGTTCAACTTCCATCGAGGCATCAGTGCTATTGTTCGCATCTTGAACTTCTTCAAGATCGAACGCGCTCCCACTAGTCTTTCTAGAAACAAAGTCCCTAGACTTTGCCATAACTACCTTGTACTGACTAGGAATGTAGAAGTAATATCCCTTAGTTTCCTTGGGATATCCAATAAAATAGCACTTGTCAGATTTGGGTCCTAATTTGTCTGAGACTTGACGTCGAACGTAAGACTCACAACCCCAAATCCTCATAAAAGACACCTGGGCATCTCGCCCAGTCCATATCCTATATGGTGTCTTTATCACGGCCTTGGATAGAACTCGGTTGAGTATAAAAGTTGCCGTGTCTAGAGCATAACCCCAAAGGTATGTCGGAAGATCTGTGTGACTCATCACAGATCGCACCATATCTAATAGGTCGATTTCGGATACACCATTCCACTGTGGTGTTCCAGGAGGAGTGAGTTGGGATAGAATCACGCTCGGCTAGGTAGTCACGAAACTCATGGCTAAGGTATTCTCCACCTCGATCGGATCAAGTATCTTAATACTCTGTACTTCATTCTTGAATTCTTTGAACTTTTCAAAGGATTCGACTTATGTGTCATCAAGTACACATAACCATATCTACTGAAGTCATGATGAAGTACCTATAACTGCCTCTAGCAGCGACATTGAAAGGGCCACATACATCACTATGTATGAGTCCTAACAAATCAGTCGCTCTTTCGCTGTGCCCACTAAAGGGAGTCTTGGTCATCTTGCCTCGTAGGCATGACTTGCATATCTTATATGATTCTAAATCAAATGAGTCGAGCAAACCATCCTTATGGAGATGGGATAAGCGCTTGTCATTTATATGACCTAAGCGACAGTGCCAGAGGTAGGTTTGGTTCATGTCGTTTGACTTGAACCTTTTGGTATTTATGTTATAGATAGGGCTCTCAAGATCTAGAATATAGAGTCAGTTTATCAGAGGTGCACTACAATAGAACATATCGTTTAAATAGACGGAACAACATTTGTTCTTTATTATAAACGAAAATCCTTTCTTGTCCAAACAAGAAACTGAAATTGTTAAACAAGGCACATAACAACAATCATCTATTCTAGTACACCCTGAGGGAAGAGATAGATGGTAAGTTCCTACAACAGAAACTCGTGCTCCATTGCCTACTCGTGTCTATCTCACCCTTCATCAATGCCCTGCTATTCCTCAGGCTTGTACATTAGTACAAATGTGAACACATCCGTATCTAATACCCACGATGAAGAAATAGAGAGGTTGACTTCTATAACATGTATACCGTAGAAATCTTATTTCTCTTCTTCTTAAGATCTTCGGTATTCTTTGGTTCCTCTTCCATTGCTTGTCCTTGATATAGGTGACAAAGATGTTCAACCATATCGTAAGCGCCATCAACTCATGTCTGAAGCTCGAGTTCATGGTTGCAAGCATAAGACAGGACACATCTAATCGTCATCTTGATGCTTCTTATAAGCATCTCGGTCGCCTGGAGCCTCCGGAATGGGCTGCTCCAGAACGTACAGTTTACGTTCTTGGGTGAGAACTATTCTCAGGTTCCTGTACCAGTCCAGGAAATTTACTCCGTTGAGCTTGTCCTTCTTAAGGACAGATCGTAGAGAGAAGGTGTTCGTATTCGACGTCATGGAAATTCTACAACATAAATAAATGCAGAAATAAATATCATATTCTTAATCATTTAATTAGGCCTTTAACTAAATGATGCTCCCACTGAATTCTATAATTCACGTGGGACAAGATCCACATCATACTAACCCTTGAGTTAGCTTTGGCTAATACGCCCAAGACTTAGTATGATTGGTAGGTAACGATTACCAATTACATCTCTATGCAACTCTTGTTTATAGGATAAAATCCGCATTTATATTAAAACTCAAGTTAGCTTTGGCTAATACGCTCGAGAATTAATATAAACGTGATTTTGTCCTACCTTTCCAACCATTGGAAGAATGCCTATAGTTGTACTCGATCCAACCGAGTAAACTAGGAATACTCAATCTGATTGAGTTTGTATTCACCCATGCGTTGATAGGCGGGACCAAGATTGTCCCTCCGTACCAAGATAGTATGTGTTGCTCTGCTTTGATTCAACAAGCGCGATCGAGGTAGTGGTGGTATCACGCATGGTAGGCATTACGTTGGTACGGCGTTTTTATCTAATCTACGATGATGCTATCATATACTTGATAGATCCAATCTAATCGAGGGTGCATCATGTGCATGATTTAGATCTAATCTAATCAGCATAATTAACTACTTAATTAAACATCAATACATACATAAGTAATTAATTAAATTTTATGATTAGTCATGGCCCACGATCTTCTCAAAGAATGAGAAGATCGGATGGTCAACCAAGGTCAACTTCTCAATCACCTTCCTTTTGACCACCTTGTGTTGCTCGTGCTTCCTCGTAACTCCGTCCTCATGTGGACCTTCCATTCCAAATTTTGTACATTACAATTTTGAAACTCGTTACATTCGAGTCTAAATCTAATTTACAACCAGTAAATAAAAGAAACTGAGCAAAATAAAATAAAAATAATAAAAAAAAAAAGCATACAACTACATCACAACTCAGCACTGCACGTTATGAATTACAACACAATTGTCCAATCGAATTGGGTCTTTGGGCCATGACTATCAAAAAATAATATATAATTCAAAATTATATATTTTTCATAATTTTCTGTAATTTTTCATAATTTTACAGATTTTATGAGTAAATTTTCCGGCCCGATTAGCGATTTCGGGCGCAATCGCGGATACCCCTACCCGCGATCTAACCATCGCGAGTTGCTCCTAAGCGATCCTATAGCGCCTAAGTCCGCTGTCCCAAAACGATTTTGGTCAAACATTGCCGTTGAAAATTCTTTCAGTCGGAAGGAGTGTAAAAACACTTGTCGCTTCTTCTACAAAATATACATAAAATCATAAAAATTAGGAAATTCACAGAATGTTTACAGATCTATATTTTCATAAAAATATGAATCTAAATACAAGTCTTAGCGTGGCTTACCCTCGTTGCGAGCTGGCCACAAATCGTCGCGATCGAATCACCCTAGCCATTGGATCTCGTAAAGAAAACTTTCAAAACATGAGTACGAGTTTTAAACTATAATCTACAGTAGATCTACAAAGGAAATTTTAGCGTGCCCTCGCAAATCCCGCTCGTCCAATGGTACGCCGGATCTCGAAGTTGTCAACGTAGACAACTCTCTAGTGATATCCACACGAACAAGGTGTGTTCTCTAACACACAAGGATGGAGAAGAGAGCACCCAAGTGTGCTAGCACTTTCTAGTGCTCTCGGGTAGGATTTAAAAAGGGGAGAAAGGAGAGAAAGAAAAGGGATCTCACATAATCCACTAGGTACCCTCCTTTGTGACCTTCACTTCACCCTTTTCATGGAACACAACTCACACACCTTCTCACTTTCTTGAAACCCACGGCAACAGCAAGAGAAAGGAGGAAGAGAGCTAGGAGGAAGGAGAAGCATTCAACACCACTTGAATGACACAAAATGAAACCTCCTACACCATTAGTGTGACCGGCCACACACATGTAACCTCCCTATTTAATGTGGCCGGCCACATTAAATGGAATGGGAGGTGTAACCTCCATGAGGTGGCACACCTCATGAGGTGGAGATGATGTGGCTGCCATGTAGGATGAATCATCCTCTATGAAGTGGCAATTCATCAAGTCAAACTTGATGTTTCAACTTCCCATTTTGGTCAAGTCAAAATTGACCAAATCTCTTCCATGTTGAGTTGAATTCATTCTTTGATTCAAGCCAATTTCAATCTAATGAATCTCAATTCATTAATATAAATTGACTTAATGAATCAAATTTAAATTAGACTTATTCAACAATTGAATCTAACTCAATAAGTCTAATTTAAATCCAATCTTTGGTGCATCATATGAACCGAATCCAATTGGTTCATCATATGAACCTAATCTCCAT
The DNA here is from genome assembly GCF_018446385.1 of Zingiber officinale. Taxonomy (NCBI): domain Eukaryota; kingdom Viridiplantae; phylum Streptophyta; class Magnoliopsida; order Zingiberales; family Zingiberaceae; genus Zingiber; species Zingiber officinale. The sequence goes on along the minus strand of NC_055992.1, from coordinate 34,894,317 downwards.
CCACTTGTTCTTTGTGTGTGACCCAATAGGATCTTGTAACGTTGGCAATGTTTCTAAACTCCTTTAAAAATATAAGCAATGAGCGGCATCTAGCAATACATCATTGCTACCCAAGTTACAAGAATGTCGAGATCCAACATCACCTTGTGACTACTAATTGTGACTCCTCACAATATATAACAAGTGTCCTTCTATCCTAGACATCTAGATTGGTCAATGTGAGGCATAGACCGTGTCATCCTCTGACCAATCTAAATCTTGAACTCCAAGTAGACTCACTAAATTAAATGAGCTCAATATCCTATATTGACTCATTTGGGCATGGCCATGCACTTCGTGGTCTGACTCTATCAAGAATACCGATGTCTCTCCCGTCATATAGGAGGGATAGATCCCATCTACATCACTCACATCCCTCTGTATAATTTGTTATATACCCAGTAATCGTCTTTATAGTCCACCCAGTTACGGGTGACGTTTGACGAAACCAAAGTACATAACTCCTTATGTAGGGAACCATGGTGACTTCAGGTCTAAGGACTAGTAGTCATACTAATAGCCATATGAGAAAGTATATGACACTCATATAATGATCCATGATACTTTCTCATGGCGGGTCATTCAGTATACATTCTCTAATGCATACCCATGTGTCAACTTGATATCTCTATATCCATGACTTGTGAGATCAAGTCATCGAGTTGACCTACATGCTAGTCTTATTGCATTAACATTGTCCCTGAATGTTAATACTCGACTAGGAATGATTTAGAGTAGTGTTCCCTATATCATCTCACTATCGATTCAACCAATCGATTGATATAGGTAAGAACCTCCTACTCAAGGACGTTATTATACTTAGTTTATTTGGCACCAATACAAGTAAGTATAATAACCAAAAACCAAATGCCTTTATTTATATAGAATATGATACAACAAGTCCAAAATACAATCATCAAATGATTGGCTCTAGGGCTCTAGCTAACAATCCAGATATATCAAAATTTCATGAAACAAGTTCTCATGTATTTGTATTGTTCTCTTGATCATAAAAAATATCTTCATCCATAATTTTGATCCAATATATTGAGTGTAGTGATTTTTTAACATGAATATGATCTAATTTATGTTAAAAAAAAATTACTACACTAAATATATGGGGCTTAAAATTATGTATGAGAATATTTTATGGTCAGAAGAACAATAAGAATACATGAGAACTTGTTTCATAAAATTTTATGATATCTAGGTACATATTTAGGATTTCTAGCACACATACTATATCTATTGAATAATAACTTTTTAAATTTGTATTAAACTATATATACTTCACTTTGCTATAAAAAAAAAGATAATAGATAAAAATGATGTATGAGGATATTTATATGATTAGGAGAACAATACGAATAAATAGGAACTAATATCATGAAATTTTGAGATCTCTAGATCCATATTTAGAATTTATAATTTTTTTAAATTTTTTTTAAATTTTGGCATAAATCCATGGATTCATCCCAGATTTGGGGATGAATCCTTGGATTTATTGTTAATTCTAAGACAAATCTAGGATTCATCCCAAAATTTTAAAAAAAAAAAAAAGAAAAGGAAAAAACCAAACAAAACCCTAAATATGGACTTAAAGATATCAGAATTTCATTAAACAAGTTGTCATGTGTTCATGTTGTTCTTCTAATCATAAAAATGCTATCATCCATAATTTTGACCGAATATATTGAGTGTATTAATTTTTTAACATAAATATGACCTAATTTACGTTAAAAAAATTACTACACTCAATATACTTGGTCAAAATTATAAATGAGGATTTTTTATGATTAGGAGAATAATATAAACACATGAGAACTTGTTTCATAAAATTTTGAGAACTCTAGGTCCATATTTAAGGTTTTGAACACACATATTATATGTGTTGAACAATAACTTTTTTAATTTGTAGTAAACTACATATATATCACTTTGCCATGAAAAAAAGATAATTGATAAAAATTATGTATGATGATATTTATATGACTAGGAGAATAATACAAATACATAGGAACTAGTTTATTAAATTTCAAGATCTCTAGATCCATATTTTGGGTTTATGATTTTTTTTTTTAAATTCTAGGATGAATCTTAGATTCATCCCAGAATTGGCAATAATTCCAAGGATTCATCCCCAAATCTAGGGATTTGTCGCCAATTTAGGGGTGAATCCATGATTCATTCCATATTTGAAAAAATAAATACATAAAAAAGAATAAATAATCAGAAACCCTAAATATGGACTTAGAGATATCAGAATTTTATAAACAAGTTCTCATGTATTTGTATTATTCTCCTGATCATAAAAACACCCTCATCCATAATTTTGACCCAATATATTAAGTGTAATAATTTTTTATAATAAATTATATTTATTTATAAAAAAATCATATTTGATTATCATGTTTATATGGTAATTTTTTAATATTAAGATAATAATTTTTTAATATTAGGTCAAATTGGCCATATTTATATTTAAAAAATCACTACTCTTAATGCATTGAGTCAAAATGATATATGAGAGCATTTATATAATCAGGAGAATAAGATGAACACATGAAAACTTATTTCATGTCATTTGGAGATCTCTAGGTTAATATTTAGGGTTTCAGACTTATTTTTATTAAATTTTAATTATTTTCTATTTTGGGACAAATCCTGGATTTATCATAAAATTGGGAATAAATGCATGGATTCGTTTCAGATTTGACGACGAATCTAGAATTCATCCCAAATTCTAGGATGATTTCTAGATTCATCCAAGATTTTTCTTCTTAAACTATTAAGCTTCTGCGATAAATTATTAATTCATCGTAGAATGTGCAATGAATTATTAATTCATCATAGAATGTGCAATGAATTATTAATTCATCATAGAATTTGCAATGAATCTCATTTTTATTGCAAAAGTGGCAATGAATATTTTATTTGTCATAAACTTTGGAATGAAAATTAAATTTCGTTGCTATTTGGCAATAAATTTGTGATAAAATATTATTTGTTGCTATTTGGCAATAAATTTGTGATAAAATATTATTTGTTGCTAATTTGTGATAAAATATTTGGTTGTAAATTTCATCACTAATTTGGGATAAATTTTTTTTGTCATTAAATTTGTTGCAAATTTGGGACGAAAAATATTTGTCCCTAAATTTCATCCCTAATTCATTGATTTTTGTAGTGGAATAAATTGTGTTGTTCACCTAATTATCCAAGAGTTGCATTAGATACAATTGGTAGAAGTTACCTACCTAAATAGCCAAGTCTTGGGCGATTGCCAAAGCTAACTCAAGATAAAATAAAATATGGATCTTGCTCCACTAAAATATAATCTATATTGAGTTTGGGTCAGTAGTATGGATAAACTATGTTTGTCCACATCCATGACTAGTTCCTAATCTTTATTGAGTATAGAGTTAGTAGTGTTGGGTTTTTCGTGCCGCAAAAATCGCTTTTTGCATTGCGGAAACCCGAAATCCCCATGCCACGGATCCGTGCGAAGAAATAAATTTCATATACATGTTTCTAAGCCTAGATCTACTTTAGATCTACAAGATTAAGAGGTTACCCTTGATGCGAAGCCCTTCGCGTAATCCCGCTCGTCCTAGGTTCGCCGGATCTCGAGAGTATCAAAGTAGATACTCCTCTATGTGTATCCACACAAGCAAGAGATGGAGAAAACCACACAAAAGGTGTGCTAGCACCTTTGATGGTTTTCGGCCAAGGGAGGAGAGGGAGAGAAGAGAAGAGCTTGAGGAAGAAGATGACTTGAATGAAAAATCAATTCAAGGTTGTAACTCCACTAAAGTGGTCGGTCACCTTTCAAAAAGGTTTATATACTCCATGGAATTTCAAGAGTCAAAAACTCTTGATCTTCCTCATGAGGTGGCACACACATGTGCTAGCCTTGATGATGTGGCACATCACCATTAGCCACTTAATGCCAACTCACCAATGAGGTGGCAAATGGTCAAGTCAAACTTGACCCTTCATCTTCCTCTCAAGTCAAGTCAAACTTGACCACTTCTCTCCCTTGGTTGATATAATCTAACCATTGGTTCAAGTCAATTTTAATTTAATGAATCTCTATTCATTGAATTAAATTAATTAAATGAGTCTAAGTCCAAATTAGACTCACTTAACACATGAACCAAATTGAGTCCAACTCAATTAGCTTAATTTGGATTACTCTTAATCCAATTTGGTTCATCACATGAACCTAATCCTTTAGGTTCATCAAATGAACCTAATCTCCATCTAATTGCCCTATGTGTGTGACCCTATAGGTTCTTATAACGTTGGCAATGCTCCTAAACCCATTTAGAAGCATAAGTAATGAGGGGTATCAAGCAACACATCATTACTACCCAAGTTATAAGAATGTTGAGATCCAACATCACCTTGTGACTACTAATTGTGACTCCTCACAATATATGACAAGTGTCCTTCTATCCTTGACATCTATATTGATCAATGTGAGGCATAGACCATGTCATCCACTAATCAATCTAAATCTTGAACTCCAAGTAGACTCACTCAATTAAATCAGCTCAATATCTCATATTGACTCATTTGGGCATGGTCATGCACTTCGTGGTCTCACTCTATCAAGAATATGTCACTCCCGTCATATAGGAGGGATAGATCTCATCTACATCACTCACATCCCTCCGCATAATTTGTTACATACCTAGTAATCGCCTTTATAGTCCACCCAGTTACAGGTGACGTTTGATGAAGCCAAAGTACGTAACTTCTTATGTAGGGAACCATGGTGACTTCAGGTCCAAGGACTAATAGTCATACTAATAGCCACATGAGAAAGTATATGACACTCATATAACGATCCATGATACTTTCTCATGGCGAGTCATTCAGTATACATTCTCCAATGCATACTCATGTGTCAACTTGATATCTCCATATCCATGACTTGTGAGATCAAGTCATCGAGTTGACCTACATGCTAGTCTCGTCGCATTAACATTGTCCCTGAATGTTAATACTTGACTAGAAATGATTAAAAGTAGTGTTCCCTATATCATCTCACTATCGATTCAACCAATCGATTGATATAGGTAAGAACCTTCTACTCAAGGATGCTATTATACTTAGTTATTTAGCACCAATACAAGTAAGTATAATAACAAAAAACAAATGCCTTTATTTATATACAAGAATGTGATACAACGAGTCCATACAATAATCATCAAATGATTGGCTCTAGGGCTCTAACTAACAATCTCCCACTAGCACTAGTGTCAATCAGTATAGGCTCTAAGGCCCAATAACCTAATGTGACCATCATACTTTCTCTGTGCCAAAGCCTTGGGTACTCTGCAAATCTTCACATCTCCTCTATCGATGATCTCTCGAATGAGATGGAAGCGTTGTAGTATGTGTTTGGTCCGCTCGTGTGAGCGAGGTTCCTTAGTTGCGCAATTGCTCCATTGTTGTCACAATAGAGCTCAATAGGGTCGGCGATGCTAGGAACCACCCCAACTCGATGTTATCAACTATATAAATTAATTGAACAATTACATTTAACAAATAAATGCAGATATTGACCATTGTGATTCTTTTATTTCAACAAATAAATTTTTACAAAAGCTAGGCTTTTAGTATGCACTCTAACAATATCAAGAAATATTCTTTAGTCCTTCTCAAGTACTTAAGAATATTCTTGACCGCTATCCAATGACTTTCACCTTCTCGTCATACTCAAAGCATACGAGACATCATGATGAGTATATAGCATGGCGTACATGATAGATCCTATGGCTGAGGCATAAGGGATCTGATCTATGCGGGCTCTCTCCTCTCTAGAAGAAGGACCTTGAGTCTTCGAAAGACTCACGCCATGTGACATCGCCAGAAATCCCTTATTGGAGTTCTGCATGTCAAACCGTAGGAGTACCTTGTCAATATATGTACTCTAACTTAGGTTAAGCAATCTCTTAGATCTATCTCTATAGATCTGTATCCCTAAAATCCGGGATGCCTCACCTAAGTCCTTCATTGAGAAGCAACTCCCTAGACAGGTCTTGACAGACTGAAGCAAAGGGATGTCTTTCCCAATGAGTAGTATGTCATCCACATACAATATGAGGAAGGCAACTATGTCCCCTACAACCTTCTTGTAGACACAAGGCTCATCTTCATTCTTGATGAAACCAAACTATTTGATCGCATCATCGAATCGAAGATTCCAGCTCCGAGAAGCTTGCTTTAGTCCATATATGGACCTATGCAGCTTGCATACTCTGCTAGTATGCTGTGGATCTACAAAACCCTCAGGTTGTGTCATGTACACATCCTCGAGCAGGTTTCCATTTAGAAACGTGATTTTGACATCCATCTGCCATATCTCATAGTCATGGTATGCTGCAATAGCATGCATGATCCGAATGGATTTAAACATCGCTACTGGAGAAAAGGTTTTATCATAGTCAATACCATGAATCTTCTTGAAACCTTTAGCTACCAAGCGACCCTTATAGATAAGTCCATCTATGTCAGTCTTTCTCTTAAAGACTCACTTACACCCTATGGGTTTTACCCCTTCAGGTGGATCAACCAAAGTCCATACTTGGTTAATGTACATGGATTCCAACTCGGATCTCATGGCCTCTAGACATTTCTCGGAATCTAGTCTCATCACAGCTTCCTGATAGGAGGTAGGCTCATCCTCTATGAGCACAACGTCATCATGGTCAGACAAGAGAAATGAGTATCTCTCAGACGACGTACCCTATCGGACCTGCGAAGAGGTATGTCTACTTGAACTAGTTGTTGTTCCTCAACTTCTTGTGGGACAACATCATCCACAACACTTTGTGGTTCCAGTTCACCTTCCATCAAGGCTTCAGTGCTATGGTCCACATCTTGAATTTCTTCAAGATCGAACGTACTCCCACTAGTCTTTCTAGAAACAAAGTCCCTTTCTAGAAATACCCCAGTCTTAGCCACAACTACCTTGTGTTGACTGGGAATGTAGAAGTAATATCCCTTCGTTTCCTTGCACTACAAGAAATTATAGATTTAACCACACCTAATAGACAACAGTTTTTTGAGAAACTGTTGTCTTTTTGTCATTTAACAACGATTTTATTGAAAATTGTTATTGTTAGTCGTGTTTTTTTAAAAAATACAACAATGTTTAAAAAACCGTTGTCTTTGACATACATAAGACAACGGTTTTTTAAACATGTTGTCTATGAGATATCTTTATTTGGCATACGACAACAATTTTAATCAACTGTTGTCTATTAGTGTTGCTTAAAACTATGTTGTCTATTAGTTTTAATCAACAGTTTTAATTTGGTGTCTAAAACTATGTTGTCTTTAAAAATTATTTTATAAAAAAATAGTCAAATATAGTTATTTGCCTATTTTCATTGATGAAGTGAAATTTATATCCCTTAATGTTTATCTCTAAGATAAAATTTGTGGTCTATTTTAAGATGGATGGATTTATTCAAATAGTAAGGATAAAATTGCAATTTTGTACAAAATATATGTTGCAACAACTATTCTTCATTAATTTCGTTTTCTTTTTACCACATCGCGTGCACCGCCACCAAAAACCCGCGCTAACCCTAATCGCGATCTTCTCCCCGACGGCGACCGCCATCTTCTCTCCTTCTAGTCCACGCTGGTCACAAGTTCGCGATCGACGTGGCTCATTTTGTCCCCAGGTGCATTTTTCTTCTTCTAATCTGGTGAAGAATCATAGCTCCCGAACGCTTTTCTCTCTTCTTTGCGCTTTTCTCGGAGGCATAAAAGTGTCTTGTTCTCTTTTAGTCAATTGTATATCATTTCCTTGAAACCACACTACCAAAGAACACATCATCAGAAGCATCATGAACCACATATCTTTCCTACAACCTACGTGCCATGTATTACATATATCTTTTTCCATTCTTCCACTTTCATTATCTTCTGTCTTCTTAAAGTTTGAAGTAAACTTTGAGGGCCCAACATTGTCAATGTATGCAGCATCTTTAGCCAATTGTAATTCTAAATCATCATCATTTTCTAGGTGGGCATCCAAATCTTTGAACAGAAGGTTCCCCTGGCATCTGAATCTATGTTTAAAATGTCACTGCTAGCTGAAACATCTGGATTTGTTGGGTTTGCAAGGATCCTTTCAATCTTTTCATTTCTGCTAACTTCCTTGTCTCCTTGCAGCATTGTTTGCTTCATAGATTTTTCCAGCAAATAAGGATCATGAACTGCCTGTGGTATCTCATCATACTTATGGTCTTCACCTGGTAGTTGATTTGCCCTGAATTCATTGCAATCTTGTGAGAAAACACCGCCTGCTTTTGCATTATTGTGTTCTTCATATAGCATAACTCCAGTTTCTTTTCGGTTCATTGAGTTTCCTCCAATTTCATCTGTATCTTCATCAACTACCAGCCCAGATACAAATTTCTGAGACATGGATGACTCTTTCTTTGAGCATGGTTCCTGCCTAGCTTCCTTCAGGGTTTCCACTGAATTTCCATTATCTTCTTTTATTTCAAGATGTGTCATGAGCTTGTTTTTCTTGTCAATGATTTGCTCTTATATACCTCCACTAGATGTTATTCAAACATGATAGGCACAAGATTTTGGTCATCTATGAATGTAAAATAAGATCAGTATGATATTGGAAAATTAAAAGTGTCAAGCAATCTATGTAATATGTTTTTATCCATTTGACTTACTTTCTAAGATATGCAATATGGCATTGTCTTGATTGTTGAGAATTGTTTCGGATTATGAAGCACCATATATACATCTGCTTTATCATTTTCATCGAAGGAAAGGATTTTTTTGATTGTAGGGTTAACATTCTGTAGCAAGAACATGCTGGAGTAACATACAATTTTATATATTATTCAATTGCTAATCGACAGAAATTTTGCCAAGTTTTAGTCTTTTTTTATTCTAATGCTTTAATAGTTTCAGTGGCACTAGACAACCTCCTAGCTTGTAGAATAGCTTCCTCTTGTAGTTTCTCAATATGCTGAATATTAGAGGATTTCACCATATATTGAATGTTAATTGACAAATTGTTATCTCAAGTTTCTCATAGTTGCCTGCAGACTAGCTTCCTGTTTCTTTATTCTTCAACGAAACAATAGTTGCCTCAAGTTTTTCAATATGCTTGCTTGCTTGACAAATTTTTGATCTGCTTTTGGTATTCATTAATAGTCCTATCTTTGAGCTAGAGTTCACGTTATAGTTTATTTCAAATATTTTTTCATCTAAGTTGGTTTTGAACCCTTCACGTTTTTGCACTAAACCCTTCCCTTTCTTCACATCCATAGATAGTTTTTCTCTTATTAGTAGATTCACTTATTTTAATAATTTAGTTACTTGATTGTATAGATTGTATGCTAAGAATATTTTATGTTTCTTGTTCATTGTGTTAAGATCTTGTTGTATACTGTACAATTGTTTTGAAGGTAGGTGTTATCTCATTTCTAGCTGATTAGTACTTATAACAAGAATGGGCAAAGAATGGATGTCAAAGGATAGACTATCTAGTGAATATGATATTGGAGTAGAGTCTTTCTTGCAATTTGTACTGGAAAACGCTAACGATCCTAATGCAATACCTTGCCCATGAGCAAGATGTGGTAACATAAAGAAGAAAAATGTTAAAACTATAAGGGCGCATTTGTATTGTAATGGTATAGATTTGACATATCATACATGGATATGGCATGGGGAAAGAACTATGACAGAAAACTCAATGAACAGTAATGATCGCGTGGGGCAAGATGAATACAAATATTTTGCTGAGGAGCCTATAGATATGGTGCAAGCTGTATATGATAGTTATGTTGAGAATCCAAGCGAGTTCAATAAGCTACTTGAAGATGCCGAGAAATGTTTATATCCTGGATGCACAAAATTCACAAAGTTATCTACAGTTGTGCAATTATTTAACTTGAAGGCAAAATATAGTTGGAGTGATAAAAGTTTTACCGATTTACTTTTTTTGTTTGGAGAAATGCTTCCAGATGACAATGAATTACCTTTATCTTTGTATGACGCAAAGAAAAGCTTACGTGCATTAGGGATGGATTACATGAAAATTCATGCTTGTCCTAATGATTGTATCTTATACCGGAAGGAGTACGAAGATTTTGCCAATTGCCCTACTTGCGGGACATCAAGGTGGAAGTTGAGCAACAAATCCAAGATAAAAGGAGTTCCTGCAAAGGTCTTGTGGTATTTCCCACCCATGCCAAGATTTCAAAGAATGTTTTGGAATAAGGCGATATCCAAGGAGTTAACCTGGCATACTGATAAAAGAATTCATGATGGATACTTACGTCATCCAGCTGACATACCTTCTTGGAAATTAGTTGATCACATGTGGCATGATTTTGCTTCTGAGCCTAGAAATCTGAGATTGGCTATATCAGCAGACGGGATTAATCCGCACAGTTTGTTGAGTTCTACATATAGTTGTTGGTCAGTTTTAATGATCACATACAACCTTCCACCATGGTTGTATATGAAGAGAAAATTTATTATGCTCACTTTGTTGATATCTGGTCCTAGACAACCAGGAAATGATATTGATGTTTACTTAGCACCTCTGATTGATGATTTAAAATGTTTATGGGATAAAGGTGTCGAAACATATGATGCATATCGAGAAGAAAGTTTCTCTCTTAAAGTTGTTCTGCTATGGACAATCAATGATTTTCCTGCATATGGGAACATGTCAGGATGTGTTGTGAAGGGATATCATGCATGTCCTATTTGTGCAGAAAAAACTTATTCGACAAGGTTGAAGCATTGTAGAAAAATGTCATATACAGGCCATAGAAGGTTTCTACCTTAATGTCATCCTTATCGAAGGCAAAAGAAGACATTTAATGGGAATCAAGAATTTAACCTTGCACCAAATCCATTGAGTGGCCATGAAGTTTTGGAAACAGTTGAAAGAATTAATTATCAGTTGGGAAAAATCAGCGGAAAGCTATCATCAAAGAGGAATAATGGAGAAACATGTTGGAAAAAGAAATCAATATTCTTTGAACTTGAATATTGGAAAGAGCTACATGTTCGACATGTTCTTGATGTGATGCACATTGAAAAAAATGTCTGTGAAAGTCTCATCGGTACATTATTTGACATTCCAGGAAAAACAAAGGATGGAGTCGCAGCAAGATTAGACCTTATGGAAATGAATTTAAGAACTGAACTGGCACCAAGGATTGGGGAGAAAAGAACGTTTCTGCCAGCTGCCTGTTACACTCTAAGTAAAGCTGAGAAAAGAAGTATTTGCAATTCTTTGTCAGGAATAAAGGTCCCTGAAGGTTACTCATCTAATGTTAAAAACCTTGTGTCGATGAAGGATTTGAAACTTGTTGGCCTTAAGTCACATGACTATCACACTTTAATGCAACAATTGCTTCCAGTGGTTATTCGTGGTGTCTTGCCAAAACATGTCAGAGATACTATCACTCGGTTGTGTTTCTTCTTCAATGCGTTATATAGTAAAGTAATAGACGTTTTAAAGATGGATGACTTGCAAAGAGAGATTGTAATGATATTGTGTTTGCTTGAAAAGTATTTCCCTCCTTCATTTTTTGATATAATGATTCATTTAACTGTTCATCTCGTGTGAGAGGTCAAATTGTGCAGACCCATTTGGTATAGACACATGTACCCATTTGAAAAATACATGAAGATTTTGAAAGGTTATGTGCGCAATCACAATCGGCCTGAAGGGTGTATAGCCGAATGTTATATTGCTGAAGAGGCTGTCGAATTTTGCTCAGACTATCTATCTAATGTCCACACAATTGGGATACCATCAAGTCATCACAAAGTAGAACGTACTAAGCCTTTATCGGGTGCAATAGTGCACTCCGCTAGGCATGATGAGTTGCAACAAGCACATCGTTACATATTGACGAATGATGATGAGATTGATCCTTATATCGAGTATGTTCTCTAACTTATCAATACTTTTATGCAATTTGAATTCATTCTATTGGTTTATTTATTTAAAATAATTCTATTAGGGCACATATGGTGGAGTTGAGAGCAAGATTTCCTCGAAAAGCTAAGTCCAAAAAGTGGCTACAAGATGAGCATAACCGAACATTTATTAACTGGTTGCATGATATTGTACGTTCCAAAACTACTATGTATTAGCATACATACAACTCTTGGTATCTTACGCAAAAATTTAAATTTTATTATATTGTTAACTATAGGTTGAACGTGCGTTTGACCATTCGACCCTTCAAATATCTGAAAGATTAAAGTGGATAGCGCGTAGACCTAGCAAGAAAGTGTTAAAGTATTCTAGTTATTTGATTGATGGGATTACTTATGCTACGAAAGAACGTGATGATGTATGAGTTGCTCAAAACTCTGAAGTAAGCTTAGTCGCAAAGACAATGCAAGTTGCCAGTGCAAAGGATAAAAATCCAATTGTGTCGGACATGATTTTTTATGGAGTTATTGAAGAAATATGGTTACTTGATTACCATAAATTTCAAATTCTAATGTTCAAATGTAATTGGGTGGAGAATAATAATGGTATAAAAGTAGATGATCTTGGTTTCAAATTGGTAAATTTGAAACGAATTGGATTCAAATCAAATTCTTTTATCTTAGGAAGTCAAGCGAAGCAAGTATTTTATATTGAAGATCCTGAAGATCCTGTATGGAGTATTGTACTTGCAACTCCTACTAGAGAGTCATTTGAATACGCAAATGGGGATGAATTGGAAGACACTATAGTCCACTATCAATCTTTTACCAGAGAGTTACCATCAATGGATGCTTACAGAGTAGATGACAATGAACCCCAATGCCTTCGTGAAGATTGTGATGGGACTTGGGTTGAAAATGTTTAACCAATTATATTTTTCTTTTGAAGATATGTTTGTAGACAATATTGATATGTATCTTGTTTTTGAATATGATTTTGTGCACATTATGGTATTTCAAATTTTTATCTATATATGTTGATTTTCTTTTGTAGGTGAATTTCTTATTGTGTATTTTTTAAAAATATTGATATGTTGTTTCACTTTTTTATCAATAGATTAAATTTGAGCTCTATGGCATCCTTTGGAAAGCTTAAAATCAAATCTGATGGTGATGACACAATTCATGCTTCAAGCAAGAGAATAGGACAACCTGCAATGATTGGGAAGGGCAAAGAAAAAATTGCATCTACATCCACTAACAACGGTTTAGAGGTTGAGACAATGCTGGAATCTACTGACATTGAAACAACAAGAACATCTAGAGGTCATACCCATCTGGATAAGCTTACTAAACAAAAGGTTCAAGGAATTCGAAAGGAGGTAAGATTTAATAAACTTGGACAGCCAGTAGGAGAAGCTGCTATTGAAATGCAAAGTTACATTGGCTTGCTTGCTCGAGAAAAGGTCAAGATATCTTACAAGACGTGGAAACAAGTTCCAAATGAAGTTAAAGAATTGATATGGGAATCAGTTAATGTAAGTAAGTTAAAGAAATTCTGGTTAATTATCATGTTGTAAAATTTAATTGTCATATCATGGCATGCATGAAAAGATGAGTTAAAGATAGTAAAATAGTATGAATTGCCTGTTGTTCTTGCTACTCCAGCATTCAACAGTATGACTTTTATATATACAAGTTAAAGATTGGTTTTCTATTTCAAGTTGCTCTGCTGCATTCATTTCAGGTTTAGATAGTTCAATTGAAGGTTCTTCAATTTCACAAGGTTCTGCTTCCTTTCTTTCAGCTTCATATGCTTCAGTAGGTTGTTCTTCTGTTGTTCATGATTCTCCTTATTCCATTTCAGCTTTAGATCCCTCAGTAGGTTCTTTTTCTATATCAGTGGGGTTTTCATTTGTACTTAGTTCTGCTAGCTTTGTTTCAGCATTAGTAACATGTGACTCTACTTCCTTTTTAAGGAAGTCATTTTCTGTCTTTGATTTCTCTAGAGAATTATTGTCATACTACTAAATCACATTTAGTGCATGGATAATACAAAACACTCAATGATGAGAATGCCTTAAACTTAATGAATGTGTGTGTTGTTTCAATGCTAGAATAATTTCTAGAAATTGTGTTTGCTTATGGTGTCAATGATGAATATAGGTACTAATCAGTTTATTGTATTCCCAATTGTGTTTTATAGCTGACATATGATGTTCCCCCAAGTTGGAAGAAGGGATGTTTGAATTCAGCAAGTAATAAGTGGCGTCAGTTTAAATCCCATCTCACTCAGACATTCATTTCGAAGAAGCTTGACAAACTCGAAGAGTTGGATGAACCACCTAGTGGCTATGGTCTTGCAAGAGATGATTGGATTTCTTTTGTCAGGACTCGCATGTCTGACGACTTTATTGTAAGTTTAGTCTTTTGTTCTTTCAAAATAAGTAGATATTAAGGTAAATGATGAATTAGTAAATTTGATATGTGGAATGTTTCACTTGACTAGAAACTAAGTGAACAACAAAAGGAGAAAAGAAAGAAGAACATATACCCCCATCGCCTTGCTCGTAAAGGATATGCACGATATGCTGAAGAAATAGTAAGTATATTTTTCTTATAAAATTCATATAACGGTTTTGTTTAGCATTTAATAATCATTCTTATTTAACATATATCATTCAATTATTCTTGTTCTTAGGCAAATGAATTATGTGACGATGATGAAATCAATAGAGCTATTATTTGGAAGAAAGGAAGGGTTAATAAAGAAGGGAAATTTGATGGCCAAGAGTTGAAACAAACAATAGACAAGATTGTGAGAAGCTATGAGTAAAAATCAATTATTGTATTTCAATGAAACTTTTAAAGTAATTTTTTTTTATTTGGATGACAGGATGATTATATACAACAGAAGCGTGAGGGTACACTCGAAATTAATGGGACAAAAGAAGATATTCTTACCAAAGCACTCAATTCAAGAGAACATAGTGGACGTGTGAGGGCTGTTGGAGGTCATATCACTCCATCATTGTTCTTTAATGTTAGTAGATGGAAGACTGACAATGTTGATAGAGAGCTAATGATTGAGCAAAAGAGAGAGTTGGTGGAGGCTAGAAAATTAATTCAAGAACAAGATACACGCATTCAAAAACTTGAAGCAATTGTCTACAAAAAGGGTGCATGGGGCAGTGACATTGATGACAAAGGAAGTTGCTCGGTAAAGTTACCTCAACAAAATGACAATAAACTGAACACCGATAAGACTTTCCCCAGTTATGAAGAGTTCAATAATGTCGAAATGCAAGTTGTGGATAAAGAAGTTGCTTTACAGGTATATAAGTTGTGGTTATATTTATTATTAAAATAAAGAGTTAGTATAATTCAATGACACAACTATTTATCTTTTAGGGTAAATCAGTTATTTTGACATTGGATTCTAGCACAGACATTGTTGCATATGGTACAGTTGTTGAGGTCATTGGAGTTAATCACTCTCTCCATGGTGTTCCGTTACCCAAGAATTGTATGCGTGTATCCATCGATGAAGCAATGCAGAAATCAGCATGTTTGCCAGTTCCGATTCCCAATGAATGTGAAACTATTGGTGATGCTGTTGGAACCCATGTGGCTTGGCCAAAACACCTGCTGATGCTACGACAAAAGGTACATCTAAGATAATATTTCAAAGTAAATATCTGTGAAACTATTTAGTATTGCACCTATCTAAAAAGTTTACAATTACAATTATTAGAAGCGTCAAATGAAGAAAACGACACATGTAGAAAATAACCAGACTTTGTCATCAAGTGTGCCAAGATCATTGCACATGGTGTATTGTTATTGTAAGCGTGCTCTTGAGAATGGAAGGAAATTGTCAATTGCTTTAGATCATGAGGTATTTCAAGATGATTATGAACTGAACTTGAATCTTGAGGACATTAGTGCTTTGTATCACTTGGAGCCAATTTCAGGAAATTGTGTGGTTGTTTACATATGGTAAGTCTTCGAATTACCTTAAACTTTGTTTGTTCTTTTTAAAATTTAGTATATAAGAAGCACATACTTTATTAGATCAGTATTTAATATCTAATGTAGTTCTGATTTTTTTTATTTCAAATGGCAGGCATCTTTATAAAAAGTTGGTAAAAGAAAATAAGATTGATAAATTCAGATTTGTAAATCCGCACAGCATCCTAAACTTTCAAAAAACCACACAAGACAAAATAGGTAAAACTGAACGGTTGAACCAGAGGGCGAGTTTTTTAGCAGATAGGATGAGTGGTGCATCAATTAATCAATTAGTTTTGGTGCCAAGTTGCAATGAGTAATGAACATCTTTAATATCATTTTCAATTGACTATTTTAGTGAATTGTATGCACTAATTTTGTATTTGTGTGTAGTTTCCAATGGAATTTGACTGTCATTAAACCTCATAAGGAGATTGTTTACTTGTTGGATTCTTTAAGTCATCACATTCGTGATGAAGATTGGAAATATGTTGTGGAAATGTGAGTTTATATATGCTTTTTATTATGTATTTAATTTAGTCATAAAACACTTATATATCAACTATGTTGAATGTATATATGAAGGGCGTTAAGATTGTTTAATTCGAACAATGGAAGGAAAGGAAGAAAGCATGTACAATAGGAAGTAATCAAGGTATGGGTACTTCTATTTCAATCAATCAAGGTATGTGTATATTTATCATTAACAATATCAATTGCCTTTAACGTAGGCTCCTAGGCAGCCAGATGCAAAACAATGTGGTTATTACGTGATGAGATTTATGAGACAAATTACTGAAGAAAATGCAATGATCGAGGGGGATACACTACCATCGATAGTAATATTATCTTTATCATCTCAAATAATTAGAAGTTATTTAGTTATTAGTTTTTTACAATTAATTATATTTTGTTCTTTAAGATCATATAATTTATGTGTGTTCACAGTTCACAAAAGCGGAGTACTCTCAAGAAGAAATTGATAAAGTGCGCTCTGAGATAGCCGAATGCATACAAGATCATATTTATGAATAGGTATATACATGAGTTCATCTTATTGCATTTGACAATAATAATATTCAGTTAAATTGAAACAAATTGGCAATGTTTCAACATAGGAAACCAACCTCTATTTTTTAGGATCTATACTATATGAAAATACTGTATGAGAAGTTTAATTTAGAGTATATCACAATGAATAAAATAACAAACCTTGTTAGCCACACTTGTTCATGAAAATACTTTCTTGTTCATGATTCAAATAAATTTATTTCCCTTTTCTTTGTGAGATTCTTTAATTCTCTCGGTGAGGTTTGTGTTCACCACTGTACCATTTCAATTTATCTTGTCAATTATACCTTTTCCTTCCATGATGTGTATGTTGATTAAAGTTCATGAACCATTGAATGCTTAGAATAATATGCCCATGATGTTTCGTCTTCTTATGTTTGTGCCTGACATCACAGGGAAGATTACGAATCATCCCTTGAGAATTCAAGGACCAAATCTCTTTTGCCTAGATGTTCTTCTTTGAGCACATCCTTGATCCAGGTCACCTACTCTTGAGTCCTCTCGATCTGGGCTATTTGCCCTTGAGTCCACTCAGCGCATGCTGCTTATACTTGATTGCACTTGATTTGGAGATATCTGTCTCTGAGTCCATTTACCAAATCCAATCGGCATGACTAAACTGCACACTTGATGCACCAACATCAAATACAAACCGATAACTTAATCCTTTGTCAAATATAAAAAATGATTAACCTTAATCACAATGGAACTAACAGAATGTTTTGGAAAAATGTTTAAAATGATTAAGTAGTATTCCAAATTCTAATAGAACACATATTTATACTGTATTTTGGTTTACATAACAAACAATTTGGATCTCAATTTTATAATGTAGATGTCTTTGTTTAGAAGGGTAATAATCTTGTTACTGCAGCATCTTTATGCTTTAGTTTTTTTTCGAGATATTGAAATATCATTCAATTGAGCAGGGGCATCTGTTGTTGGTTTAGTCGGTAATGTATTCCAAGCTAATTACAGTCCTGTAAAGGCAAGAGTGATTGGTCTCGCCAAGACTGTTGCAAAAGAATACGCAAGCAGAAATATCAACGCAAGTGTGTTTTTTTTGTTGATTCCCTAACTGCAACTTAATGTATGTCTAACGGGGCTTTTACCATGTATAGTAACTAACAGAGAAATTTAATGTTTGAGGTCCAAACTTTGATTGCATATATCACCCTGTAACATAAGTAATTCAATATTGGTAGGAAAAGAATCCATTTTTTAGATGCCTCCATTATTAATAGTGACGAAGGGGGTATTTCTGGTTCAGCTTTGGCCTCTGTTGCTACTCCACCTGAATGTGGTTTTGTGGCTCATCTCAATTGTTCCTCTTCTTCTGGCCATCGTTACACACATCACTATTGTTTTGGTTTGTCCCATTGCTTGAGGTGCCCACATCATATAAATTTGCATCCATTGCTCTCGGAAGGAAGCATTGTTTCCTTGAACTGAAAGTGAGCTATGCAGTAATTTTAGTTTGTGCCTAGAAAGAAGTATTGTTATCATATTCAATTGTGTACAACGTCTTTATCATCATCATCTTTATGTCATTTACTCCTGGGAAATGACTTAATTTGCAATCATATGCTATTTACCTCAGGGAAAAGATAATGACCCCGTTTCTGTAAAAGGAGAAGAAAAGAGAAGCTAGGAGGGAGGAGAAACCAGAAAAGGCTATAGTTATCGATATGGTGTTTAGAAGATGCACAGGCTGTTTAGAAGATGCACAGGTAGAGAAGACTTGCTCCAATAAAACATGATATTTTGGACTTAATATATGTGTGATATATATAAACTTTTGGCTGTGTAAACTTTTGTGATGTTTGAATGTTGATGTTTGGTACTTTAATGATGTTTGGATGATGATGTTTGGTACTTTAATGAAATTTGCATTGTAAATATTGATTATGTAGGTTTTTTATCAATGAAATTTGCACTGGATGAAATTTGCACTGGATGATAATGTTTTTTATAAACCGTTGAGTAGGAAAAGATTAATAAGTTTTTTATTTATTGTCAAAATGTTGTATATTGTACCCAAAGATATCAGTTTAAATATGTCAAACTGTTGTCAATGGCGTTAAAAGACAATAGTGACAAACTGATGTTAATTAACATTGTTCGCTAAAAAGACAACGGTTTTTAACCGTTGTCAAACCGATATCATTGGCGAAAAAGACAATGTTTTTTAGCCTTTGTCATAGACAGTTCAAAACTGTTGTTGAAGAGCCTAGGCATACGCTCAAAGACAACGGTGAAAAACTGTTGTCTTTGAAGGAAAAGACAACAGTTTTTCACTGTTGTAAAAATGTTGTCTTTGCCTTCAAAGACAACGGTTAAAAACTGTTGTCTTTGGGCACCCCTTTTAACAACACGGCCTTTAACAACAGTTCAAAATGGGCTACGACAACGGTGAAAAATCGTTGTTGTTAGGCTTTTTTCTTGTAGTGTTGGGATATCCAATGAAATAGCACTTGTCGGATTTGGGTCCCAGTTTGTCTGAGACTTGACGTCGAACGTAAGCCTCACAACCCCAAATCCTCATAAAAGACACCTGGGCATCTCTCCCAGTCCATATCCTATATGGCGTCTTTATTACAACCTTAGATGGAACTCGGTTGAGAATGAAGGTTGCTGTATCTAGAGCATAGCCCCAAAGATACATAGGAAGATCTGTGTGACTCATCATAGACTGTACCATATCTAATAAGGTATGATTCCTCCTTTCGGATACACCATTCCACTATGGTGTTCCAGGAGGAGTGAGTTGAGATAGAATCTCACACTCAGCTAGATAGTTACGAAATCTCATGGCTAAGGTATTCACCACCTCGATCTGATCGAAGTATCTTAATACTCTTGCCAAGCTGGTTTTGTACTTCATTCTTGAATTCTTTGAACTTTTCAAAGGATTCTGACGTATGTGTCATCAAATACATATAGCCATATCTGCTGAAGTTATCAGTAAATGTAATGAAGTACCTATAACCACCTCTAGCAGTGACATTGAAATGGTCACATACATCACTATGTATAAGACCTAACAAGTCAGTCGCTCTCTCACTGTGTTCACTAAAGGGAGTCTTAGTCATCTTGACTAAAAGGCATGACTCGCATGTCTCATATGATTCAAAATCAAATGAGTTCAGCAAACCATCTTTATGGAGTTGGGATAAGCGTTTGTCATTTATATGACCTAAGCGACAGTGCCAGAGATAGGTTTGGTTCACGTCATTTGACTTGAATCTCTTGGTACTTATGTTATAGATAGGGTTTTCAAGGTCTAGAATATAGAGTCCGTTCATCAGAGGTACACTATAATAGAACATATCATTTAAATAAACTGAACAACATTTGTTCTTTATTATAAATGAAAAACCTTTCTTGTCCAAACAAGAAACTGAAATTATGTTCTTAGTTAAAGCAGACACATAACAACATTCATCTAATTCTAATACAAGCCCAGAGGGGCAGAGATAGAGAATAAGTTCCTACAGCAACAACAGCAACCCGTGCTCCATTGCCTATGCGTAAGTCCACCTCGCCCTTCGTCAATGCCCTGCTATTTCTCAGAGCCTGCACATTAGTACAAATGTGAGAAGCACATCCGGTATCTAATACCCATAATAAAGAAATAGATAGATTGACTTCTATAACATAAATACCTGAAGTGGAAGTCTCACTTCTCTTCTTCTTAAGATCTTCCAGGTAAACTTTGCAGTTCCTCTTCCAGTGCCCGGTCTGACCGTAGTGGAAGCAAGTAGCATCCTTGGCGACCCCTCCTTTGGGTTTTAGTGACTTGCCTTTGCCCTTGGCTTGGGATCTTCCCTTACCTTTAGGCTTGCCCTTGCCTTTGCCCTTTTGCACCATCAAAATGGAGTTGGGCTTAACCTTCTTAAGGTTGAGCTCAGTAGTTCTTAACATGCTAAGCAGCTCGGGCAGTGGCTTATCAATTTCATTCATGTTGTAGTTAATGACAAACTAACTGTAGCTCTCTGGCAAGGACTGCAAGATCAAGTCAGTGGCCAGCTCTTGGCCAAGGGGAAATCCCAACCTTTGTAGGTTTTCTATGTTCATCTTGAGTACATATGGGCCTACGGGATTCACATCTTGCATCTTGCACTGAAACAGTGCCTTAGAGATCTCAAATCTCTCGTGCCTCGCTTGTCCTTGATATAGTTGACGAAGATGTTCAACCATATCATAAGCGTCCATCAACTCGTGTTGCTTCTGAAGCTCAGAGTTCATGGTCGCAAACATAAGACATGACACATCTAATGCGTCATCTTGATGCTTCTTGTAAGCATCTTTGTCTGCTCGCGTGGCATTGGCAGGAGGAGCCTCCGGAATGAGCTGCTCCAGAACGTACAATTTACGTTCTTGGGTGAGAACTATTCTCAGATTCCTGTATCAGTCCAGGAAATTTGCTCCGTTGAGTTTGTCCTTATTAAGGACAGAACGCAGGGAGAAGGAGTTCGTGTTTGACGACATGGTAATCTACAACAGAAAAATACAGAAAATAAATAAATATCATATTCTATTAATCATTTAATTAGGTCTTTTAATTAAATGATGCTCCTACTGAATTCTATAATTCATGTGGGACAAGATCCACATCATACTACGCATTGAGTTAGGTTTGGCTAAATCACCCGAGACTTAGTATGATCGGTAGGTAACTAATTACCAATTACATCTCTATGCAACTCTTGTTTATAGGATCAAGATCCGCATTTTTATTAAAACTCGAGTTAGCTTTGGCTAATACACCCAAGAGTTAATATAAACGTGATTTTGACCTACCTACCAACAATTGGAAAATGTCTATAGTTAAACTCGATCTAATTGAGTTAACTAGTTACTCGATCTAAATGAGTTGTACTCACCCATGCGTTGATAGGCGGGACCAAGATTGTCTCTCCACACCCTACCAAGATAGTATGCGTTGCTCTGCTTTGGCAGATTCAACAACAACATGCGATCGAGGTAGTGATGGGTATCACGGCATGGTAGGCATATCGAGTTGACGTGATTGAGATCTAATCTAATCGACGAGGTATATCATATACGCAATTTAGATCTAATCTAATCGTTAGGGCGCATCATGTACGCGATTTAGATCTAATCTAATCGTCAAGGCGCTAATTAATTACTATTCTAGCATGCATCACATATTCACACACACAAGCAATTAATTAAATATTTTGTGATTAGTTATGGCCCTACTACGATCTTCTCAAGCCAATGAGAAGATCGGATGGTCAACCTAAGGTCAATAGCTTCTCAAGCTCCTTCTTTTGACCACCTTGTGTTGCTCGCGCCCTCCTCGTAACTCTGTCTCGAGTGGACCTTCCACCGCTCTATTTTTGTACATTACAATGGTGAAACTCGAGTTACATTCGAGTCTAAACTAATTTACAACAAGAATAAATAAATAGGAAGGCACGACGCGCAGGTCGCATATCAAATATACAACACGCACAATCACACGACGGCACGCTGGCCGTATTATGAATTACAACACAATTTCCAATCTAATTGGGTCTTTTGGGCCATGACCATCACAAAATAATACATAATTCTAAATTATGTAATTTCTATATATTTCTGTAATTTTCTTACAATTTTTACAATTTTATGAGTAAAAATTCCCGGCGGTCCCGTTTAGCGATTTTCGGGCGCAATCGCGGAACGAATCCCCTTACGGGGTCAGGGGCAGCACCCCTACCCGCGATATAACCATCGCGAGTGTTCCTTAGCGATCCTACAGTGCCTTAGCCCGCTGTCCCAAAATGATTTGGGGTGAAACCTTGCCGTTTTGGAAAAATCTTCTCGGTAGTCGAAGCCTACAAGTGTCTAAACACTTGTGCTTCGCTTCTACGAGAAAATTACCCATAAAAACTATAAAAATCATAAAATCACAGAAAGTTACAGATCTGTAATTTTCATAAAAATACAAATTAAAACATGTATACGCTTGCACGTGGCTCTGATACCACTGTTGGGTTTTCGGGCCGCAAAAGCCGCTTTTTGCGTTGCGGAAACCCCGAAATCCCCATGCCACGGATCCGTGCGAAGAAATAAAATTTCATATACATGTTTCTAAGCCTAGATCTACTTTAGATCTACAAGATTAAGAGGTTACCCTTGATGTGAAGCCCTTCGCGTAATCCCGCTCGTCCTAGGTTCACCGGATCTCGAGAGTATCAAAGTAGATACTCCTCTATGTGTATCCACACAAGCAAGAGATGGAGAAAACCACACAAAAGGTGTGCTAGCACCTTTGATGGTTTCGGCCAAGGGAGGAGAGGGAGAGAAGAGAAGAGCTTGAGGAAGAAGATGACTTGAATGAAAAATCAATTCAAGGTTGTAACTCCACTAAAATGGTCGACCACCTTTCAAAAAGGTTTATATACTCCATGGAATTTCAAGAGTCAAAAACTCTTGATCTTCCTCATGAGGTGACACACACATGTGCTATCCTTGATGATGTGGCACATCACCATTAGCCACTTAATGTCAACTGATAACCATGATTTTAGCTATATTATTTTGAATCATAATGCATGTTTTTATTGGTTTATTCATAGTTTAATCTCACATTAGCATCATATCTCAATATTGCATTTGATTTTGGACCTAATTGCAAATTAGCTAATTTTCATGATATTTGGTACAATATTTGATTCTTATTTTGTAGGCATCAAAAGGGGCATGGACCCGATCAGATCAGGCTACATTTGGGCTTAAATCAAGGGCTAATCAAGTCGATCAAGCCTCGGAGCATTATAGGCCGTTCATCCAAGATTGAGCAGATCTGAGCCATCCGTTGAAGATCCGGCTCATCCAACCTAATGAGGGATAGATCTGAGCCATAGATGAGGATCCAGAGGTTTTGATCCAGATCTGAAGACATCACAGCCGTTGATCAAGCCAGAAACGACCTGGACCGTCCGATCAAAACTGAGGAGGTTTAAAAGGCTTCGCGTGAGAAGCTACAGTTGGGCTCGGCTTCACGATTTCTTGCTACAGTGTCGTCTTCTTCGCGCGACGGCCGGCGCTCCCATTCCCTCATTCCAGATCCGTGAGCTAGCCTTTTTCACCGGCGACGATCTAGGAGCTGACGGCGATCATCGACCGAGGTCACAGAAGCGGCAGGGGCGTTCTCCAGACCGCGCAATTGGTTTCTGTCCATTTCATAATCCGGATGCAGGGGCGTTCTCCGATCCGCGCAGAAGATTTCTTTGTTTTAGTTTTTGAATTGTGCTTGACCTGCTCAGATCTTCAGATCTGAATCCTTACGTTGCAATTTGATTCTTGTTTGAGTTTTTGTAATTCCAGTTTCAATTTCTATTTGCAATCCCGACTTTGATGAACTTTTGCAATTAATTTCTTTTCGGGTTAGACTTTATAAAATTGTTTACAGTTAGTATGTAGGTTTTAGGTAATTTAGTTAGCAATTTAGTGATTAAGAAATTAATCTTTGAGGCTATGAACTTGTTTAGTGTTGGAAGCTTAATCAGGAGAGTTATTCATTAATTGAGTTGAGATTGTTTGAGTTTCAAATGCTGGAATTGAAGTGGAAAAAGAGCAAAAACAGTGAAAAACAGAAAAAATTTGAAAAGTGGCACATCAAGAGAGTATCAAGTGGAAGATAGAGTATCAAGATTCATTGTTTGCCATCAAATTGAAGGGGAGGTTAGCTTGATACTTTGAATTGGTTAAAACAAATGGTATTCATCTCTTTTCACATCAAAATGGTCAACTCATCAAGTAAATTCCTTCCATACTCTCATTCTCTTCATTGATGCCTTTTCTTTTGCTACTACATCTACTTTCATTGTTCTTTTTGCTTCCATTTCAATTCTTGATGATAAAATCCTTTTGATTCATGTATGCTATGTTTATGGTGGTGGAGAATTAGAAGATAAGCAAGCTTATGGTAGTGAAATATTGTGAGTGACATTGAGTGAGCTCCACGAATATATGTTTTGAGTGTGAGGGCTAGAATAGGTACATACCTTGTGAGATTGTAACTTGCTTAATTCTTCAATTGGATTGAAACCACCATACCTACTGATTATTGTTTGGATTGTATTCATGAATGTTCGTGATCTTTAAGATGATCTTAGTTAATTACCTTTTTACTATCTTCTAAGTATTGCTAGGGAATTTTGTGGAGATGATTTTAGGTTTTCTTGACTTGAACGGGACGTCCAAGGCTAAGTGTGGGGGATTTGATAACCATGATTTTGGCTATATTATTTTGAATCATAATGCATGTTTTTATTGGTTTATTCATAGTTTAATCTCACATTAGCATCATATCTCAATATTGCATTTGATTTTGGACCTAATTGCAAATTAGCTAATTTTCATGGTATTTGGTGCTAATATTTGATTCTTATTTTGTAGGCATCAAAAGGGGCATGGACCCGATCAGATCAGGCTACATTTGGGCTCAAATCAAGGGCTAATCAAGTCGATCAAGCCTCGGAGCATTATAGGCCGTTCATCCAAGATTGAGCATATCTGAGCCATCCGTTGAAGATCCGGCTCATCCAACCTAATGATGGATAGATCTGAGCCATAGATGAGGATCCAGAGGTTTTGATCCAGATCTGAAGACATCACAGCCGTTGATCAAGCTAGAAACGACTTGGACCGTCCGATCAAAACTGAGGAGGTTTAAAAGGCTTCGCGTGAGAAGCTACAGTTGGGCTCAGCTTCGCGATTTCTTGCTACAGTGTCGTCTTCTTCGCGCGACGGCCGGTGCTCCCATTCCCTCATTCCAGATCCGTGAGCTAGCCTTTTTCACCGGCGACGATCTAGGAGCTGACGGCGATCATCGACCGAGGTCACAGAAGCGGCAGGGGCGTTCTCCAGACCGCGCAGTTGGTTTCTGTCCATTTCACAATCCGGATGCAGGGGCGTTCTCTGATCTGCGATTTCCATCATCACCAAAGCTGTACGGGCGTTCTCTGAGGTTCCGATCACACTTGCGTTCTCCATTCCATCAGCAACTCCGAAATCGGTCTGATCAATCGATTGGAGTTTGCCATCTTCAGATTCCGGCGCTGTTTCCTTGTGCCTTGTGAATTCCACTTGGGTGTGAGCCATATGGGCGTTCTCTGAGGCTGAGATCATCCGGTGGATTAGTTGGAAGCTCGAGATCTGCTGCCGATTGCCATATGGGCGTTCTCTGAGGCAATTCTGTTGACAGCAGGATGATGAAGGTTTTGCAGTAAGGATTTGGATGTGGAATGCTTTAGGGTTTAGTTTTCTTTATTTCTTAATCTTTGAATTGTCCACGAACATGCTCAGATCTTGTGATCTGATTACATTTCTTTGCAATTTCTATTTTGTTTCATGTTTCCTTATGCAATTTTGTTTGTGATTTCTTGCTTACAAACCCCACCCTTAGACCTAATTCTGA
This sequence comes from Zingiber officinale, assembly GCF_018446385.1. Lineage (NCBI taxonomy): Eukaryota > Viridiplantae > Streptophyta > Magnoliopsida > Zingiberales > Zingiberaceae > Zingiber > Zingiber officinale. Next base: position 34,867,799 of record NC_055992.1, on the reverse strand, counting down.
TTAGTTTTTGCAATTCTGATACTAACAGTTTATAGAGTTTTAAGATTTAGTTAGCAATTCAATCTTTGTTTCTATAATTTTGTTTAAGTGTTGGAATGTTTAATTTGATGTTTAGATTGCTACCTCTATTCAATTTTATTGTGACTGAATTCTTGAGCTTGTTTGTTGAGGTGATTGTTAATGAGAATTGGAGGTAGTTTGATTTATGCAAATGTGACTTGAGTTTTGAATTTACTTGGTTTGGAGTTCGGAAATTGAATTATTTGATTTGATGATGCTTTGGGAGCTAAACTTTACTGATATTAACGTGATGAGATCTAATAGAGCATGTCTAGTTAAGAACATTCTTACCTTGATTCTATTCTGGACCATGATAATGCAAGATTTTGATTTGAACCAATTCTAGAATGCACACACATACTAGTTATCCTTGGAAAAATACGACTTGGGATCCTTACTACACGCATTTTCTTTAGCTTAAATGGGTTCCAATCTTTATTAATTTGGGGTGCCTTGTGACATGCAAAAAGGTCGACACCACCAACTCACTAATGAAGTGGCAAATGGTCAAGTCAAACTTGACCCTTCATCTTCCTCTCAAGTCAAGTCAAACTTGACCACTTCTCTCCCTTGGTTGATCTAATCTAACCATTGGTTCAAGTCAATTTTAATTTAATGAATCTCTATTCATTGAATTAAATTAATTAAATGAGTCTAAGTCCAAATTAGATTCACTTAACACATGAACCAAATTGAGTCCAACTCAATTAGCTCAATTTGGATTACTCTTAATCCAATTTGGTTCATCACATGAACCTAATCCTTTAGGTTCATCAAATGAACATAATCTCCATCTAATTGCCCTATGTGTGTGACCCTATAGGTTCTTATAACATTGGCAATGCTCCTAAACCCATTTAGAAGCATAAGTAATGAGGGGTATCAAGCAACACATCATTACTACCCAAGTTATAAGAATGTTGAGATCCAACATCACCTTGTGACTACTAATTGTGACTCCTCACAATATATGACAAGTGTCCTTCTATCCTTGACATCTATATTGATCAATGTGAGGCATAGACCATGTCATCCACTAATCAATCTAAATCTTGAACTCCAAGTAGACTCACTCAATTAAATCAGCTCAATATCTCATATTGACTCATTTGGGCATGGTCATGCACTTCGTGGTCTCACTCTATCAAGAATATGTCACTCCCGTCATATAGGAGGGATAGATCTCATCTACATCACTCACATCCCTCCGCATAATTTGTTACATACCTAGTAATCGCCTTTATAGTCCACCCAGTTACAGGTGACGTTTGATGAAGCCAAAGTACGTAACTTCTTATGTAGGGAACCATGGTGACTTCAGGTCCAAGGACTAATAGTCATACTAATAGCCACATGAGAAAGTATATGACACTCATATAACGATCCATGATACTTTCTCATGGCGAGTCATTCAGTATACATTCTCCAATGCATACTCATGTGTCAACTTGATATCTCCATATCCATGACTTGTGAGATCAAGTCATCGAGTTGACCTACATGCTAGTCTCGTCGCATTAACATTGTCCCTGAATGTTAATACTTGACTAGAAATGATTAAAAGTAGTGTTCCCTATATCATCTCACTATCGATTCAACCAATCGATTGATATAGGTAAGAACCTTCTACTCAAGGATGCTATTATACTTAGTTATTTAGCACCAATACAAGTAAGTATAATAACAAAAAACAAATGCCTTTATTTATATACAAGAATGTGATACAACGAGTCCATACAATAATCATCAAATGATTGGCTCTAGGGCTCTAACTAACAATCTCCCACTAGCACTAGTGTCAATCAGTATAGGCTCTAAGGCCCAATAACCTAATGTGACCATCATACTTTCTCTGTGCCAAAGCCTTGGTCAAGGGATCTGCGATGTTAGCCTCAGTGGGTACTCTGCAAATCTTCACATCTCCTCTATCGATGATCTCTCGAATGAGATGGAAGCGTTGTAGTATGTGTTTGGTCCGCTCGTGAGCGAGGTTCCTTAGCCTGCGCAATTGCTCCATTGTTGTCACAATAGAGCTCAATAGGGTCAGCGATGCTAGGAACCACCCCAAGTTCAGTGATGAACTTGCGGATCCAAACTGCCTCCTTTGCTGCCTCTGATGCAGCAATATACTCAGCCTCTGTTGTAGAATCAACGATTGTGTCCTGCTTCGAACTCTTCCAGCTCACAGCACCACCATTTATACAAAACACGAACCCTGACTGCGATCGATAATCATCCTGGTCAGTTTGGAAGCTGGCATCACTGTAACCCTTTACAGCTAGCTCGTCATCGCCTCCATATATCAAGAAATATTCTTTAGTCCTTCTCAAGTACTTAAGAATATTCTTGACCGCTATCCAGTGACTTTCACCTGGATCTGACTGGTATCTGCTCGTCATACTCAAAGCATACGAGACATCATGATGAGTATATAGCATGGCGTACATGATAGATCCTATGGCTGAGGCATAAGGGATCTGATCTATGCGGTCTCTCTCCTCTCTAGAAGAAGGACCTTGAGTCTTCGAAAGACTCACGCCATGTGACATCGACAGAAATCCCTTATTGGAGTTCTGCATGTCAAACCGTAGGAGTACCTTGTCAATATATGTACTCTAACTTAGGTTAAGCAATCTCTTAGATCTATCTCTATAGATCTGTATCCCTAAAATCCGGGATGCCTCACCTAAGTCCTTCATTGAGAAGCAACTCCCTAGACAGGTCTTGACAGACTGAAGCAAAGGGATGTCTTTCCCAATGAGTAGTATGTCATCCACATACAATATGAGGAAGGCAACTATGTCCCCTACAACCTTCTTGTAGACACAAGGCTCATCTTCATTCTTGATGAAACCAAACTATTTGATCGCATCATCGAATCGAAGATTCCAGCTCCGAGAAGCTTGCTTTAGTCCATATATGGACCTATGCAGCTTGCATACTCTGCTAGTATGCTGTGGATCTACAAAACCCTCAGGTTGTGTCATGTACACATCCTCGAGCAGGTTTCCATTTAGAAACGTGATTTTGACATCCATCTGCCATATCTCATAGTCATGGTATGCTGCAATAGCATGCATGATCCGAATGGATTTAAACATCGCTACTGGAGAAAAGGTTTTATCATAGTCAATACCATGAATCTTCTTGAAACCTTTAGCTACCAAGCGACCCTTATAGATAAGTCCATCTATGTCAGTCTTTCTCTTAAAGACTCACTTACACCCTATGGGTTTTACCCCTTCAGGTGGATCAACCAAAGTCCATACTTGGTTAATGTACATGGATTCCAACTCGGATCTCATGGCCTCTAGACATTTCTCGGAATCTAGTCTCATCACAGCTTCCTGATAGGAGGTAGGCTCATCCTCTATGAGCACAACGTCATCATGGTCAGACAAGAGAAATGAGTATCTCTCAGGCTGACGACGTACCCTATCAGACCTGCGAAGAGGTATGTCTACTTGAACTAGTTGTTGTTCCTCAACTTCTTGTGGGACAACATCATCCACAACACTTTGTGGTTCCAGTTCACCTTCCATCAAGGCTTCAGTGCTATGGTCCACATCTTGAATTTCTTCAAGATCGAACGTACTCCCACTAGTCTTTCTAGAAACAAAGTCCCTTTCTAGAAATACCCCAGTCTTAGCCACAACTACCTTGTGTTGACTGGGAATGTAGAAGTAATATCCCTTCGTTTCCTTGCACTACAAGAAATTATAGATTTAACCACACCTAATAGACAACAGTTTTTTGAGAAACTGTTGTCTTTTTGTCATTTAACAACGATTTTATTGAAAATTGTTATTGTTAGTCGTGTTTTTTTAAAAAATACAACAATGTTTAAAAAACCGTTGTCTTTGACATACATAAGACAACGGTTTTTTAAACATGTTGTCTATGAGATATCTTTATTTGGCATACGACAACAATTTTAATCAACTGTTGTCTATTAGTGTTGCTTAAAACTATGTTGTCTATTAGTTTTAATCAACAGTTTTAATTTGGTGTCTAAAACTATGTTGTCTTTAAAAATTATTTTATAAAAAAATAGTCAAATATAGTTATTTGCCTATTTTCATTGATGAAGTGAAATTTATATCCCTTAATGTTTATCTCTAAGATAAAATTTGTGGTCTATTTTAAGATGGATGGATTTATTCAAATAGTAAGGATAAAATTGCAATTTTGTACAAAATATATGTTGCAACAACTATTCTTCATTAATTTCGTTTTTTTTTTACCACATCGCGTGCACCGCCACCAAAAACCCGCGCTAACCCTAATCGCGATCTTCTCCCCGACGGCGACCGCCATCTTCTCTCCTTCTAGTCCACGCTGGTCACAAGTTCGCGATCGACGTGGCCCATCTTGTCCCCGGGTGCATTTTTCTTCTTCTAATCTGGTGAAGAATCATAGCTCCCGAACGCTTTTCTCTCTTCTTTGCGCTTTTCTCGGAGGCATAAAAGTGTCTTGTTCTCTTTTAGTCAATTGTATATCATTTCCTTGAAACCACACTACCAAAGAACACATCATCAGAAGCATCATGAACCACATATCTTTCCTACAACCTACGTGCCATGTATTACATATATCTTTTTCCATTCTTCCACTTTCATTATCTTCTGTCTTCTTAAAGTTTGAAGTAAACTTTGAGGGCCCAACATTGTCAATGTATGCAGCATCTTTAGCCAATTGTAATTCTAAATCATCATCATTTTCTAGGTGGGCATCCAAATCTTTGAACAGAAGGTTCCCCTGGCATCTGAATCTATGTTTAAAATGTCACTGCTAGCTGAAACATCTGGATTTGTTGGGTTTGCAAGGATCCTTTCAATCTTTTCATTTCTGCTAACTTCCTTGTCTCCTTGCAGCATTGTTTGCTTCATAGATTTTTCCAGCAAATAAGGATCATGAACTGCCTGTGGTATCTCATCATACTTATGGTCTTCACCTAGTAGTTGATTTGCCCTTAATTCATTGCAATCTTGTGAGAAAACACCGCTTGCTTTTGCATTATTGTGTTCTTCATATAGCATAACTCCAGTTTCTTTTCGGTTCATTGAGTTTCCTCCAATTTCATCTGTATCTTCATCAACTACCAGCCCAGATACAAATTTCTGAGACATGGATGACTCTTTCTTTGAGCATGGTTCCTGCCTAGCTTCCTTCAGGGTTTCCACTGAATTTCCATTATCTTCTTTTATTTCAAGATGTGTCATGAGCTTGTTTTTCTTGTCAATGATTTGCTCTTATATACCTCCACTAGATGTTATTCAAACATGATAGGCACAAGATTTTGGTCATCTATGAATGTAAAATAAGATCAGTATGATATTGGAAAATTAAAAGTGTCAAGCAATCTATGTAATATGTTTTTATCCATTTGACTTACTTTCTAAGATATGCAATATGGCATTGTCTTGATTGTTGAGAATTGTTTCGGATTATGAAGCACCATATATACATCTGCTTTATCATTTTCATCGAAGGAAAGGATTTTTTTGATTGTAGGGTTAACATTCTGTAGCAAGAACATGCTGGAGTAACATACAATTTTATATATTATTCAATTGCTAATCGACAGAAATTTTGCCAAGTTTTAGTCTTTTTTTATTCTAATGCTTTAATAGTTTCAGTGGCACTAGACAACCTCCTAGCTTGTAGAATAGCTTCCTCTTGTAGTTTCTCAATATGCTGAATATTAGAGGATTTCACCATATATTGAATGTTAATTGACAAATTGTTATCTCAAGTTTCTCATAGTTGCCTGCAGACTAGCTTCCTGTTTCTTTATTCTTCAACGAAACAATAGTTGCCTCAAGTTTTTCAATATGCTTGCTTGCTTGACAAATTTTTGATCTGCTTTTGGTATTCATTAATAGTCCTATCTTTGAGCTAGAGTTCACGTTATAGTTTATTTCAAATATTTTTTCATCTAAGGTGGTTTTGAACCCTTCACGTTTTTGCACTAAACCCTTCCCTTTCTTCACATCCATAGATAGTTTTTCTCTTATTAGTAGATTCACTTATTTTAATAATTTAGTTACTTGATTGTATAGATTGTATGCTAAGAATATTTTATGTTTCTTGTTCATTGTGTTAAGATCTTGTTGTATACTGTACAATTGTTTTGAAGGTAGGTGTTATCTCATTTCTAGCTGATTAGTACTTATAACAAGAATGGGCAAAGAATGGATGTCAAAGGATAGACTATCTAGTGAATATGATATTGGAGTAGAGTCTTTCTTGCAATTTGTACTGGAAAACGCTAACGATCCTAATGCAATACCTTGCCCATGAGCAAGATGTGGTAACATAAAGAAGAAAAATGTTAAAACTATAAGGGCGCATTTGTATTGTAATGGTATAGATTTGACATATCATACATGGATATGGCATGGGGAAAGAACTATGACAGAAAACTCAATGAACAGTAATGATCGCGTGGGGCAAGATGAATACAAATATTTTGCTGAGGAGCCTATAGATATGGTGCAAGCTGTATATGATAGTTATGCTGAGAATCCAAGCGAGTTCAATAAGCTACTTGAAGATGCCGAGAAATGTTTATATCCTGGATGCACAAAATTCACAAAGTTATCTACAGTTGTGCAATTATTTAACTTGAAGGCAAAATATAGTTGGAGTGATAAAAGTTTTACCGATTTACTTTTTTTGTTTGGAGAAATGCTTCCAGATGACAATGAATTACCTTTATCTTTGTATGACGCAAAGAAAAGCTTACGTGCATTAGGGATGGATTACATGAAAATTCATGCTTGTCCTAATGATTGTATCTTATACCGGAAGGAGTACGAAGATTTTGCCAATTGCCCTACTTGCGGGACATCAAGGTGGAAGTTGAGCAACAAATCCAAGATAAAAGGAGTTCCTGCAAAGGTCTTGTGGTATTTCCCACCCATGCCAAGATTTCAAAGAATGTTTTGGAATAAGGCGATATCCAAGGAGTTAACCTGGCATACTGATAAAAGAATTCATGATGGATACTTACGTCATCCAGCTGACACACCTTCTTGGAAATTAGTTGATCACATGTGGCATGATTTTGCTTCTGAGCCTAGAAATCTGAGATTGGCTATATCAGCAGACGGGATTAATCCGCACAGTTTGTTGAGTTCTACATATAGTTGTTGGTCAGTTTTAATGATCACATACAACCTTCCACCATGGTTGTATATGAAGAGAAAATTTATTATGCTCACTTTGTTGATATCTGGTCCTAGACAACCAGGAAATGATATTGATGTTTACTTAGCACCTCTGATTGATGATTTAAAATGTTTATGGGATAAAGGTGTCGAAACATATGATGCATATCGAGAAGAAAGTTTCTCTCTTAAAGTTGTTCTGCTATGGACAATCAATGATTTTCCTGCATATGGGAACATGTCAGGATGTGTTGTGAAGGGATATCATGCATGTCCTATTTGTGCAGAAAAAACTTATTCGACAAGGTTGAAGCATTGTAGAAAAATGTCATATACAGGCCATAGAAGGTTTCTACCTTAATGTCATCCTTATCGAAGGCAAAAGAAGACATTTAATGGGAATCAAGAATTTAACCTTGCACCAAATCCATTGAGTGGCCATGAAGTTTTGGAAACAGTTGAAAGAATTAATTATCAGTTGGGAAAAATCAGCGGAAAGCTATCATCAAAGAGGAATAATGGAGAAACATGTTGGAAAAAGAAATCAATATTCTTTGAACTTGAATATTGGAAAGAGCTACATGTTCGACATGTTCTTGATGTGATGCACATTGAAAAAAATGTCTGTGAAAGTCTCATCGGTACATTATTTGACATTCCAGGAAAAACAAAGGATGGAGTCGCAGCAAGATTAGACCTTATGGAAATGAATTTAAGAATTGAACTGGCACCAAGGATTGGGGAGAAAAGAACGTTTCTGCCAACTGCCTGTTACACTCTAAGTAAAGCTGAGAAAAGAAGTATTTGCAATTCTTTGTCAGGAATAAAGGTCCCTGAAGGTTGCTCATCTAATGTTAAAAACCTTGTGTCGATGAAGGATTTGAAACTTGTTGGCCTTAAGTCACATGACTATCACACTTTAATGCAACAATTGCTTCCAGTGGTTATTCGTGGTGTCTTGCCAAAACATGTCAGAGATACTATCACTCGGTTGTGTTTCTTCTGCAATGCGTTATATAGTAAAGTAATAGACGTTTTAAAGATGGATGACTTGCAAAGAGAGATTGTAATGATATTGTGTTTGCTTGAAAAGTATTTCCCTCCTTCATTTTTTGATATAATGATTCATTTAACTGTTCATCTCGTGTGAGAGGTCAAATTGTGCAGACCCATTTGGTATAGACACATGTACCCATTTGAAAAATACATGAAGATTTTGAAAGGTTATGTGCGCAATCACAATCGGCCTGAAGGGTGTATAGCCGAATGTTATATTGCTGAAGAGGCTATCGAATTTTGCTTAGACTATCTATCTAATGTCCACACAATTGGGATACCATCAAGTCATCACAAAGTAGAACGTACTAAGCCTTTATCGGGTGCAATAGTGCACTCCGCTAGGCATGATGAGTTGCAACAAGCACATCGTTACATATTGACGAATGATGATGAGATTGATCCTTATATCGAGTATGTTCTCTAACTTATCAATACTTTTATGCAATTTGAATTCATTCTATTGGTTTATTTATTTAAAATAATTCTATTAGGGCACACATGGTGGAGTTGAGAGCAAGATTTCCTCAGAAAGCTAAGTCCAAAAAGTGGCTACAAGATGAGCATAACCGAACATTTATTAACTGGTTGCATGATATTGTACGTTCCAAAACTACTATGTATTAGCATACATACAACTCTTGGTATCTTACGCAAAAATTTAAATTTTATTATATTGTTAACTATAGGTTGAACGTGCGTTTGACCATTCGACCCTTCAAATATCTGAAAGATTAAAGTGGATAGCGCGTAGACCTAGCAAGAAAGTGTTAAAGTATTCTAGTTATTTGATTGATGGGATTACTTATGCTACGAAAGAACGTGATGATGTATGAGTTGCTCAAAACTCTGAAGTAAGCTTAGTCGCAAAGACAATGCAAGTTGCCAGTGCAAAGGATAAAAATCCAATTGTGTCGGACATGATTTTTTATGGAGTTATTGAAGAAATATGGTTACTTGATTACCATAAATTTCAAATTCTAATGTTCAAATGTAATTGGGTGGAGAATAATAATGGTATAAAAGTAGATGATCTTGGTTTCAAATTGGTAAATTTGAAACGAATTGGATTCAAATCAAATTCTTTTATCTTAGGAAGTCAAGCGAAGCAAGTATTTTATATTGAAGATCCTGAAGATCCTGTATGGAGTATTGTACTTGCAACTCCTACTAGAGAGTCATTTGAATACGCAAATGGGGATGAATTGGAAGACACTATAGTCCACTATCAATCTTTTACCAGAGAGTTACCATCAATGGATGCTTACAGAGTAGATGACAATGAACCCCAATGCCTTCGTGAAGATTGTGATGGGACTTGGGTTGAAAATGTTTAACCAATTATATTTTTCTTTTGAAGATATGTTTGTAGACAATATTGATATGTATCTTGTTTTTGAATATGATTTTGTGCACATTATGGTATTTCAAATTTTTATCTATATATGTTGATTTTCTTTTGTAGGTGAATTTCTTATTGTGTATTTTTTAAAAATATTGATATGTTGTTTCACTTTTTTATCAATAGATTAAATTTGAGCTCTATGGCATCCTTTGGAAAGCTTAAAATCAAATCTGATGGTGATGACACAATTCATGCTTCAAGCAAGAGAATAGGACAACCTGCAATGATTGGGAAGGGCAAAGAAAAAATTGCATCTACATCCACTAACAACGGTTTAGAGGTTGAGACAATGCTGGAATCTACAGACACTGAAACAACAAGAACATCTAGAGGTCATACCCATCTGGATAAGCTTACTAAACAAAAGGTTCAAGGAATTCGAAAGGAGGTAAGATTTAATAAACTTGGACAGCCAGTAGGAGAAGCTGCTATTGAAATGCAAAGTTACATTGGCTTGCTTGCTCGAGAAAAGGTCAAGATATCTTACAAGACGTGGAAACAAGTTCCAAATGAAGTTAAAGAATTGATATGGGAATCAGTTAATGTAAGTAAGTTAAAGAAATTCTGGTTAATTATCATGTTGTAAAATTTAATTGTCATATCATGGCATGCATGAAAAGATGAGTTAAAGATAGTAAAATAGTATGAATTGCCTGTTGTTCTTGCTACTCCAGCATTCAACAGTATGACTTTTATATATACAAGTTAAAGATTGGTTTTCTATTTCAAGTTGCTCTGCTGCATTCATTTCAGGTTTAGATAGTTCAATTGAAGGTTCTTCAATTTCACAAGGTTCTGCTTCCTTTCTTTCAGCTTCATATGCTTCAGTAGGTTGTTCTTCTGTTGTTCATGATTCTCCTTATTCCATTTCAGCTTTAGATCCCTCAGTAGGTTCTTTTTCTATATCAGTGGGGTTTTCATTTGTACTTAGTTCTGCTAGCTTTGTTTCAGCATTAGTAACATGTGACTCTACTTCCTTTTTAAGGAAGTCATTTTCTGTCTTTTGATTTCTCTAGAGAATTACTGTCATACTACTAAATCACATTTAGTGCATGGATAATACAAAACACTCAATGATGAGAATGCCTTAAACTTAATGAATGTGTGTGTTGTTTCAATGCTAGAATAATTTCTAGAAATTGTGTTTGCTTATGGTGTCAATGATGAATATAGGTACTAATCAGTTTATTGTATTCCCAATTGTGTTTTATAGCTGACATATGATGTTCCCCCAAGTTGGAAGAAGGGATGTTTGAATTCAGCAAGTAATAAGTGGCGTCAGTTTAAATCCCATCTCACTCAGACATTCATTTCGAAGAAGCTTGACAAACTCGAAGAGTTGGATGAACCACCTAGTGGCTATGGTCTTGCAAGAGATGATTGGATTTCTTTTGTCAGGACTCGCATGTCTGACGACTTTATTGTAAGTTTAGTCTTTTGTTCTTTCAAAATAAGTAGATATTAAGGTAAATGATGAATTTGTAAATTTGATATGTGGAATGTTTCACTTGACTAGAAATTAAGTGAACAACAAAAGGAGAAAAGAAAGAAGAGCATATACCCCCATCGCCTTGCTTGTAAAGGATATGCACGATATGCTGAAGAAATAGTAAGTATATTTTTCTTATAAAATTCGTATAACGGTTTTGTTTAGCATTTAATAATCATTCTTATTTAACATATATCATTCAATTATTCTTGTTCTTAGGCAAATGAATTATGTGACGATGATGAAATCAATAGAGCTATTATTTGGAAGAAAGGAAGGGTTAATAAAGAAGGGAAATTTGATGGCCAAGAGTTGAAACAAACAATAGACAAGATTGTGAGAAGCTATGAGTAAAAATCAATTATTGTATTTCAATGAAACTTTTAAAGTAATTTTTTTTATTTGGATGACAGGATGATTATATACAACAGAAGCGTGAGGGTACACTCGAAATTAATGGGACAAAAGAAGATATTCTTACCAAAGCACTCAATTCAAGAGAACATAGTGGACGTGTGAGGGTTGTTGGAGGTCATATCACTCCATCATTGTTCTTTAATGTTAGTAGATGGAAGACTGACAATGTTGATAGAGAGCTAATGATTGAGCAAAAGAGAGAGTTGGTGGAGGCTAGAAAATTAATTCAAGAACAAGATACACGCATTCAAAAACTTGAAGCAATTGTCTACAAAAAGGGTGCATGGGGCAGTGACATTGATGACAAAGGAAGTTGCTCGGTAAAGTTACCTCAACAAAATGACAATAAACTGAACACCGATAAGACTTTCCCCAGTTATGAAGAGTTCAATGATGTCGAAATGCAAGTTGTGGATAAAGAAGTTGCTTTACAGGTATATAAGTTGTGGTTATATTTATTATTAAAATAAAGAGTTAGTATAATTCAATGACACAACTATTTATCTTTTAGGGTAAATCAGTTATTTTGACATTGGATTCTAGCACAGACATTGTTGCATATGGTACAGTTGTTGAGGTCATTGGAGTTAATCACTCTCTCCATGGTGTTCCGTTACCCAAGAATTGTATGCGTGTATCCATCGATGAAGCAATGCAGAAATCAGCATGTTTGCCAGTTCCGATTCCCAATGAATGTGAAACTATTGGTGATGCTGTTGGAACCCATGTGGCTTGGCCAAAACACCTGCTGATGCTACGACAAAAGGTACATCTAAGATAATATTTCAAAGTAAATATCTGTGAAACTATTTAGTATTGCACCTATCTAAAAAGTTTACAATTACAATTATTAGAAGCGTCAAATGAAGAAAACGACACATGTAGAAAATAACCAGACTTTGTCATCAAGTGTGCCAAGATCATTGCACATGGTGTATTGTTATTGTAAGCGTGCTCTTGAGAATGGAAGGAAATTGTCAATTGCTTTAGATCATGAGGTATTTCAAGATGATTATGAACTGAACTTGAATCTTGAGGACATTAGTGCTTTGTATCACTTGGAGCCAATTTCAGGAAATTGTGTGGTTGTTTACATATGGTAAGTCTTCGAATTACCTTAAACTTTGTTTGTTCTTTTTAAAATTTAGTATATAAGAAGCACATACTTTATTAGATCAGTATTTAATATCTAATGTAGTTCTGATTTTTTTTATTTCAAATGGCAGGCATCTTTATAAAAAGTTGGTAAAAGAAAATAAGATTGATAAATTCAGATTTGTAAATCCGCACAGCATCCCAAACTTTCAAAAAACCACACAAGACAAAATAGGTAAAACTGAACGGTTGAACCAGAGGGCGAGTTTTTTAGCAGATAGGATGAGTGGTGCATCAATTAATCAATTAGTTTTGGTGCCAAGTTGCAATGAGTAATGAACATCTTTAATATCATTTTCAATTGACTATTTTAGTGAATTGTATGCACTAATTTTGTATTTGTGTGTAGTTTCCAATGGAATTTGACTGTCATTAAACCTCATAAGGAGATTGTTTACTTGTTGGATTCTTTAAGTCATCACATTCGTGATGAAGATTGGAAATATGTTGTGGAAATGTGAGTTTATATATGCTTTTTATTATGTATTTAATTTAGTCATAAAACACTTATATATCAACTATGTTGAATGTATATATGAAGGGCGTTAAGATTGTTTAATTCGAACAATGGAAGGAAAGGAAGAAAGCATGTACAATAGGAAGTAATCAAGGTATGGGTACTTCTATTTCAATCAATCAAGGTATGTGTATATTTATCATTAACAATATCAATTGCCTTTAACGTAGGCTCCTAGGCAGCCAGATGCAAAACAATGTGGTTATTACGTGATGAGATTTATGAGACAAATTACTGAAGAAAATGCAATGATCGAGGGGGATACACTACCATCGATAGTAATATTATCTTTATCATCTCAAATAATTAGAAGTTATTTAGTTATTAGTTTTTTACAATTAATTATATTTTGTTCTTTAAGATCATATAATTTATGTGTGTTCACAGTTCACAAAAGCGGAGTACTCTCAAGAAGAAATTGATAAAGTGCGCTCTGAGATAGCCGAATGCATACAAGATCATATTTATGAATAGGTATATACATGAGTTCATCTTATTGCATTTGACAATAATAATATTCAGTTAAATTGAAACAAATTGGCAATGTTTCAACATAGGAAACCAACCTCTATTTTTTAGGATCTATACTATATGAAAATACTGTATGAGAAGTTTAATTTAGAGTATATCACAATGAATAAAATAACAAACCTTGTTAGCCACACTTGTTCATGAAAATACTTTCTTGTTCATGATTCAAATAAATTTATTTCCCTTTTCTTTGTGAGATTCTTTAATTCTCTCGGTGAGGTTTGTGTTCACCACTGTACCATTTCAATTTATCTTGTCAATTATACCTTTTCCTTCCATGATGTGTATGTTGATTAAAGTTCATGAACCATTGAATGCTTAGAATAATATGCCCATGATGTTTCGTCTTCTTATGTTTGTGCCTGACATCACAGGGAAGATTACGAATCATCCCTTGAGAATTCAAGGACCAAATCTCTTTTGCCTAGATGTTCTTCTTTGAGCACATCCTTGATCCAGGTCACCTACTCTTGAGTCCTCTCGATCTGGGCTATTTGCCCTTGAGTCCACTCAGCGCATGCTGCTTATACTTGATTGCACTTGATTTGGAGATATCTGTCTCTGAGTCCATTTACCAAATCCAATCGGCATGACTAAACTGCACACTTGATGCACCAACATCAAATACAAACCGATAACTTAATCCTTTGTCAAATATAAAAAATGATTAACCTTAATCACAATGGAACTAACAGAATGTTTTGGAAAAATGTTTAAAATGATTAAGTAGTATTCCAAATTCTAATAGAACACATATTTATACTGTATTTTGGTTTACATAACAAACAATTTGGATCTCAATTTTATAATGTAGATGTCTTTGTTTAGAAGGGTAATAATCTTGTTACTGCAGCATCTTTATGCTTTAGTTTTTTTTCGAGATATTGAAATATCATTCAATTGAGCAGGGGCATCTGTTGTTGGTTTAGTCGGTAATGTATTCCAAGCTAATTACAGTCCTGTAAAGGCAAGAGTGATTGGTCTCGCCAAGACTGTTGCAAAAGAATACGCAAGCAGAAATATCAACGCAAGTGTGTTTTTTTTTGTTGATTCCCTAACTGCAACTTAATGTATGTCTAACGGGGCTTTTACCATGTATAGTAACTAACAGAGAAATTTAATGTTTGAGGTCCAAACTTTGATTGCATATATCACCCTGTAACATAAGTAATTCAATATTGGTAGGAAAAGAATCCATTTTTTAGATGCCTCCATTATTAATAGTGACGAAGGGGGTATTTCTGGTTCAGCTTTGGCCTCTGTTGCTACTCTACCTGAATGTGGTTTTGTGGCTCATCTCAATTGTTCCTCTTCTTCTGGCCATCGTTACACACATCACTATTGTTTTGGTTTGTCCCATTGCTTGAGGTGCCCACATCATATAAATTTGCATCCATTGCTCTCGGAAGGAAGCATTGTTTCCTTGAACTGAAAGTGAGCTATGCAGTAATTTTAGTTTGTGCCTAGAAAGAAGTATTGTTATCATATTCAATTGTGTACAACGTCTTTATCATCATCATCTTTATGTCATTTACTCCTGGGAAATGACTTAATTTGCAATCATATGCTATTTACCTCAGGGAAAAGATAATGACCCCGTTTCTGTGAAAGGAGAAGAAAAGAGAAGCTAGGAGGGAGGAGAAACCAGAAAAGGCTATAGTTATCGATATGGTGTTTAGAAGATGCACAGGCTGTTTAGAAGATGCACAGGTAGAGAAGACTTGCTCCAATAAAACATGATATTTTGGACTTAATATATATGTGTGATATATATAAACTTTTGGCTGTGTAAACTTTTGTGATGTTTGAATGTTGATGTTTGGTACTTTAATGATGTTTGGATGATGATGTTTGGTACTTTAATGAAATTTGCATTGTAAATATTGATTATGTAGGTTTTTTATCAATGAAATTTGCACTGGATGAAATTTGCACTGGATGATAATGTTTTTTATAAACCGTTGAGTAGGAAAAGATTAATAAGTTTTTTATTTATTGTCAAAATGTTGTATATTGTACCCAAAGATATCAGTTTAAATATGTCAAACTGTTGTCAATGGCGTTAAAAGACAATAGTGACAAACTGATGTTAATTAACATTGTTCGCTAAAAAGACAACGGTTTTTAACCGTTGTCAAACCGATATCATTGGCGAAAAAGACAATGTTTTTTAGCCTTTGTCATAGACAGTTCAAAACTGTTGTTGAAGAGCCTAGGCATACGCTCAAAGACAACGGTGAAAAACTGTTGTCTTTGAAGGAAAAGACAACAGTTTTTCACCGTTGTAAAAATGTTGTCTTTATCTTCAAAGACAACGGTTAAAAATTGTTGTCTTTGGGCACCCCTTTTAACAACACGGCCTTTAACAACAGTTCAAAATGGGCTACGACAACGGTGAAAAATCGTTGTTGTTAGGCTTTTTTCTTGTAGTGTTGGGATATCCAATGAAATAGCACTTGTCGGATTTGGGTCCCAGTTTGTCTGAGACTTGACGTCTAACGTAAGCCCCACAACCCCAAATCCTCATAAAAGACACCTGGGCATCTCTCCCAGTCCATATCCTATATGGTGTCTTTATTACAGCCTTAGATGAAACTCGGTTGAGAATAAAGGTTGCTGTGTCTAGACCATACCCCCAAAGATACATAAGAAGATCTGTGTGACTCATCATAGATCGTACCATATCTAATAAGTTATGATTCCTCCTTTCGGATACACCATTCCACTGTGGTGTTCCAGGAGGAGTGAGTTGAGATAGAATCTCACACTCAGCTAGATAGTCACGAAACTCATGGCTAAGGTATTCACCACCTCGATCTGATCGAAGTATCTTAATACTCTTGCCAAGCTGGTTTTGTACTTCATTCTTGAATTCTTTGAACTTTTCAAAGGATTCTGACTTATGTGTCATCAAATACACATAACCATATCTACTGAAGTCATCAGTAAATGTAATGAAGTACCTATAACCACCTCTAGCAGTGACATTGAAAGGGCCACATACATCACTATGTATAAGACCTAACAAGTCAGTCGCTCTCTCACTGTGTCCACTAAAGGGAGTCTTGGTCATCTTGCCTAGAAGGCATGACTCGCATGTCTCATATGATTCAAAATCAAATGAGTCTAGCAAACCATCTTTATGGAGCTGGGATAAGCGTTTGTCATTATATGACCTAAGCGATAGTGCCAGAGATAGGTTTGGTTCATGTCATTTGACTTGAACCTCTTGGTACTAATGTTATAGATAGGGTTCTCAAGGTCTAGAATATAGAGTCCGTTTATCAGAGGTGCACTACAATAGAACATGTCATTTAAATAAACTGAACAACATTTGTTCTTTATTATAAATGAAAAACCTTTCTTGTCCAAACAAGAAACTGAAATTATGTTCTTAGTTAAAGCAGACACATAACAACATTCATCTAATTCTAATACAAGCCCAGAGGGGCAGAGATAGAGAATAAGTTCCTACAGCAACAACAGCAACCCGTGCTCCATTGCCTATGCGTAAGTCCACCTCGCCCTTCGTCAATGCCCTGCTATTTCTCAGAGCCTGCACATTAGTACAAATGTGAGAAGCACATCCGGTATCTAATACCCATAATAAAGAAATAGATAGATTGACTTCTATAACATAAATACCTGAAGTGGAAGTCTCACTTCTCTTCTTCTTAAGATCTTCCAGGTAAACTTTGCAGTTCCTCTTCCAGTGCCCGGTCTGACCGTAGTGGAAGCAAGTAGCATCCTTGGCGACCCCTCCTTTGGGTTTTAGTGACTTGCCTTTGCCCTTGGCTTGGGATCTTCCCTTACCTTTAGGCTTGCCCTTGCCTTTGCCCTTTTGCACCATCAAAATGGAGTTGGGCTTAACCTTCTTAAGGTTGAGCTCAGTAGTTCTTAACATGCTAAGCAGCTCGGGCAGTGGCTTATCAATTTCATTCATGTTGTAGTTAATGACAAACTAACTGTAGCTCTCTGGCAAGGACTGCAAGATCAAGTCAGTGGCCAGCTCTTGGCCAAGGGGAAATCCCAACCTTTGTAGGTTTTCTATGTTCATCTTGAGTACATATGGGCCTACGGGATTCACATCTTGCATCTTGCACTGAAACAGTGCCTTAGAGATCTCAAATCTCTCGTGCCTCGCTTGTCCTTGATATAGTTGACGAAGATGTTCAACCATATCATAAGCGTCCATCAACTCGTGTTGCTTCTGAAGCTCAGAGTTCATGGTCGCAAACATAAGACATGACACATCTAATGCGTCATCTTGATGCTTCTTGTAAGCATCTTTGTCTGCTCGCGTGGCATTGGCAGGAGGAGCCTCCGGAATGAGCTGCTCCAGAACGTACAATTTACGTTCTTGGGTGAGAACTATTCTCAGATTCCTGTATCAGTCCAGGAAATTTGCTCCGTTGAGTTTGTCCTTATTAAGGACAGAACGCAGGGAGAAGGAGTTCGTGTTTGACGACATGGTAATCTACAACAGAAAAATACAGAAAATAAATAAATATCATATTCTATTAATCATTTAATTAGGTCTTTTAATTAAATGATGCTCCTACTGAATTCTATAATTCATGTGGGACAAGATCCACATCATACTACGCATTGAGTTAGGTTTGGCTAAATCACCCGAGACTTAGTATGATCGGTAGGTAACTAATTACCAATTACATCTCTATGCAACTCTTGTTTATAGGATCAAGATCCGCATTTTTATTAAAACTCGAGTTAGCTTTGGCTAATACACCCAAGAGTTAATATAAACGTGATTTTGACCTACCTACCAACAATTGGAAAATGTCTATAGTTAAACTCGATCTAATTGAGTTAACTAGTTACTCGATCTAAATGAGTTGTACTCACCCATGCGTTGATAGGCGGGACCAAGATTGTCTCTCCACACCCTACCAAGATAGTATGCGTTGCTCTGCTTTGGCAGATTCAACAACAACATGCGATCGAGGTAGTGATGGGTATCACGGCATGGTAGGCATATCGAGTTGACGTGATTGAGATCTAATCTAATCGACGAGGTATATCATATACGCAATTTAGATCTAATCTAATCGTTAGGGCGCATCATGTACGCGATTTAGATCTAATCTAATCGTCAAGGCGCTAATTAATTACTATTCTAGCATGCATCACATATTCACACACACAAGCAATTAATTAAATATTTTGTGATTAGTTATGGCCCTACTACGATCTTCTCAAGCCAATGAGAAGATCGGATGGTCAACCTAAGGTCAATAGCTTCTCAAGCTCCTTCTTTTGACCACCTTGTGTTGCTCGCGCCCTCCTCGTAACTCTGTCTCGAGTGGACCTTCCACCGCTCTATTTTTGTACATTACAATGGTGAAACTCGAGTTACATTCGAGTCTAAACTAATTTACAACAAGAATAAATAAATAGGAAGGCACGACGCGCAGGTCGCATATCAAATATACAACACGCACAATCACACGACGGCACGCTGGCCGTATTATGAATTACAACACAATTTCCAATCTAATTGGGTCTTTTGGGCCATGACCATCACAAAATAATACATAATTCTAAATTATGTAATTTCTATATATTTCTGTAATTTTCTTACAATTTTTACAATTTTATGAGTAAAAATTCCCGGCGGTCCCGTTTAGCGATTTTCGGGCGCAATCGCGGAACGAATCCCCTTACGGGGTCAGGGGCAGCACCCCTACCCGCGATATAACCATCGCGAGTGTTCCTTAGCGATCCTACAGTGCCTTAGCCCGCTGTCCCAAAATGATTTGGGGTGAAACCTTGCCGTTTTGGAAAAATCTTCTCGGTAGTCGAAGCCTACAAGTGTCTAAACACTTGTGCTTCGCTTCTACGAGAAAATTACCCATAAAAACTATAAAAATCATAAAATCACAGAAAGTTACAGATCTGTAATTTTCATAAAAATACAAATTAAAACATGTATACGCTTGCACGTGGCTCTGATACCACTGTTGGGTTTTCGGGCCGCAAAAGCCGCTTTTTGCGTTGCGGAAACCCCGAAATCCCCATGCCACGGATCCGTGCGAAGAAATAAAATTTCATATACATGTTTCTAAGCCTAGATCTACTTTAGATCTACAAGATTAAGAGGTTACCCTTGATGTGAAGCCCTTCGCGTAATCCCGCTCGTCCTAGGTTCACCGGATCTCGAGAGTATCAAAGTAGATACTCCTCTATGTGTATCCACACAAGCAAGAGATGGAGAAAACCACACAAAAGGTGTGCTAGCACCTTTGATGGTTTCGGCCAAGGGAGGAGAGGGAGAGAAGAGAAGAGCTTGAGGAAGAAGATGACTTGAATGAAAAATCAATTCAAGGTTGTAACTCCACTAAAATGGTCGACCACCTTTCAAAAAGGTTTATATACTCCATGGAATTTCAAGAGTCAAAAACTCTTGATCTTCCTCATGAGGTGGCACACACATGTGCTATCCTTGATGATGTGGCACATCACCATTAGCCACTTAATGTCAACTGATAACCATGATTTTAGCTATATTATTTTGAATCATAATGCATGTTTTTATTGGTTTATTCATAGTTTAATCTCACATTAGCATCATATCTCAATATTGCATTTGATTTTGGACCTAATTGCAAATTAGCTAATTTTCATGATATTTGGTACAATATTTGATTCTTATTTTGTAGGCATCAAAAGGGGCATGGACCCGATCAGATCAGGCTACATTTGGGCTTAAATCAAGGGCTAATCAAGTCGATCAAGCCTCGGAGCATTATAGGCCGTTCATCCAAGATTGAGCAGATCTGAGCCATCCGTTGAAGATCCGGCTCATCCAACCTAATGAGGGATAGATCTGAGCCATAGATGAGGATCCAGAGGTTTTGATCCAGATCTGAAGACATCACAGCCGTTGATCAAGCCAGAAACGACCTGGACCGTCCGATCAAAACTGAGGAGGTTTAAAAGGCTTCGCGTGAGAAGCTACAGTTGGGCTCGGCTTCACGATTTCTTGCTACAGTGTCGTCTTCTTCGCGCGACGGCCGGCGCTCCCATTCCCTCATTCCAGATCCGTGAGCTAGCCTTTTTCACCGGCGACGATCTAGGAGCTGACGGCGATCATCGACCGAGGTCACAGAAGCGGCAGGGGCGTTCTCCAGACCGCGCAATTGGTTTCTGTCCATTTCATAATCCGGATGCAGGGGCGTTCTCCGATCCGCGCAGAAGATTTCTTTGTTTTAGTTTTTGAATTGTGCTTGACCTGCTCAGATCTTCAGATCTGAATCCTTACGTTGCAATTTGATTCTTGTTTGAGTTTTTGTAATTCCAGTTTCAATTTCTATTTGCAATCCCGACTTTGATGAACTTTTGCAATTAATTTCTTTTCGGGTTAGACTTTATAAAATTGTTTACAGTTAGTATGTAGGTTTTAGGTAATTTAGTTAGCAATTTAGTGATTAAGAAATTAATCTTTGAGGCTATGAACTTGTTTAGTGTTGGAAGCTTAATCAGGAGAGTTATTCATTAATTGAGTTGAGATTGTTTGAGTTTCAAATGCTGGAATTGAAGTGGAAAAAGAGCAAAAACAGTGAAAAACAGAAAAAATTTGAAAAGTGGCACATCAAGAGAGTATCAAGTGGAAGATAGAGTATCAAGATTCATTGTTTGCCATCAAATTGAAGGGGAGGTTAGCTTGATACTTTGAATTGGTTAAAACAAATGGTATTCATCTCTTTTCACATCAAAATGGTCAACTCATCAAGTAAATTCCTTCCATACTCTCATTCTCTTCATTGATGCCTTTTCTTTTGCTACTACATCTACTTTCATTGTTCTTTTTGCTTCCATTTCAATTCTTGATGATAAAATCCTTTTGATTCATGTATGCTATGTTTATGGTGGTGGAGAATTAGAAGATAAGCAAGCTTATGGTAGTGAAATATTGTGAGTGACATTGAGTGAGCTCCACGAATATATGTTTTGAGTGTGAGGGCTAGAATAGGTACATACCTTGTGAGATTGTAACTTGCTTAATTCTTCAATTGGATTGAAACCACCATACCTACTGATTATTGTTTGGATTGTATTCATGAATGTTCGTGATCTTTAAGATGATCTTAGTTAATTACCTTTTTACTATCTTCTAAGTATTGCTAGGGAATTTTGTGGAGATGATTTTAGGTTTTCTTGACTTGAACGGGACGTCCAAGGCTAAGTGTGGGGATTTGATAACCATGATTTTGGCTATATTATTTTGAATCATAATGCATGTTTTTATTGGTTTATTCATAGTTTAATCTCACATTAGCATCATATCTCAATATTGCATTTGATTTTGGACCTAATTGCAAATTAGCTAATTTTCATGGTATTTGGTGCTAATATTTGATTCTTATTTTGTAGGCATCAAAAGGGGCATGGACCCGATCAGATCAGGCTACATTTGGGCTCAAATCAAGGGCTAATCAAGTCGATCAAGCCTCGGAGCATTATAGGCCGTTCATCCAAGATTGAGCATATCTGAGCCATCCGTTGAAGATCCGGCTCATCCAACCTAATGATGGATAGATCTGAGCCATAGATGAGGATCCAGAGGTTTTGATCCAGATCTGAAGACATCACAGCCGTTGATCAAGCTAGAAACGACTTGGACCGTCCGATCAAAACTGAGGAGGTTTAAAAGGCTTCGCGTGAGAAGCTACAGTTGGGCTCAGCTTCGCGATTTCTTGCTACAGTGTCGTCTTCTTCGCGCGACGGCCGGTGCTCCCATTCCCTCATTCCAGATCCGTGAGCTAGCCTTTTTCACCGGCGACGATCTAGGAGCTGACGGCGATCATCGACCGAGGTCACAGAAGCGGCAGGGGCGTTCTCCAGACCGCGCAGTTGGTTTCTGTCCATTTCACAATCCGGATGCAGGGGCGTTCTCTGATCTGCGATTTCCATCATCACCAAAGTTGTACGGGCGTTCTCTGAGGTTCCGATCACACTTGCGTTCTCCATTCCATCAGCAACTCCGAAATCGGTCTGATCAATCGATTGGAGTTTGCCATCTTCAGATTCCGGCGCTGTTTCCTTGTGCCTTGTGAATTCCACTTGGGTGTGAGCCATATGGGCGTTCTCTGAGGCTGAGATCATCCGGTGGATTAGTTGGAAGCTCGAGATCTGCTGCCGATTGCCATATGGGCGTTCTCTGAGGCAATTCTGTTGACAGCAGGATGATGAAGGTTTTGCAGTAAGGATTTGGATGTGGAATGCTTTAGGGTTTAGTTTTCTTTATTTCTTAATCTTTGAATTGTCCACGAACATGCTCAGATCTTGTGATCTGATTACATTTCTTTGCAATTTCTATTTTGTTTCATGTTTCCTTATGCAATTTTGTTTGTGATTTCTTGCTTACAAACCCCACCCTTAGACCTAATTCTGATTAGTTTTTGCAATTCTGATACTAACAGTTTATAGAGTTTTAAGATTTAGTTAGCAATTCAATCTTTGTTTCTATAATTTTGTTTAAGTGTTGGAATGTTTAATTTGATGTTTAGATTGCTACCTCTATTCAATTTTATTGTGACTGAATTCTTGAGCTTGTTTGTTGAGGTGATTGTTAATGAGAATTGGAGGTAGTTTGATTTATGCAAATGTGACTTGAGTTTTGAATTTACTTGGTTTGGAGTTCGGAAATTGAATTATTTGATTTGATGATGCTTTGGGAGCTAAACTTTACTGATATTAACGTGATGAGATCTAATAGAGCATGTCTAGTTAAGAACATTCTTACCTTGATTCTATTCTGGACCATGATAATGCAAGATTTTGATTTGAACCAATTCTAGAATGCACACACATACTAGTTATCCTTGGAAAAATACGACTTGGGATCCTTACTACACGCATTTTCTTTAGCTTAAATGGGTTCCAATCTTTATTAATTTGGGGTGCCTTGTGACATGCAAAAAGGTCGACACCACCAACTCACTAATGAAGTGGCAAATGGTCAAGTCAAACTTGACCCTTCATCTTCCTCTCAAGTCAAGTCAAACTTGACCACTTCTCTCCCTTGGTTGATCTAATCTAACCATTGGTTCAAGTCAATTTTAATTTAATGAATCTCTATTCATTGAATTAAATTAATTAAATGAGTCTAAGTCCAAATTAGATTCACTTAACACATGAACCAAATTGAGTCCAACTCAATTAGCTCAATTTGGATTACTCTTAATCCAATTTGGTTCATCACATGAACCTAATCCTTTAGGTTCATCAAATGAACATAATCTCCATCTAATTGCCCTATGTGTGTGACCCTATAGGTTCTTATAACATTGGCAATGCTCCTAAACCCATTTAGAAGCATAAGTAATGAGGGGTATCAAGCAACACATCATTACTACCCAAGTTATAAGAATGTTGAGATCCAACATCACCTTGTGACTACTAATTGTGACTCCTCACAATATATGACAAGTGTCCTTTTATCCTTAACATCTAGATTAATCAATGTGAGACATAGACCGTGTCATCCTCTAATCAATCTAAATCTTGAACTCCAAGTAGACTCACTCAATTAAATGAGCTCAATATCTCATATTGACTCATTTGTGCATGGCCATGCACTTCGTGGTCTCACTCTATCAAGAATATCAATGTCACTCCCGTCATATAGGAGGGATGTATCCCATCTACATCACTCACATTCCTCTGCATAATTTGTTACATACCCAGTAATCGCCTTTATAGTCCACCCAGTTACGGGTGACGTTTGACGAAGCCAAAGTACGTAACTCCTTATGTAGGGAACCATGGTGACTTTAGGTCCAAGGACTAATAGTCATACTAATAGCCATATGAGAAAGTATATGACACTCATATAACAATCCATGATACTTTCTCATGGCGGGTCATTCAGTATACATTCTCCAATGCATACACATGTGTCAACTTGATATCTCCATATCCATGACTTATGAGATCAAGTCATCGAGTTGATCTACATGCTAGTCTCGTCGCATTAACATTGTTCCTGAATGTTAATACTTGACTAGGAATGATTAAGAGTAGTGTTCCCTATATCATCTCACTATCGATTCAACCAATCGATTGATATAGGTAAGAACCTTCTACTCAATGACGCTATTATACTTAGTTATTTGACACCAATACAAGTAAGTATAATAACAAAAAACAAATGCTTTTATTTATATACAAGAATATGATACAACGAGTCCATACAATAATTATCAAATGATTGGCTCTAGGGCTCTAACTAACAAGTAGTGTGGGTACACTATGTTTGCCCACATCCATGACTTACTCCTACCCAGCCTTATAATTTAGTGGGATAATCATTTAATTAAAAATCTAATTAAGTGAATCTATTTTATGATGCTTATTTCTATATTTATTATTATTGTAGATTACCATGTCTGTAAATACGTTAAATATGATATCACTGCGATCAGTCCTTGAGAAGGACAAGGTCAATGGAGCTAATTTCCTAAACTGATACCAAAATTTGAGAATTATCCTCAAGCAAGAAAGGAAACTATATATCCTAGAGCAGTCTATTCCTAAACCACCTGCTTCTAATGCCTCTCGTGATGATAAAGATGCTTATAAAAAGCATCAAGATAATTCATTAGATGTATCATACATTATGCTTGCCACCATAAACTCTAAAATTCATAAACAACACGAGAATATGGATGCATATGATATGGTTGAACATTTAAAATGACTATATCAAGAGCAGGCAAGGTATGAGAGGTTTAAGGTATCAAAAGTCTTATTTCAATACAAGATGGTAGAAGGGAACTCATGTTCTTAAGATAATTGGTTATGTTGAAACCTAGATAGGTTGGGCTTCCCATTAGACCAAGAGTTGGCCACTGACTTAATTTAGCAATCATTGCCTGAAAGCTATAGTCAATTTATCATGAATTACAATATGAATAAAATTGACAAATTATTACCTAAGATGTTAAGAATATTATGAATTGCTGAACTAAATCTTAATAAGACCAAGCCCAATACCATATTGATGGTACAAAAGGGCAAAGGAAAACACAAGTCCAAAGCTAAGGGTAAGACTCAAACCAAAGGCAAGGCAAAATCTTTTGCATTGAAACCTAAAGGTGGGGTGGCTATAAAAGGAACCTGCTTTCACTATGATCAGATCAGACATTAGAAGAGGAACTATAAAGGATACTAAGAGAAATTGAAGAAGAAAAAGGAAAGTGAGACTTTTGCCTCAGGTATTTATGTTATAGAAATCAATTATCTATATCTTCATCATGGGTATTAGATACCGGATGTGCTTCTCATATTTATACTAATGTGCAGGATCTAAGAAAGAATTGATCATTGAAAAAGGGAAAAGTGAATCTATGAGTTGCTGCTATAGCTGCAGGATCTTATTTTTTATCTTTGCCTACTGAGCAAAGTAAATCTATTACGTGCCTGCTTTAACTAGAAACCTAGTTTCTATTTCTTATTTGGACAAGAAAGGTTTTTCATTTATAATAAATAATAAATATTATTCTATTTATTTCAGTGATATATTTTATTGTAGTGCACAATTATGGCCTCATCCATAGCTGTCCTCCATATGTCGCTGACCCTAGCCGCTGCCAACGGGTCATTTCGTCGCGTCTATCTTGCTTCCTTTTTCGCTGCACCTCTGGTCCTCAAATAGCATCACGCCATGCAAAGATACGATCTGCGATAAAAATAAAGTTTTACATTTATCAATCATATATTCCATAAGGGAATGCACATGTAATCTAGATCGAATAGAATATAAAACAACAATAATAATAATACGGCAACCGACTATATTTAATTATTACAATCATGCACACACAACAACCTCGACATGCACGAGAGTTCAAATCACACACAAGCACACAAAAGCCATAATAGTTGGATATAGGATGCCTGCAACCACAGAGTTAATCTATCTAGCACATCCTACTATTATCCGACCTAAACTTATGTTTGAGCAGTGCATAATTTAATCGAAAACCAAACACACAGAGGCAGAAAACTAGCTCTGATACTATTTGTTGGGTGCTACTCGGAATACCATTCTGTTTTCCCTGTACAAAAATTTGTACAAGCACAGAACGTTTCCTAGCAACTCATGTGCTCTTCAGAAGTTAAACTTGGATTGGAAATGGAACTTAACATTTTTACTCCAAGTTCGTTCTTCAAAGTTAAACTTGGATTGGAAATGAAACTTAACATTTTTACTCCAAGTGCAACCCTTGTGTTCTTCGGAAGTTAAACCATATTACAGAAGTTGATTAAATATTTATTGAAGTCTAATAAGTGTTAATAGATGTAAAAAGTCTAATAAGAACTTAGCAAACAAAAAGACCAAGTAGATCAAGATTGATTAGACACTTGATAGTGAAAAAGTTCAACAAGTGTTGGAAAAGAAAGTCTTGTAAGACCTAATTGCACGCTAGAGGGGGTGAATAACATTTACAATTTTACGAGGTGATAGATTAAAGATAAATTCTAAACTAGAACAATATGTAGTGGAAATTAAACTTAGAGCAAGTAAGAACAAATCCTAAATTACTTGAACAAGATGTGTAACAAAACCACCAATCGCTTAAGCAAACTTAACATACAATGAAAAAGAAAAACTTAGCACAATAAGCATGGAAAATCAATAGAGAATTTAACATAATAAGCATGCAAGATTGAGAGAGATTTTAACACAATAAGCATGCAAGATTGATAAAATAAGTTAACACAATAGGCATGCAAGATTGATAAAGAAGTTAACACAATAGACATGTAAAATTAAGATGTTAATTAAAGACTAATACATAGGTTAAAAAATGATTTTTATTAACAATATTCTCCTTCCAAGAAAGTTTCGAGAGGTGGAGAGGCCCTTAAAATGAATCTAGAAAGGGAAAGCACAATTTAATATATAATAATATGGCAACCAAAAGAAACACAATTACAATTCACAAGTTGCCAATCAAAGTTGAAGCTCATGAGTGCAACACATCAACAAAGGAGAACACGAGGAGCACAAAGACAATATTTGAAAATTTGAATTCATAAATAAGTGCCTTGAGCCTCCCTTTATATATCCAAAGTCGATGCTGATATGACACTACTCCAATCAACTGGAATTGCTCTGGTTGATAGGACCTTCCCGACTTGGCTATAAACTCTATTACCATTGATAATGTCATTCGTGGTCTCTGGTCGATTGGACTCCCTCTGATCACCTAGAGCTTGGTAATCACCGATCTTGATTGACTCCTCCTGATCATTGGATTCTTGTCATCTACGACCATCTGGAAGCTATCTGAGGTCGCTCGGACTCTAAGATGCCCTGTTCCTTGCTCTAGTTGTTTGGAATCTCCCAACTCAATTAGTCAAGGTTTATCCCCAATCAGTTACCCTTACTTCCTTCTGGTATCTTAGAATTGTCGAAAAATGATTCCCTACAAAAGTGGCACATAATGAGAATGATAGAAATATTAACATTAAGCTTACATACCTTAGCTAGATGTTCGTCTCCCAGCTGACCCATCTAGACATAGTTATCAAGCACTCACTCCCAGCTGACTTGCTTGAACTTGCTGCCAAGACCTCAGCTCCTAGCTAATTTGCTTGGACTTGTTACATCTAGTTCCCAACTAGGTTTGCCTAGTTTCCAACTGGGTTTATCTATTTCCCAACTAGGTCTTTTACCATCTAGCCTTGCTTGTTCTCAACCATGCCTTCCACTACCTAGCTCCATTAGGACTTTGTGTTGTTTGATTTTGAATCAAGACTTCCCATGCCTAGTCTCACTAGGACTTGTGTTGTCTGGTTCCCAATCAATACTTCCCATGCCTAGTCCCACTAGAACTTGGGTTGTCTGGTTCCCAGTCAATACTTCCACTGCCTAGTCCCAGTAGGTTTTTGCTTTGTTCCCAACCTAGAATTTTCCACTTGTTAAGTTACCTACACCTACACACTTGACACAACTTTGTTAGATCACTAATAGGCTAACTTTAAACTTAGTCATGAATCAAAATATATATTCGATATGTTGCTCCTAGCACCAACAAGTCTGGATGTTAGGCAAGTGATGAAAGTTCATTTATGGAGGATAAGGATGGATGATTCCTAATAAGTCAAGAATGACTAGCCGATAAGCAGGTGACTACTTAGGACATGATTACATCAATAATCTTCCTTTTTAATGTTTGGAAATCCATTTAAAATAGGATAATACAAAATTTAAAATAATGTAATGGGGCCTAAATCTAGGATCTAATTAAACTCCCCCTAGAGTTACAAAAAATTCCAACTTTTTATTAGAGAATATTAACATTTTCCAAACCTTTTCTCATATTCCTCTAATTTTAACTAGAGAATGTTAGTGCAATTGGCCCATGGTCAAGGTTGATCGTGGTGTAGATTGAGAATTCAATATTTGAGCAATATATTTGTACATGTTTCATGATTGAAGATGTTATGTCAAATAGGTCAAGATTGATCATATAATTGATAGTAAATGCATCTAAATAGGTTAAGATTGACTAGACATTTAATATTGATTGAAGTCTAATATATATATTAATAGACGTGAAAATTCCAATATGGGCTTGGCAAGGGAAAAGATGAAGGACTATGTAGGTCTTGAAGGATTAGATGCTTGACAGTGAGGAAATTCTAATAGGCTTAGGAGGACTAGATGTTAGTCAAGTGATGGAAGTCTAAGCATGTAATGGAATATTGGATACTTTACAATAATGAATCATAGGTAGGTCAAGGGTGACTGAATATTATGCAAGGTTGAAGTCCCCAAGCACTGAAATCTAGGCATTAGAAGTCATAGCAGATTAAGAGTAACCTAAAGCTAGACAAGTGAAAGTTTTTGAAGGTCAAGTCTGACTAAATATTAGGTAATGGATGAAGTCCTAAAGACAAGGAGTCTTTAGATAAGAAAAGTCTTGGTATGTTGAGATCAACTAAATACTAAGCAATGATGATGCCATGGCAAGTCAAGGTTAACTTATACTAGGTAAATGAGGAAGTCTCAGATACATGAGTGTTGATGGAAATCATGATCTAAGTGGTTTAATATGATCGTAGATTTTGATGTTTAAACAAATGATTTGAGCTAGTTAGTATCATGTGTATTTGATATGTGTTTTTTAGTGTGCAAGGACTTTAAAGAATACACATGAAACTTGGAGAGCTAATTGGCTTGATATGACTAGGTATATTTAGTGGCTTGGAAGTCCAAAGAACTAAGAGAAGAATGATATGAAACATTCAAGGGATCGCATGCCGAAGAACGTTGAGGTAGTGCTAGAGTAGCTCTAAAGCATTAACCTAGCGTAATCAAGTTAACAACTTGATGGCTGGAAATTTATAAAGATTGATGAAGGTTACATGAGGTAGACCGAGGGATCACTAGACGAGGAGTATCGAGGTAGCATCCGAGAGCTTAGGAGCCATTGGTGAAAACTATGTCAGCATGACATGAAAGATGATGTGTGGAGGAGCCAAGGGCTCAGGAGCATTCAAGGGACATATGGCCTAATGGTAGATGATTGAGGGCGAAATTAAACTATAAAGTGTAAGACTTTGGTTAGCTAAATATTAAGTGGCATGTATCCATGAGGATGAGGATAAAACTCAACATTGGTGGACTTGATTTTAGAAATGGTCTTAGTCAGGGGTCAATAATCAATTGTTAATGGACAACAATTGACTAAAAACTGGGAATCCAACATTCTAAATGGATTTGAGGTATAAGGGTTGATAATAGTCGACTGGTATAGAATTTAGCGGAATGATGTTGGAGTCGATTGATAGACTAAAACTCCAAAGTTATGATAAACTTGGGTATATAGTTTAGAGCAATTAACTTCTATGGATTTTAGTCAACCGGAGGAACAACTAATTGAAGCAGTAGAGTGGGTCCGAGGAGTCAACAAACAAAATGATTCTATTGAGTTAATAGGATAGTAAACTGACGAAATTAGTTAAGTAATGGTAAGTGATTAGTT
The DNA here is from genome assembly GCF_018446385.1 of Zingiber officinale. Taxonomy (NCBI): domain Eukaryota; kingdom Viridiplantae; phylum Streptophyta; class Magnoliopsida; order Zingiberales; family Zingiberaceae; genus Zingiber; species Zingiber officinale. The sequence continues at coordinate 34,836,976 of NC_055992.1, read as the reverse complement.
GATTATTTACATATGTGAAAAGTAGAAAGGAGTCATTGCTATGTGATGATGGTTTAATCACGAGGACTAATCCACTAATGGTGATAAACTAGTAGACTGTTAGGCAACAAGTACATATGTAACAAGAATTTGAAAGCTATGAGGAATGATTGAGAATTAGAGTTGATTAAATCCTATTAGAAGTCTTATATTGCATGTGCTTTTCCTCTTTTGCAATCCTTTATAATTTTGAACTTGTAAGAGATTTCTCTGTCCTTCATTGTTGGAAAAAAAGAGAAAAGATATTAGCTTCTGAAAAATGATCCTTTAAAGGATCAAAGGCTATGTAGTTTGAGTTTGAGTGCTGCCAAACTATGTTATACAAATATGTTAGTGATCAATAAACCCTTAAATTGCTTTAAGGAATCTAATAAGTTGAAAGATTAAAAGCCTTCAACCCTAAAACTTTTGGTAAATTTATCTTTTCTCTAGCCTTTCATTTTTATATAGGGAGAGGTGAAATTGATTTGTATTCTAAGTTAAATCTCAGTTACGGCCAAAATTATCAAGCTTGTGAAATCCCTTGTTTAGTGTCTGATAGATGTTAACTTCAATTTTATAGAAGTTGTATGAATGGGTGGATAAGTGAGTGACACATAAAATGCATTACCCACAAAAAAATTTACTCATATCAATATTTTTCATTGTATTTGCACTTATTGGAGCAAAATATAATAATTCTCATTTAAGATGGTCCGGTATCACGACCCTCCAATTAAATACAAATAGATAAATTACTGGGAACATTTTACCCTAATATAGTGATTCGTTGTATAGGAAGGTTAGGTAATTGTATTTGCACTTATGTGCATATACTTTGTAAGACTTTGGTCTATCACAATAACTATATGTCACATACACACATGATAATATTTAATTAGAGTTATATATTTTAAGCGAGAGTTATGACAACCTACTACTAGTTTTACTTTTTGTATCTTACAAAATACTCGTTCATAGTAAGATTATAATGTTTTCAGTAAACCAATTAGATAAAATAAAATGTCCTATAATGTACATAGCAGAAGATATATATCTTTAGAGATTTAAAATTCAACTATTTATAGTCCCTGGCTTGACACAACGATAAGGTGTTATGGAGATATTCAAGAGCACCATGGTTTGATCCTTTTTTGAAGCATATGCTAATGTTGAATTTGGTGGAAAATTTGGATTGGTAGCCTTGGCCCAAAGTATCCACAAGCGAAAAAAGACTTGGAGTTTATCTTTAGAGGCAGGATACTCAATTCGTCGTTGGACGACTTTATAAGGACGACAAAGGCTGTGGAGGTTAGTTGTCGGTGCATTATCGTGAGTATTTCGCATGTACCTGATGGATGAATCAAGGGAGGATTGCTCACCTCCAAAAATAATCAGGCGAAGCCTAGTTAGGACACCAGGTTATTAAAAAAAAGTTCAATTTTTTTCCCATATAGTGGTTGGATCATCTCTAATCATAAAACTCATTTTGGTACATTTTCAATACCAATTTAATATCATTTGAGTATCAAATATTTTTTTCAGCTCCAACCAATACACATCATTTATTACATAAAAGAAATATTTCTTAAAATATTTTATTTTTTCATCTTATAATTTATTATTCAACCTACATATTAATTCGTTAAATATTTTTATTGTGATAATAATTATTATTATTACAATTAATGATTTTATAGTATATAATAACTAATTTATATGATGTTATATTTTTAGTAAAAAATAAAATGAGTACACTCCTTCTTAATTTTAGTAGAAATAATTTAATAGAGATACTAATATTTAAAGATAATACACAACTATAAATAATTAAGGAGAAAATAAAGAAAAAAGGAAAATCGGTGCTTCACCATTTTGGTTGGACTGTTGCATCAAAATAGTGCAAATTTAAAGAACATGGTTAGCATGCATTTGGTGTCCCTTTACACTAAAAGGGATACGATTGGACAAGATTGGAGTTGCTCTTAAGGGATTAAATTTGGTGGAGTTCGTAGGAGTATGTAGGGGAAAGTATTACATTTGGTAAAATTGGGCGTCCGTGTAGGTCCGAAGGATTTAGTGCAGGTGTTTTTGGAAATTTATGGTCAGAGATTTAGGATTTAGGGTTTTAATAGTTTTATTAAATTGCAACGAAATGTTCGAATTCATGTCCCGCTCGCCAGTTAAAACCCTTGCTAGGCTTTAGGGCTTAGCGGCTACTCCATTCTCCTCCTCGGACAGCTTAACGAGAGGTGATCGGCAAAGCGAAGCGAAACCATGGAGTTCCGGGGTCTCCCACAAGCGCCGTCTGCACCCGTCTCATTCCATGTTGCCTCGCTCCTCGAGAGCTTCTCTGTCATCCCCTCCGCCGCTGCCCCGGCCATCCTCGACTGCATCCTCGCATCCTCTTCCCTCTCTTCTTCCGCCCTCTTCTCCTCTCTACTCGAAGCCTTCCCCGCAGTCGTACAAGTAAGGGAAATTAATCATAAAAAGCAACTTTTTTCCCGTTCGAATCATTGATATTGTTAACTATCTTTCATATTACTTCAGCCTCGTCAATCGAATTACATCTTATCCTACATGACTTCCCTTTGCCATCTTATTGGAAAAACCGGTAAGTTCAAAAAATGCTTCTCTATCTGATTTTATTTTATTTTATTTTTGTTTTTACATGAAAAGGCCACATTCTTTTTAGATTCTCAATATGATTCAATGAGCCGGTTTATATGGAGAGTTTTTCTACCGCTACTCAAAGCAAGTCCAGATGAGTCCGAGCTGCTCAGCCAGGTACTTGAGTCTTTATATCTGATGCAATTATACCTCTTAATAACCTCTATCTCATCTCCTGATCGTTTCAGATGGATGTCTTATTCTGCGATGTTGTTTCCAAATTCCAACCTTGGGAACTTATGGGAGTGACACTTGTACCATTTTGTCTTAGGTCACTAAGACTTTCTCTAGGCATATATGAAAGTGAAGATTTAGCAACTTATCAATGGAAGATTGACAACATTGATCAGGATTATGACAGCATTCCACTAGGTGCTTTGCCATTGCAAAGTGGTTGCCGTGTCCTGAAATCACTACTACTATCTGCAATGAGATGCAAGGAGATGCTTGTCTTAGGGCAAAGCTCTTCTGAGGAAGAAGACATTTTGGTTTGCTTTATCAATAATCTTACATGGGATTTGTCAAGGTTGGTACTTGGGGTGCATATGCAGAATTCGGAGCATCATTCTTATGCTGTTAGAATACTCCTTCCAGTGATAATTAGGTGTCTCAATGAGCTATCTCCTGTCACTGTTTGGGTGCAAGGCTCACTTTGTAGACTTTCAAGGTGAGGCTATCGTTTCTCTATTCTAGAACTTTTAGGAGTGTACTTCAGTTGTTTCACTTTTGTAGCATGCTATGATATATTGACACAATTGGATCAAGTTTTCAGGGTCAGTTTCTCAAAAGAATTGTGGCATTGCTGCTCAACTCTGTTTGGTCTTGGACATCTTGAACGGCTGGATGCATTTAGCATACTTTCTATATATTTTTCTATAATTTTTGATAATGACAAATTTGATAACCAATCAACTGAAAACACTAAATTGTTTGATGCAATAGAACGGAAGGAATTTTGGGAGGAAATCCGCAAGGGATTGGTAATTATTGGCTTATTTTGTCATGTTGTGTGTGAAGCCATCATCCTTTGCTGGCACTATATGTTTCTTATTTTTTTTTTTTTTTTTTTTTTTTGTTTTTTTCACTTGGCAGGTTGATAATGATTCCTCTATGAGGAAACAAGCATTATATATTCTAAAAATAATGTTAAAGCACTATTCCTTGCTTGAAATCCATGATGATGGATGTTTCTCTGGTGATTCAAGAATGAGACTAGAGGATGATAAAAACAATTTGGATGATATTGCAATGAGTGTTGGTGAAACTAAAAGAGAAAGATGGGCCGATAGAGAGGCTAGATCCTTAGGTGTAGGCGAAGTGTACCATACAATGGATCAGTTGTTGAATAGTTATGGGAGGTGGAAGGTCTTCATTCTCCTATATGAAATGCTTGAAGAGTACGGCACACATTTAGTTGAGGCAGCTTGGAGCCACCAAGTATCTTTCTCTCTAGTCATTGCTATTTCTTCCTTCACCTTTCTAGTTATAGTGCATATTTCATAAGTTGATGAGTTTTACAATGCATTACTGACCAGATGGTTTAATATAAAATATGGCAGCTCTTAAATCTTTGTATGCTTTGAATCATGCAGTTAATAATCCAATTCATGCACTGAATTTCTCCAGTTATCCATGCTTCTTCTCTTGTTTCATTAGTCAAACAGTCAAACAGTCAAACACTTGCTTCTTTTGTTTTGGTTTATTATAAAGAAGTTATAAAATAAGCCACAGTTCTCAGTGGATAATTGTGAGAATTGTAAAATATATTTTCACAATGCACTTTCAAGACGTGTTGCTTATTTACTTCAAAAAGTTATCCTTCTTGAAGTGCTTTCTTTTGCAACCTTGTGAATTTTGTGCCAACAGTATAATATACAGATTAATCTTATGGATCTTAGCTCCTATTCTGCATGGATGCATACATTGTTCTGTTTGGCGCTTTCAAGTTTAATCTCTTGTTCCCTTCAGGTGTCTTTGTTATTTCAGTCCAGTTTACCTGATAGCTCCTCACTTTCTTGTGAATCTTATATATCTCAAATGGAAAATCCAGAAGCAAGATTTACTTGGCTAGCAATATTGTGGGAGCGTGGTTTTTCTCATGAAAATCCGCAAGGTTCTTTCCCCCCCTCTTCAGCTTCATTGTGTAACTTGATTTATACAATTTAGCCACTAAAGTTGATATGCTGTTAACCTTGACTTCATATATTCAAATTTTCAGTGCGATGCTTGATTTTGGCTTCATTCTTGTGCATGGATTGGGGGAATCTTGGGAACTGCATACATTTAATTCCAAAAGCATTTGTACTTGGATCTCTCACTCGAGCTCTGAATGATGTATCACACCATAATGATTTTGGTTAGTTTTTCTAGTGGAATTATTTCAATAAAGTAGAGATGTGATCCACTCATAAGGTATCCTAAAGTTATTCAGTATACATTATATCATTGCTACAGTAATTGTTTTATTTTTATACCATTACTTCTGCATGACACTAATTGGTAATGTATGCATGTTCAAGTTTTCTGTGCATCCTGAATTTATTAGTTAAGCTAAATGCAAATACATTTTACCTACCCAGCAAAGGTTAAACAGACTTGGCAGATTTTATGTAATTGAGTCATTACATAACACATATCTGGTATGCAAACACACGTGGGGTTCACATATAACATTATATACCACAAATGGTATAAGTTTACACCCGATTGAGATACAACCGAATACTACAAGGATAACTAGCTGATGCAACACGAGATGGATCCATGTATGCCTTAGTAGGTGATCTCACAGGGTTCCAAACCTCAACCAAGAGAAATTATAAACCATGATATTTGTACCGTGATTGAATAAATAAAACAATAAGGTGAGGGCCTTTCTATAAGCTTTACAATAACCTAGTCTCACTAAGACTAGTAAAATAAACCAAGTGTATTGGAAATTATAATCTAGAAGTCAATTAAAAATATATTTTCAACCAAGTAAAGATAATTAAAACTAAATTTGGATCCTATATTGGTTTAATTTTAACATCGTCTATTTTTATTTGCATGATTCTTTTCCATCAAGAAGAACTTGACTCTTGAGGAGTTGAAGTAGAATTGTCTTCACATGTCAACCAACACTGTCTCATTGTAATCTTCATCTGAGGTCATCCCTTTCACTGAACAAAAAATCACTACAAATTCGAACAAGGACATTTTGTCTGTTTAATAGTTGAGGCACATAATTTCTCTTAGATCACACTTGTATATAGTTCTTTCATCTGTGAAGATTAAATTTGTCTTTGGCAATTTGACAAGTTTTTCTCCACATTTCACGATTGTACAAATGTTTGGAAGAGCTTTGTGCACTGATATCTACTATCTAGCATAAGTGTCAATAGAATATTTTTAGATGGTACTTTTAAAGTATTAACTTTGTTTTCATCTTTATTCAATAATTTATCGAATTAAGTTCTATATGTCACAAATGTAAGTTCTATATTTCTCATGACTTGGAGCATTGCTATAATTTTAAAGAAATTGATTAAAAATTTCACAAATGTGAGGTGATGTATTTTGAGTCAGGGACTCAGGATGCTTGTTAGACTTTGATTCAATATTAATTGAATGGTCTAATATGCAAACATCCTTTTTGTAAATTCAGCTGCAAGTAGCTCATCAACATGTTCATTTTAGAGTTTTCAATATTGTTCTTGGGAAGATGAGCTTGTCAATTTGATTTCAAGATGCTCACATATGAGATTTACATCTCTTATATAATAATGGTGTTATTTCTCACATCTTTGTTGATGAAATTTAACTATAGTTGTTGATTTTACTTTTTGATATCATTAGTGCTTTTTTCTTAATTATTTTGTGCATATAAAATGACATGTACCATACTACCATCTAGCAAGGCTTAAAATATCATTTCATATTGTTTTTTTTGGTTCGGCTTCATCGTGACATGATTTGTCATCCATTAAAGCGTGTGAGATGAATTTAGATAACTTTTACTCTTTAATTCTCTTCCACTTAGTTTCTTTAGTTCTAAAATAATAATATAACAATTAGAGTTAATTGAATTAAAATTTTTTAGTATCATGCATTGTCAATACTTGACATGCTTCGATATCTGATATAACATGCGGAGCTAAATTCAAATGAGTCTTACTCATTTAATCTTTTTTTCACTTAGATTTTTACTTCTAAAAAGATAAGAGGATATCAATTTGATAGTTGAATTAAAAATATTTATAATTTTCTTTTTATTAAATATTCATCCAAATGAATTTAGATATGTCTGTTTTTTGCAAACTTGCTTGTTTAGTTTTAAGACTAAGACGGTAGGAATTAAATAATTAATTGAATTATTTTTTTAAAAATAAATTAAAAAAATAATAATCAATAGTTGCATTTATCTAGATTCCTCTCAACATACTTCAATGTGTATTAAAGTGTGTCGATGGATGCTGTGTGTTGATTATAATAATTTGCGAGTAACAGGGTTTGCACTAGAGTGCATATCTCGCATTGATTTTTTAATTTATTAGAATAGTGCCTTTCATGCCATTTGACATGACTCAAGATTTCAAACCATGTGCTTTGGTAATTGCTAAATGTTTAAATAAAGCTGTGGCATATAAAATTTTGTATGATGTTGCTTGTTTGAAAGTGATTCTTCTAGCAGTTTTTACATTTATCTTTAATGTAAAACTTATTTCTATCTTTTTTGTAGGTGTCAAAGGAGTTTACACTTCAAAAACAATTGAACGCGCTTCAAAATTCTATTGTGAATTTTCTCGTAATTTGACATTCAGGTGAATATTTCTCTTCAATTTTCTTGAAATTTTTTGACATTCTTGGTAGAGATAAGTGTTGTGGGCTATTTGGTGTCAAATCAATGACTGATTTTACTTTGATGTTTTTTGGATTTTGGTTGTAATGATTGGATAAATTACTTCTTTACCAATTTGTCCATGCAGGAGGATGATAGGTTCATTTGGAGTGAACTTCATTTTGAACTTTGATTTAATATAGCTAACTGTATTTGAAATTGATTTTGAAAATTTAGTCCCAAATTGAAAGTTGTGCAGGATGAGGGAGATAAATGATGAGTTGATGGTTAAGCATTTCAATAGTGATTGGGCCTTTCAATTTGAAGCGGTAGTTCTATTATTTATTTTTCAACTGATTGGTTATTGAAGGAGTTGTAGTTCTAGGTTGGTGAGGTGTTTTAATTGAAAAGGAACAATCGGGGTGGTGTAGCTAATGTCAGATTGCACCTGATTATGTTGTTGATTATGTATGATTTTATGATGTGAACTGTACCTTTAAGCCATATGAGGAGGTGGTGTGGTCTAATGGGGGCGTAAATAACCAACTATTTGACTCAAGTTGTTTTTTGTCAATGACCGGATGTAGTTTGATCTCTTGAATTTGTTTGGGAATTATAAGAAGCATCAATGTACTTATGCTACTAGAATCATATTTGCTTGCTTGAGCTGGTATAGGTACAAGGTTTAAAATCTTGACTTGTGTTAAGGTTTCTGTCCTAGACCGGAATGATACAATTTCGGTATTTTTTATTTATATATAGTAATTATTAAATAAATATATCATTGTGTATAATTTAAAAATAAGTTGTATATTGATTTTATATAAGTTCTCCATTAGAAAAAATAATTAAATATAGTTTTCTTTAAATAAAATTGATCTATTAATAACTCGAATTAAAATTGATACATCATAATATAATATGTTATCTTACTAATACCAAAAGAAGTGACATTAATTAGATGGAAGATTGGTTTTTGTAACATTTTACTTAGGTCAACTCTATAGTTTTCCAACGCCCAAATTAAATAATCATAATTATATAAATTAATACAAAGATACTATTTTCTATATAATAATTATATAAATTAACTATTTATTTAATTAATTAATTATTAATTTAAATAATATATATTTAAAATAGTAAAAAAATATCAGAATATCAATTAAACATGAAAACAGTAAAAAAAATATCAGAATATAAATTTGATTTATTAGAATTTTTTAGAATTTTTAAATAGTAAAAAAATCAGAATATCAATTAATAAAATTTATTAATTTTTTAAAATTTTAAATATATTTTTTATATATTTTATTGGGATAATTTAATTAGGGTTTATGAAATTCTCTTTGAAATATCACACTTGGGAATTGTTTGAATTAATTAAATCAATTTTAAATTTCTTCAGAACAAGAGGCATTGCGCGTCGCGGGACATTGCCGACGGAACCGGAGGCGTCCTGCAACACCTTCGGTGCCGCCAGAAGCATCCTACGACGCCTTCGGCTCATGTGATGCCTCCGGGAGATTGGGATACCTTCGACTCACCTAGCGCGCATGACACACATGAAATTGTCACGTGTATGGTGCCAGTTTCGTTCCCGTGTTGGAATGATAAAAATTATCTGTGCCACTTGGCAGGAACGATATTTTAATCACTGTACAGGTAAAGCACCAGGAGCATACATGATAGGAAATTCAGTGGGACTTCAAAATGTGCATGTATAAACAAGTACTAAATATGCGTCATGTCTCCTCTTTATTGTTCTTATCTTGCAGAATCATGTGTCTGCGTGGTTGTAGGCTTTTTATTAAGGTTGATTTGTAAGTTTAAATATAATTTTTTTTTTGAGTAAACTAGGTGTCCGAATTTCATTTGACTAATACTGGAAGTAGACGACCTCCCTTGGTTCACCTACTCAGTAAGTCCAGAGCCTAGCTTATGTAGACTCAGAAGTCGACTTCTATGATATTCATCTCATTTGAGATTCAAACCCAATTCCTCTTGTTGTTTCTATAAGTGCTTTACCAATGCACCACACTCGTGAGTGGCAGTATAGCAGTTATTGTTCGTACTTTGAGAAATTAGCTTGCAAGGGTGAATAGCTATTAACCTACAATTAAAACTTTTTACTCTTGCTAATGCCTTAGCATAGTCATATAAAACAATGCTATGCAACGTAAATAAAATCATAAATGCTTCAATCCATACCAACTGCTAATAAGATATACAACAACAAGCTTTACAACAAGAGCTTAAAGGATTAGGCTAAGAATATAAGAGATATGACCTAATGAATTATACGATTTAAATTTCCTCTAAATACACTTTTTGGTTCTCCTTTTATCACCTTAATTTTCTTCATCCTCACTATTCTTTTGTTCTACCGTGAGCTCAGTCGATGTTTTCTCAATCACTTTTATTTACATTCTGCCAATGACTACCTTAATTGATTGGATTCCATCATCCATCTACTGATCTCCTGTGGACCCTAAGTCATTTGATCGTTGCAACTTAAGTGTGTCACAATTATTTTTGGCTTTTTCCTTGAGTTATCAATTGATTGGATTCCAACATTAGTCAATTGGATTTCAACATAGTCGACTGAATTGAATCCGTTGATTGCCCAATTGACTAGGTTCTAAATAGAAATATTCTTGGCGAGCCACCAAACTTGAGTCCGCAGTCAGGTGACTGACAGTTGACTATGCTCCGAATAAAAAATATTTTGATTGCGAGCCACTCAGCTTAAGTCAACTTCTTAATCAACTCAATCACTATTGATTGACTAGAACTAGCTCTAGTCGACTAGAGCCTTGATTATGATCATCCTAGTGATTAAATCTTCTCCTAAGTTGAGATGTACCCTCTCTCGAGGATACACGTTTCTTTCTTAATTCTCATAATTCACGCAGGAGCTTACCTTCTTCTGCAGCTTGACTTCGCAAATTAAATTGTTTTCTATTAGATTACTCGTCTCTTGAATGCATCGGGTCCATGACTTGCGCTATATGCCATCCTTCATACTTTACCTTTGTATTTTGCCTTCTTCAAACTGTTGTCAACACTGCACCTTGATACTTCTCATCCTATGGTTGTTTGGATTCCCATACCATTCTTCTCTGATCTCTAGTGGATCTTGAGCCATCAAGCCAACTAACTTTGCTGCACTAAATCAAACTCTAGGGGCTGCTGCAACACCGCCTCAATACTTTTCATCCTACGGTTTCTCGGATGCCTCATGCAACCTTCTTTGAACTATATCGAACCTCCAAACCATTGAGTGTGTTGCCTTGGCTGCATCATCTACGCTTGATCTTGTCTAGTCACAAGCTCCATAAGCTCCATGTAAGTCATGCTAAGTTTTTGCACAATTTAACATACATATCAAACATGTATGGAAACACGTACACAAGTTTTAACTTAAACCGTTTGTCTAAACATCAAATCCAAGGCCAAGTCCGACCACTTAGTACACAATTGCATCAATAACTATCTCTTATTGGATGAGAGGGAGCTCAGTGTCCATATCTATCTTATCCATAGATAATAGTTTGTAAAATAATGCTACGACTCATCCTTGATTATGATAGTTGTAAGCTAATGTATACATTGTATGTTGCTGTTGCCTACTGAGAGTTTAATGGCAGGATGACAATTATGCAGCCAACTCCAAATAGTTGGGATTCTAGGTTTCTCTGTTGTATTTTTATATTATCAATAATTATTGAGTTCAAGAAAGGCAATAATAGCTGCAAGCATCAGTTTCTTTCTAGAGTTCTGTTGTTGCTAATGGTTTCTATCTTACATTTGAAGTTTTCCTGTCACTTTGAATTTGAAATTTTAAACTTTTATGTTTTATCTGGATTTACATTTGTTAATCCTGATATTTATAATATTTTATTACAGTGAGAGTGCAGCATTTATCTCAAGTTTGGCATTGGTTGCTACATCTAACTCATTTGGAAGAGCTGGATTAATGGCTCTTGCCTCCTGTATTGCTTCAGCAGCCTGTTGCTGTGACACACATCCTGCAAACAAAGAATGTTCAGCTACAGAACAAGTAAAATCTACTGAAGAAAGATGTTTGCCCTTTGATGCTGCTGAATTGTTAGATGCTCTAGGAATTGTTATTGAGAGAAGTAAACAACATTTCAATCCAAACTATCGTAGAAGAGGTATGGTTTACATGCCTTTCTATCAGATGTATTTGTTTTATGCAGAAGTAATTAGTATTTAGATAGTCTGACTTCTTTGTAATCCAGTGTGCGAGGATGTTCTAAATGCTGCATCATCCCTGACAAATGTCATGGATATTGAATTTGATCTGCTTCTGCATTTTATTGCAAAAGTTCCTCGGGAGTTTACTGATAATGGTACTATTTCCTACTATCTGCAAATTGGATGCATTGGTTGTCTTTAATTCTTAAAATTCAAAAAGCACCAAAGTTGATGTTGCATAAGAATCACATTGATGCTCTATTTTCCATTATTATCAAAGGGGTGTCTCTTTTTCCCAACTTATTAAAGATACACCTAATTTGTTGTTAGTCATCAATATACTCTTCTTAAACCAGTTTGGACTAATAGCGGTTCAATAAAACCCATAAACCATTATCTTTAACCTTCAAGATCATATCCTCCTTATCCTTCTCTGCCCCATTAGACCTCTTCATGACCAAGGTTTGAAATATCATTCCTATTTGGGATATCAATCCTTGGCTAGAATGATAGTGTCGATGTTGTGCAAGACATATCGACATGAATACAAAGACTTCTCTTACTTGGAGAAAACCCTAATTCTTTGGCATGAGGACGAGGCCAAAGACATGCTCTTTTGCAGGAGACATGCTGAGGTATGGGAGGTCTAGTGGAAGAAGGAAAAAAACGTTTATGGTTTTGTGGGTATGGTGGGTTTGGGGAGGCTTCACAGAAAAAGGAAAAAGCTTGGACAAGTTTAGGGAGGCCTAAACTTTTCTTACTTGGAGAGGACCTAACTTGTTGAAATGAGAATGATGAAGACATGCTCTCTTCTGGAAGAAGAACACATGCATGGTTCAATAACACCTAATAGATGAAGCAAGAAGTCATATAGCGGCCTTATGGGTATGGTGGGTGCAAGGAGGGCTCATGGGAGAAGGAAAAAGCTTTGTTAGTGGTTTGGGAAGGGTCACAGAAGACTTCTCTTACCTCGACAAAGCCCTAACTTGTCAAAAAATGACCAATACAAAGACATACTCTTTTACGAAAGAAAAAGATAAGCTTGGGGCAAGGAAGGCCTTGCGTAAGTAATAATAAACTATATGTGATCTCATGGGTTTGCTAGGATTGAGGAGGCCTTGCAGAAGAAAAAGATTTCCTAGTGCTTGGAGAAAACCCTAACTCACTGAAGAAGAAGAGGAAGCTTACTTGGAAGAGGTATCACTATTGCAGAAAAAGTTTATTGTGAGCTGTGACTCGCCTCGACATGTCCCTCACATGGCCTTATGTTGTTGGAGAAAGTGGAAGACTGTGGAAGGCATGCCTAACATTGCAGTCCTTTCTTTTCAGTCCTCATGAAAGATGCTTGCGACAAAGGATGAGCTTATGAATCACCTTCTTGTCATTATTTTACTCTGTAAAATTTATCTGTCTAGATTATATTTTGTTCTTAATTTTTATTTGTTGTGTCAATGGGCCTTCTATTATTTGCATCCTATTATAGTGATTTTGTTCACATCATTATATAAGTGTAGATTTTTTCTTCGCGCTCAATTTTGTCTCATCTTGCAGGATCTTTAAGAGTGATTGTGCAGAAATGGCTTCTGAAATGTAACAATTCCAGGATGTATGTTCTGGAGAATCTTATTGACTTTCCTATGAGCTTTATTGTGCAGATGCAGTTGTCTGAATCTTCAACAAGTTTTGATGATGAAGATGTTGAATCATGGGGAAGAGAGGCCCAAAGGTGGGCAAGGGTTCTTTTCCTTGTTCTCACAGAGGCAAAACATCTGGAAGCAATATTCATGGTTTGAAACATTTTTATTTAGTTCACCTGTATTCTGGTTTCTTCTATGCACCATTCCTCTAAGATTTCTCTTTATTAATAAGCATCTTTAATTTTCAATTGAAGATCTTATCTATATTGTACATTCAATTGTCTTTGTTTTTTGCTTTTTTTTTCCTGTGCAGAGCAGTTGGTTTTGGTTAAGCTATGATTTATTTACCATAATGTCAAAGCTTAACCTACTAGAAAATCATCTAATTTATATTTTTTTATAGTCAAATACTCTTCAAATGAAATTTAGGATAATCAAGTATAGAAAGGAAGCTGTCAAGTCTATAGTGATGCATATATAAATACAAATTTAGCATAAGGTTCATTAAATATGTGAATGTGTAAAAATGAATTAATATATCACGACTAAGTGTATAGGATGAACAAGAACACAACTCAACATAAGGAATAATGAATGAATATTATAGGTATCATCCGCTTGATTGGCATAACACACTACTAAGCTCACATTTTATCCAATGACAGATTTATCTTAGTTAAGTGCTTAAAGGAGCCTAAATCAACATCCATTAAAAATATAAGGTCAGTACATGCTCAAGATATGAGTGGCACATGGAGAGTCTTTGCACTCTCTTGATGTGTTGTACCACAAATTCACCATGATCCTATTCGGAAAGTGAACCTTGACATGTTATGTTTGACAACTTAGATAACAAAAAGGCACCACCACAAAATACAAACTGCTAATATTGATAAGCCACTTTACAAGGATGCAGGGCAAACTGAGGGCTCAAGCATGCTCATAACAAGTCATATACAAGAACATGTAACAATAAGAAATTTTATGCTATTATGTAGGCTTTTGTATCTCAAAGCGCTAAAATGTCTTTTGAGGTCTAAAAGAACTTTGGGATTATACTCTTAAGCCCACCTATGCTTACTTAAAGGGAAAGATAGAGTTTAAGCATAACATAACTTTTGTAGTCCTTTTACCGGACTATATAGAATGTCTAATAACATTTCAAACGCAAAAATTGCTTATTCTTTATTAATATTTTTTCTTTCCTTGTTTAATTCCTTGAAACCTATTCATACTGGATGTCATGTAAAATCAATTTTTTTTTCTTTTTATTATCTGAAATTTCTAATTGACTCGAGGATTTATCTTTTGGTGTTTGGTGCTTGCTGGGTGGTGCATAATTGTATTTGGATTACTGTAAATTGATGTCAATTTTCTTGGCCTTGATTTCCAAAGTAGATGTATGTATTCGAATCGAATTGTTAGAAAAATTTAGGCATTGGTCATATTGAAAATGTTGTATTAGTGAAACAGGAGTTTGTAAGAAAAAGAATCAAAAGAAAATAAAATAATTTCATGTATGAGATAACAAATGATTTTCAATCATCTTAAGGATGCAGATAATGTTTCCACATTTTTTATAACAAGAAAGAGATGACTGTGGTACAGTCTAGCTGGTGATGGACACTAACAATGAAAAGGTTGAACAGTAAATATTGAGCTTGCAAAAAATCTAGAGGGGTGGTGTGGCTTTAGCAATTTAACCTAGGATTCAAGTTACGATCACAGTAAATCTTGAGCTTGCAAAAAATCTAGAGGGGTGGTGTGGCTTTAGCAATTTAAGCTAGGATTCAAGTTACGATCAACAAGAAGTTATGTAGATTGGTTGAGTTTTCAAACATTAATATAGTCTGATCAAATTATCATTTATTCCATCCATTTTACTCTCAACTTGACCAATCTGAACCAGTTTCATTTATTTCCTAGTGGTATTTTACTCTTTTTTAGCCAATGTTTATCTCTCTAATTTTTAGATGTCCTTGTTGGACATCATGAGATAGTTGATTTCTCGAGAAAAATCATACTCACTTTTGTTGATACTGTTGGGGCAATTTGCTAGGTCAAGGTTGACCAGTTTGACTAAGCTTGTTGAGTCAAGCTTGAGTCGGGATTTGAGTTTTGATGTTTGACAATATAAAGAGATTGCTGGAGACTTGTTGACCAGTTTGACTAGGTCAAGTTTGACCAGTTTGACTAAGCTTGTTGACAGGAGACTTGACTGGAAAAATTCTAACTGGATGTTAGGCATTTGAGAAAGTCTTGTTGAGGAGCCAGACAACGGAAAAGTCCTAGTGAGGAGCTAGGCAGGAGAAAGTCCTGGTGAGGAGCCAGGCAATTGGAAAGTCCAAGTGTGATCTTGGCAAAGGACAAAGTCCTGGTGAGGAGCCAGGCAACGGGAAAGTCCTAGTGAGGAGCTAGGCAGGAGAAAGAGCTAGGCAGGAGAAAGTCCTGGTGAGGAGCCAGACAATTAGAAAGTCCAAGTGTGATCTTGGTAAAAGGTGTAAGTCCAAGCATGTGGTCTTGGCAAGGTAAGTCCTGGTATGACTTGGCAAGGAAGACCCGACAACTAGGATGAGATCGAAGGAAGCTCCTGAAGGCAAGACGTGAAGGATGGGGAGATATCTGAGGGACGCAAGGCTGATAGAGGAGGCTAGAAGGCTAGTTTGAGGTTGGTCGGGCGTGAGGAGCTAGACAATTGGAAAGTCCAAGTGTGATCTTGGTAAAAAGGTGTAAGTCCAAGCATGTGGTCTTGGCAAGGTAAGTCCTGATATGACTTGGCAAGGAAGACCCGACAACTAGGATGAGACCGAAGGAAGCTCCTGAAGACAAGGCGTGAAGGATGGGGAGATATTCGAGGGACGCAAGGCTGATGGAGGAGGCTAGAAGGCTAGTTTGAGGTTGGTCGGGTGTGGCCAAATGCTAGGCATGGTGATCCAACAGGTCACGGTTGACCGGAAGTTGGGTTTGGGACTTTGGACTTGAGTTTGAGTCAAGTCTAGGCTGGTCAATCGATCGGGTGATTGATTGAACCAGGGTCCAATCGATCGACTGATCAATTGGAGTGTGCTGCGATTGTGGGAAGGTCCAATCGATCGGTTAATCGATTGGGATGTGGAATCGCGAGCACAGAGGCTTTCCCAATCGATCGGGCGATCGATTAGGAGCTGCCAATCGATCGGTTGATCGATTGGGCAACAGAAGCTCTCACGCGGATGCGAGAGCACAGAAAGGTTCTGAATCGATCGGGCGATCAATTCAGGAAGTCCTAATCGATCGGTCGATCAATTGGGAAGTGATCGTTGCGCAGGATGCAGGTGATGGACGGCTGCGATGGAGCAGTGCTGACGTGGCAATCGATTGGGGATGAATTCAATCGAGTGGGAGCATTGTTTAAAGCCTGGGCGGAGCGTTTTCTTCGCCAGATTTTTGCGATCTTCTCCTACGATTTCTCTGCGATTTTCAGCGACTTTCTCCGATCTTCACCGCCAATTCTTGAAGGCTCTTGGGAGTGTTCTCTCAAGGTTCAAGAGGCAACAACAAGCAACAAGTAAGCAAGAAGAAGTAGTGTTTTCATTTGTATCTTGTACTCTCTTCTTGTATTTTTGTTTGTGTTGTTGTGTGAGTCTGTACGAGGCTTTTCCGTCTCCGACTGCGATCGAGGAGTGTTTCATTAGTGGAGATAGCGTCGTGTGTGGATCCTTGGATTAGTCACCTCATCTTGAGGTGGATACCAAGTAAATCCGTGTGTTAGCGTTGTAGTGTGTTTGTATTTTATTTTCCGCTGCATATCAAGACGAAGCAAGCACAAGTGCGCGACGAAACGCTATTCACCCCTCCTCTAGCGGGCACAAAGGTCCCAATAGATACTAATAGACTTTGGGCAATGTATTCATCGATTTTGTTGGTGCAATCGACCTCCAGGGTTTTGATGTTTAATAGATATGTTTAATGGAATTTGGTCAAGGTTGACCAGATGAGTGACAAGTGGGTGAGTACTCTACCGAGTGACTAGTAAGTCCAAGCAGGCCAAAGTGACTTGATGCTTGGCAAGAGAAAAACCCTAGGTACATAGGGGAGGTAACTCTAGGTAAAGAGGAAAACCCTAGGGGAGGTAATCCTATGTACTTAGGGGAGGTAATCCTATGTACTTAGGGGAGGCAACCCTAGGTAAAGGTGAAAACCCTAGGGGAGGTAACCCTACGTCTTGATGAGTGAAGCTAGGTGATGAAAACTTTAGGGAGAGGTAATCTTAGATAACGAGAAGTCTTAAAGGAGTGAATTCTGCGCGGTCGACTGGACCAATAGATCTTGGTAAACCTAAGTTTAGTTTTATCATAGTATTTTACATTATTATTATTGCTGTTGGCTAATTTAGTATTACAAGAAAAGTCTTAGTGGATCAGACAATCAGACATTGAGCAGAGAAAGTCCAAACAGGTTTAGAGGACCAAATATTTGATAGGTAGGTTGAAATAAGCAATTGGAATAGAGCGACGGAAAGGTCGTGTTCCGAGAAGGGACAAACCTTAGGTCGCTGATCCAACTGAAAAAATCGGGAGGTTTCTAAGTTGAGATTAAGACAGGTCTCATGCAGCATTATACTGTTGTGCTAACTTTGTGTTGCAGAAATATTTTTTATATTGTGGAACTAACTCTGTTTTGCAGAATCTGAAGGGATCGGTTGACCGAACATGAGGAACCTAGTTGATGTGGCAGGGTTCAAATCGTGCAGAGCAAAGTTGGAAGTTAGGCGGATTGGTTGACCGAACTTAGGGATCGGTCGATCGAACTCAGGGATCGGTCGACCGAACTTAATTTGGTGGCGGATTCGATCTCGGCAAAAGTTGGAAAATAGAGGGATCGGTTGACCGATAAAGGTGATTCGACCAAACATTAAATGAAATTAATGATGCGAAGATCGGATCTCGGTGAAGAAGGAAGGGCGCGTGATCAATCGACGATAGGGAGATCGGTCGACCGAAAGGATCAGTCGACCGAAGGCTTTTTCGGTCGATCGAACGCAACTTATAAAAAGACCTTGTGATTAGAGTCGACAACAACAACTTTTGTGCAACCTTCTGATCTTTGTTTTCTCTGATCGTGCTGTTATTGCTCTATGATTCAATTCTATGTGCAAGCTACGACGCTAAAGAGCTCCGACGATCTTCATCTTAAATCTTATTTGTTGATACATTTACTTTTAGCGTGCATACCTTCTTGTAAACTTCATTGTACTAATTACCTCTTTTCCGAAGATTTCGAAAAAAGAAATTTTAGTGGATTATCCAATGGTGCGATCGTCCGACATAGGCTCCGAACCAAGTAACCAACTGTGTCTATTGCATTGCTTTTGCTGTCTTATTCCATTGCTTATTCTGATTTATTTTACGATAAAAGAAAAGATTTTTAACGGACGATATTCACCCTCCAATTGTCTTTCTTGATCCTTCAGATTTTGGGAACCATGGTCTTGTCTTCTATAGTTTACCTACTTTTGATTTTTCTTTTTTTTTTGCAATTCTTGTTTTTTTTGGATTGAAGCTGTGGATATTCCATAGCACAAGTATTTTGTTTCCTAAGATACAGGTGCAAGTTTTTAATTGCCATCTACTAGGAATCATATTGACAATGATAAATGTGAGGCTTACTTTTTTTTCCTGATACTTGTAGTGCCTAGAGAAGTACAGCAGTTCTCTTGGCAATCAGAATTCATGCAGTGAATGGGTACCAATCAAACTTTTTATTCTTTTTCTGGCCCTTATTGAAGAACTACAAATTGGATTTAGCAGTGTTGTGCACCTCTCTGTTGATAAATACAGAACAGAATACAGTATTATTAACCAATTAGGGAGAGAAACTCTGCCAGAAATTTCCATATATTATAAAGCTGCTGGAGCATTTCATCGCTTATTGGTAATATTGCTATGCATATACGGTTGTATCCTATCATTAGCAATTTCTCTTAATCAGTTGTTGGGACTCTGATTATATATGACATGGAAATTTTCTTGTAGGAACATCTTGTCCCTTTTACGAAGTTAGCATCATCAGTATTCTGGTCAATTCCTGCTGCTGAGGACTTGCAGTTACCTCCTTCTATCAAAGGAAGGCTTGGAGGTCCAAGTCAGAGGCGGTTGGCTTCTGTTATAACTTCTAGGGTTCTGCAAGCTGTAAGTTTTATTCTCCATATTATTGGTCTTGATCATCACTAATCAATCTATTCATACATAGGCATTAGTATTTTACTTCTGTTCATCCAGTATCCTATGTTTGTAGGTGGATTCCTTATAGGCTCAGGCATCTAGAAGCATGTTCTGTATATAAATTTGTGCAGAGCCACAGCACATTGGTATTCTGCATAAAGCTTTAGTTTCTTGTGAATAATGATATAATTGGATAAGTAATTCTCTTGGATGAATGAATATATGGATGGAGCCACTACCTTGACTCGCCTTTCACTAATTTATCTCACTATGTTTGGTGAAGTATTGTTGTATGAGGAATGCCGCTCATGAGCATGTAAAATTTGTTAGATTTGACTTAGTAGAATTTATGAGGTATTTGTCAAATATCCTTACTGCAACCAATATGAATGCTTCAAAAGTCAAATAATAGTGCTTGATAGTTATCTTTATGTTGCTTTTATTCTGTTTGTCGTCACTAGTTATCATAGTTTTAGATTTAGTCTAGTCTTGGTACTGATCTTACTATGAGATCACGTGTTCACATTATTTGTTGTTTCTCTCAAACAATAAAAATGCAGAAATTTGTATTATTATATTAGAATCAGTTTGATGGTTCTAATGTTGACCAAAATGGATTGATTCAAATATTGTTGTTTTGGCTTGAGCTGCATGGTCTTCAAACTGCTTCATAATTCAGTGGTCCTGAATTTTATTATTCATTCCAAGTATACAATCTGAGTAAGCTGAATATAATACTTCATAGTCCATAGTCTATGCATTTTCTGTTATGAGCTTCCTTGTCATGTCAACAGTTTACTTGCGCTACATGCATACGTCTCTTAGCTGCAAAGTCTCCCCTCAGCTGGTGCATCGTTGCATCTTTCTCCGCACGTTTCATTCCTCAGAGCACCACTCTCTCTTGATCATAACAATGTCATAGCCTCTCTCCTCTTCACCTTCTTTTCCACAGATCCCCTAACCTCACTCCCTCTCCCAATCCATGATGAATCTCATGCTCCTCTTGCTGAAAACCCACTGTGCTTTCCTCCTTCCATTCCTTTCTCTGCACAGGCAACAGCCTTCCTCTCTTGGCTTTCACTCCTTATGTTTGATGGATGCCACCACCAACTCTGATATGTTCTTTTCCTTCCCAAACCTTTTCCCTCCTCATCAATGTCTCCAATAAGTTATGTTTTTCCTCCTCCTACGTCTTACATCAATGGAGAAGTTCCTCCACACTCTTCTTTCCATTGTTTCTCTTCCCCTTCTGCAAACAAGTGGCTCAAATCTTATTGCCTTAAACAAATGATTAATGCAGTTTGAGCAGGAAGGTTAGGCCATGCACCTGACCCAAGAACAAATTAGAGAGTTTTAGGGGAAAAAATAAACTTTCATATTCTTGATAAAGGGAAAACATGCTTTCCAAGATTGGAGTGATGCTATGTGCTTCTCTGCCACATCACCAATCATCTTGAGGTCCATCTAAGAGCAAGTTTCTAAAATTTGCTAGGCGCTAGTCGGACGTCAAACCAACACCTAGTGCTTAGGCCACTTAGGCGGGGACTAGGCACCGTTAGGCAGATTAAGTCCAACACAATAACATCAAATTTAAAATGAGTTCAAAATTACACAACTAATAAAATATCATAAATTTATTCTACTTGTCTATAATTTTTAACAACTTGTTCTTCATCGGACACAAACTCAATTCATTATTGTGGTCCTTCTCTTTTTCTTCGGATGCAAAATCATTCTCGTAAAGTTCTCGCACTCTAGAGCTTCTTCGGGGTTGTATGATGAAATCACATTTCCAAAGGATGAGGTTTTGACCAATCTTCAATTCAGTCCTTTCCAAGTCGCTCAATTGAAGAAAGATCAGATAATTTCTTCAAATCGATTTCTCTAGCTTTTTAACTCTTTGATTTATCCAAAATATAGGCTTCTTCATTTGCTCTGATTTCTCTAGTGTTGGTTACTTGTGAAGAAGATGAAGTTTGGTGCTAGCTGCTAGGGCAAACTAATAAATTAATTTCTTGTTGGACCAAAGTTTAGGGCTTATAAAACTTAAGCCCAATACAAAAAAGGGTTGCATTTTAGTTTTTTTTAATTGAACTTTAAATTCAAAAACCTAAACTAAAAAAAATTATGAAAACCTACACTATTTCCGAGGTGCCTAGACAATTAGATCGATTAGTCGGTGCCTAGGGCCGCCAGGGCGCCTAGGCTGGTTGACTAGCTTGTTTTCAGCGTGGCTGGCTGGTTGGTGCCTAACACCTAGGCGGCCGCCTAGGCCGATTTTTAGAACACTACTTAGGAGTGAAGAAAATTAAGATAATTGTATTTGATCGAGTCTTGACTATACTTTGGCTCTATAATTGTACTTGATTTTGACTGAAAAAAATCATTTTGGGTGATCAAGGTATTAGGAAAGAGGATATTTCTGTGCGTATTGGTCTATTCCAAAATAAAGTATTGTAGAACAAGTTTATTGGAGTTGACCACATAAAGGTAAGGTTTTACTGCTATAATACAAAAACTTTTTCTTTCTCTTTTATCCTCTTCCAAGGAGATCCTTGATTTGCTCTACATGATGAATATTTGATATCTGACATCCCTGTACATTCCGCTGACATTTTATGTTCTGTCTTGACATTACCCTTGTCATAATGTGGAAGGATCCATTCAACATAAAAGGAAGGGCTCTTCACCTGTGACAATATCAACCACTAAACTAAAACACTACTCAACACACAAGAGCAGTCACACAGTCACACAGATACAATTCTTTGTTGAAACTTACATTCAAAACCAAACATGGTTTCAGAAAGTATAACTGGGAACTGTAATGGTAAAATAAAATTCCCTTGTAATTAAGAACATTTTTAACATTTGAATGAGGGAAATATTTTCTTGAAGCAAAATGGAAATGACAATTATTATCATTGAATCTGTTTTTGATTCAATCTCTGTGTTTCTCTAAGCAAGACCTATGGAAATGGCAATCAGCCCCTGCCTCAGAAGCTAACCACTGTAAGAATAAAGAGACAGTGAGCACAGATGTACACACTGAGATTTTAGCATATATGTGCATGAAATATAACTCTTAAGAGGAATTAAATGTTATGCACAAATTTAGATTCATCTTTAATGTTGCTTCTACATGAGTGGAAAGGAGTCCAAATAGAGGGGAGGGGTAGTAATGATCTTTTTTTATGGAAGAATAAAATGTAACAGAAGAGAAAGGAAGAATTTTTTATTATCTTGTATCCGCTTTTGGTTCCTTCAAAAGTGGGTGGGAGAAGGGAGAAACTTTGGAAATGTGTTAAGATGACCAATTTAACCTTATATGTCTTGGGAATGACAAAAATCAAAGTATTAAAGTAGTCATTTTTCTTCTTCTCATTTTTTTTTAAAACTTTTTTTTCAAGTAGGCAAAATAAAGGAAATCCCTCCCCCTCTTTTCCTATCTTTTTTCCTCCAACATTCTTCCTTTCTTTCCCCTCCCCTCTAGATACTACAACAACAACTAAGTCTTATCCCACTAGATGGGGTCGGCTTCCCCTCTCCTCTCGATATAAAAATAAAATTGTTTTATCATCTTAGAATTACTACACTATTTAGTTTTAACACCCTAACCACTTATCAAGAATTATACTTTAATTTTGCTATATGGGACGGTTGATATTGGTGATTGGGTTTGTCTAATCCAGTTTGTATCTCTTTTGTCTTTGGATTCAATATATTTTTATTTATCAAAAAAAAAAAAAAGAAAGAATTATACTTCAATAGAGGGATGAATATCCCTCTAGAAAGAATTACATTATTACCCCCGCATGTGTTGTGGTGTAGAGGTAAAATAGTCAAAGGAGCAATAAGAGGACTAGGACTTGAATCTCAAATGGGATGAATATCCTCTAGGTCAGCTTCTAAGTGTGCATAAACTGAACTCCGGATTTACACAGTAGGTGAACTGTGGGAAGATTGTTAATCTCCTCACACATGAATTATATAAAAAAATTATACATCTAGGGATCACTTGAGGTGTCGAAAGAGCTCGGTTCGCTCACTACCTAACATGGCGCTGCAAGCTTTGTCCATTGTTTGAAATCTCATATCGGTCAGGTGAAAATCAAAATGTATCGTTCTAATAAATTATTGAAACTCGATACTACTTGGCATCAAGACAACATCTCCTTTGTCGTTATGTCAATCATATTGACGAGTATCATTTCATGTCAACACTTGACACTCTTTTGTGTGTTGAAATTGAGAAAATATTAATACTTTTTTCATACATTTCCTCCATACAAGATAATATCAAAATCATAAATTTCTAGATGGAAAGCAAACATTTAACTTAAGTATATAGTTGTCTTACCTTTTTACTTTTTCTTCCTCATCTTTTTCTTCCTTCCACCTCTAATTCACTGTACATCAGAATGTTGGCAAGATACGAACAACTCGAGATTTTGAACCCTGACTTTATTGTTCTCTGCATGACCCACCAAAAATTGGGTCATGTTGCGCTAAGCCTGGCCTAAACAGCAGGTCAACCTGTGGGCTGGGCCTAGAGTGATTTGCATGGCAAATCTGACCCACCCATGCTGATGTCGGGGTTAGGTGTATTTCAGTAAAATTTGAAAAAACCCAAAATATTTCTGATTAATAAAAGGTTTGATTGGGATATTTTGGTCAACTTTAGTTTAAAATTACCGAAATGTCTTAAATTTTTTCAAAATATTTCTAAAATTTCCCAATAAATACTGAAATATCTATAAAATTCTAAAAACCTATTTTTTCCTTTTTAAATATTTCCTTTTTTCTTTTTTCTTATAACTTTGCTGTTTTTATATTATATAAATTTTAATTATTTTTAAAAGTACTTTTTAGCTCGATGGGTGTTATGTCACATGATCATGTCATGACATGCCTCCACACCACTACATATAACAAATGTGTCACCACATACTTATAAAAAAAACATTTCTCACTTATCAAAAAAAAATCTCTCTACTTATAAAAAAAAAACAAATGTGTCACCACATTATTGGATCAACGCTTCAAAGCCACAATATATATAAGAATGCTTCAACATCCCACAAGTAACATATGGGTTGATAATCCTTTGCCAATGCATTCATGAGGGAAAAAGCATATGTGGATTAATGAGTATGTGTAATTATTCAGCTACTTTAATTTTGTAGCATTATGTATACATTAAAATTCTAGCATATCTGGTGACAATTGTTTCTTCTGGTTTTGGTTAGATTATCTGTGTGCTTCCATTGACTTCTGGTTTTGGTTAGATTATCTGTATGCTTCCATTGAATATTTCCTGATATTCATAGGAATTTTCAGGAACTAGAATCAATTTAGAACTTGTGTAATAGTGACTGTTCTTTTATATACTCGATGTCTTGGTCCTGAATCAAAATCAATATTTTCAAAATAAAAAAAGTACTGACTGTTGGGCTTAAAAAGATGGACCTCTTATCTTCTTTCATTCTGGGTGTGTGTGTGCTGCTCAGACACCTAGTAGTATGGTTTTAAAAGTTCTGGTTGCTGATGTTCTAATAACAAAACCAAACAACTTTTTCCTGATCCTGAGTTTGTGTTGGTTCAGATTCTCTGCAAGTGAATTTTTTAGAACAGCCATACCAAGGGATTAAGATTGGCTGTGCTGATGGTTAAGAGTCAAGATCATGATTGCAGTTATTGCAATTTTTGGTGGTAAATGTTTACCAGATTGTGTTTTGTCTGATTCTGATAGGCACGCAGGATGCTTAGGAATCCATCCAATGTCATGAACCAAATGCAACAATCTCACATTTTCATAAAATCTTCCTAGCAGAACTTTCAAGATTCGAGGAACAGGACACCCCCTTAGGTGAATCAGAGAGTCTGTTGCTTCCCTGCAGACATTTAATATATCAACTTCAAGCATCAACTTGTTTCTCTAGTTCATGGTGCTGGTAACATCTTCTGTTGTACCAAACCTTCTTTCTACAATGAAGTCCAAATATTGTTGCATGAATTGAGTTTGGTGAAAAATTAGACTTACATATTTATTTTTAAGACGGTTTATACTTAAGCACAAAGATGGTATAGCTTTCCAAGGTTAAAATCCATCAAAGATGTCTTTCTTTATGCAGACTAAATCGGTGATGCCCCTGGCTAGATCAGAAGTCATATTTCTAAGGATTCTTGACTGAGAGATTGTAGAAGATAATTTATACTTTACCATGAGAATGTTTGGGACTGGATCTTAGTAAAATAGTGATTGATAGACAGGGATCTGCAAATTTTTGTTTGATGGAAGATATGCATTCTTTAATTGTGTTACCATTAATCTTCGTAAAATTGGTTGGCGATGAAAAGTATTTGGATTTAGTTCAATTATTCCATTTTTCTGGTTTTACTATGGTGTTTATCTTTATGTCCATTATTTGTTTTCATATATCTTTGAGTTTCATTATTTCATTGTGTGGTTATTCTGGTAGGGAAGGTTTGATCTTGTTGCTTCTCTATGGACAGATTTTCTCTCTAAGGACAGTTGCTTCTATCTCTTCATGGTGCAATGAGTTGGAGAGTGGTGATTTCTCTGATACATTTTCTTTCTTATGGACCTTTTCATGGAAAGCTGTCCAATCTTCTATTTACCATACAGAGGCAAGTTCATTTTGCTGTGGATTGTTTCTTTTAATGCGATAATGGTAAATTGAAATTTTATGGATACCTTGCTGGAAGGTGGAGGTTGTGCATTTCACCTCTGAGGATTTTTCATCCAAATATAGGTTGGGGCAGAGATATCTTTGGCTACATATGAAGCATTGGCGTATGTCTTAAAAGTCTTTCCTAACAACTTCACCAAGTTGAATCTGGATTTTGTGTTGTCATACAATGAGACTCAGTGGCCTGATAGGGAAGCCATACATTTGTTGGATCCTTTGGTTCTTAACTTCCTTGATAATATGAAGAAACTTCTAGCTAATGGACTACTGACTCGAAGTCGAAGAGCTGTTTTGATGAATTGGAAGGTTATCTTTCTAGATATTTTATTTTGATAATTTGCCAAATTATATTTTCCGTGTTTAAGATTGTATCTAACAATATTTTGTTTTAGTGGATTTGTCTGGCATCTCTGCTTTCAATTCCCAGTAACGTCATGGCATATAGTCACATTAGCTCTGCTGTCTCCTTATTGTCTCATTCAACTCTGAGAAGTGTCTTTCTCGATATCCTTGACAGGTGATGCGCCTACAGGAAATATGCAATTACTTTCAATTATTATTTTTCCCAAAGATTTTTTTATTCAGTTATCATTTATTCTCCTTATTTTGAGATTCTGTGCATGGATCTTAATTCTTAAGCCTGTTGGAGTTGAATGTTATGGGATAATTAGATTTTGATAAGCACTATGAAGATTTTTCAATATTAGTAGAAAATCTTGTCAGTATTTCTTGTGGACACTGAATACTTAGCACCATTTTTGTAGCTCCAACTTAAGTTTCATAGGTGAGATTGACTAACGAACATTTGGAACTGTCTGCCATACTTATTATGTCCTCATGCAGAAACAATGCAGCACTGCAAGGTTCATGTTTTCTTCGTCTTTGTGTCATTTGGTTTCTCTTTTAAAATGGTGTTCTACCTGGCCAAATGAGAGAACATACCCATCAACCTTTTTAAACCCAACCATTGTGCCAGGATGCTTAATCTCAGTCTCCCCGTTTAAGGTTTAATGCCCTCGTTAAGACCTAAAGCGTAGCTTATTGTTAGGATTGTTGTGTGTCTAGAGGGGGTGAAAACCACTTAACTTGAAAAATAGAATTCCTTTTTTTTTTTGCTTAGCCAAATACAAAGCTGTACAATTGATAAGTAAAAGTAATAAGAGGAATCACAAGCGCTAGCAAGAAGGGTTTAGGTGACCTAGCGATTTGTCTGTGGATTGAGTATGAAATTGCCACTATGAAAGCCTCCTTTGAGAGACATAGAGAAACTTTGTACACAATATCTTCTTGCAAATAAAATATGAAATGTAAATACAAGGAAGATATTACTAGACGTGAGTATTAGAAGCATTAGAATGAGCATAGAGAAGGGAATACTTACAATAACTTATTTGGATAGTTTCTGGTTGGAATTAATTGACTTAAATGTCCAACAATAGTTTACTATAATCTAGATAATCTTATCGACAAACGACTAGTATTCAGTTAACTAAGTCTTGCATCTAGTTGACTCATAACATTTTAGTTGATTCAATGTTTAACCAGTTGACTGAGTTGGTTAGATAAGACCGTAAGCTAATGCACTTATGGCGTTTATTTTAGTCGACTCCATGATGTTCCATATAACTCAACTAGTCGATTCAACAAGCTTTTCTTTTCTAATGGTTACGTAAGTCAACTCAAATTAAATAGAGACCAAGTCTTTATTTGAGCATTCACTCAATCTTTAATTTTGCTGGGCTTACACCTTGTAATCCCTCATGATCCTCTATGATCAAGCTTATGCTCACACTACAAATTAGGAACTCATGCTCCCATGTCAAAAGTTTTTAATAAGCATATCTAACTCAAAATCGTGAATTTAGAGACTACAAGTCACATAATCTCTTATAGCTCACTTTCTTTCGGTTGTTGCAACTTTATGTTGTCCAAGAGTTCACCTTCTTTCAGGTCCTCAGTTATTCGAATGCACTAAGCCCACAGCATTGAACAACATGTCATCCTTCACTACCACCTTTAAATTCCATCTCATATGGCTCTTGTTGAAGCTCTTAAAGGTGCTCTAATTTGCTTGTCTTGCGGCCTCTCAGCTATCCCATACCATTATTCTCCAAACTCTAGTCGATCTCTTGGACTTTGAGTTGGACCATCTTGGCTGCTCCAAGTCAATTTCATAACTCAACTTTGTCGAATCACAAACTCTGCGAGCTTCATGTGCGTGTTACCAAGTTCTTGCAAACACCATGCACACGTTAGTACCATGATAAAACTTAAAACCCTTAAACAAAAATGCCAAAACATGCTACTTGACCACTTGACATGATTACACCACCAATCTCCTTTTTTGTGTGCATGACCAACCTTTTTAAGCTAGGGAACATAGAAATCCTAAATTCAAAATTTTTATCTCCCCTTACTTCCAAGCTGCCTTTATTCTTCAGTTTTACCAATAGGAAACAAGGTTTAGTAACTTTAGCTTTTCTTTTTTCCATTTATTATACTTCTAAAATGATAAATATGAAGTAGAGAGATTAATAGTCAAATAAGTCCAAAAGATGATAAATATTTCAATTTCAAATTTAAATTTTGAAAAGCATAACAAATAATTTTTAGACTTTCTAACTCAGGTTACTCCTTATCTATAATAGTTGACTGAACTAGATGGTAGCTGACTTAATAGTCTGATTTCTTTATCATGAGAAAATATTATGAATAGTCATTTTTGATACAAAATTTATAAAATAGGTTAAAACTTCAATAGTTTCAATTTTCAAAGTATTAAAATAGTAGCAACCATAATTTTAATCAAATATGTGAATTTTTAAATAGGAGACAAACTAGATGACATATTTTAGAAAATAGTAATTATGCTAAGTTATTTAAAATTTTCAATCATGAAAGTACACTTGTCAGTACATCTGCCTTCCCAATAATTAGTGAATATGAACTTTGATAATTTTTGTCTCAACACAATAGCTTACAACAAGCATTGTGAACCAAAATATTAAATCTAAACACCACGCTTAATTTTAAGTTTTGCCATATACAAATAAAAGGTTAACATTTATGGTCATAGTGACATGTAGAAATGCTAATCCTAATTTTATAAAGTGAACACATAAGTTTTTCTTTATATTGCCTCGTATGCTTCCATTGTTTGGTTGATAGTGTATGGGAGGTTGCCAATGCGAGGCCGACTACCTTATGTGGAAGAGAGTGCGTTAAGTGGAGCAGTAGAGGGAACACTTGATAACCTATATTTCCAGTGCTTTGTGAACAAGGTGCTATCAATGAATGCCCAATTATGGCTGGGAATGCAGAATGCAACGAGGACCTCGAGGCAGATGATCTGGGTATTCAAACAACGTTACCAGGGCAGGTAACCAAGGCAAGACACATGGCACTTGGCAATGTCTTACATGGTACATCACATATGAGAAGCTAGAAATAGGTGTCTTTTTGAGAATGAACATGTATATATGGAGTGAATATTTATACGAATACATGAACACTTGCTCACTTTCGATATCGGGTCAAAATTCATCAATTGTTCAAGGTAGGAATATCATCTCTTTTGATATGTATAGAATCACTTTATTTACTAACAATAATTACAACAATCGAACCTTATCTCATTAGGTGGGATCGGCTGTATGAATCCTCTCATACCATTGGGCTTTATCCTCTACTAAAACAACCTCTACTTTTCTTTTTTTCCCAATCACTTTATTTACTCATTAAAAAAACAGAATATAATATGTAAAAGCTATGCCAACACCATAGTTATTTTAGGCGTGAGGCATCAAAAAATGCATAAGTGCTGTGGGGCGCGCTAGGCGCAAGGTGAGGCGCACGCCTTACTGAAGTAAGGCTGAGTATAAATTTTTACAATTTAAACATATATAGAGAATTTCTACCAAAATATTTCACTAACAAAATTATAGGCTATAAAATATTAAACAATAATGTAACTATAAAATTCACTAACAAATCAATACGTTATACACATAATTCAAATTAAATAAAAAATATATTAAATCAATGGAATAATTTTATTAGGGGTTCATTAAGCCTATTTAAATTATCCCTACTATAACTAGGAGTTGATTGAAATTATTAAATTACTTTTATTTAATCTTTATTGTGTTTGAACTGTTACGTCGGTTGCACGATGAGTCAGTTGACTCAATATACATCCAATCGACTAAGTCAAATTAAATCATGTATTTATTCGTTAATGACTTTTCGGTTGATACTCATGTAGTTGATTTACCTAGTCGATACAACAAATTTATCTTTTTTAATGGTA
Organism: Zingiber officinale; assembly: GCF_018446385.1. Classification (NCBI taxonomy): domain Eukaryota; kingdom Viridiplantae; phylum Streptophyta; class Magnoliopsida; order Zingiberales; family Zingiberaceae; genus Zingiber; species Zingiber officinale. The sequence goes on along the minus strand of NC_055992.1, from coordinate 34,806,386 downwards.
AGATGAGTTGACTTAACTAACATCTACGTTTATAAATTAGACAAACACCAAATCTTTGCTCAAGCACATGATTCAATTTGACTAAGTAGTAGACTAAGCTTCCCAATCTCCGATTTTGCTTGGTTTACACCTCGTAAGCCCTTGCAATTCTCCTAAATTAAGCTTATCCTTAGACTATGACGAGGAACTCATGTTCCCTTTTTAAAGGCGCTTAATCAAGCCTATTTAACTCAAATCGTGAATCCAGAGATTATAAGTCACACAATCACTTAAAGCTTCCTTTCTTCTTGTTGTCGTAGTTTTATGTTGTCCAAGTGTTCACCTTTTGTTAGATCCTCAATTCCTCAGATGCACCAAGCCTACGGCCTGCTCCACATGCCATCTTTCATTAATCACTATCACTGTCACGTACAAAATTCACCTTTTATAACTCATGCAAAGGCTATCAAACCAACTCTAATCTCCTTGTCTTGCAGTGCCTTGGATATTCCATACCATTCTTCAAACTTGAGCCTATCTATTGAGTATCGACCCTTGAGCTGAACCATCTTTGTGCCACCAAGTCAACATCACAACTCAACCACGTTGAGCTTGTCAAGTCACAGGCTCTATGAGCTTCATGTGCAGATACCAGTTCCCTGCCAACTCTACACACCTATCTGGCAAAAACCTATTTTAAAATATTTTTCCAAACACATCTAAGCTTACTGGTTAAACACGACTATTTAGGACATGATTGTACCAACATTTATAAGTTAAGCTTAATTTATGTTACCATAAACAATGTCAAATGTATAGGTTTAGGAATTTGATCGAAAATTGCAAGTGCATATTGGAGAAGTTAAAATACCTTAAGGTCCATGGATACATTACGAATGAAGTCGTCCAAGTAGGTCATACGTTGACCGGATACTTTAACAAAAATGAGAAATCCAAGAGGTAAAAGTTTAAGGCTGACTAGATGTTGGCAGAGGAAAATGTGCAAGAGGTCTATGGGAAATGAAGAAGATTAAAACATTAAGGTTGACTAGATGCTTGACAAAAGAAAATATGCAACACGAGTAAAAAATGTTCAAAAGGTTAAGGTTGACTAAGGGCATGTCAAATGTCGTTAAGGAAGATCCAATTGTAAAATCTCCTGCCACAATGATTGTGAAGCAAGGGGCTTATGATTCAACAAGCGTCGAAGTAGATGCACATGCCAAGATGATGCTGGTTTAGAGACCCAGATTGAGAAGAACTGGAAGGCTTAGTCAAGTTTGGAAAGCTTGGAACTTAGAAGAAATGGAGGCTTATCTGGAAGGACTCGAGTGCGAAGTATCATCGGTATAAAGACATGTAAGGTGAGAAATTACAAGTGAATGTATTTTGGATTCTTGGTATATTTCTACTTAAATGTGCGTACTTGGCTAAGGAATAGGTGTTCTTGGTAGTCAACAAATAAGCTCAAAGTTGAGCAATTTAGTCAATTGAACAGTTGAATCGGCTATTGATAATTTGTTGTGAATAGAAGCATTGTTCCTGCTTGAGTCAACTAAGATGTAATTTAATTGACTGAAGTTATTTGAGTTGACTATTTGTCAACTGATTAGAGTTAAGTTGACAAACATGATCTTCAGTCTACTCAAGACTTATTCTTCACATAAGATTCATGGGAAGAAGATTTGAGTTACTAGAGCCTAATCATTTATCCATGTGAGTCGACTTAAAACAAAGTGGTTAGAAAAAAGGTCACAAGAGCCATCCAATTGAGTTGAATGATGACAATTAGAGTTGACTGTTGAGGATTTGAGTTGACTGAAAACATGTTATATGCTTACTCATTACAAGGTTGTTAGAAGAAAAGGTGAGTTATCTAGTTGAGTCTCTTCATGCTAGTTGAAATCGATTGATGAGGATTTGATTCGACTAGCTCATTGATTCCACTAAAGGAGAATTAATTGCTGCATATAAAATTCTGAGGTTTATGTTTTAGTCGACTAAGGAACAATTTGAGTAGCTTGAATAGATAGGGGAGTGGGCAACCTCAAAGGACATCAATACATTCTCTAAACTTCTGTTCTTTTGTGCTCATAAGTGCTCCAGATGAATTAGTAGTTTTTTCTCTTGAAAGATTTAGTTTTCTTTTTTGTTATTACTTTTCTCTTGTATCCTAAATTACTATTCTTTTGTAAAAGAGGAAAATGAGGTTCCTTCGCCTTCTAGAAAGCAATGTTTTTCCTTTGTAGGGGATTTTTGAGTAGTGACGTGGAGTATGAATCCTTGTATTAGCATTGCTGTTTTTTGTGTGTATTTATTTATTTTTGGGTGCATTATCTGAAAATCAAGCTAATATATTATACAAGTTTAGCAATTGCAAGCACAAAAGTTTAAATTTTAATTATAGGGTTGCGCCTGTTCATCCCTTTTGTCTCACTGATCTTAACAAATACTTATTATTTCAATACCATTATTATTTGAATGATAAAAATAATGATAAAGGATCTCTTATATAGGCCTTACAATAATCTGGTTTCAAAGTACCTAAAATATCATTATAAGTTTAAATCACATGATCCTTATTGCTACATTGCCTCTGTTTTGTAATTTTTCACTTTGATGTTGTATGCAATTATACTCATACAACTATGGTATGTCAAGTGCATGTTGCTTTCTGTAGAAACTGCTGTTGACAATTTCAGATATTTTATAATATACTGATAACGTTTTTTTATTGTTTTGATCCAAAAGCAGTCTTGAGAATGCTGGTGAGAATTCTCTGTTGCCTTTGCTGAAATCTGTGAGGTTGGTTTTGGGACTATTATGCTCTAGTGCCACATTGTCCAGTATTCATCCATGTGAAGTTACTGATGAGGTGCCTCTCTCTATTAGTTAATTATACAGATTCTTATTCTTGAAACAGAATTTTGAAGTTTTTTGTTTTCCAAAGGAAGCACAAGAGTGCTAGTTAAACAATTCCATGCAGAATATTGATGTTAGGTTTTACATAGCTTTTCAGTTGCATTCCCATATCAATGGTAAGCTATTCTTGGAGAGGCACTATTAAGATTTGAGAATAAGAATGATATGGAAGGCTAAGTTATAGGTAGACTGACACATATTAGCACTGTAAAAACATATACTTGAGTGCGGTATTTGAAATGCCGACTTGTACTAGTTGGCACAACCAAAATTTATGCTTACACTTGTTGATTGACATGTGAACAATCTTGAAACTGAAAGATGGGAAGAAAAGAGAGGAGAGGGAAAAAGAAGCAAGCAAGAATGATAAAAGGAGGAGAGGAAGAAAGTTATGGTAGGCACGGGCAACCGTGGATGGTGGGTGTGCATAGGATGTTGAGGCGTGTGGAGCACATGCGAACCAAGAGGAAGAATGAATAAAACCCTAATTAAATAACCTATTTAAATAACTAAATATAAATTTCGTTGAATTAGTTTATCTTATATATAAACTTGATTTAGTTTTAAATAGATCAAAATAAATCCAAATTGAATTTGGGTTGTACTCACTTGATATTAATTTCCATATCGACTTAATAAACTTTATTTAACGTTAAACCAAATTTCACTTATCTATAAAATTTAGAATATTAATTTTATTTTATCTAAAAAGTTTTGAAAAAAATTTAGATAGAATAAAATTTAGTATTTAACATCGATGAAGATTTTTGTGTTCTAAGTTTTGTATGCAAGAAGAAACTGAGGGATTATGTGAACAAATCATATGAAAACTATTCTCGATGGGATTTACGTTAAGTTTCTTATCCTCTTTTAACTCTTGTTTGAGCATTAACAAATAACTATTACTCGACATGCTATTTTAATTAAATAAAAATTTATTTAATTGAATTAATTGTTTTATTTTTTCATTACTTTTAATTTGTTTCGTTGGAATAATATTTAACATACATTATATTCACAATTATGATTGTAACCATCACAATTAAACAAAAATATTTTTTTAAAGAAAGCTCTATTTTCAAATTTAAATATGATCATATAAAAAAAATCTTAAATTTTAAAATTTAAAAAATAATTATGTCTAGTTCTAATTGAGTTTCATATATTTATTTTTTTTTAAAAAATTCATAATTATAAATTTAGGAAATTTAATTACAAAATTTAAAATATAGTTTAAAGCTAAAATATAATTTTTTTGGTCTAAAATTTTTAAATAACTTTATTTTCCATCCACTCTAATAATTATAATTACATAGAAAAAACAAAATCAAAATCAAATTAAATGATACAATTTTAAATTATTAAAATACACCCAATAGTTTTTTTATTTAAGGTTTTATTATTAAAAATATTAAAATAATATTTAATGCTCATGAATAAATTTCTCATAAAATGCTTACAAATAAATTATAATTTCTAATCATTTTCAAACAAAATTAGATCATTGTTAAGAAATTTTGAAGAAATAAAAAAGTATTATGTTATTTTTATTCATCATTCTCATATATATATTTATATTATTTAGACTTAATTAGATCTCTACAATTATGGTATCATATCCCTATGTAGAAGAGAAAAAAAAGTATATCTCAATTATCTTTTCTATCAAATACATTAGTATTTATATAGATAAGACTCCCTATAATTATGCCTATCAATTGCTAATTACAATCAATCACAATCAAATTAATCAATCACAATCCCTATAATTAAGCTACCATATTCAACACTCCCTCTCAAGCTGGAGCATATATGCCAATCTTATCCAGATTGTCACAAAGTTCGAAGAATTATTTTTCTCCTAATGCTTCAGTGAAGATGCCGACAATTTGGTTAGATGATGATGTGAATGGAGTAGCTGGTCCATTACACACTCGCGAATAAAGTGACAGTCAATCATAATATATTTAGTCCTCTCATGAAAAACTGGGTTACTTATGATGTGAATAACTGCTTGATTATCAGAGTACACAGTGGTTCATTGTCGGTGAATCCTAATTCTTCAAGCAAATTCAATAGCCATAACATCTCAGTTACAACCACTTTGTACTCAACTTCGACAGTTGACCTAGCAACATTAGTTTGTTTCTTACTTCGCCATATCCCCCTACAAAAGTGCAATATCCAGAAATGGACCATCTGTCGGTCTTTAATCAACATAGTCGGCATCAGAATATGCTTCGATCTTTAGGTGCCCATTCCTCTTAATGACAACCTCTTGATGTACTTAAGAATCTTGATTGCAACATCATAGCGCACTTGCTTATTCTTATCCATAAAATGACTGACTATTTCCACTGCAAAGAGATGCCACATCTCGTTACGGTTAAGTAAATGAGTTTCCCAACAAGCCATTTATATTTTTCCTTATCCTCAAAGAATTTCCTAGTATCATCCTAAACACTTAGATTGATATCCATAGGAGTATCAACCGCATTCGTTCCAAGCAATCCATTTCTTTAAGTAAATCTATAGCATACTTTCGTTGACATAATGAAACTTTAAACTTTTTTGTGAGCAATTTCAATTCCTAAAAAAATACTTAAGACATCCCATATCCTTAGTAACAAAGTGTTGCTACAAATACTTCTTAGTTTCGTCAATTCTACGTATATCACTGTTAGATATTAAGATTTCATCAACATAACGATAATAATGATAATCCCATTCGTGTTATGTCATACAAACACAGAATGATTAGATTTACACTGCCTAAAGCTAACAACTCTGATTATATCACTGAATTTATCAAACCAAGCTCTAGGGCTTTGTTTAAGACCATAAGTAGCCTTTTTAAGTCTACAAACCATAGAAGCATTCTCCCTTTAGCAACATACCCTGGAGGTTGCTCCATAAAAATGGTCTCGTGCAAATCAAAGGAATGCATTTTTCACATCTAGCTGAAACATAGGCCAAGATTGATTGACAGCTAAGGAGAACACAACTCTAATTAAATTCAGATGAGCAGTAGGAGAGAACGTCTCAAAATAGTCGACACCATAAGTTTGTGTAAATTCTTTGGCTACCAGACGAGCTTTGTATTGATTAATAGTACCGTCAACTCTATACTTCTGAGTAAACACCCAACGATAGGTAACAATGACAGCGGACGGTGGTGCATTTACTAGCTCCCAAGTACCACAGGAGATAAGAGCGGATATTTCTTCACCCATTGTAGTCCGCCAAGCAGAGTGTTGATAAGTCTCAGAGTAGGTAGTCGAGATATAGTTAGACAAACGATAGGTAGTGCAAGAACGAATACCTTTACGTTGAGCAATGGGCAGATCAATATTGGAGGGGTGAGGAGCACTAGGAGTTGCATGAAGAGGAGGTGTGGGACATGAGACAAATTTTAGTTGAGAACGCCTCGTATACACCTGCAGGTTTGGAAGATGGAGCATTTGTAGTGGGAGACATAAGCATAGATGTAACTGCGTTTTGTGAGTGGATCAAAACAACAATATCCTTTTTGTGTATGAGAGTATCCAAGCAAGATATATTTAATGGAGCGAGGAGACGATGTATCTAAGCAAGGAGTAAAATCATGATCAAAACAAATACAACCAAATATGAGAGGAGATACAGAGAAAATAGGTTTGAGATGGGATACCCTCATGTAACACACTAGACGATATCCTATTTATAAGGAAGCAAGCTGTGAGAACATCACCTCACAGATTCTTAGGGACATGCATGTGACAAAAAAGTGTACGAACTAAAATATGACGATGTTTGCGTTAAGCAACACCATTTTATTGGGAAGTATATGAGCAAGACGTTTCATGAATTATGCCATGAGAATCATAGAATGTAGAAATAGTTTTCTGAATGAATTCAAGTGCATTATCAGTAGGGAGAGTGCGCAAGTCAATAAAATATTGGATTTGTTTTCATTATAAAATGATTCTGGTACATTAGAAACTTAACTTCTATTTTGAGTAGATATAACTATGTTATGCTAGAATAATCATCAAAAAAAATTCTAAAAATACTTAAAGCCCCCTCTACACTCAACTCAACTAGGTCTCCAAATATCACAATGAACAAGTTCAAAAGCAAAAGAACTATGTTTATCAACTCGGGAAGGAAAAGACATGCGATGAAGTTTGCCGAACTCAAAGGACTTGCATTGGAAATCAGTAGACTGAACATGAACTAAATTTTTAAGAGAGGAAGGAGAAGGGTGACCTAGATGACAATGCCATTGATAAAGAGATACAATTGCTGTGAGTGCACGGGAACATGCATGTGTAACAGAATCCAGATAGTATAGGCCATCGCCCTCATACCCTCCACTAATCATCCTCTTCGTTTGTAGGTCCTGAAAAATACAATAGGATGGATAAGTGAGTTTTTGTGAGTCCGGTTATGGACTAAACTAATAGGTGCGAAAATAACATTATCAAGAGTGATATTAGTGGGCCTGACAAGGCCTATTCTTATAATTGGAGAATATATACCATTGGCTAGATGAACAAGAGATAAAGTTGAGGAAACAAAAGAGGAAGAGAGGATATACTTGTTACCAATAATATGGGCAGAAGCACCAGAATCCAGCGGCTAAGATTTATCTTGAGATATAGCAAACGCACTTACAAAGGATGAGGCAACAGTGGTAGAAGAAATGCTTGCATAAGAATGAAACAATTTTTCATAGTAAGTATGAGAGAGAGATCATATCATCGTTTGGTGATGATTCGGTAGAAGCACTATTAGCCCAATCAGGCTAACCAAATTTCGCCCAACACTTCTCGGAGACATGGTTGGAACCACCATAGTGGACACATGAACGACCACCCCTAGTGACATCAGATCCGCGACCCCGACCCCGACCGCCATTACAGCACCGAGAGGACCCAGACACGAGTAGCCATAGTCGAAGTGTTGGAAGATGGAGAAGAACAGGTGTCAGAACGACCCTTGGTCACACGAAGAACCCGAGACAACTAGAGATAGAGCATTCAATAATGTGGGAATGTTATCACTTGCTGCAAGTTATCCCTAATCGGTCATAGAGTGTAATCTAAACCAAATAGGAATTTTGTGACTAAGAATTCTTTCCACTGATTCTTTAGAGAGGATGGTTTAGTAGAATTTCATCGGCAACACCTGAAGAATAGCAAAGTAGTTACTAATAGACTAACTGTCTTAGTGAAGAGCGAAAAGTTTTTCATATAATTCAAAAACACGAGAAACATTCTCGTCAGAAGAAGTTGATATATTCACATTATTTCACACGCAACTTTTGTCATAGCCTAATATTCTCTATATTCTGCTTATGCATTCGAATTGAGACATCATTCTGCTTTTAATTTTTCATGAAATTAAGATTTCCCCAACAAAGACACAATAACCGGATCTAAATCTTCAATCATCCTTGCATCTTGCCTAATCAACATATGAAAAACACTCAACCTTAGTATGACCATGATTGTTATACAAGATACCTCGGTGCTCCTTTCAAATAACGCAAAATTTGTTTTACTACTGCACAATGATTAATTAAATTGTTGGAGAAGTCATATATTGATTGACTAAATATGCAATATTCATAGTGAGATAATGTAACTTTCCAACTAATCTTCTATACCTCTTAGGATGTCAAATAAATCATTATCTTTTATGAGTTGTAGATTGAGTCATTGGAGTACTACATAATTTGATCCCTAATTTTCCTATCTTAAACAATAAGTCAAGTATATATTTCCTCTAATATAAGAAGATTCCTTTCTTACTCCTTGTTACTTGAACACCTAAGCAATATTTTAAAATTTCTAAATCCTTTGTATGAAACTAATTGTGAAGGAAGAAAGGGTATAAGTGACGAAATACCTGCAATATCATTCTCATTAATAACAATGTCATCCACATATCCAACCAACAAGATGATGCCTATCATTCTGTTGATCATACTTACATTTTCTTATTTTAAAATTTTCAATCAACAACAGCAACCAAGCCTTATCTCACTTGGTGATGTCGGTTATATGGATCCTCTATGCCATTAAGTTCTATCCCATGCTATATCATCATTTATTTTAAATAAATTTTATCTTGTTTATTATTACTAACTAAATTTTTTTTAGTCAATAAGATGTGCATATTTGCCATAATTTCACATCGTCTACTAGTGTATTTATTAGTCGTCTATGTGCATGCTCGTATAATCTCAAACGTGTCTCGGAGTTTTCCCTTAATAGGTGCAAATCTGACTTTCTCTTTAATATTTTTCATTTCTTATCTATTCATCCTTGTTTGTCTGCACATCCACCTTAACATCTTCATCTCTTTAACTCTCATCTTCTGCTCATGTGCTAAGTCATTGCCCAACATTTAACTTCATATAACATAGTAAATCTAATCGTCGTTTTGTAAAACTTTCTTTTAAATGTTAGAGGTACTTTATGATTAAAAAACGAAGCCGACGCTCTTCTCCATTTCAATCATCCTACTTTTATTTTATACGAGACATCTCTCAATCCCTTCATCATTTTGTAAAAATGATCCTAGTTACGGATATCTTAATAATTGCGTTTTTACATTTAATATTGCTAAACTTAAATTTCATATAGTCCGTCTTTACTCAATTAAGCTTAAAATCTTAGGGTGCGTTTGGTTTGCACCGTTTTCATTTTCATTTTCTAGAAAACGCGCGTTTTCTAGAAAACAGAAAACGACTTTTTGTCATTCTCTATTTTTCTAGAAAACAATAGCCAATTTTTTAGAAAACGCGCGCGGAAAACGCAAACCAAACACCGTTTTTCAGAAAACGCGCGTTTTCCAGAAAATGAAAATGGAAAACGCGCGTACCAAACGCCCCCTTAGTATTTCTCTCTAAGATTCGAGTTTAACATTTACTCCTTCACGTATCTCATATCCCAAAATAATATTATCTACAAAAATCATCCATGACAGTATCGTATTTGAGATGTGTCCAGTGAGTTCGTTCATGATCAGTATAAAAAGATAAGGACTCTTGATGCTTGATATAATCCTATCTTTGAAACTCTTTGGTTAATCCGCCTGGAGTCTCCACTCTTGTCATTATATCCTTATACATATGTTTAATTAATTTAACTTACACTATGCTAACACTTTTGTTTTTTAGAATAATCCATATAATTTCCCTTGAGACCCTATCATAAGTTTGTCTAGGTCGACGAATATCATGTGTAAGTATTGCTTATGTTTCTGATATTTTTTAGTTTGTCGCCTGAGAAGAATATAACTTCTATTGTCCATTTTCTAGACATAAATTCAAATTGATTTCGGTCATCTTGGTCTCCTTTCTTAATCTTTTTTCTATTACTCTTTTCTAAAGTTACATGATATGACACATTAGTTTAGCACCTTTATAGTTTTACACAATTTGTATGTCTTGTTTTTTTATATAAGGAACTAGAGTATTTACTCTTCATTAATTAAATATATATTTTTTTCATTGTTAATATGAGGTTGAGGTTGAATAATTTTTTAAGCTATTTAATACGTTTCCATATCAATTCTGAAGTCGTGTTCATTTTCACTATACTGATATTATGCTTAAGGTGCAGATCTAAAACTACTAACATATATTGGGTAGTTAAGTTTTTTCTAAGAATGATCATACAATTTTTATAAATCTTTTTATCATTTTTCTTAATCTAGTATAGGGTCATATACTATTACAAAATCAAATATAGTTTTCCTTTTTTTATTTTTTATTTCAAACCCATAACCCCATGCACTACATGTTTATTTAGGTGTCCTCTTATTAAAATCATTTCGCTTGATGAAATATTTTGTAATACCTCATTTATGTTGTTCAAAAATATAGATTTAGTGTCTTCATCTAATATCACTTGAGGTATATTCTAATTATATTAATAGTTTCTTTCGTCACACCATCTTAAGAGCTATAATCTATCCCATTTCTAACTAATCATACTGCTTCATCCTTTAGTGAATTATATACAATAATACCTTCTCTATTTTGTTTTACTACTTGTGTACCATAATTTAAAATCCGAATTCTTTATTATTTTTGCATTCTCTCTTATCCATTTTATCTTTTATACACATAAAATATTACTTTTTCTCTTAATATTACTTTTTCTTTTAATTATTATATGTACTATCTATTACTTTTTGAGTGCGCCTTTTTAGGTTTCATGTTCTAAATTTTAGATAATTAGTTTTTCTATAATATTTATTTAATCCAACCTAGTGTGAGAATTTTTGTATATTTAACACTGCACCTAAGTTCTCATGGTTGTCCTCATCGAGACGTTACAGTCGAATCTTGTAACGCGTTCCTTGTAGATTTATTCATTGAACATCTACCTCAGTCAACTCTGATTGGCAACCTAATATGCAAGTATCACCCTTTTTCATTCGGGCTTGGAACGGACATCAATGGGTTTATTTTAAACTTCTTAATTGCCTAACTAAATTTACCAAACAAGGCACTAAGATGTTGTTTCAAACGATATAAGGTTTTATGCATATGACAAACTTTCCCATATCCCCTTAGTAATAAAGCTTGGTGATTGCTTCATCTATATATACTCTTGAAGGTCACTATAGAGAAAAATATTTTTAATGTCTAATTGATATAAAAGTTAAGTATTAGTGGCCGCCATGGAAATAATAATTAGACAGATACAAGTTTAGCAACAAGAGAAAAAGTATTGGAATAATCTATTCCATAAGTTTGGGCATAGCTTTTATCAATAATGTGAGATTTCAGTAAAGAAATAGACTCATCAAGATTGACTTTAACTATAAACTCCCATTTGCATCCCATTGCCTTCTTCCATGACTAGGGTCCAGATACCATCGTTATTTAAAGCATTTATCTCTTCGATCATAGCATTACACCAATCAGAATAAGATAGAGCTTTATGAATAGTTTTAGGAAGGGACACAAAATCAAAAGGTACAATAAAGGAACTTAAACACGATGATAATTGAGGTTGGTTGGTAGACTCACACCTTGCTGACATATGGCTAGACATAGCATATGCAGTGTAATTAGTCAATTCATGCATGTTCCAAGCATGGTTTAAAATTTCGACCCGTGCCGAGGTTTCGGTCTCAGGCCGGAACGATACGGTTTCGGTATCGTATCGTGCCGTGCCGATATAGTTTCGGTATTTTTTATTTATCTATAATAATGATAAGATAAATATGTTTATTGTGTATATAAAAATAAGTTGTATATTGATTTATTATAAGTTCTCAATTATTGAATAATTTAATATGGTTAGAAAAAATAATTAAAAATAATTTTATTTAAATAGAATTGATATATCAATAATTCAAATTAAAATGGAAGTATCTATAATAATAATAATAATAATAATAATAATACAAGATATTATTTTATATTAATAATAATTATATAAATTAACTATTTATTCATTTAATTAATTATTAATTAAATAATATATATTTTAAATAGTAAAAAATATCAAGTAAAAATTAAAAAAATCAGAATATAAATATAATTTATTAGAATTTTTAAATTTTTACATTTTTTTAAAAATTTAAATGAAATTTAAAATAATAAAATATATTAGAATATAAATAAGAAATATTATATATTTTTAAAAATTTTAAATGAAATTTAAAATATTAATTTTTAGTATATTAATTAATAAAATTTATTTAATTTATTTTAATTTTAAATATATTTTTATATATTTTATTAGGATAATTTAACTAGATTTATAAAAGTCTCTTCGAAATATCACACATCCTCCTTAGGAATTGTTTAAATTAATAAAATAAAATAAATAATTATTAAAAAAGAAAAAAAATCACGTAGGCGTCCCGCGTCTCCTCCAGCGCCGAAGGAGGCGTCCCGCGTCTCCTCCGGCGCCGCCGAGACGGGGACGCCTCCCGTGCCAGTTTCGGCCGCTCGGCGGAACGGTAAAAACCGTCCGTGCCGGGCGGCACGGAACGACACTTCAAACCTTGGTTCCAAGAGAATCTCACCTTCAAATTGCTTACAGAGTATTACATTGCTTGAAAGTCACTTCGGGAAAGAAATATTGTTTAAGAAAAAGTGAGTCACTAGCTTTAAAAGCCTATGTAGGTTCTCTAGTGGATAGAAAATCAACTATATTGTACTCTCCTTGGTGGTAATCTGGTGACATGGAGGAGTAAGAAGCAAAATGTGGTGGCAATATCATCTACAAAATATTTAGGGCCATTGCTCAAGGATTATGTAAACTACTTCGACGGAAGATTATTCTAGATAATTTGAAAAATTAAATGAGAATGTTCCATAAAACTCTATTGGGACAATAAGTTAGCTATCAATACTGTTTATAATCCTATTCAACATGATATGACTAAGCATAGTGGAATTGATAGACATTTCATCAAGGAAAAATTAGAGGAAGGATCAATGTGTATGTCATATGTCCCTTCAGAACTAAATTCGCTGCTGCGTTAACAAAGGGACTAAACATTTCAAGATTTCATGATCTTATAGTCAAGCTCGGAATGGAAAACATCTAATTAGGAAATCTCTTAAATTAAGAGGGTTTAGTTAGAAGGATATCTTATATTTAGGAATAAGTTAGTTTCCTATTATCTCTCCTTGTTTCCTATTTTATCTATTGTAATTTTGTATATAATAGTGTATTTCCATTTTTGAGGAAAAAAAGAGAAATTAATTTTTCCACAAAATTGTTTATTTTTACAATATTTAAAAGAAAGCATGTCAAGTTCATCAGCAGCACTAGAAAATGTTAAGATTAAAATTAAATATTTAACTAAGGTGATTAGATTAATTAACAAAAATAATAGAAGACTAAATATGTATTAATAATCTAATTAATTAATAACTAAATAATTAATTAAAAATTGTATTAAATATAATTACTTATATTATTAATAATAATTCAATTGAGTTATTAATAACATCGTAGTGTGACCTTGAGGGGAAACAACCTCTTGTAATGCAGTATAAAACGACATACAATAGACCAGGTCTAACTTTTTCTTGGGATCTTGCATTGGCGGGAGCTTTGTGCACCAGATTATCCCTTTTATTGTTAATAATTCTATTAATTGAGTTTTGAAGATGGGGCTGCCATGTGACATTGAAGTGACGGGTTCAAGCCATGAAAATAGTCTCTTGCAAAATGCAAGGTAAGACTGTGTGCAATTGGCACAATGTAGTCCGACCTTTTCTCGGGACCCGCATTGACGGGAGCTTCGTGCACTGACCTACCCCATTTATTAATTAAATTGAAACAATACTGGTATGATATGATACGTTACCATGAGCTACGGTATGGTTTGAGAGTTTAAATCTTGCTTTAGATTTTTTTTTCTTTCCTTGCGTAGATTGATTAGCAAATCTTCTTTAACTTCCAATTGAACTATGTTTAATAGTTGCAAGATTTCTATGGTTGTGACAATCTAGCTTTATGGATTGGGAAATAAAAACCTCTACACCTTATTAGCAATGTGGAGTACTTATGTTTGACTACTACTTTAATTCTGTTTCCTAATCTATTTCTGTTTGTGTGGTTAAAGTCCCCTTGACGGCTGACAAATCTTCTCTTGTCTGAGGTTATATATTCCCCATCATAATAAATTAGCTGCTAGTTTGACATACTTAAGAATCTAGTAAAGCTACTTTCAGGATTTCTCTGAGTGAATTTTTGTGTAAACTGCAAGATCAAATAATGTTAACACTCTTCCATTTTGCAGATGATGCAATTGGCTCAGTCATCCTGGATATTACACGTCAACTGCAATAAGAGGAGGGTTGCACCTATTGCTGCACTTCTTTCCTCTGTAATGCATCAGTCATTATTTAGTCATTTAGCCATGCACGATACCAAAGATAACAAACCTGGCCCTTTGAAGTGGGTAAGTGCTGTTTCTGTTTCTGTGTCTTTTAGAAACATCAGGAACATTTTCTGAACGTGTTTCTCCCTTTCTTCTTAGTTCTTAATATAGCTTTATGTGTCTTTTAGAAACATCAGGAACATTTTCTGAATGTGTTTCTCCCTTTCTTCTTAATTTGGCTTGGAGAGGAGTTCAATTAACGTTCCTTTAAAAATATTATGCATGGAAATGAGAGCCAACTCCTATTTCTTATTTGCATCTCCTTTCTTAAAGCGTTCTTAAAGAGGAATACAATTTCATTTCTTATTTTGATTTGTTATTTTTTGCATTTGTCTTCTATATAGAAATGTTTTATTATTGTTTCTATGATGTGTGTATTTTAATGTTACACAAGACACAAGTGGAGGACTTTGAAACTATAATATCTGCAAATCTATACTGCAGTTTCATGTTGCTCTTGAGAAACTAAACTTAGGTTACTCAAGCTTGAAGGAAGTCGAGTAAATTATGCGTCTTATACTCGTCTGCAAACTCACAAACAAAGAAGGTAAGTTTGGGTGCAATATTATGGTACCATGGATGCCTTTGTTTGTGTCGTATGTCCATAGTTTTCGTGGCGCTCACTACTCCCTTTGTTGTCCTACCTTCACCAAATTGAACTATCAATAAGGCTTGAAACTTTGTGGAATTCCCTCCAACCACCTTACCTTTGTTCTCTTATGCTTTTACCACTTGATTTAGTTTGTTGTCTCGTGAATTTTTTTCGACACTCAGCCTCCAACAACTTCAACTAGATCAAGTCCTTTAATAGCTTCTTCTTTCCTCTTTTGCTCTCCATGATCGTTAAACAAATAATCTTTAATGTTTGAGGTCCGATGGATTCATGTGGTTTCTATTTGAAAGTTTTCAAGAAAACATCTTGCTCTATTTCAATATCCGTGTATCCTCTATATACAAGTCACATACTCCTGTTTGAGGAATTAAAATTCCTAATTAATTACAGAATATCTCCTAATTAATTATAGCAAATCAAATTAAATCTGTAATAAATAATAAATTTGTAATAAATCTGCTAAGATTGATTTTACTGCCAAAATTATTTTTCCACACTCCCCCTCAATCTAGGCGGTAGATGTTTTGCAATCCAAGGAGCGTGTTCATCTCACGTAGATTAGGTCTGAACAAGGGCTTGGTTAGGATGCTTTAATGGAATGTAGTTGAGAATGATTGACTTATCTTTAATTTTCTCATTGATGAAATGTCGGTCAATCTCCACATGTTTCGTACGATCATGGTGGGTAGGATTTTTGGCAATTGTGATAGCTGACTGGTTGTCGCATAAGATTTGAATAGGGCTTGATGTCTCAATTTTGATATCATTTAGCAGTCGCTTTAGCCATATCTCCTCACAAATACCTAAGGCTAGTGCTCTAAACTCAACTTCTGCACTACTTCTAGCAACCACATTTTGTTTCTTGCTTCGCCATGTCACTAGGTTTCTCCATACGAAAGAGCAATATACTGATGTAGACCGTCTATCATTTGGAGATCTTGCTCAATCAGCATCAGTTTATACTTCTAAAGATCCGGCACCTGATTTTTTAAATATAAGACCCCTCCTTAGATCTTTCTTCAGGTATTTCAATATACGATTTATTGTCTTCATGTAATTTATAGATGGATTATTCAGAAATTGACTCACTCGACTCTATTGAGAAACTTATGTCCAGACATGTATGGGTTTGGTAAATCAGGTTACCTACTCACCGTTGGTATTGTCCCTTATTCGAGGCTAATTCATCAGTTCTAGACATAAGCTTCGTATTGGGATCCATGGGCACCCACTCATTCCGGTTTCACGCAACATATCAAGAACATATTTGCGTTGGGAAATAAATATGGCTTTGTTGCTTCATGCTACCTTCATTTCCAAGAAATACTTTAGGTGTCCTAAATTTTTGATCTTGAATTCTTTGGACATGAGAGACTTGAGTTTTCTAATTTCATCACCATGATTTCCTATAAAGACAATGTCATCAACATACACATTCAGAATTGTGATGAATGTGTCGTGGAGTTAAGAGGAGGATGAGGCACTAGAGCAATTTAGAATTGTAGGTCTTGATGAGCAGTAAGAAACTAGGAAAAAATGGTTTGTGAGACAGAGGGAGGCATGTAACACTGAGCATCTAAGCTAGCATGCTTCTAACTTATGTCTAATATATTTGAGGTAGGAAGCTAAGTTATAACTGTATTGCTTTGTTCACTCTCTTCATAATTGATAGCATTGAGAAGGAACATATGGAATTAGTGCATATCCTTGGTGACCCAACCTCGTGAATCTTGCACCTAACTTAGACCAACTATTGTGTTGATGGAATATTCTTTTGAAACAAGAAACCTCAATACTTATGTTAAATTTGTTTATCTATTGCTTTAACCATGGTTTGAAATCTCGTATTATGCTAGTAGCACAGTTGATATGTATCCTTCCAAGGCTAAGTTATAATTGTACTTATTTGTTCACTCTCTTCATAACTGATAACATCGGGAAGGAACAAATGGAATGAATGCATATCCTTGATGATACAACCTTGTGAATTGTGTGCCTAACTTAGACTAGTTATTGTGTTAATGGAACATTCTTTTGGAACAAGGAGCTTTAATATTTATGTTAAATTTTGTTTATTCATTGCTTTAACGTTGGTTTGAAATCTCGTATCATGCTGGTAGCACCATCGAATCAATAAATTACCAAAACTTGATATTATTTAGATTCGGAACAAGTAATTTATCTTATGTCGCTGTGTCAATTATCGATGAGTATTTTATGATGTAGATATTTGACACCTGTTAGTATAATATAACGTGTAGATGAATTGAATATTTTTTGTAGTTTGTGTTCGTACAACATAATGTGAAAACTATAGCATTCCAAATGGGACACAAAGTCAGTAGTTCTCTTTTTCTGTCTTCTTTATCTCCTTTGTCATTTCCCTAAACAATATTATTTTAGTCAAAGACCTAAACTCCAATACAGCACAACTTGAGATTTTGAACGTTGGCTTTAAAATGTCATCACTTTGAATTGTAAACCACACCTATGGATGTGACAATCTTTGGTTCTTAACACCATTATCCTCCTATCTCTTCCACTCTTCTTGATGTTCCATTGTCGTGATCAAGTTCCCATTGATAGATTGTGTGATTTTGAGCATTCTTAATTTTCTGTGTTGGGTATGTTTTTGTTAAATTTTTCATTCAGGTCAACTCCTTGTTAAATTTTGTTGCAGCCTGACAAACTTAAACTCTATGCTGTCTTGATGCTGGAGCATTGGAAGTTTTTTTTTCCCGTTCTTTCTTACTTATCCTTGTATTATCTTTCCTTTTCCTTTTTCCTTCTAGTCTATAGCTCATTACCTAATGCAGTTTCATGTCTGTCTTCTTTTGAGTTGAAAAAAATTAGATAGATAACATACGGATCAATTTGCTACATGCTACCATGATAGATTTGCTAGTTATCAAATTTTTCTAGCTGAGGTCGAGTTATCTGACTGGAGTAGAAGCTGATCTGTGACATTCCAGTAAAATGGTTTCTTTTTGCTTCATTATCTTGAGCCTTTTCCAGATCCTTTTCTCAGAGGAATCTTTTCCACAACCATTTGAATTCCAATATATCCTCTATCCCACATCTGCATGATGTTAGCAGAATTGAGTAAAGCTGAGTCCTTTCTTTTCACCTCATTAGCTCTGGATTCTTAATATTCCTTCAATGTTTACTTGATCACATTCATTACCTAGGTATTGGAGTCTCTGCTATACAAAATGTAGACAGTTCACATATTAGATTCCTGTTTTTGTTTCTCATTTTCTCTTCTTACATCCATGAACTGCATAATTTATATACTGCTTCTGCCGGTAACCTAAATGTTTTGCTACATAGATATAAATGAGAACACTACAATCACAAAGACAGATTCCTATGGACAGGTTGTCCTGTGTTGTGCCTAGATACTTTAAATATTCTGTATTAGAGTTAAACATTACTCTAGTAATTTACCTATTTTTTCTTCCTTTTTTACACATAAAATATGCTTTGGACACAGTTTTGTGAAGATTGTAATGTAGTTCTTAAGAAGTTTGATGATGGTTGTTGCTTATGGTTGGAGATTCTGTTCAAGATAGTTTTAGCATATAAATATGATGTTTATATTCATGGCACATACTCTGCTGTTTGATTTTAGCTTAGCTACTCATTTTATTGGAGGGTTAATTAGTCATTCATTTCCATTTTCTGTGTTTATTCATTGTCATCCTTCAGTTCTTATTGGTGCTAGAATGTTAATTAGAATGGAATAGGGGAGTCTTTTTCTGTTTTTGTTACTTTTTCCTGATATATTATGTCATTAAATAATCCTCTGCCAAAATTATTTATCAACTTAATTCCCTGTTATCTTGCAGTTCGTTGGAAAACTTCTTGATGATGGCAAAAGAAGTCCCCGCACCATTCGACTTGGAGCTTTACACTTAACAGGATTGTGGCTGTTGTATCCGGCAACAATTAAATATTATATAAAAGAGTTGAAGTTGCTGACACTATATGGCTCTGGTGTATTTTTCCCCACTATATTTGCTGACTCAACTGTTTTGTTTTTCTTCAAGAGTAGTGCAAAAGGTTGCCCCATTGTCCTTATAAATCCTCTTGTTTTTTTGCAGTGGCCTTTGATGAGGATTTTGAAGCAGAGCTGTCTGAAAATCATGAAGCTGAAATTGAGGTTTCTATGCTTGCTCAAAGTCCTGATCAAGAATTCACAGAGGTATTCCTATTTTTTGCAGAATCTGGACATTGTTTGCAATGTAATACTTTTTGGATTAATAATTTTTTATTATGGATATCTGGAAAGCTGAGGTACTTTTACATGTGTGTTCAACTCTTTGTAATTATTTCTAAAAGAGAAGAATTTAAGATACGAAGGAGAGAGCATGAAATTGTGTCTCTCTTCCAGCTGCTGATAATGGCTAGCACATGCCATTCTACTGGCCCATTGTGACTTAAATCGGTAATGAGGTACTGGCATTAGTGGAACATGGTGGACAGACCTGATCATGGACAGACCTGACCACGGTTCAAAATCAACGGTTCGATAGTTCGGAACTGACGGTTTGACGGTTCCTAGGGTCGACCTTAACCTTAACTTTAACCTTAACCTTAACCGTTCAAGACGGTTACGGTTCATTGTTCGGAACAACCGACTCATGGTTCGTGCATGGTTCACCATGGTTCAAGATTATTATTATATTTTAAAAATAAAAAATTTATAAATTAACTAACAAACTTCTCTTAATTAACTAATAATTTATAAATTATCATTATTTACTCTATTACTCTTCTTTTTATATGGAAAAAGAAAACTATTGATTAGTTATTAAAAAATTAACTAACAATCATAAATGTCAATATGATAAATCATATGGATAGGGCATTTGACTTTCACCCCAAGAGATCTTGGTTCAAATCTATGCAATATCAGTATTTTTAACAAATTTCCATCAATAAAAATATATTATCTATAATAAAATGAATCGTAATCGATCTGGTTGGGGGTCGGGCCGGTTATCGTTTAGGCCCGATAACTGGGTCAACGGGTAACCGATCCGTGGACCTAGTTATGGGCGTGGTCCGTGGTTAGGTCTAATGGTGGTACCACATCAAAAGCGAACTATAGGATAGGGATCTCAACACAAGGGTGCTAATAAATGGCAATATACAAGCTATTGGATGGGAAGAATAGCCAAGGTCCTAACTAGGGATTGAGATTTTGTGCCGAACTGGTTGAAACGGGCGGAACATCTCATTCCGCCCATCGACGGACATCGGCACAAACTCGACACCAGCAGCCGTGATGCCCGCGGCAATGCTAGAGGGGCATTTCGATGCTTGCGGTCGTGCAAAGGGCGTCATGACAACTGCGGGCGCGCAAGGGGGCCACACGACCTCTGCGGCTGCACGACCCCACGGCTGGGGGTTGCGGTAGTCGCGACACATATAGGTTTTTTAATTAAAATTTTTTTAATTAAAACAATTCCAAGGATGGATGGGGATAATTCAAAGAGGCTTAATTAAATCTTAATAAAATTATCTAATTAATTAAATATTTTATTTATTTTAAATTTTAAAATATATAATAAAATTTTTATATATTCGTTTATTTTAATTATGTATTATTATTTTTAATTATCTAATTATCTTTAATTTAAATAAATAATCAAATATATTTTTTAAAATTTAAATTAAATTATCCTATTAAAATATATAAAATTAATTTAAAATTCTAAAAAATTCTAATAAAAGATTATATGTTCCTATAACCCTCTGTAGGGATCGCGGTGTAGCGATGGTCTTTGCGGGTCACCACAATCTTGATTTTTTAGTATTTTTATATAGTTAATTTTTAATTTTTTAAATATCTATTTTTTTAAAAATAAACTATTATTAATAATAATTATAAAATATTAAAAATTATTTCAAAATTTTTAAATAAATTTTAATTTTAATAAATATTTTATAAAATAATTTTAAAATTAAACATAAATCTAAAATAATCTAAAAATTAAAAAATATATAATTATTAAACATTGAAAATAAATTTTTTAAAACTAAAAATTTACAAATACATGAAAAAATTAATTAAAAATTTTAAATAATTTTGTATTTATTTTTATAATTTTAAATTTAGTTTTGAATTTTAAGAATTACTTATTTTTTAAAATATTTTTTATTAAAATTTAATAGGCATTATCTTATGAGAAAATATTAAAATATGAATTCAACATCTTAAATATAAAACATATTTAATAATAAAATATTAATATACATTTATATTTATCTTTAAAAAATATCGAAATTATATCGGCATGGCACGATATGATATCGAAACTGTATCGTTCTGGTCCAAGACCGAAACCTCGACACGGGTCGAGATTTTAAACATTGGTCCTAACACAACCCTAGGTTGACATGACATAGTTTTTGCGACAATGATTGGTCACACTTTATCATATAGAATTCCAAGTAAAAATTATGGTGTGTTTGTTTATAAAAATCGGAAACTATTTTTTGTTCTCATCTTCAATATTTTTGTTTACCAAAATGTTTATGGATTTTTTTTTTTAAATTTCTAAATTCTTTTTTTGGAGAATGAAATTTGAAACTAAGAAAGAAAAGATAGTGTCAACAGAAAAATTTATATTGCAATCATGACCAAATTCTTGTCTTGCATCATCATCATTATAAACATAAAAAATTATAAATGAGTATATACCTATTTCTTTCCATTTGTAATTTTCTACAATATAAATTTCAAAGTTATATTTTGGGCTTAGTTTCTTAATCATGCTTCTCAATATCACATGCACACTTTCCATCTATTCTTTGTAATATGTTTATAAATTTGAGCATGCACTTGATTTTATGTGGACGGTACCACCAAAGGTTAAAACTTTTTGCAAAGCTTTTGATAATATCAACGAGAGCATGATAATCGCATGCAAGGTTCAAAATCTCGAGAAGAGTTTTTAAACACAAGTTTTAGGTAATCTTAATGTGTGTTATACCATGCCAAGAGGGTGTTGAGTGTCAGCATGACACAATACTCATTCACATGATTGACATCCCGACACAAAATATTACTAGTGCAATTTATCAGAACAATACATTTTGACCTTGCTAACCAATACAGTATGAGATTTCAAACCATGATCTCATGCAATTGGAAGAAGGAATGAAATTTAATAAAATTTAATCATCTTTTTTTTTTTTTATATCAGTTAGTGTAAAGTTAATGTATTGTTTAAATTATAATCTTGTAGCCAAGTGGTCACAGACATATGTCTGTAAACATGTTTCTCTAATTGACATACCATGTGGCTAAGTCTATTGTTCTTTCAAGGAGTCCAATTGAAGAAAAAAGCAACAAAAACAATAAATATAACTTTCATATATGGTAATCCTGATAGGGAAGAGCAGTAGATGAGCATCCTAACCCACACTCAACACCTACCATGTGTTAATTTTACATACCACACTAAATTTGATTTACATTATATGGTTCATTAACTCAAGTCAACTGCATATACCCATGCTCAGTCCCAAAGGGAGGATCTAAACATTCATTTAGGCTTAATGGATCTATTAATCAACAATGTTTACATTGGCCTCTCCGTTTGTTTAACTAACGTTGACACAAGTCAGTATTCTATTTAAAGCCAACTTTGTATTATGTAGTTAACATTGTCATTCAATATTCAACACAAGGTGAACAATTGCCCTTTTGTACTACAAGGTGAACAATTGCCCCTTCTTTATTAAGTTTATTCAAAACTCTGGCCTAAAACTTACCTATTGTAGGACTTTTTTCTTGACCAGAATTTAATTCATCACAACATCTAAATACTCAATTTACTCACTTATCCAACTTGGGTAGCATTTGATGATTAGGTATGGTATATACATATTAAATAAATCATGTGCACCATGATTTCAAGGAGTTGGTCAGAGGAAAAAATAACAATCACACTTTTATTCTATTAAGTGGGGTCGGCTATATGGATTCTCCTATATCATGAGCTCAATCCCCTATGATATCATTATCTATATTTGAATAAATTTTATCCTATATATCATTGCTAATTGAGTCTTTTTTATAAATCTTTTTCTCGATTAATGTGCCTATTTATCATGATCTCACATCACCTATTTGAGGTATTTATTGGTCATCTAAGTATATGTGCATACCATTTAAATACATATTTTTGAGTCTTTCCTCAATAGGTGCAACCTAGACTTTCTTACTAATATTTTCATTTTTTTTCCTATCTATTCTCGTATGTCACATCCAATTTAACATCCTTATCTCTTCAACTCTTTTCTTGTACTTGTGTGCACGCTTCATAACCTAACATTCAACTCTATATAATATAGTAGGTTGAATTGCTATTTTGTAAAACTTCTCTTTAAGTTTTATAGGCATAGTAGGATCACACGGAATAACCTGACAGCTTCCTCTATTTCAATTATTGTGTTTGTATCCTATGTAAAACATCTCTATCAAGCTCTCCATATTTTACAAAAATAATTCTAGATACTTAAAATTTTCAGTTATATGTAACTCATTATATTCTATTCTCATTGACCAAAATAATGTTATCTACAAACATGTACCAGTGAGTTCATCTATAACTAGTGTAAAAAGATATGAACTTAGAGTCGATCATAATGTAACTCTATTTTTATAAGAAACACATCGGTTAATCAGTCAAGAGTCTTTACTTTTGTTATTACATCTTCATATATATCTTTAATTATCTCAATATACGAAACAAGACTTTGTCATAGCACATTTCTTTTTTAGAATTGTCTACATAATTTCTTTCGAGAGTGTCATAAACTTTTTATAGGCCAAAGAATACCGAGTGTTACTCTTGCTTCTTTTTTTGCTTCTTTTCAATTAGTTGTTTAAGAAAATGTATACCTTTTATTGTCAACTTCTCAAGCATAAATTCAAATTGATTTTCAGTCACTTTGCTCTCAATCTTTTTTCTATCACTCTTTCTTAAAGTTGATGAGGAACCACCAAAGATTAATTGGTGTGTTGTTCCACAACTAGTTGTTCAAAAGTGCCACAAAGATTCCCTTGTAGCTAAATCTACAAGCAAAATGTTTGTAGGTAGGGCTAAGCATGGCTCTAGACATTATATAAAGAGATTGAATTGCATCAATGGATAACTTGCAAATGTGAATTAGTTGCTACAAGTGTGTCATGTTTATAAGGGCTTTCATTTAACATATAAAGGCACCTTACCCATGACAATTCTTAGCAACGAAATCATGACCAGAAATAATACCTCTTGATCACTGCCTACTGGCCTGTTGTGCCTCATGTGTGATAGTAAACATGACCAGTCAAGGACCCCTGTTGTTGGATCCTTGAGCTAAGTACTTCGAATACGGGTTTTTTTTTTTTTTTTTTTTTTATGCCAGGTATCGAGATTTTGCAATGCGATTAACGGTCCGGGCCCACATTCCGCCCACCAAGTAAATTAAAGAAATGTGCTAGCTGCTGACGTAGCACCCATGCACACCATAAATTTGCTGCAAGTGCTTTTGTTGGGGATTGAACCCTCGCCGCTGTGAAAACTGCCCAGCCACTTGCCAGCATGCTATGTTTGGTCTTATGGTGGCAAAAGGCGAATACGGTCGCCCCCGCCAATCCGTCCCAGGGCCAACACGGAGGAGGTATATCACGGGCGACTACTAGCCTTTAGAATAGTGACTAACACATAAGGAAGTCATTTACCTCAGCTTTGTCGAGATTCGAACTCCAGACCTCATGATGGCAACGCCTCATGTGCTAACCACTAGACCGTCCTGAGGGGGGGGGGGTTGGTCTTATGGAATTATGGAAGGTGGTGCTGCAGTGAAGGCTGGGTTGCAAGTGATATAGCTGAGGCTGAGAATGACATTGAGGTTCATAATTCTTTTGCAGAGATAGTCAATTTCTCTGTTAACCTCTTTACTGATTATGCTGTGGCGGATATGGTTGGGACTTACTCAGGAGTCTGAGATCTTGATGATTGATGCTTGCTCTTAATGCTCAATTCTTTCTTTGTTATCCCAACAATTTATAATACAAGTAAAGTCCTGATGTAGATGACACTGTATATATGTTCACAACCACCACATCCATAAAACTTAGCCTCTTTTTAGAGCTTAACATGGAGTTCTGATTGAGACTGATATGAATGTGTAGACCTCCATTAAGTTGTATGGAGTTTCTATCTTTGATTAAAATGATACCGCTTCACAATTGTACTGACTGATGTATAGTGATGGTGACAAATTTTGAGGTGGAACAAGAAAGGAGATAAAGAAAAAAAAGGAAGATAAGACAAATATGTACTTAACTTTGAACAAGAACCATATTGTTTTAGTATTGTGCTCACATTCTGATGTACGGTGTTGGTGACAAGTTAGAGGTGAAACAAGAAAAGAGTTGAAGCAGAAAAGGAAGAACGTAAATAACTATATACTTAACTTCAGACTTTGTGTTCCATTTATAATGGTATAGTTTTAATAGATTATCTTGTATGGATGCAATGCATAAAAGAATAACATTTTTTGACTTCATCTTAACTTATATTATAGTATGCTAAGGGGTGTCAAGTGTTGGCACAATACAATACTCATCTAAGTGATATATGCAAGTAGTATCAAGTTCTGATAATTTATCAGAATGAGTCACCCAACATGGTACGAGATTTATATCTTGATCTTGATTACAAAAGCTTTGTCTAGGGCCTTCTAGAAGCTAGAAAGTGGCTAGATAACCTAATCGAGATGTAGGGGAATCAAATCTCTGCCATCTTATCAAACTTGGCACAATTGTCAACTACATTCTCATTCCCATATTTGAAGCTTAAGAAATCATACCGATGTTGACACCAAAGATATAGATAAGAACCTTAGTATAGAACTATTGGTTCAAAAAACCAAACCAAAAGGAAATTGGACTCTAGATTTTATTGCTTAGATATATTCAACTTCCTGTGAATTACACAAATTCAAAAAATCCATTAAAGTCAAATAAATAGAAAATTCATAACTTAAATCACAACCCTAGTTTTAATATAAATATTTTTCACATGTAATAGGTTTTTCGTTTTGCATACAAGGGAACCTCACCCATGATAATTCTAAACGCATATTTTGTTCTATTTTTTTTTCCAAGAATAATTCCACATTCGATGAGAACACAGGGATGTTACTAAAGACATTTTTATTATTGAGTTCCTTTGATTTTGAATAAAAATATAATTTGAAGTAAAAACCTTTGTGTAAAAGGAAAAGCCACAGTAAAGAAGTTGATTCTTGTAATGGAACAATGCGTCATACAAGAAGAAAATGCTGCAAGATGTGTAAATAATTACATATGATAATTATAGAAACTGACAACTCCAACTAACCAACATCTTATTAACTTTCCCTCGCTGCAAATTTTGAGGTTATAGAAATACAAGGTACGTGCATAAAAGTGGGCAGTGTGTATATAGGGTAAATATGCATGAATTATTATGTTTTAGAAAGAGTTCCATGTAATAGCAGTTTAAATCAACGAATATCCACATTACTCTTTAAATAATGATCTAGCTCAATTTATTTTCATTTACAAGCTATATGTTAAATCTTCTTATCACCACTTAAGTCCATATTTATATTCTTTTATTAAGTTGAAACACTAGAGCCACACTCACCATTTACAAAGGTGACACTTGATACATGGGTTGATGCCCTAAATCAGGAGCGTACTAATGAGTCGAAGCCCTTGCTAATGCATATAAAATCGGTTCAAAGCCTACAACATATCCAAATTGGGGCTAAAACTACATTGCATGCAAATGGGCTGAAGGTTGCAACTCACATGGCTTGGTTTTAAGTTTCACCTTATGGCACTTTAATTCTGCTATTACTCTTTCTAAGTTTTAATCTTTTAGCACTTTTATTCTTTTGTTACTCTTCTTTATATTCTCTAAGTTTTCAACCAAACAAAAGATGGCAAGGGAATGATAAGCTCCATCACTATTGATATGATAGGGAAGTATAATTGAAGAAGAAAACACAGAGTTTAAGTAATCGACCCTTTGCTACTTCATGGATTGTGTTGAAAAGCAACGTAAGAAGGGAAAACTCACCTACAATCATGTTTGATGTACATGGCCATTGCATTGATTAGGAAGAAAAGTCAATTGTTGTTGCATAATAGACAAATAAAGATACGAACCTCATTAGAGGAAGTACCGTTCCTTACTCAGAGATTTTTTTTTTTTGAAAATTGTAACAACTCCAAAACATGTTTGTTACATGGGATTCCAACCTCCTTTTGTAGTTTGATAATACGACCTATTTTTTTTTTATAAAATAGCAAATTATCCTAATTAAACTCTCATAAACTTTTCTAAAAAAATAAATTGTTTAAAAGTTCTAACAAATTATGAAAATTAACATCTTGGACAACTACAAGTATTTTTTAAATAGAATTAAATCTTGACTGCATTATTCTCCTCAACCAAAAAAACTCAACTTATCGGGACTTCTTCTGCTTGGTGTCTAGTCTTCATGACCCACCAAGACATTCCTGTTTAATGTCTGGTCCTCTGACCTACCAAGATAGTACTCATGCACAATTGGGTGGAGGTAAGGGGAGGCCATTTTTTTGGCTCATCTAGGTAGGGAATAGAGAATTGTAATAAGGGAAGGGACAGGGACTTGTGGAGTGAAAATCACATGGAATTTGTAAAAATAGAAAGAAACCATATTGTGTCACTGAACCCAGCTAGCTACATAAATTAACAAGCAAATTGGTTTTAGCTCAAATTTAATTGGTTTGGATTTGATTCAACCCAAACACACCTGTTTGAAATCTAATTTGAGTTCAATTTAAACCCTAGCAAATTCCATGAGAATTCCACATAAGGGGAGTCCACAAAATTTCTAATTAGACCCAAATTTGGTCCAATTAAGTAATTAACAACAAATTGACCCTTAACGTCTTATCTTGAGCCTTAATTTGACATTCTTTAAATTCCTAAAACAAGATGAATCAGTGAAAAATATTCAGAATATAACATTCTTGGATGATTGAATTTCCCTTCTTTTTCATCATCCTGCTGTTTTTTTTTTATAATTTCTTTAACATGTCTCTTGCAGGTACACATACACACAACTTAGATTGAAATAGACTTTGATTCTTTATTTAATAATAATCCTGATTTCTTTTTAAAATAGTTTCACCTGTCAAATTTGATGATTTGCACTGTTCAGGTGTTTATTAATACTGAGATGTATGCTCGTGCATCTGTTGCTGCTCTCTTCTACAAGCTGGCAAATTTTACTTTAGAGGATGGGGAAAGGGAAAAGAATGATGCAATTTCAAGTGGAAAAATTTTTCTATTGGAGATGCTCGACTCTGTGGTACAGATTATTAGATTAAAAATAACTAATTATCTTGATTCTATTGAGCCATATGATATTGTACGTAGGATACATGTATGTGCAATTTGATAATGCTTTAATTATATAAACAAGTCAATTTCTATAGTAATGCAGCAGAATGAACAAAATGAAAGTGCATCTTGTTTTTCTTCCTAGATCCTTCTCTTTTGTGAGTTTCAAATATTCTTGTTCAATTTTTTTGGATACTACTAGTGTACTTATAAGGTGCAGGTAAGTTGGTGGTTCTTTAAGTAGTGTCCAAATGTGTTTGCGCATTTTTCATGATGTTGTTTTATTCTTTTTGCTAGAGGTAAATAAAATCATACATTTATTATTTTTATAAGGTCAGGAACACAATCTTTATACAACAACTATATCTTTACTATGCATCAAGGTTTCAAGCATCTTTGCCAGAATTTTGTCTATGTTCAAAATGGTTCAGTTTCATTGTGTCATATTGACACTTGCACTTTCAGAACATGTTGAGATCAACTCAAATCTAATATAAATACCATTCCACTTAATTTATTTACCTGCAAATATAAATCTAGCAATTAAAATGTCAATTCAATAATTTTTTTTAAGTAGCACTATGATAACCATCCTGGCTAATGATTATACTTTCTAACTAGCATGCACAATCAGTCTCCAGAACAATAGGCATGGCATGCCACCAGCAACAAGGAATGATAATTTCTTCAACCTCGCTAAGTCAAAATCAACTATACTAGTTGGTAGCGATACAACAAAATGTATGTACCATGGAAGGTTGGCAGGTAGCAACAAGCATAGCAAAGTATAAATATATACAACTTACACTATGAATGAGTTGTACCATATTTTATCATTATAATTATCTTTATCTGTAAATTAGCTGAGTGTTTGAACTTTGTCGGGAAAAGGTTTATCCCTTGTGCTTGGAAGGAATTAAGAGTACATTGTGCATGCTTAACATACATATAGTTGCCAAAGCATAGCAGCAGCCTTCACATTCATAAGCTACAAATCTAGATTCTAGTGTGTTTAGTAGTAATTTAATGCTCCGGGTTGCAACCATCAAGGTAGCTTGGTTCTATTTAAGCATTCATGTTATTTATTTCACTTAACTTATTTAGTATGCTTTAGATCATCATATGTACTATCATTGTAGTTGTTCCATTTAGTTTATTAAAGACTTTGTAATTGTAGAATACAATCGTTTTAGTGTCCCAATTATCATGCCGTTTATGAAAGCAATAATATTAAGCTATAACATGTTACGAAGATTAAGCAATTTTATAAGGAAACATTAAGAATAATATATAGCTTGAATATTTAAGCATGAGCAAATACTGTGCATGATGCATGTGCAGAAGTATAAAAAGCGTCAATGGTTATACCAAACAAGATCAAGTAACTAAGAGTAAACAAGATGGAGTTCTTTCTCTATCAATTTTCCTAACCAAGGTCCTTTAGCATTTTCTAATCCACAAATGTAAACACTTCCTAAACTAACATGATATTACAAGGGTGAGCTACATTTTCAATCATTATTTAGGAGTCAACCTATAATAGCTAAATAAAAAAGTTACTGGCAGTTGATGGTACAGTTTATATTAAACATTAAAATTGCTACAAAGATTAAGGAATTTGACTCTTATACCCTTGTGCCCTTTTTTGGATAATAATTATCTGTGGTAAAACCCTAACGAGATAACCCTTAAAAGCTTCACATTTTGATTCTAGAAGTATAGTTTCACACTTTTCCCTTAGCCACTTCTTCAAAAACCATAAAAGCCACCCATTTAAAGGTGTAGAAGACTTTAGTTTAAAGAGGCCAAGGATCTTGTTCACTTCTGCAATTACAGCATGACCAAGGAGAACATATCCTTGGACATTGCTGTCTTATTTTAGTACATCTTTTAAAATGCCTTGATTAAACCATAACCCCTCATTTTGACGACCTCATCATATAATCAAATAGTAACAAATCCCTAGCCCTCACGGGTTGACGTAGTTGGTACTTGCATGAGTGTTTACTGTAATAGGTCTTGGGATCAATTTTCATTGGGTGCAAAAATGTTGGGTGCTTGACCTCTCCCATGCAAAGGGCCGCTGCGCTAAGGCAAATGCCCTCCATGATTTATCCCTTCCTAGAGATTGAAAGGGCCGCTAAAGTGATGACTTCACCTTGTTGCAAATAGTAACAAATCCCTTTCTCTATTTTCCTCTTAGAAGGTCAAAACAAAGTATAAAGATTTACCATAACAATGCCTCTTATTTGATGGATAATGATCCATTAAATGGAGGTAAGTATCATACTTGAAGTAGAGCTTGACATAATTGAATTCATGAGGAAAACAAGGGACTCCTTGTTGTAGCCACTTACCTGAATGATAAATCAAGGCTTGAGGGAAAAAAAAATAAAAAAGAATAACTACCGGGCATAGTTGTGAATAGCGTGTGCCTAGGCATGACCTAGGCACAATACTTGAATGAAGCGCGCGTCTTTTGAGAGGCTAAGGCCGCTTAAGGCACGATTTTCCTTGCTTTATTCGAGTTTATTATTTTTTTTTAAAGTCCAACCCATACCTTTAATACCCTTTAAATTAATTAGGTAACATTAACTTACATGCATGCGACACATTTTTCTTGCTTGACTCTTCCTCTCTCCTAAAAAATGAACATCAACCTCCCCTAGTCCCTTGCAAATTTATTTCATTGTTTTTCTCTTGCATGACTCTTCCCCTCCCTAAAAATTCAGCATCAATCTCCCTTCCCCTTCATTGCCTTCTCAAATGTGAACTCTTCACTCGCTTATAACATCAACATTAGTCTTCTAGATTTGGCTTCACTTTCTTTCTTTTCTCCTTTTGTTTCGTTGTAACGGTATGTTTTTTTCCTCACATAAGTTTTTTTATCGGTTTTATTTTTTTTCTCACAGAATCAAATTGTAATTAAGTTCAGAAATGATTCTGTTTTCTCATTCCTCACCGAATCAAATTGTAAATTAGTTCAGAAATGATTCTGTTTTCTCATTCAAATTGTAAATTAGTTTAGAATTTTTATTTTATTTTGATTTTTCTTTAATTTGAAGTTTGATTTTGATTATGAAGATAAACTATTTCAATATTTGAATGTTAGTGAATTTTATAATTACATTATTGTTTAATGATTTGTAAGATATTTGAATTTTGTTAGTGAATTGTTTTGGTAGAAATTCCCTATATTTTTAAATTATAAAAATTTATATCCAAAGTGCCTTACTTCCGTAAGGCGTATGCCTCACCTTGCGCCTAGTGCCTCAGGCCCCACAACACCTATGCGCTTTTGGGCGTCTCACATCTCAAATAACTATATTACTAGGAAAGGGAAGCTAGTCTAGTATCTTACTAGTCCACATGAGCAACACTCACTTTAAAACTTGAAGAAGGTGCAAAGAACTCCAAGGACAATGTCTGCCTATACATTATACATTTGATTTTAAACAAGGCAAGGTAGAAGGAGAAGCATACAACTTGAAGATTTGCAAATGAAATCGTACAAATTACACCACTGACCTTTGGGATTCCTGCATAGCCTGATGAGATGCATAGATTGAGCATTTCTTTCCCTTAAGAAACCATAGAGAACTAAGTAGAGGGATCCTTCACACTGTATGTGAAAAAGAATTGCTGCAAGCCGAAGTGCACCAACAATTGCCCACATTGGGAGGTTGATTATTGATATTGCTTGTAGGAAGAGGGGGATGTTGGACATCAATGGTTCTTAAGCGCACAAATGTAATGAAGGGCTCACGAGAAGATGAAGATAGTGATTGGCATCACTCATAGGGGGTGAAATAGGGGAAAGCTAAGACATGACTGAGTGTTGATTGCGCTTCTAGAGCTTGATGCATTTGTGGTGTTAGATTAGAAAAGATGTGGTCATAGGGAGAGGGAAGAGAGCTTGCAATCTCTTCCTCATAAAGGAATTATAGGGGATAAGAAGCTCAAAATCTCTCCATGAGGAAAACATTACTACGACACAATCCATTTGGGATAGGGTTGAGGAACTCCAAAGTAGGTTGGGCGTAGGGGATTAGTATGTTTACAGTTTTGCCTTGTGAGTTATAACAACTGACAAACATAATCTAATTATGTGTAAGGATGAGTTGCAGAAAGAGAATCTTTATATCTTATCCCATTCTTTTTCTGCAAAAGGTCATATGTGGCCAGCCCCCTAGCCATCTGTAGGGAGATAAATCAGGAAATCGAGCAGGCCACCATATGGGAGGGTATTTCTGCCGGCTTTGCTTGGAATCTTAGTCCCTTTTTTTTATAAGAAAAAATTTCATATCATAGTTCAAGAGTACATGAAATGGTCTATCGTGGCTACTTATGATTGATGCAACATTAGACCAGAGTACATCCATACATGTATACACACACTCCTGAATATCCTCTTAATACTTAATTGTTCACCCTCAAAGATACATTTATTTCTAGCTTTCTATACATAGTATATTAACAAAAATAACGCTAAGTATCGAGCCTTCGTTATTACCCTATTTCCATGGTAACATCTCCCAAACACTCTTAGAGCATGTCTGAAAGAGGACATCTCCTGTTGCATATGGAGCCCGTCTCTTACCCGCCTCCATAACTCAGCAATAGGGGGCGCCCAAAAGACAGATGCTTCCGTGTTTTTTACACTTGTCGACAAAATGCACACCGCTTATCCTCCAAGTATTCCTGCCTATCTTTAGTGCGAAGATGCCCCAAGGCTAGTATCCAGCAAGTGGTAGCATGACTAGGTTGCAAGTTTTCCACACTATTCACGCCCATACCTTCTTAGGACCGGGACGTCTAAAGAAATCATATGCCCTTGCCACTCCACCGTCCTGTGCAAATCATCCTGCTAGTCTTTGTCTAGCATCAAATGTCGAGCCTGCATCCGAAAAAATTTGGTCCTGTATTAGCAGTAATCTCTTAATCAAAGGTGAATCTGAAGGGGATACTTCCTAGAACCACACATCTACACGCCTCATATATATGTGGAGGTTCCATTTGATCCAAAGAGCATTTGTTTTCACCTTAATCCGCCAAAGTACCTTAGCTAGCATAGCTAAGTTCCAACTTTTTAACTCTTGAAATCCCAAGCCTTCTTTCTCCTTCAGTTTACACATATCAGCTCAAGATCCGAAGGATGCTTAGATGTCCACATGAAAGATTTGTAAATCCTATAGATACAGTCTATGATCCCCATAGGCATTGGTAAGATGGACATCGAGAAACATTTCACCCCTTGAAGCACCGAGGAAATAAGTTGTGCCTTGCTTGCATAAGATAGAGTGTGTTTCAGCCAACTGTTAACATGCCAAACAAATGAGTCAAGGAGAGGGCTATAGTTTGAAATCCGAAGCCACTCAGTTGCAAGGGGAACTCCAAGATATCTAAACAGTATAGATCCCTCCGGATAGCAACCTCATGTGGACCCTATCCTCAACTCCAGCCAAGTAAATACATGATTTCAGCTTGTTAACCCGAAGGCTTGTTGTTTTCCCAAATTCACTCAGACAGGTAGATAAGGCTGCAATCAAATTCTCATCACCCTTACGGAAAAGAAAGAGATCGTCAGCATAGGCTAGGTGAGTTAGTCCCAGGGGTGCACATTGGGCATGAAATCTGAAGGCCGAACCAATTGTGCACTGCTGAATTTGTCTCTCAAAGTTTTCTATACAGATTCCAAATAGATATGGTGATAGTAGGTCTCCTTGCCTCAATCCTCTAGCTCCACAGAATTGCCCAAAAGTCCCTCCATTAATGGCAAGTGAATATGAGGTAGTGGTCACATATTCCATAATCCAATTTATAAACTTCCCTGGGAATTGCAACCCAAGAAGTATCTCCTTCAGGAAATCCCAGTGGATCGAGTTAAATGTCTTTTGCAGGTCAATCTTCATGCACCTCGGAGACAATCGCTTTCGGTTGTATTTCCTAGAAAACTCCGGAGCCAAGTGTATGTTATTTGTAATGAGTCTGCCCTTTACAAACGCAGCTTGTGACTGATGTAAGAACTTGCCCATGATATTTGCTAGACGACCTGCCAATAACTTTGATATGACCTTGTAGAAGACTGTACAACAGTAGATAGGTCTATAATCCGTTACTTTACTGGCATGGGAAGACTTCGGGACTAGAGAATCTTAGTCCCTTCTTGATTGTACCAGTCATGATTTAATCTTAATTTGATCTAGGATTTCGGTTTGGTTTGAGATATATGAGGCGTACGGAGTGTTGAAGGATGAGCTGAACACCAGAAGAGAGAAGGGGGAGAAGAGGAGGAAAAAGGTTACATGCTCCGTTGCAAACAAGGAGACATCAACGACATCATGGACATTACGATTGTTGCTATCGTGACTAAAATGACAAGGAGAAGGGGGAAGGAGCTAAACTTCAATGGCATATGAACATCGATGGATCTTTTGATGAAACAACAATGAGAAGAGGAAAGGAGTCGGATGCCTGCAGTGTGCAGGCATTGTTAGATCTTGCAACGAATAAATGAAACTTTTACGGAGACAAAACTCTTGCATGAGTTTCTTATCAACGCCATTGGAAGGGTTCGCACCATAGTTGTGTCTTGGGCTATTCCGCGTGTCAATGAGCAGACTTTAATGTTTTGACAGTGCCAGTTATCATTGAGCAAATTTTTTATTGACTGTATTGGTTGAGATAAGCATTGCCTTGGTAAATACCCGCTAAAATTATGTATGCACAAATAATGTAGTGACATTTATCTGTGCTAGGACAGTATCCATAGGGATCAGCAGCTGAAATGATACATTTTAATTCTGATGAATAATACAGATTGTCACTTGAAACCAGACTATGCTTACAAACATTTTTCTTGAGTAATTATGAGGATTTACATAGGCATTTAAGTCTATTGTTGAGTTTAAATAATTTTGAAGGTCCATCTCCCCTGCATTGTTAAGTTTACTATACCTTATTTTCTCGTTGGCAAAAAATTAATTGCTCTTGACTTACCTTGTATGAATGTGAGTACTATAATGGATAATTGTTTGTTAGTAATTACTGAGGTATTTCTCATGATACATGTATATAATATGTTTCATTTGTTATCTATAATTAGATGTTTCGTTAATCAATGCTTTTAGTTTTCTGGTTCATGTTTGAAGGTAGCATTACCTTGTAATTCTCTACAGGTCAATGAGCAAGATCTTGCAAAAGAACTTTACAAGAAGTATAGTGGTGTGCGTGTTCTCATTTTCTAGCCCTTTGCTGATGTGTTATATATTAGTAGGTAATGTTTCATGTTTCAAAATTTTCTCAATGACTTCTCAGGTTCATAGGAGAAAGGTCCGAGCATGGCAGATGATTTGTATACTTTCACATTTTGTTGAGGATGACATTGTCAGAAAAGTTACATCTGACCTGCACATTTGCCTCTATGTAAGCCTTTCTCCAATGTGCATTCAAATTATTTCTGAATATTAGTTTCTTTTACATTGAGATCTTAGGTTGAATTTTGTCTATATCATTTTTATATTTTGTTCAATCTTTCTACGAAGAAAGCCAGCCTTGCAAATAAAGATTAGTTGCATGTCAGCCTTTTTTTTTTTGTTTTGCCCATGCTTCTCTACATCACAATTATTGTGGATGAAAGATGATTCAAACGGTAGCACGATAGTACGTTGCTACAATAAGAAAGCCAAGGATGCATAGGAAGATGAAAATGATACAACAACAACAACAACAACAACAACAACAAAGTAACACTAGGTGGGGTCGGCTATATGGATCCTTTTATGTCATTGAGCTCTATTTCTTATTATATCATCATTTATATTTAAATAAATTTTATTTTATTTTATTGTTGTTAACCAATTCTTTTTTGGTCTTTCTTTTCCATATTTGATGTGCACATTTATCATAGTTTCATATCACCTAACTGTGACATCTATTAGTCGTCTATAAACATGTTAGTATCATTTTAAACGTGTTTCTCAGAGTTTAGTTGCAACCTAGATTTAGTTCTTTAATATTTTCATTTCTTATCTTGTTGATCCTTGTATGTTCGCACATCCACCTTAATATTTCATCTCTGCAACTCTCATCTTCTGCTCGTGTGCTCATGAAACATCCTAGAACTTTATATCATTTAAAGCACTCCACACACCGTACCCAAATCAAACTTTGATTTTTATTTGAACTCCAAAGTCATAAATAACTTCTTCAAAAGGGAAGAATGTGCATCTTGTGAAAAGAGATTGCATAGCTTGACTCCAACGGGAAGACCCAACCTTCTAATGCATGAAAAAAAAGAACAAAACTTAGTCTAGTAAAGAGCTATCTAGTGTGCACTGCCACGTACGAGCAAACTCATCCTTCAAGTCCCACCGTCTCTTCATTACTTGCACCATAGGGATCTAGTGAGTTTAAAGACTTAGTAAATTTAACATTTTATAAAGAAACAAGTAAACATACCCTCACATGCTTTGCAAAAATATAACTATCCGAACGTACTCTGAACATTTTAAAACAAGTTAACATCATGCTGTTCAAAATCGTAGGAACCTTCAACCTTTGATTAAAACCGTATCAAGCATTAACATTAAACATCAAAACAATTTAAATGGGTTTTGAACATTCATTGCATCTCCACCTCTATTTGTCTGGCCAAATGTCTACCTTACATACTAGGTTGGTAAGGTGCACCGGACCCTTCTTAAGCCGGATTCCCAAACCCCTCTATTTTAGTAAGGTTCACCGGACCTTTCTTAAACCGAATTCTCAAACCCTTCTATTTTAGTAAGGTTCACCGGACCCTTCTTAAACTGGATTCCCAAGCCCCTCTATTTTGTTAAGGTTTGTCGGACTCTTCTTAAGCTGGATTCCCAAACTTCTTTGATTTTGGTAAGGTTTACCGGACTCTTCTTAAGCTGGATCGATACCAATAAGAATGTTCTATACTTACATCTGGAGGTGATAGTATAAGAATAAGTCGTATTTATAAATATTGATGATGTTGTAGTTATTAATAATTAGATGATGTAAAGTATGAGAAAAAAATGCTTGATAAGGATATTGCGTAAAGAATGATTTGTAATGCCATTTAGTAGTAATGAATCGTGAGCAAATACACAAAAGAAAGGTTCCTCATTAGATTAGCTCTACGAGTAGAAATTTTTGATATTAATAGTCCGATAATTCATAATAGTGACCAAGTAAATTTTCTAGAGATGAGGAGAGTGTACTTTTAGTCGATATGATTTTGTTGCTGAAGTATCCTTATAATTTAAACAATTTACGGTAATGGATATGCTGTGATGCATGTGATATGAAAGTAGTATGCTGGATGTAAATTTAAGTGTAAAAATTGTTTAGATGATGCATCTTATATGTGATATTGAATATTGCTATGTATATGATGTCTTATTCAAAGCTTGTATTTCATTTATTAGCAGAGTTAGAATATGCAAAGTTCTAAATAGTAGCAACCTTATATATGATTAAGATGCTTCTTAACTTAACTTGTAGAGCGCTGATGGGTTATCTTTGTGTTGACAAGCTGTAAGTATCCTTTCCAATTTGATTAGTACACTAATAATATAATCAACCCCTCTCAACACCACCTGCCATCTCCAACCTTGATTAATATCGCATCTTTCCACAAACCACCAGAATTTCCAGCATCAAGACTTTCAAAACAAGAAATCGATAGGATGTTGCTAAAGCATGATGCGATTCCACCTCATTCCTTAATCTCCTCGAAAGTTGCTAGGGTTCAGGGTGGAAAACCTAAATTTCCATCTCCATGAACTATATTTAAAGGGGTAAAGGGTTGGGTTGCTAGCAAATCGGGTCGGGTCTGTTAACCCATTAGCATGTTAATCATTTAAACCCCTTAGTATCATTATTTTTATACTAACTTTAAAATCACCCTACACCCCATTTAATTTAATTAAGTGGGCCGGGTTTTGAGCCCTACAACTTGAGTCATTAACATTCAACTCTATAAAACGTAGTAAGTTTAACTGTCATTTTGTAAAACTTTTGTTTTATCGCTGGCGACTCCTTCGAGATGGACGCCGTTGGCGCTCTCCGTCTTTCTCCATTGCGTCGTGGCCTTGCTATTGACTCTACTGTAGACATTTTTACTTTTTATGTCCCTCATCGTCACGTTTATGGTGAACAATTATCTCATTACCTCTAATATTATTAAACTTAAATTTCATATATTCCGTCTTTACTATGTCTAAAACCTTTTACATCTAGTGTTTCCTGCCACGATTCGAGTTTAACATTTACTCCTTCACGTGTCTTATCTATCAAAATAATATCATTTACAAACAAAATCCAGTGAATTTATTCATGATTAGTGTAAAACGATATAAATCCTGTCTTCTCAAATCTGTGTTTTGACCTTTTGTTATCTTGGCATATCTTCATTGGTTTTGAATTCTTCTTTTCTCTTCTTCTTTGGCTTAGTCTTTACTTGAGGATGCCTATATTTATACTAGTCTTTTTCATGCAAGCAAAACATATTATATAAAAAGGATAGTGCGGTGCACGATGCTCCCGCTATTGCAGGGTCTGGAAAGGGTCGGACTACATTGGGTCTATTGTACGTAATCTTATATTGCATTGCAAGAGGTTGTTTTCATGACTCGAACCTATGACCACCAGTTCACATTGACACTTTACCGTTGCGCTAAGGCTCCCTTTCAAGCAAAACATATTATATGCATTTTAAATTTAAATATACCTTTTGATGTCATAGATGAGATACTTAAAGAGGTATCTTGTTGATCTAATGTTGATTTGTTTTCCTCCAATCATTGAGAATTTCAAATAAGATGATTCTTCTTCTATGTCGTGTTGTTGTAGAGCTTGTGGAAGTGATTTTTCTACATGAGCCACTTGCGTTTGTTTACTCTGCTTTTGATATCCCTGCACTGAGAAGTTAATTGCAGATTCTGATGTTGTTATGTTAGTGAGATCATAGCTTCTTTGCATTATGATATTCTCCTATTTTGTGCAGTGACTGAGGCAAAACATTTATTAACAAATCTATTATCTTATTACTTTTGATTTGCCTTAGATTTGTTCATTTGTTCTTCTGACTTCTTTCTTGATTATTAGGGTTCAAATTGATTTATCATAACTATCTAACAATCAAAGTCTACTTGAATGTAGCATTTCATCGGTGACTTTCAATAAGCAATTTTTTTTTGCATCAAAGGCTGGAGGAATATCATACTGTAGCTGGGCTATAGTTCCATTTTTAAAAGAATTTAAAAAATTTTGTTTTGTTAGTTGTTGGGATCACAGGGCATCTTTGCATCTTAGACCTATAAATTTAAATTCCCTTTTTCTACTCTTGGCGAAAATTGGTTACCAGTTCAAATGTCAAAAATAATGTAGCAGAAAGATATAAGATAAACACAATGCTAAGATAGATATTTTATGTGGTTCGGATCCTAGGCTCTTACTCCATAGTTTATGACTCGTTAGTCGAGCCACTCCTCAAAACTATTAATTGAAATTATTTTTTCTTTCTAAAGGTGGAGAAACCTCATAAAGCATTAGTTCTTTTTTGCAGGGTTTAGAATGAAATACAAGAGAGAAACTACCAAAATGAAATCAGATTATCTGATATAACTCTTCATTGGATAGATTATAGCACTTCAGAACACTAGAACCATAACAATAGTCACATAAATTAGTAGTAGGCGGACCAGATGCCTTTTGCTCATAGCGGCCTTGCTCTTTATTTATAGAGTGAGTCTACGGATCATATGCTAGTGTAAAATACACGACTGTCTTTTGGCACCTGAGAGTCCCATAATACCCATGACACTTAACTTCAATAAACATCAAACCCTTGTCTTCTCTTCCTTGTCTTGTACTTTCTCCTTTTTGAAGAGTAAGGAGCTATGTGGTCTAGTGAAGATTTTGAAAGTAATAAATAAGAGTATACAGGGAAGAATAACAGATCTTTTCAGGAAGTGTTAGCTTCTGATTTTTTACTTTGGCAATAGTATGGAAAAGAATATTATGTTGAAATTTGGAGAGAAGAGGCATTGGATCCAGGGAGGCCTATGCTATCACCTCAAATGCAGTCTCCACCCAAGGGCATTAGAAAAAAGATAACCTTAAAAAGTGAAGCCTTAATTTTGACAGCTTTGGTTCCAAGTTAAAAGTGATGAAATTGTACTACTCTGAATAAAAAAGAACAATATCACGTATATGTAATGCATATATGACTCTTACATAGCAAATGCAGCAAAATAATATCCCATGTGGAACTGAACATATACATTATAACAATCACAATTATAAGGCTAACACACATGAAAGAAAAGGTTATGCTTTGCATGGTTTATCAGTGTAAAAAAAAATTAATGCTTGTATTTTTATGGGAACAAAGGATGATGCATAGAAGTAGTTCCCATCAGAGTCAGAATTCAAAATACTGAAACTGTTTGTGTTACTTCTTTACTAATTTGTTTATATTCTTTTTTATGCTTCTTCACAATGGTTCCTGAAATGGTACCTGATAATATGTATTTCTTTTTCCTGCAGAGAAACAACCTTCCAGCTGTAAGACAGTATTTGGAGACTTTTGCAATACAAATTTATTTAAAATTTCCATCTTTGGTGAGTGTTTCAAGTCTCAATAAGGAAATTATGCTAGGGGAAATTATGATTAGGAGGTTTATCACATATACGGGGAATTCCTCACTTGTTTATCTATTACAAGTTTCAAAAGTTCTTAAACCAAAAAGAAAATGTTTCAAATGTCCTAATTAATTATAGGGGTGTAGGCTGTGAGCACATATATCAAAAGTTTGACATCATAAAATGAAGATTTGGATTGAATAGTCTGACCAGTAGAAGAAAATTACAATATCATTTTAGTCTGTTATTAGAATGGTTTGATTTCTAGTCCTTTAATCATAGTTACCGCAGCCAGATATTAAAAGAAACTCTCCTTAATTTATCCCTTTTAAAACCCAAAAATTTCTAATTGAATCTCAACGACCATTAATTGAAAGAGTACATTGATAATTGATTTTCATTAAGAAACGCTCAACATGTTATGAATACTTTTATCTTGACAAGTGATCCTATCATTGAGACACAAGAAGCTCTAAGCAAAGTATAACTTTATGTTACCCAATCTGTGAGTACCCAACATTACCTAATCATATAACTACTAGAGTTCTTACTATATTTAGTGTTCCATCCCAAGATTGGTCATTCTTAAATTGTACAACTAGAGAAAATTGTGGTCGCACATATTGAGGAAAAGCTTTGAGAGACATGTTCAACATGGTATGACATAAGCGACCATAAAATGCCTTGGGTAGGCAATGTGAGAGAGACCAAAGAAGACTTATTAGCAATGATACAAGGTAAAATGGGAGGCAATTGGTGGGATGAAGATTTGGTTATTATTGTTGTTTTTATGGTTATCTTTTTATAACTTATTTAGCCGATCACTCTTAATGGGATAAAGACTTAGTTGTCGTCGTTGATGTTCTATAACTTATTTGTAAATTTTGATAAATTAATGAGTCAATATATAATTCATTAATATTAGTCATTTTTAATTTAATTTGCTTTTTTATTAAATTTTAATATCAATGGCCTTGGCCTTTGCCTAAGTGCCCACCAACCTCGTAGGTAGTAGGTAGTCGGTTGATTGCCTTATATTAGCTTGGATGTGACTTCCTAGGAGTCCAAGGAGCAAAATTATGGTATCATTTTATTTTAATTTTTTTTTTTTGACAATGGTAGGGTCATAAAAGAAGGGGAGCCTTGACGCAACGGTAAAGTTGTTGCCATGTGACCAAAAGGTCACGGGTTCGAATCCTGGAAACAACCTCTTGCAAAAAGTAGGGTAAGACTGTGTATAATGGATCCTTCTCCGGGACCCCGCATGACGGGAACTTCGTGCACTGGGCTGCCCTTTTTTTTTTTTTTTTTTAAATGGTAGGGTCATAAAGTGTATATGTAAAAATACCTTGATGCCTAAAAAACTCATTTTCCCCTAAATATACTAATGCCTCCTCTGAATTAGAATATTCTAGTCATTTTCTGTTAAAAAAGAACTCTCATTAAATATAAAATTATCATTATATTGAGAAAACACCTTAATATCCATTTAAATTCAAAATATTTATTTTTATTGATTTTGGTCTTAAAAATTTAATGATACTTTTGTTTGTCTAAGATACTTAAGTTTCAAACCTCAAAGAAAAGAAGGGGGTCTCTTGGGTATGTAACAAAAAGGAGGGG
Organism: Zingiber officinale; assembly: GCF_018446385.1. NCBI lineage: Eukaryota > Viridiplantae > Streptophyta > Magnoliopsida > Zingiberales > Zingiberaceae > Zingiber > Zingiber officinale. The sequence continues at coordinate 34,763,237 of NC_055992.1, read as the reverse complement.
GACTTGTTCTAAAGAAACAAACTGTGGTGCATGATTTGAGTAAAACAAAAACAAAACCTATGTGCATCCTTTGGGCAATTTGCCCAATATCTATAGTGTTTCTGTATCAATTTCTTTTCCTTTTTAATTTGAGGAACACATTTCTGGAATCGAATGTTATAGCATATAGAGTTACTTGAAGTTGCAATATCTGGATTCTGTTATCATTGCACAAAGAAATGTTATAGCATATAGAGTTACTTGAAGTTGCAATATCTGGATTCTGTTATCATTGCACAAAGAAGTTTCGCTTTTCTTCCTAATCTTCAATTTTCTTAGTTGACAAGGCTGCATGTATAGATGTTTTCATTTATAAAGGGGAAAATGCTATGTGTCTCTTTTTTTCCTTTTGCAAGTTGTGACTGTAGCTGGAACTAAAGTGCATTTGGTAATATATGTCATAATTGTTTCAGGCCGAAGAGCAATTAATTCCTATTTTTCACAACTATAACATGCGGCCACAGGTAATTTAGTGCTACTGATTTAAAAATCTCATCTCAATTCTGATCAACTAAAAGGATGACTGCTTCGTCTAGGCACTTTCTTCATATGTATTTATAGCAGCTAATGTGATACGTCATGAAAGTGACCTTGTTGCCCAAAGAATACATTTAAATGAATTATTTCCTCCAATAATTCCATTATTAACCTCACATCATCACAGTCTACGTGGTTTTACTCAGGTACTGTATTTGCTTCATTCAAGTCGTGAAATTTTCTAGCATTTGTAATCATATTAGATTCTCTTGGATTCTCATCCTTTGATGTTTCAGCTACTTGTTTATCATGTTTTATGCAAATTGTGGCCGATTATGATAAATAATGGTTCAGAAGTTGCATCGCTAGCGGAGAAGTGTTTTGGGGATTTGAGATTATATTTGGCAAAAAATACAGACTGTGTCAAGTATGATTTTTATCTATTTTTCTAGCTGATTTTATTTTGTTGTCAAATTTTTTTCCTAACCATTTATTAATTGAGCATCTAGTTTTCAAGAAAGTTATGGAACTATTTGGCTTGATCCATACTTGTTTTCCAACTACGTTGGTTTGATGCTAATATTGCTATTTATCTATGCTTGTTTTTCCAACTCATCGCCTTCTACATGTTGAAAGCTTATGTTTCCTAAGAACTTGTTCCTGATGCAATTGGCTTGTGATCATGGATGACCATAATATGAATTGTGCTTTGATGTTTGAGTAATATGTTTGCTATTGAAACATGTTTCGGAGATTGTTGGGGAGATTATTGGTATAATTGACACCTAAGTCAAGGTTTATCGGGTACTTCAAATGGAAAAGTCCAGTAAGAGAGTGGACAATGGAAGTCCAAACATCTGAAGGTGGATATGATGTTTGGCAGTTGATGAAAAGTCAAGGCAAGTCGATGAGGACCGAATGTTTGACACGTGAAGAAAGGCTGGTATGTCATTGAGGACTAGATACTTGATAGTGGAAGTCCTAAATCAATGGTGATTGAACTTTAGGTAGTTGATGTCTTGAAAGCATAGAGGCTTCTTGGTTACTGAAGTCATAGAGACGAGGAGTCTCTTGGCATAAGAAGTCATAGTAAGTTGAGGTCAATCGACTACTAGACAACGATAAAGTCTTGGTAAGTTGAGATCGATTTGTACTAAGTAGACCAGGAAGGCCCAAAGATATAGAGTCTTTGGTTCGACACAGATTCAAGGTTGGAATCACAGTGGTAGTCAATCGATGAAAATAATCCAATCGATTTGAGTCGATTGATGAATCTGAAACCACAAAGTTATGATATGGTTGAATTCGGCTATACAACAGTCTATTGGCGAAATGATTTATAGGGTTTCTAACTCGACTCCTGAATCTAAAACCATGAAATTATAATTTGGACAGGGTTTGAGTAGTTAACTCAAATAGAACACAAAACAACTAGAATGTTTTTGTTTAGGTTTTGTCTACCTATTAACAAGACCATAGTTGTCAAAAGCGCAAGGCGTAAAAAAACGCTCAAGGGTCTTGGGGCTTAAAGCGCAAAGTGCAAGGCGAAGCGCAGACTTTACGGAAAAAAGCGTAATAAACAAAAGGACTATTATATTTATTAAAAGTCTTTGAAAATGTCTTTAAAAATCTAAATAATCATAAACAAAATATTCTTTAATAAAGCTGTAGATTATTCAAAAAACTAAAAATAAATCAAAAGTTTTTGAAAATGTGATAGATGAAATATCAAATATCAAAATAATCATCTTCTTAATCTTCATTGTTCAAATCTACGTCATCATCTCCATCGCCTTATTTGTATTCATCCATATTTGCTTCTTCAGTTTCATCATCAAAGTTAATTTCTTCTTCATTCACAAGACTAGTTTGAGCTGAAGATCGTTTTCATTTTGCTGATGCAGTTGATGATGCCCCTTTTGAAGAAGACGCATTTCGAGATTGAAAGCCATATGTACTTTCACCAACCCCAGATGCTTGTGCTACATTACTTCAACACAAATCTTCAATCATTATCATTGTCTTTATCACTATCATCCAATTTTTCCAACAACCATTCATTACTATCATCTGTCTCTGATAAAGTTGTAATACCTCGGTTCTGAGATTCTGATTAAGTATGGCTTAAAAAGGTTAGATGGTACTATCCATATCACCAAGGCGCACCTTTCTTTTCGGAAGCCCAAACTTAAGAACTCCAAAATTAAGCGTGCTTGGCTTGGAGAAATCTGAAGATGGGTGACCTCCTGGGAAGTTTTCTAGGGTGCGTGCGAGTGAGGACAAAGCATGCTAAAAGGACCTCCGGTGGTCTGTGGAGCTAGTCGTCAACCCGATGGACAATTTTGGTGGCATTCCCGGTTCGGTTCGGGGGGGCCTGCCCGGGCCGGGGCATTACAGATGGTATCAGAGCGACCTTGCGACCGTGAGTGCGCCTGTGGCAGGAGCACCCAGGGCACCACCTAGCGAGGGAGATTCTGGGATTTGTCTGTGGTGTGATTCGTGGTTACACAACGAGGATGTTGTGTCTTTAAGTGGGGGTGATTGTAATATCCCGGTTCTGAGATTCTGGTTAAGTATGGCTTAAAAAGGTTAAATGGTACTATTCATATCACCAAGGTGCACTTTCCTTTTCGGAAGCCCAAACTTAAGAACTCCAAAGTTAAGCGTGCTTGGCTTGGAGAAATCTGAGGATGGGTGACCTCCTGAGAAGTTTTTCAGGGTGCGTGCGAGTGAGGACAAAGCATAAAAGACCATACAAAATCCACGGTGCAAAACCAACACGAGTCTGAAACATAGACTAGATAGTTTAATAGGAAAACAAAAGACCAAACGAAAATCTTTGTGATCTGGAGGAGGACTAGCGATTGGAACCTCCCGACAACATCAACCTGAAATGGTAATATCAACGGGGTGAGTCAACTCCTCAGTGGATACCAAATTGGTATGCATAGTAAATTATAACTAATAGTAATAAATATGCGTATAGTCTCCTGAGATAATCTACAATGCAAAACTGAAAGAGAAGGGAGAAGCTGTAATCACTAGGACCTCCTATCAGGATAGGTCGTCAGACCGAAAATAACATGCCCCTGTATGCATATCAATCATATGCATCCATCCAATATGCAGCAAATAAAGTGCAACAAACACAAGCAATAAATGCAATCATGCATTTGATGCCAATGACATGGTCATCTCTGACGTCAGTCAGCCATCTCACACACGATGGTGAGACCGAGTGGGTAGGGCTATGACAACCGTGCACTCTGCCATCACTGCTCCTGATGAGTGACCGAGTGGACGGGATACTGTCAGAGTATACCTATCCTCCTACCCCAAATCATAAGTGGGGGAGCTCAATGCTCTTATCTCCCTGAGACAATCCAGATGAGGGATCCCTGCCGGCTACTACGCTGCGTCACACTACCCATGAGCGGACCAACGGAGCCAAACAGCGCAAATCATCTGCCGGCTACCACGCTGCGTCACCACTACCCATGAATGGACCAACAAAGCCTAATAGATCATAAATGCCACACATCCTGCCTGATATACCTCTAACCCATGAGTGGTTGTGTGTGCAGATCCATGTAACTGGCGATGTGCTCAACAATAATGGAGCTGTCAATCGCTCAGCATGCAATCATGCGAGATGGTGCATGACACTAAACATGAAAAATCCTAACCATATCTACCTCCAAAAATATGTACCAAAATGCATGCATCAAATAATTAGATCTAGGTACATAGGTCAGATATGGTAAATGACTAGTCCGGTATATCACATGGCATGATATGTCACTACCTCTATAACATAAATAATAAATAGGGGCATGAATGCTAAACAGGTAACAAACAAAACACGCTCGGAAACAAATAGTGACAAACCGATGCAGATATAAACATAATTATTACTACTTGTTAAAATCTACTAAGCATATCAACATGACATTATCTAAAAGATAAGTCAAGGTACTCGCCTCAAATAGAAGGTCAAATCCAGTCAAATTCGACGTCGAGATGCTCGTCTCGAATCAGAGTCTTGCGTCACCAATATATACATTTTTATTTAGCTAAAATTCAATGAATAGCTAAATAAAATCCCTACGACTAATTTAGGGTAAAACCTAATCATATTACCATCATCCTACCTAAACAAAATTTGACGATCAATTAGGGTTAGTTACCTAATTCTCAATCAACCATTAGATGAATAATCCAAACCTAATTCCATCTACAAATAAACAACTAATTACGTAATCCAACTCATACTTAATTCAACCCATAAACCTAATCAATCTACACATGATCGTCTAACTACAAAATATATCAAATACCTACCCTTACCTCAATTCACAGCCGAAAAGGTTGCTACCGGAAAGGAGACGCTGCTGGAATCTACCTCTCTGCCCAGATCAAACTGTTGTCCACCAACCGAATACCTCACAGTACACAAAACCTCACCTCCTGAAATTCTTCCCCTCTGGTTAGATTAGGAAAACATATCGGATGATCAAGGAAAAGAGGGATTGAACACACAATATCTCAACAATCAACAAAACTCGATGTCTTACCTCCAAGATCACCACGACCAGAGAGGAAAAAGCAGAATCAGCGACTGTGCTAGGGCACAGCGGCAAACCCTGGCGAGCTCTGCATCCGATCACACTTTAACGATTGGGCGGCTGTGGGCCCAAATCTAGGGCACGCCGGAGAGATCTGGGGTCGACGCTGCTCCGTTCGAAGGCGGCGGATAGGGCATTGGTGATGACGGCTTCGGCAGTGTCGAGCAGAGATGCGAGAAGAAGGGCTCGACACTGCTTGGCTTGCTCTTGTGGTGGTCGGAGGTGGGAGTGTACTGGGCTGCCGGCGCTAGGGCAGAGGGAAGTCTCGGCCGACGGTGGCTCGAGCTCTAGGGCATTACGTCGGCGCAGGGAGGATCGAGAGAGAAGGAAGATCGGCAATGGTAGAGGAGATAGGCTCAGGTTTCTCTTAGCTGACGGTTTTGTATGCACGGGAGAAGAGGAGGCGTCGCGAGCGGCGGTGGCGGCGGCGCGTCGGTTGGGGAAGAGAAGAAGAAACGACGTCGTGGGAGAAGAAAGGTCTTCGGCGCGAGAAGAGAAGAATCGGCGTTCAGGGGAGAAAGAAAAGAAAATGAAAAGAAATAAAATAAATAAACTTTTCCTCGTTCAAATAGGGTAGCCTAAACAGACTTTCCCAATATTTATCCCCGTAACCTAAGCCATACCAGCTCCGAAAAATTTCCAGAAAATTTCTAAAAATTCTTGAAAATTCCCTTATGGTTATTCGCCCTTTTTCGGTATTTTACAAAAATAATAGGATCAATTTTATCTTGCATGTCATATCTTCTCCTTAAAGCTTTATTGTACTTGATATATACCAAATCATTCATTTGTTGTTGAGACAACCTATTTCTTTTCTTAGAATGTATCTACAAAAAAAATTAAAAAGTAAAAGGTTAAGTTCATAATATAAATTTTAATATGTATTAAAAAAATTCCAACTTACATGTTCAAAAAAATACTCCAATTACATTCACAGCCTTAAGAAGAGCATGTGAGGTTAAAATCTTCATTGCAAATGATTTTAATTCAGACATTGATACACTATAAGAAGACCACCAATCAGCTTGAAATACAAAAAGATATAAATTATTAAATTAACTTTATTACCATCCAATATTAATATTGCACAATATATTATTTACAAATTTACCTAGTGATTTTAAAGTGCTTTGTCGGATAGCCATTGGCAAATCAAAAAGTCCTACTTTCTTGTATTTTTATTGATTCGTGATCTTATCTTATAAATCCTCTCCTCTCACCAATCTAGATATTCACTTGTACAAACCCTCCATCACTTCTGTATCATTTTCTATGTCAAAGTTTGTGTAAAAACACTCTAGATTCAAGAAATATCCAGCTGCGTGCAAAGGTTGATGGAGTTGAACATTCCATTTTTTTGTCAATGAATTCAAAAATGTTACGATATTTCTTTTCATTATTGTTAAATGATGCAGCGATAGCTTCTTTGGCCTTGTCCATTGACTTATAAATATAACCCATAGACGACCTTTTTTCACCGTTTACCAGTCGTAATACTTTCACCAATGAGCAACTTTTAATGCAAAAACTATATTTTTCCAAAAAGAAGGCATCAATATCACTTCTGTTACATGGTTTCCTACATCCTCTTTAGAAAATCGACTATTTGCCCACTTTTCAAATATAAACATCTTTCTCAAATTTACTTGTTATAGATGAAACCACTTTAAAGTCAAAAAGTGGTTGCAAAACATGTCTTTACGGTTTTTACCATGCCTTTCTATCTTGTAAACTCTCTCATCATGTTCAATACTTGTGGTCTGTTGTAAATATAACCATTCACCATCAACGTCTGTTTGTGCAATATTTTGAGATGAGGAATTTTGAATATATCCTCGAGTAACAAATCTAAACAATGAGCTGCACAAGGAGTCCAGTACAAGTGTGGAAATCGATTTCCCAAAAGACGACTGAGCCATATTTTTTTTTCAATGCGATACACAAATTTAAAAAGTAACTCAAACATCTTGTTCGCTGTGTGAGAATAGCCTGAAGCATCAACTGATTCAATAAATATACTTCCTTTAGGACCATTCACAAAAAAAATTATAAGAGTCCTACCTTTTTATCCGTCCCCATCTGCCATGATTGTGCACCCAAACTTAGCATGATCTTCTTCATGGGATTTGAGAAGTGAGTTCGTATTTGCCAACTCCTTCAAATACTTACCCTCACTTCATGATATAATGGAGGTTTCATCCCAATCCAAATTGTCCAATAACTTCAATACAAGGCTCAAAAGAATCACATTTAACAACATTGAATTCCAGCATTATACATCCATCTTGCAAATTTCTCGACTACAATATCTCTTAACTTCTTTTATTTTCATCACATTGTCCTTTGTTTTTTACACGTCTTCGTTTGACAATTTCATCAACATCTTTCATAAAATACAGATTAATAGGTCTAGTTTGTTTACACTTTTTACCTTGGACCGTAGGATGATTGCTTGGATCGGATATTGGTCGTTTCCTTTTCACTTTAGTTTGATGATCATCTTCTTTATGTTCTTCCAAATCTTCCAAATAATCAAGATTATCAAAATAAGGAATTTCATCCATTTCATTCTTCAAATTACTCTTTTTTTTTACATGAACTCTCTAATTTTTTCTTTAACATGCTCAGGACATTTCGCCAAGCTTTCATATTTCTATTGCCCCCATCTAAATATAGCTTGCATCGATAAATTCTGCCATTTGTTATTTTACCACAAAAATACAACTAACAATATTTAGATTTTTAGGATACGAACATGTTGCATAATTCCAAGCAATATCCTTTTGAGTTGATAGAATTGTTGACATAGTTAAGAATCAAGACCGCTGAAATCAATAATAATCAATCAATAAAAAAATAAAACAGGAAAAAAATTAATTATTGAAAATAAAACTGATTTATATGAATTAATAAAATTTATTAGAATTTTTTATTTTAAATATTTTTTTATATATTTAAATCTGATTTACTAATTTATATGAATTAATAACATTTATTAGAATGTATTATTTTAAATATTTAAATTTGATTTACTATTTTATATGAATTAATAAAATTTATTATATTGTTAATTTTAAAATATATTTTATATATATTTAAATCTAATTAATAAAATTTATTATATTTTTAATTTTAAATACTGATATACGGATTTATTTGAATTAATAAAAATTTTAATTTTTTTAATTTTAATTATATTTTTATATATTTAAATCAAATTTATTCAAATTAATCAGATTTTTTTATATTTAAAATATATTTTTTATAAATTTTAGATCTGATTTATATTAATAAATAAAATTTATTAATTTTTTTATTTTAAATATATATTTTTAGAAATTTTAAATCTTTTTATATTAATAAATAAAATTTATTAATTTTTTTATTTTAAATATATTTTTATATATTTTATTGGGATAATTTAATTAGGCTTTTTAAAAATTTATTTGAAATACCCCATTTAATACCTCACTTAAGTTAGGAGTTGTTTAATTTAATAAATCTGAAAAAAAAAGTAACAGTAGCGTCATGATCGCGATTGCGATCGCTACGCCTTGGCAACACCAGAGGCGTACGGGAGCTGCTAGCGCCACCGGAGGCGTTCGGCGATGCTGTCGGCGCCACCGGAGGCATCCAGTGACACTTCCGGCGCGATCGAAGGCGTCGCAGGACGCCTCCAGCGTTGTCGGAGGCATCCTACGATGCCTCTGACCCACCTTTTGTCGCGCGAAGCGTCCATGTGACGAACGTGGAACTGTCGAGCGTACTGAGATACTCACAGGATGCACGTTGGAAAAATTTAGAGTCTAATAAACAAAAATAACATAGACAAAGCACTTACCTTCGAAGCAATTGAAGAAGCAGAGCGGTGAGAGGCAGACAAGAGGCAACATTTGAAGCAGATGAAGATTAAAGAGGTTTAGGGCTTTAAACTTATAAAAAAAATGAACGAAATAGGAAATTTCTGCTCTTCGTGTGAAAGCGAATGTTTCCTGGACCTCTTGCGCTTCCGAGTTCACAAAAGCGTGAAGTTTACGCTTCACGCTCAAGTGAATGAAGCAAGCGCTTTTGACAAGTATGAACAAGACGAGAAACCAAAAGTTTTCATTTGGATAAAGATGTAAGTAAACTATCGAATTTTGATGTGCTATTGTGGAGAAGTCGATTGGAGGTGTTTATTAGTTGATTGGATGACGTGTCACGCCCCGGAGGAGTATCTGTCCGAAGAAATTTCGGCAGCATTTCCCCTGTACGGTGGACAATCTGAAACTTTTCTACAAGCACTATATACCTCAGCCACATGCGGCTGGAATAATAACAATAAAAGAAAACAAACACCACGCAGTTAATAATAAATTCAGCCTCTGGCTGACACAACCACGCAGTAAAAAAATAAAGCAGCCCACTCGGCTGTACCAAAACCAAAACACAAAACTGCTAGCCGGCTAGGCTTACACAACCAATAACAAATACAAAACACCACATAACAACATCAACTCTCCAAAAATAAAACCAGAGTACCGAGCTAAACAAACTGATACATAAAAACAAGCAAAACATACGTGAAACCGATAAGTCCTCTGATGTGACGTGGGGACCACCGCGACACCATAAATAACACGGTACTGAAAATATAGAGTCCACGGGGTGAGTTCAACAACTCAATGAATACCAGATATACAGTAAGATATATCTAATGATAAACATGGAATACGACTTCTAATCATATATCTAGGAAAGATCAAACCGAAGGTAACTAAGGAAGTCACCGAGAACTCTATCCAACAAAAGGGTCACAAACCGAAGTGCTAAATCGACGCCGATGAATAAACGATGAAAAACACAATCACAAGAAATAAATGCATCATGCATATGATGTCAATGATATGGTCACCCCTGACGCTACTGGCGAGACCGAGTGGGTAGGGATGTGACAATGTGACCGAGTGGGCGGGATGCTGTCGGAGTACTCCTGTCCTGTGACCCCAAATCATAAATGGGGAGCTCAATGCCTCAACTCCCTGACACGACGGGGAGGAATCCTGCCGCTAACATGTGTCACACTACCCACGAGCGGACCAACGTAAACAAAGTCCCTGCTGCAACACACACCGTTTGAATCGACCACTAACCCATGGTGGTGGTGTGTGCAGGTAACTGACGATGTGCTCAACAACAATGGAGTCGACTATCGCACAAGATGATGCATGACACTAAGCGTGGCAAAATCGATCAACATAGTATTCATACATACAAATGGGTATCGTAAAGCGATGGTCACATACCAAGATTTAGAGTACGTCGATAGAATATCAATAACCCTATCCCGAACATAATAAGTATGGAATATCCCGATCAGATAGAAAAATCCATATATACATAATATGGGTACCACAGTATCAGTAAGTCAAATCCACGGATCTAGGGTATACAAGTCCTCTAAGGTATAACAACCTAGACCCAAATCATATCCCTCTTCCATAGCATATGTACCAACATACACATATCAAGAATCGAGGTCTAAACACGAATCATATATGATATACAAATAGAGGTACACAAGCCAGATATGACACAAAACCTAAGTATCGGATAATCTAGATACACCTGCCAGAAACAAAATCTAGTCCTAACCTCAGTAAGCATGGTATGTCACTCTAGAAACTAAGATACTCATGGTAACAAGATAATCATGACAACAAATCACGAGATATAATCACGGATACATCACAGGTGACAAACCTAACATGCTATGGATATCAAACAGTGACATACCAAAGGCAAACATGTTCATTGCATGTAGTTATAAAATACTATACATATCCAATGACAATATCATAAAAGATAAGTCAAGAGGTACCCGCCTCCGATATAGATCGAATCGAACCAATCTGATGTCGAGACGCCCAATCTCGAATCACAGTCCTGTAACAATACATTTTACAATTAATTATATCATTAAATCAAAATGACCAAATCCTAAACCTATTAGGATTAAATCATAGTGAATCAATCCAATAGATCCACATCCCCTTCACAATTCACCACACCTCACCAATTCCAACACATAAGCAATTATGTATGTACCAATTCCTACCTAAATCAATATGTACCAAAATCATGTTCCTTACCTAAATTCACATGATCATCTAACTAAATCCTCCAATTCGAAACATGATCTACAACCAATATTCATATACATATAATCCTTACCTCAAATCTCAGCTGTGCTGGATGGAAGGGTTGCTGTTGGAAACCAGGTGTCGCTGGACAAGAGTAACAACCTCTCGGCAAAGACTACTTGACTCTTCCTCTCCAAATCTCGTACCCTTGATCCACAACCAGGAGGAAGAACATACACAGCAAAGAAACACAACAGGGAAGAAAATCAAAGGTGAAGATCACTGATCCTCTGCCAAGTTCGTGGCTGCTGGACCCGGGTGGCAGAAATGGACTGTCGGATCCCAAAATCACCAAAGATCACCACTTCCTCACCAACTCGTAACCTTCTTCCTCTCCACTGGTCGGAGGTGACCAAGAATCTGTCGACAGTGCTAGGCACAGCGAAGAGGTTTTGTGCGTCGACGTCGGCGCGATCGGGTGACTATGAACCCAATCTAGGGCACAGCAGTGGTTGGCGTCGTTGGAGGGGAGAGATCGGGGCTGCTCCGTGCGGCGCCAACCTAGGGCGAGGCATCGTGAGGGAGGAGGAAGAGGGATCGGCCGGCTAGGGCAGAAGCAGATTCGGGAGGAGAAGAAAGGAGACCCTCGGTTGGCTCTCGTCGGGCGGCGATGAAAAGCTCCGCGTGTAGTTTGTTCCGACAAAATTCCCTTATTAATATTCGCTTATTTTCGGTATTTTACATTCTCCCCCACTAATAAAAATTTGGTCCCCAAATTTCGTTATCTACCATCAGCAAATACTAACAACAAGTAACGAGTATAAATGCTGAACGGTAAATAAAATCACATATCCCAAATGAAAAATGGGGTATCGAGCTCGGATAGTATCCTCGAGCTCCCAGTCTCGTCTGAATGATGCTGCCATCCGACTCCAACCAGTCGGATAGTCTTGTTCCGCAACTGACGCTCCTTCCGGCCCAGAAGCGTCAGGCTGAAGGGGAACTGGGATATCTGTCAGCAAATGTGCTCGGTCAGCTAAGTATCTCCTCAACATAAACGCATGGAATATGTCGTGAACATCTGCCAACGCTGGTAGTAACGCCAAATGATAAGCTACCGCTTCAATTCTCTCCAAAATCTGGAAAGATCCAATGTATCGTGAAGCTAGCTTACCTCTAAGGTCAAATATCTTCACCCCTTTTATGGGTGAAACTCGCAGAAAGATATGGTCGCCAATAAAGAACTCTAAGGATCTACGTCTCTGATCAACATAACCCTTCTGGCCATCCTGCGACTCTGACATCCTCCGTCTGATAGTACGGACCAACTCTGTCTCATGCTGAGCTCTATAAGGTCCCAACAACTAGGCCTCCCCAACCTCATCTCAGAGGTCCAATACACATGACCTCAGCAAGTCCTCTAGAGTCTAAATGGTTTGCTCTGACTGTCCATCTGTCTGCGGATGGAAACTGTACTGAAACAGAGCTCAGTGCCTAAAGCCTGCTGCAGACTCTGCCAGAAACGAGACGTGGGGGGTCTCTATCCGAAATAATAGTCAAAGGGACACCATAAAATTTGATGATCTCCCGACAACACAAATCTGTCAATCGATCCAGGGAATCAATCTTCCGGATCGCTACGAAGTGCGCGAATTTGGTTAATCGATCAACGATTACCCAATTCGCGTCATAACCTCATCGTGTCCTCGGCAAACCCACCACAATTCCGCTGCACACTTATACACAAAGTCCATAGTAATATGTTCCCATTTCCACTCGGGAATAGGAATCCACTGAGGTAAGCCTGCAGGTCTTTGATGTTCAGCCCTCGCCTGCTGACAAACAAGACATCTAGCTACAAAAATCTGTGATGTCCTCCTTCATGTCCTTCCACCAATAGGAGCACTTCAAATCTTGGTACATACGGTTACCGCCTGGGTGGACAGCAAATCATAAGCGATGAGCCTCCGGAAGTAACTTCTATAAGACCGGATGAGACTGAAATACACAAAATCTGTCTCGAAAGTGTATAACACCCTCCTCGTCTCGTGTGAACTCGGTCTGCTGCCCGGAAGCTATCTAGCTACAAATAAACTGCAAATACTGATCAGCAGCCAAGGGCTCTCGGATCCTCGTCCTGATCAACGACTGAGCAACCATGGTAACCAGAGTACCCTGCTCTGTCTGTCCATATCTGTGACCACAACTCGGTGGCAAGCTAAAGTCCCTTTAGACTTCCGTCTAAGTACAACGACAACCACATTAGCTTTTCCCCAAATGATAGCTAATGGTACAATCAAAATCCTTCAGGAACTCCATCTATCTCCTCTGTCGGAGATTAGGTTCCTTCTAAGTAAAACAGATATTTGAGACTCATATGGTCAGTGAGAATCTCAAATGTAACGTCATATAAATAATGTCGCCAAATCTTCATGGCAAAATAATGGCGACTAGCTCCAGATCATGTACAGGTAGTTCTTCTCATGCTTCAACCGACAAGCATAGGAGAATACTCTATCGTGCTGCATCAGAACGGCGTTCAAACCCTGAATAGATGCGTCGAGGTAGAGGACATATCCGTCCTCTCCAGAAGGTAAAACCAAAAATCGAAGTCGACACTAGTCTCCACTTCAGCTCCTAGAAGCTGGTCTTGCATTCCACAGTCCAAGTAAATTTCACGCCTTCATATCAATCCGTGAGAAACCCTCAACGTATCTCCGGAAATATCGAGCCAAACAAAGGAAGTTGCGAGCCTCTTCTATAGACTCCGTCTACTCCCAACGGTAACAACCTCGATCTCCTGTGGTACCACGGTATACTCCTACTGGTGACCGTGTGTCTAAAACATCTCACAGAAGACAACCAAATCAGTACTACAGATAATCACATATACATGTTCTCGTCGAATCATCTTTAGATCTATGCACAGGTAGTGTACGTGACATCACCTCAGATCCGTAATAAATCACCACATCGTCAATAAAGACAATGGAAACCGATCCAAACATTCCAGGGATACCCCAATCATCGAGTCCATGATAACATCTAGCGCACCACAAACACTAATGGTAAAACCAAGACACATAATGTCCATATCACAGACATTCTTAACCATAAGATCTCTGATAACAAGTCGGAAATCTAATCACCAACAACATAAATCACCAAGGAATAGCTCCTCCAATGTGAGAGCAACGCTCCATCACACGAAATATCATACATGTGGGAGCAACGCTCTACCACAAGAAATCCTCCATATGTGGGAGCAACGCTCCACCACAAATAATCCAGAATATATATCCACAATAAATATGGGAGCAATGCTCCGCTACAAACAATCCGTAATATGTGGGAGCAACACTCCACCACAAACAATCCAGAATATGTGGGAGCTACGCCTCACCACAAACGATCCATAACGTGTGGGAGCTCTACCACAACAATACATAAGTGCCCAAGCACCTAACTATCTAGCTAGAGATCGCACAAGATCTACCACGGATCAATGTGGGTAGCCTAGGTATAACCACCCAGTAAGCAAATCATCCTAGTGGGTCGGTCACCTACTAATGGGAGAATTAGTTGACAGGGTAAAACAACCAATATCATAATGTAGACATTTAACCTTCTACATTCAACATAGGTATAATCATCATGATTCTACCAACCATACATCTGGCACACGTGCACCCACAACATATGTATGATCAACATAATCCTCTAATTAGTCCACACCCAACATACTCACAATATAGGTGTAAATCACCGTGATATCTCCAACAATACATATCGTACACGTGTGCTTAAATCAACGTAGGTATAATCGACAATATACCTCCAACAATACTCACCCCATATATACATACACCTTGAGTATATCCACATATACTTCCAATAAGGCATACTATAACCCAGGTGCATTTACAAATCGCACATAATCAACAAGATACCTCCAATATGTCAATCAGACACGTACAGCTAACTAAATAGCTATAATCCACAAGGAACCTACAATAACCATATCTAGATGGGAATACCCACACTATCCACAAATGAACTATCCATCATAGAACTCCTTCAACTCATAACAACCATATGTACACTTCATATATATGCATAATCAACATATTTAATCCAATCTATCACACAAATCATATACCACCTTCTAAGTTATCCAATCAGGTACATACAGTCTAAAATTAAAGTATCCATAGAATATGATACATCGATCCTCCATAGACTGACCAAAATCGACAATGATATACGATCAACTCTGTCTTTCCCACATCAGTACAAAACATGTACTCAAATGTACTTTAGATACCAAACTAAGCACAAACTACCCAAAGATTCAGATCGGACCAATAAAGCTAAATCGGTCATCTATTAACTAATCAAGAATACCTTAATCCTCCATAAGCTACTAAGGTATATCAATCTACGACTACCCAAGTCGACAAGCGTAAGTCAGTCTTTCACTGACCCATCTAACAAGAGTAAACCAGTTATCTACTGATGTAATTAATTAAGATAAAATGATATACTACTGGCTAGATCAACATGAAGATATAGATATTATCCACTACCCAGCTAATACTAGCAAAGGCTGGTATGTGCCTCAATCTGCTAAACAACTAGTAATAACAGAAGCTAAATACTACTGGTGTATGATATAATAAATCACCAGAAATTGTAATCCCTCACATGTAATATGGCTACAACATCAGACAGATACCAGATACAAAGTGTCATAACTCTCACAGTCAACAATGCATACTCTAACTAAATAGAAGGATAACAGTATACCAACATACCTCCTATAGCTTGGAGATGTCCTGCTGCTGCCAGGTCCCAAAATCCAAAAAGTCACATCGAGAAGACCAAAACACAAAATCCGAAACACCGGAAAAATAAGACACGTAAGTCGATCTCTGATACCAAATAAATTGATATCAGACAAATCTCGAAAATCCGACATAGCAAGTATCGTATACCGCTCGATACCACTAAATTATCACGGGAGGAGTATCCGTCCAAGAAATTTGACAAGATTTCCTGTGGACCAAACTTTCTACAAGACTATATACCTCGCGTCGGAATAATAATAAAGAAAACAAACACCACGCAATTAATAATAAATTGACGGACACAACCATAAAAATAAAGCGAACAAAACAAAACACAATGCTGCTTTAGGCTTAACACCAATAACAAATACAAAACACCACATAACAACATCAACTCTCCAAAAATAAAACCAGAGTACCGAGCTAAACAAACCGATACATAAACAAGCAAAACATGTAACTAAAGCCTAAGCGACGTGGGGACGAAGACAGGATGCTCCAAGCGACACCATAAATAACTGGTACCGAAAAATAGAGTCCACGGGGTGAGTTCAACAACTAATACGATACGCCAGTAAGATATATCTAACGATAAACATGGAATCGACTTAATCATATATCTAGGAAAGATGCAAAGGTAACTAAGGAAGTCATCACCGGAACCCTATCCAAACAAAAGGGTCGCCAAACCGAAGTGCCTAAACTCCCAAACATACGATTCATCGACGAATCGATAAATCGCAATCAAAGAAATAAATGCATCAATCGTATGATGTCGATGACGTCTGTCACCCCGACGGCGCGGTCATCACACACGAATGGCGAGGCCAAAGTGGGTCACACCGTCCGATGGTGACCGAGTGGATATCTTTGATCTTCGTACTCCGTGACCCCAATCATAAATGGGGAGCTCAATCAACTCCCCGGGGAGGAATCCTGCCAACACGTTGTCACACTACCCGTGGCGGACGTAGCAAACAAAGTCCTACCGAATCGACCCACTAATCCATGATGGTGGTGCCAATCGGCACGTAAAGATGGAGCGACGCACGACGTGATCGTGACCTTGGCGTGGCGATCAGCATAACCCATATCCATACATACAAAATGGGTACAGTAAGCGATGGTCACATACCAAGATTTAGAGTACACAGGGATAGAATATCAATAACCCTATGTCCCGAACATAATAAGTATGGAATATCCCTATCAAAAATCCATATATACATAATATGGGTACCACAATATCAGTAAGTCAATCCACGGATCTAGGGTATACAAGTCCTCTAAGGTATAACAACCTGGACCCAAATCATATCCCTCTTCCATATACCAATATACAGATCAAAGAATCGAGTCTAAACACCCAATCATATATGATATACAGAGGTACACAAATCGATAGGCACAAAACCTAAGTATCGATAATCTAGATACACGGCCGAAACAACAATCTAAATCCTAGTCCTAACCTCAGTAAGTGTCACGTCACTCTAGAAACTAAGATACTTATGGTAACAAGATAATCATGACAACAAATCACGAGATATAATCACGGATACATCACAGGTGACAAACAAGAAAAACAAAACATGTTCATATATAGTTGAAATAAAATATCCAATGACAATATCATAAAAGATAAATCAAGAGGTACCCGCCTCCGATATAGATCGAATCGAACCAATCTGATGTCGAGACGCCCAATCTCGAATCACAGTCCTGTAACAATACATTTTACAATTAATTATATCATTAAATCAAAATGACCAAATCCTAAACCTATTAGGATTAAATCATAGTGAATCAATCCAATAGATCCACATCCCCTTCACAATTCACCACACCTCACCAATTCCAACACATAAGCAATTATGTATGTACCAATTCCTACCTAAATCAATATGTACCAAAATCATGTTCCTTACCTAAATTCACATGATCATCTAACTAAATCCTCCAATTCGAAACATGATCTACAACCAATATTCATATACATATAATCCTTACCTCAAATCTCAGCTGTGCTGGATGGAAGGGTTGCTGTTGGAAACCAGGTGTCGTTGGACAAGAGTAACAACCTCTCGGCAAAGACTATTTGACTCTTCCTCTCCAAATCTCGTACCCTTGATCCACAACCAGGAGGAAGAACATACACAGCAAAGAAACACAACAGGGAAGAAAATCAAAGGTGAAGATCACTGATCCTCTGCCAAGTTCGTGGCTGCTGGACCCGGGTGGCAGAAATGGACTGTCGGATCCCAAAATCACCAAAGATCACCACTTCCTCACCAACTCGTAACCTTCTTCCTCTCCACTGGTCGGAGGTGACCAAGAATCTGTCGACAGTGCTAGGCACAGCGAAGAGGTTTTGTGCGTCGACGTCGGCGCGATCGGGTGACTATGAACCCAATCTAGGGCACAGCAGTGGTTGGCGTTGCTGGAGGGGAGAGAGATCGGGGCTGCTCCGTGCGGCGCCAACCTAGGGCAGAAGCATCGTGAGGGAGGAGGAAGAGGGATCGGCCGGCTAGGGCACAAGCGATTCAGCGGGGGAAGAAGAAAAAGAAAGGGAACGGCTCGCGTGGGTTCGGCGGGGAAAAAGAAAACGAAGAAATAAAGAAAAGGAATTAAGAATTCAACATTTCCTCTTTTAATTGGGGAAACCCAAACAAGCTTTCTGGGACCCCGTTTTTATCTCCGTTAACTCGTCCGTACGAGCTCCGAAAAATTCCCGGAAAATTTTCAAAAATTCCGAAAAATTCCCTTATTAATATTCGCCTATTTTCGGTATTTTACATGACGACTTCTATACCCGTGTAGAGGCTTATGAAGGTCGGATTTGTGGAGGCTTTGAGGCTAAGGTTCTTTGAGGCCCTTTCGGCAAGTGTTGCTACATTCTAAGGCTTCTAGAGAGCAATTCAAAGCCATCAAAGACAAGGCAAATCAAGATTGCGATTGTTGTAAAGTTCATTTATTTATTTATTTCGTTTCTTTCTTATGTTCTTGTATCTTTTTGTATTGCTTGCAAGAACATGATTTTTTTTTTTTTTTGGCTCTAGAAGATATCCGAGAGGGAAAATGCATAGTGGTGTTGTGAGGAGTGATCCACGTTATTGATCATAGCCTATGAAGTAGGAATCAAGGGTTTCAAATCACGTAAATCTTTGTGTGGTTTGCATTTCTTCTCTTTTATTTTCTTTGTATTTTCTTTCTGTTATTTCAATTGTGTATTAACTTGTATATGAGCAAACGACAACAAAATATGCAAGCATTTATTCACACCCCCCATTTTTAACGCAGTATAAGTGGTATCAGAGCGAGATTGATTTTCATCGGACTAACTGCCAAGGAGGCAAATTGCTAGAGGGGCCAAATTCACGATGGATTTCATATGTGGCTATGTCATCGAGTACCGCCAACATTTGGAATAAGAGATTTCACATATTGGAGGTCATGGATGAAGTACGTCATAAATGATTATGAAGCCCCAACGGATAAAAAAAGGAAGACTCCACTTAAGAGAAGTAAATGGACCGAGGAATAGGTTCAAAAATCGGAGGCAAACTATAATATAACAAGATTTTTAAGTAAAGTTTTGCCAAACGATGTGTTGTGTAGGATAGGGGAATATAAGAGCATTCATGATCTATAGAACTAATTGATTACATTTCATAAGGGAGAGAACTAAAGCGTTTAAGTTAGGAAATCTTTACTTAGTTTTGGCATCATAGATAAAATTTAGAATGTTAGGTGAGTCTAATTTAAACATATTGTCAAATTTAAAAAGGGAGATTGTTGGTGCAATTGTCCCCTAATATGTTTGTTATTAAAACATGTTTTGGAGATTCTTTAGGTGAGTTTTGGTAAACAAGCCAAGCTTTGTGGTGTTCATGCTTGTTTGATAAGATAATCGAACTAAGCTGAACATAAAATGAGTTAAGCCATTGAAATGATTGTTCAAATTTGACTTGGTTTTTTTTTATGAGCTTAAGCTTAGTTCAAGCTTGACTTGAGCTTGGTTCGTTTAGATGTTATAGAGCTTTCAATTTAAGTTTGTTTAATTGTTTAAAGCTTATACATTTTAAGTTTGTTTGGTTAGTTATTGAGCTTCATAATACAAATTTATTTATTCATTTTGAAAGCTTATTTGTTTACTTAGCATATTGATAAAAGTTTTATTGATGAACGTGGTTCTCGAACTTTGTTCATTAACATTTTTATGGAGCAATATGTTTGTTATTGAACGAACATAAACAAACTCTTATCAAGCTGAACACTAAACTTGTTCACGGACGTTTGGTTTATTTACAGTCCTATTGACTATTGTATGAATTGGATGAGTCAAGTAGGTTAAGGTTGGCCGAATACTTGTAATGCAAATAAGGTAATATATTGGCATAAAAAAAATAATGATTGAAGAAAAAGACTATCAATTGCTCAATTTAGCAAAAAGGCACCTCCACTTCACAACTATTCCACCTTCCTACTCGACAAAATAAGCAAATACATCGACATTAAAATGACAATTGTTGAAGAAATAAATTAGTAACCACTCATTCGGCTAAAAAGGCGCCTCCACTTCATAACCGCATCACCTTCCCACTTGATAAAGTTAATTATTCTTTGGTTAAGGAGAATAACTTAGTCAAGAATTTAATTTCATTAAAAATTATCTAAGTCTGTTAATTTTATAATTAGTTAGAACTTTTTAAAAAAAATTAGTTTTTTTTTAAAAAAAATTGTTAGCTTTTTATTAGAATAATTAAGATTTTATTTAAAAATTTTGTTATTTTATAAAGAATAGGTTGTGTTATCAAACTATAAAAGGGGTTAGGATATGTAACTTTCCTGTGTCATAGACAAATTTTGAGTTAATAAAGTTTTCAATTTCCTTTTCACCAGGTGAGAATTTGTAACTTTCCTTTGGATGAGGATTGTATCTTTATTCTCTTGCTATGTCAAATGGTATTAGGGCTTTCCTTTGTTCGCTCTGCTGTGCCGTGTCAAATGATATTAGAGCTTTCCGTTAGGTGAGGATCGTATCATTATCCTTTCACTGTGTTGCGTCAAATGGTATCAGAGTTGAATTCCTAATTCAGTGTTCAATTCCTTCCCATCCCTCTTCACTATTATTATTTGTCTCCGCCATTACTTTTTTTTCCCATTAACGTTCTCTCCATCGCTATCATTTACATTATTATTCACCATGCCTTATTTTCCTTATGTACAATCATTATTCTTTTTTTTTTCGCTACTAATCCACCCATCACAATCTTATCATCGAGTAGTGTTGCTTCATCTTCCCCATCACCACTTTTATTGAGATTATCTTCTCTCATCATCGTCACACATTGTTTCTTCCATTGCATCCTACACCCATCTGCTCCTATCTCCACCTTTCATTATTTTATTTCACCACCAACATTAATTCCTTATTTTTATCTGTTTTGGGGTTTTAATCGGATTCTCATGCTCTATAATCATTTTCACATATCATCATTGTGCATCATCATCTTTTAATTACCGTTGCTTCCATCATCTTTGTTTCTTCATGACATCCACCGATAACATAAGAGATCACAAGCAAAGGAGATCAAGTTTGCTTGTGAGCTTTATTGAATAACTTCGACATCAATGAAACTTGCATTATCTCGGTATAAAATAATTTTTCCTTTTTGAATATTGACTCTTGTTTATTTAGTTGATAATTTTAAATAACTCACATTTATTTTTTTTTCTCACAATTTCATACATATTATCACATCATTCATGACAAAAATCATATTCAATTTAGTCGTCATAAAAAACTATCATTTATAAAAAAATATCATTATTAATATATTTCTACTTGCACTTAATTTGCTAATCATTCATTGTTTTTACTTGCATTATAAATATTTAGATCAACATGATAAGGGAAAACACCATAGTTACCACTAGATATATGTTACATTTAGATTTCAGAAATGTTGAGGTATCAACCAAATTATAGTCATGTGAATGATGAACTTAACAACAATAATGGTTATTCTTCAAATACTATTCAATTTGGGAATGACATGTAAAACATCACAATCACATCATTCCATATCAAAAGAGGAATCTAATTATTTTTCCAAACCATGTGTTAGGACATATGCCCCTAATTTGATGGAACTAGGAACTCTAATGTATTTCTTGATTGGTTGGACGATACTGAAAATTATTTTGACCAATATAATTTTACCTCTACTCAACGAGTACGATTTGCAAAATTTACCTTCATTGGACTTCTAAAACTTATTAGCGATGTGTCCAAAGTGGACAAAACACTATTATACATTAGCATGAAATGAGAAAACAACTGATGAAAAGATATCACCCATCAAACTTCAAGAGACAATCTTCCTTAAGTTAATTTTCAAAATCATCATCAAAAGAGTTGTGGTCAGATAAATCTTTTGATAGCTCAAACCTCATTAAAACATATCTCTAATAGCAATCTAGAAGAGCCCTTCGATGACACTTTAAACAAGTCCCTTAATAATGCAATCCAAGAAAAATCTCTTATTGACTTAACCTCTTTAGAGACTAATCGATCTGATAGTAACCATGACTTAGACTTTGAAATTATGACTCATTTATGCCACCAAAATAAGTCAAATGAGGAAAAATAAGTGAACAAATGTCATGATCTAGTAATGTAAGACAACAATTTAAAATTTTACAAATCACTTGACATGAATCCTTTCATAATTACTTTATTTGGTGATATTGTGAGAGATTGATAACTTGTTTATTTGATTTTTTAAACCTTATTTAAACCTAAGTTCAATTTTTAAATTGGATGATATGCTAATTTGCTGGGAGAAGCTCAAGCATGCGTCTCTGTATGTTGATTTTGTTATTGGTTTTCTGGAATTATCCTCATTGTTATCACCTTCACATTATATAATTTCAAGATATCATTCTTGTCATACAACAAACTTAGATGTTTCCTTACTCGTTGGAAAGAAAGGATGACCAAAAGATAACATCTCAAAGTCACAATATAAAAATAGAAACAAAGTGCATTTATTTCTTTCTCATTGGAAGGGGCGTCCAAGGAACAAAATTAATGAAGAAATATTACTAAATAGGGTTAACGAATCAATTATTTTCTATGCTTGGAAAAGGCAATCCAAGAAAAAAAATCAATAACTCATAAGGAGTCGAGTTTTTCTTAGTGGAGGAGAATAATGCAAATAAGTAAATATATTAGCATAAAAAAAGATAATGATTGAATGAAAAAAATCAATAACTGCTCTATTTGGCTAAAAAGGCACCTCCACTTCATCACTATTCTACCTTCCCTCTCGATAAAATAAGTAAACACATCGCCATTAACAAGATAAAGTTTGAAGAAATAAACCAACTGTTTGATTTGGTTAAAAAGGCAGCTCCACTTCATGACTTCTCCACATTCCCACTTGATAGTCAGGACGGACAATTGGCTAGTTATGGTGGTGTTGCTACCATGAGGTCTGTGGGTCAAATCTCTGCTAGTAGCTGGGTGTCTACCCTCCTCCATGCGCTATTCAACTGGCCAAGGCTAGTAGCCGCCCGTGATTTACCTCTTCCGTGCTGGATGGGCACTGGTCGTTGAAGGTATTGAGGGCGAGCGAATCATCTTTTGCCACCACATTCCCACTTGACGGAGTAAGTGCTCTTTGGAGTAAGTGGTCGTGGAGAATAACTCATTCAAGAATTTTATTTTATTAAAAATTGGAACTTAAAAAAAATTATTTAGTTTTTTTTTTTGAAAAGTTGGTTAGGGTTTTATTTAAAAGTCTATTATTTATAAAGAATAGGTCTGGTTATCAAACTATAAAAGATTAGGATGTCATGTAATAGACAAGTTTTGAGTTAATAAAGTTTCCAATTCCCTTTTATTTAGGTGAGAATCGGTAACTTTTCTATGGGTGAGAGGATCGTTTGCTCCGCTGTGTTGCGTCAACTTGATATTTTAAAAGTCCAAGTGTGTTAAAATTGACAAATACTTGGAAAATAGAAGTTGAGGTTCAACAAAAGAGTCAGTAGTTGAAGTTCAAACATGTCAAGTTGGATAAGATGTTTGACATTTGATGAGAAGTCAAGGAAAGTTAACAAGGATCAAGTGCCTGACAAATGAATGAAGTTTAGGTAGGTTATTAAGGACCGGATAGTTGACAGTGGATGTTCTAGCTGATCAATGATGACTAGATGTTAGGTACTTGAAGTCTAAGAAACATAGAGGTTTCAAGGTTGTGGTATGAACCCAAATCCTTAAAGTTGTGGTATGATTGAATTTGGGATTACATGAGTCAACTAATAGCAATGGTCTAGGTGACTGGTGAATTAGAAAATATGTAGTTGTGGTTTGTACGGATTCAAGGTTTGACTCGTAAATATAAAAATCATGTATTGTGTTTTAGGTTTTAGCAATTGACTGAGCAGTCTAACTTTGGCAAAACAATAACATGTTTCTGTTCTATTTTGTTTGAGATCTAGTCGATTAATATTAGTCGACTATTGCTATGCCAAAAAACTAGGAGAGAATCGTTATCAAGATAGATGTAGGTAATTGTTTGAATTCTGACAAATCATAGTCGAGCAATTTACTAGAGGTGTTTGATCAGTTGAACGGGTAGTGTTATTCTGATTCATGCGGAGGCTTTATAAAAGCTAGTTCTATGAAGGCTTCGAGGCTAAGGTTCTTGAGGTCCTTTGGGCGAGTGCTGCTGCATTCTAAGGATTTCAAAGAGCAATAAAAAATCATTAAATACAAAGCAAAGCATGATTGTGATTGCTGTAAAGTTCATTTATTCATTTCATTTCTCTCTTGTATTCTTGTATTTTTTTTGCGTATTGCTTGTAGGAACATGATAGATTTCTTCGCCTTTGAAAAATATTCAAGAAGGAGAAAACATAGTAGTGTTAGAGTGATTCACCTTATGACATAGACTGTGGGGTAGGAACTGGTGGGTGGTTTTGAACCATGTAAATCTTGGTGTGGTTTGCATTTCTTCTCTTCATATTCGCTTTGAATTTTGTTCTATTATTTCCACGGTATGCTAACTCATTGTAGACGAGAAAATGATGGTAAAATCTGCAAGCGTCTATTCATCCCCTATAGTTGCATCCAATTGTCCTACACTTGTGCATGCAGTAGCTGAGAGTACCATTCTTTCTAGTCCATGAAGTAGAATAGCGAATTCTGTTGAGAACCTTGGTTGTCACTCTAGAATTGCTTGAGATAGTTCCAGTTTATCTACTAATACTTGCATATTCTAAACTTCCTTTTTATCAATGCTTGGAGTCAACCATTTTGGTCGGCATTGGAAAAACTTTTCATTATGCTAGTCTTTAGTTTATGTGGATGTTTGGTGTCCTGTACATGTATTACTTGGTTATAGCTTGAGAAAGAGAAATCTAAAGTAATACCCACTCTCATAAAATGATGAAACACAATTCCAATACAATGCCTCTAATATCTTTGGGGCAAAACCATTCTTACTATTACTTTTTGATCAACTAAGCTTCTTTATGTATTCTTGGAGACAAAAAATTGATTCAAATACTTTCCCCATTTTTATCTAGATTGTGTAGCTTATCCTATCCATCTTGTTCCTAAGGTATTTGGTTGTTTCTTTTTTTTCGTTTTATGTGTTCATAAATAACACCAAGGAAAGCTTCATTTTATGGCACTTGTGTGTACACTTGAAAAGTTTTTATATCCATGGATGTTACCTGAAATGAACTATTTGCCATTCTAACTTATCATTTCTAGGGGGAAGCATCTAAACACTAAATTTGTTTGGATCTGCCTACTCTCAATCTACTTCTAGTATCACCAATATCAACTCAACCACCTCGAGCTTAAATCTTATCTCAATCTTCTAACATTGCAAATGAAGGCATACATGGAAGATCATGAAAAAAGTTTAAAAGTCCATTGTATGTTTTTTGCAAGAGGGTAAGCCCCACCATAACACTTTGCAAAAATATTTATTCAATCCAATTCATGTAATGATATGGTTTCCTCTATAATTATTGAAGGTGTTTTATATCCATGACTCAATTTTATTGATTTCTTTGAGAAAAGGTATAACAACAACAAAAATAAATCTTTATCCCACTAAGTGATGTTAGTTATATGGATCCTTCTACGCCATTAGACTTTATCCTCTACTATATTGTCATCTATTTAAATCTTCTTCTTCCTTAATGTGCGTATTTGTCATTGTTTCTCACATGCTTAATTGGGGCATTTATTGGTAATCTATATACATGTCCGTAGTAGCTTAATCGTGTCTTTTAAAATTTACCTCAATAGGTGAAACCTAGATTTTTTTTCTAATATTCTCATTTCTTATTTTTTTTCATCCTCATATGTCCGCACATCCACCTTAACATCCTTATCATGTGACTCTTATTTTCTATTTGTATGCTCGCTTCATTGCCCAACATTCAACTTCATATAACATAACAGGTTTAATAGTCATTTTGTAAGGCTTCCTTAAGCCACAAAGGACACATGACCTCCTCCATTTCAACAATCCTACTTGTATCTTATGTAAAACATCTATATTAACTGCTCCATTCTTTTGCAAACTCATTCCTAGTTACTTAAAATTTTCAATTGCAAGCAACCTGTCATCGATCATGAAGATTCTCAACAACCTCTCCAGTTGGCTGAACAGTACCAGAGATTACTGCAAAGGCAATACCCTATCTCTCTGGATGAAGACGAACGAATCAGGGAGGAATTTCATCAAGTCCAACAGCGAGCAACAAGTCAAGCTTACGTTGAGCCTCACCTAGGAGAGACCTGAGTCTTGTAATCAGTTTGAAGTTTATAATAAGAAGAGTATGCTTTCTAAGTAAGGTCAAAACCTTATTTGCTTATCTCTTTTATTGTAAACTTGTTGTTTCGATCCACAGCAAAATAACCCCCCCGGTCCACTCTGTATTTATTTTAACAATTGTCTTACTGTGTCTACTACTACTAAACTTAAATTTTATATATTCTATCTTACTCTATTAAACTGAAAAACTTTTATTTCTAGCTTAGTAATATACACTATGGTAACATGTTTTCGAATGCGTCTAGTGAGTTCATCCATAACTAGTGTACAAAGATATGAAGTTAAAATTGATCCTTGATTTAACTCTATCTTTATAGGAAATACTTTAGTTAATCCGCCTAGAGTCTTCATTTATATCATTCATACATATCGTTAATTATTGCAATATATATTATAATAACATCTTTATTTTCTATAATTCTCCATATAATTTCTCTCAAAATTCTATTATAAGTGATTTTAGATAATACCATATGTAAATTTTTCTTCTCTTCCCAATATTTTTCAATAAATTATCTAAAATATATAACTTCTGGCATGAATCCAAATTGATTTTTGGTCATCTTAATCTTCTTAATCTTTTTTCTATCACTCTTTTTCAAAGTTTTATGATATAATTTATTAGCTTAATGCCCCTTTAATTAATATAATTTTATAATTCTCCTTTGTTTTTATATAGGGGACTAGAGAACGTACTTAGAATAGTTACCCTTCAATACAATAACAATAACAATAACAATCAAGTATTATCCCATTAGGTGGGATTGACTATATGGATTCTTCTACTCCATTGGGTGAGATATAGTTACCCTCCAATGGTCAAATATTTTTTTGTTTTCAATATTAGGTTGAATGACTTTTTAAGTCATTCAATATATTGCTTCTTTAAGCACGTCTATATCTTTATTGGAATATCATCCGGTCCAATCGTTTTTTCATTTTGCATCCCATTTAATGCTTTTTAACTTTTAAAATTTGAATTCTCTAATAAAATTAAAATTTTCATAATTTTCTAGCCTACTTAAATTTCATAGATTAAGTTGGCCACCTAAATTTTCCACAGCTCCCTTATTTCTCAGCCTTCACTGTACCATATCAAATTTATTTTTAATGCATCTTGTTTGAGTAAGATCCCTTATTTTACTTTATCTCACTTTACTATTATATAAATATCTCTTTCCCTTTCTTTTGGGGTTACTCATTTCTTGACTTCTTTTTTCTTACAAGTGTACATTTATTATAGGTTGTTTATTTTTTCCATTACTCTCTTGGATTTCCTCATTGCACCATCAAAATTCTTTATTTAGTCATGCTAATTTGACGCTATTTTACATAATTGTGTTCCTACCCTCTCGAAAAGATACTTTGGTTCTTATTTTTTAACTTTCACCACTTGATCTTAAGAGTCATGTATATTTTTCTTTTACTTATACTATCCTCGAAACATATGTCTAACACCACTAACCTATATTGGATGGTTAGGTTTTCTCTAATGATGCCCTTGTAATTTTTTTTCTCTTCCTAATCACATGTGATACCGTCAGTATTTAGCCTGGCCCAAGTGATGCACCTGCATGGCCTAATCTCGAACCAATCACGTGATCATGCTTAGCTTATCTATCAAATTGCCAAAGGGGTTGATGTACTACGGGAGCCTGAGCTTGAATGGTTTGAGGTTGTCGAACTCCCGAGCACCCAAATGATTGTGCTCCTGAGCGACCAAGTGGGTTGCATTCCTGAGTGCCCAAGTGGGTTGTGTTCTTGAGCCCTTGAGTGGTTGCGCTCTCGAACAGCCGAGTGCTCGAGTGGATTGAGCTCTTGAGCGTGCTCGAACACTAAGAGCTTGAGTGTTTTTACGAAGGCATGGACTATATGATTATGTGGCAGTTGCATTTATTATGAAATAGTTGTATTAATTACAAAGGGATGCACCCTTTAGCATAGATGAAAGAGGGGCATCTTTTGGGTAAAGGAAAAATAGTTTTCACTGTTCTTCACCTCTATATAAGCTAATGCCACAAACGCTTGGGGTGGTACATTATTCTTGTCTATTTCACATATTTGCTACTCTCTTCTCTAAGTCTTTGCGTGACTTGAGCGTTTGAGGGGTCTCGCTGAGGTCCACCTCGGCCCCCTTCTAACTCTTCTTTTGAGTAGGATATCAATAGTTCGGAGGTTATCCTAATCCCAATCGGGCAGTCAACCTCTTCATCGTTGCCGACTCGTTGTTTCACAAGTGTCACTTACTATCCAAACTCTTCACCCGCCATCAACCTATCTCGATCCCAATTGAATCAATATGCAAGTAAATTTTTGACTTGTTGTTTCTACTTTAACATAACTAGGTGTTCTCTCATCTTGAAAAACACATTAGCTATTATAAGTTCATATGTTATTATGAAATCTAATATATATTTTTCTTCATTTCATATTCTAAAATCATAGGTCTTATTCATCCTATCATATTCCTTATTTCTTACTCCTGCATGCTTGTTTATATCTCCTATTAAAATTATCTCGTTTGTCAAAAAAAAAAAAATTATATCATATAGGCCTTTCGCACCTTAAGTAGGATTAGATAAGCACACTAAATTTAGATTTTGGACGACTTAGATGAGGTATTATAAAATATTCCGCCAATCGAAATAATTTTAATAGTAGATCTTAATGGGCATGTAGCACTAAAAATGAGAATATGATTTTGCAATAATGAAGGAAAAATAGATTTTAATAGTTTAGGGTGCATGTCAGTTATGACTTTGGAACAAAAAATGAAGGAAAAATTATATTAGATTTTGCAATAACATATGACCTTATACTAGAAAATATGTTTTCTAAAAAAAGAGAAGACCACTTGGTCACATTCAAAAGTGAGGATAAAAAATCGTAAATTGACTTTCTTATGGTTATGAAGAAGGATAAAAATGGTAAAGATTGCCAAGTCATTCCTGGAGAAAACTTAACTACCCAACGTAGGTTAGTAGTGTTTGATATATACCTTAAGTAATATCAATAAAATAAAAATATGCACAACTCATACAATTAAGTGGCGGAAGTTAAAGATGGGAAACACAATATATTTAATAAGAGCATAGGAGCACAAGTATTAGGAGAAATACACGGCGATTCAAATACAACATGGGATAAAATGATATTAAAGTTGAAAATAGTAGCCAAGAGTGTACTTGGTGAATCAATGGGATATGCACCACTAAGTAAAAAATCTTGATGGTGGAATGAGAAAGTATAAGAGAAAGTGAAGAAAAAACAAACAACCTATAAGATATTATACACTTGTAAGCGAGGAAAACTTAAAATGAGAGAGAAGAAGCCAAGAAATTAATGTATGAAGCCAAGAATGAAACTTTTGAACACTTATATCGAAAATTAGATACAAAAGGAGAAATCACTAAAGTGAGAGAGAGGAAGACAATTGATCTTATCCAAATAAAATATCTTAAAGATAAATGCAATAAAGTATTATTAAATGATGAGGAAATAAAAGAGTGATGGAAGCGATATTTTCATTAATTTTTTAATGAAGGTTTAGTTGACCAACTTAATTTAGGTAATTTAAGGAGGTCAAATGAGTATAAAAATTTAAATTTTTATTATAGAATTCAAACTTAA
Source organism: Zingiber officinale (assembly GCF_018446385.1). NCBI lineage: Eukaryota > Viridiplantae > Streptophyta > Magnoliopsida > Zingiberales > Zingiberaceae > Zingiber > Zingiber officinale. The sequence goes on along the minus strand of NC_055992.1, from coordinate 34,732,632 downwards.
GAAGTAAAACAAGTTTTAAATAGGATGCACAATGGAAAATTAGTTGGACTGAATGATATTCTGATAGAGGTGTGAAAATGCTTAGGGTAGCAACATATTGAATGACTTATAATGTTATTCAATCTGATATTAAAAATAAAAATAATGATGGAGGGTATATAAGACAAATTAGACGTACAAAATTATGCGAATTATAGGGTATTAAATTAATGAGTCATACCATACAACTTTAGGAAAGAGTAAGAAAAAAAGATTAGGAAGGAGACGTGACCGAGAATTAATTTAGATTTATGTCTCGAAGGTCGAAAATAGAAACTATACATTTTCTCAGACAACTAATTGAAAAGTATCATGAATAGAAATAAGACTTACATATGATATTTGTTGACCTATAAAAATTTTATGATAAAGTCTTTAGGGAAATTATATGAAGAATTCTAAAAAGCAAAAGGTATTAACATAACATATATTGAACTAATTAAAGATGTGTATGTGGATATAATAACAAAGGTGAAACTCTAGACTGATAATCGAAACGTTTCCTATAAAGATAAGCTTACATCAAGAATCAACTCTAAGTTCTTATATTTTTACACTAATCATGGATAAACACATCTAAGATACGGTATTGTGGTTGTGCATATTTACAGATGATATTACGTTGGTAGATAAAACACGGGAATGAATAAATGCTAAACTCGAGTCTTATTGAGAAACACTAGAATTGATAGGTTAGGCTTAGTAGAGTAAAAGACAGAATATCTGGAATTTAAGTTTAGCAATATTAGACGTAATGAAATAATTGCTAAGATAGGAGATGACGAGTTGTTTATAACTAAATGTTTTTAATATTTAGGATCATTTTTTCAAAATGATGAAGGAATTGAGAATTTGAGATATATCTCATATAGAAAATAAGTGAGTGGTTGAAATGGAGGAGAGTGTCAGGTGTTCTTTGTAATTATAAAGTACCTCTAAGACTAAAAGAAAAGTTTTATAAATCGACGATTTGGCCTGTTATGTTATATGGAGTTGAATGCTTCGCTATAACTCAAACACATGAGTAGAAGACGAGAGTTGCAAGATGAAAATATTAAAGTGGATATGAGAACTTACAAGGATGGACAGGATTAGAATGAAAATATTAAAAAGTCGAGGTTACACATATTGAGGGAAAACTCTAAGAGACATGTTTAAGATTGTACGAATATGGACTTAGACACTTAATAAATGTTTCAGTTAGGAGATATGAAATTATGACAAATGTGCACATCAAACAAGGAAGATGGAGACTAAAAAGGACTTAGTTAGCACAATAAACAAGATAAAATTTATTTAAATATAAATCATGATATAGTAGGTGATAAAGCCTAATGCCATAGAAGAATCCATATAGCCAACTACACCTAGTGGGATAAGAATTGGTTGTTGTATCTAGGCCTTTCCAAAACCTGTGTTTTCATCTGATCCTACTTGAGGTGCATTTATACTAATTGCATTAATAGTTTCTTTAACTACCACTATCTTAAGATCTATAATCCTATCTCCTTTCCTAACTACTACTCATCCCTTAGCAAATTATCTACGACAATATTTGCTTCATTTCTCGTTTTATTTTTTCTTGTATACTACAACTTAAAATTTGAATTCTTTATCATCTTTATCTTCTCCTCTACTCATTTTGTCTTCTATAAACATAAAATATTAATTTTTTTCTTAATCATCGTATCTACTACCTTTATTGCTTTGTCAATGAACGTTTCTATGTTTTGTATTCCAAATCTAAAACACATCTATTCATATTTAATCTAGAGTGAAAAATATTGTATATTTAATATTACATCCAATTTCTCATGGATATATAGCGGTCTTTGCAGTTGGGCCCTGCAATATGTTTCTTTTGAGGAATAATTTAACATTAGTCCAATAGTTTAATGGATCCATACATAACATTTGCCTATGTTTTATGTTGGCTGATAACCTAACGCAACCCTCCTCTTTTATCTGGGCTTAGGACCTACCATGGTGGAGTTTATTCGTCATGGGTGGAATTTGTTATTTTCCCATGACATGTGTTGAAATTTTGTTAGTCTCTCTGTCCAGTCATGTGTTTGAAGCTCATGAATCTACAATTCATTAATTCAATTTATCTTTTCTAATAATACCTAGGACAATTATAAAATTTTTACCCTGGAGAAATTTTTAGAGTAGAACAATTGCTGCGATTGTTTGATCAATTGCTTTAAAATCTCTTGTTGTTCTTTACTAAAAGTGTTAGACTCAATTTGTACAAAATTTTCTTCTTTGATTGTGATGTTGCTTTAGTTTTGTGAGCATGAGAGCTTTCAATTTGCAAGTTTCCCATGAATCTTCCAATATGTTTTCTTATTGTGACCAAGCTTGTGACAATGTTCACAATATGGGTTTTTCTTCTTCTGTAGATTCTCAGGGTTTTTGTTTGATAGCTGGAGTTGGTGTACCCAACATCACCTTTTTTCTGCTCTATTCTCTCCTAACCTCTAAAAAACTTCCCATGGGCTGAGTTGTTGCCTTTTCCCCTAAATTATTCCTCAAAGTTAATCTAGATTTTTGTTGATCCCAAACAAAATTTATGTTTTTTTTCTTTCATCAAATTGCCTATCCTTAGACTTCGTCTTCAGGGCAACTCTGTGAATATTCTTTGCATATGTAACCTACTACCAAGAGTGTGTGAGAGTGTTGAAATATTGGGTCACTGTCATTTCTCCTTGCCGCAAATCATGTAGAATATTTTCTCTCTCTAAGAACTTTGAGATATCCTCTTTATATGAATAAGTTTTCCTCACTGCTTTTGATAATTCTCCTATTGTCCCATAATGAATAAAATTTTCTTCTATCTTGTTGGTAATCGCCCTCGGCCTCATATCTCATGATCACCAATTGGGATTATTGGTGATAATTGTTTCTATTAAATCTGTGTCATATAATGATGATTTGACTGCCATCAAACATTCCACTAGGTTGGAGACATTGGAATTTTAATGAGGTGACCTCAAATGTTGCGGAGGAGGAAGTGAGTCTTTCTGTGGTCAATCTGAATTTCACCACATATGGAATTGTATGGATGTCCTAAAGGCAGAATTTTACTGGCAATGCAAACGTGGTGTGCCGATAGCACGAAGGTGGTGTATGAACAGTGTGAAGGAAGCATATGGAGTTGTACATAAAATACACTTCTAATTTTTTTATTGGAATTTAATCAATTGATTTTACAGTAAAAGGCACTTCTAATGGCAGTGTTTTTCTCTATCTACCAAGCATGACCCAAACTTGGTTATTGTTCTTATAGGTTACTTCCGTGATATAAAAGGCTTTAATGTTATTATTTTTCTGTGTTCAAAGCTAAAGTATTCTTGATTTCAAGTGGTTATTTTACTACGTAGGAATATGTAGCAAGATAATGAAGCATTGACTACAATTTTCTGGAACATGTCTCACTCATCAACCTCTTTTTATGCATTATCTTAGCACTTGATGATTTGTCTTTGTTTTCATTCAGGTTAAGGGCATCAATGGAAGGCCTGCTTAATGCTTTTGATCCCAAGTTATCTGCAACCCCTTCTGGTGTGTTTGATGTCCAGAAAGAGGTCAAATATATTCTACTCTACAAGTTACTAGTTCCCTCTTAAAGTTCAAATTTCTGTTATACAATTAGCTAGATGTGTCTTAAATGACGTAGTGTCATGGATTATTTTTTTCACTATAGAAGCTGGGTTCTTTACTATTAAAGGTTTGTTTCCTCCTTGCATAGGGATCTGAGTTTGAATGTGTGCCTATTTCACTGATGGAAAAAGTAATGGACTTTTTAAATGTAAGTACTGGTTATCTGGATCTCTTGTATATTTATTGTTAATTATTGATGTTTCATCCCTACATATAGGGTGTGAGAGAGGATCTTAGATTCTCCATGGCTAAGGATGCCATGATCATTAAGAATGAGCATTTTGATGCTACAAATATGTGCAAGGACATAGCAGAATTACCTGATGGCAGTTCTAAAGAACCACAAGCAATGTTGAAGGATAGTAACTTGGATTTCCAGAGGAAAATCACACTGCAGAAGGAAGTTAGGCCCTCTATTGACGATGATAGTATTGCCATGGCTAGCGATGTTGAGTTTCCAAGATTACTCTCGGGTAAACTTCTTCTTGAAGGAGACATCTTTTCTGTGGGAACCCCTAGTTTCCTATGGTGTCTTATTTTAATAATTTAGATGCTTAAATCCATTAATGATACGATTGTCAGTGTTGTTGGTGTTTTACCAGTACGCAACATTCCCTCTAGAATTGTATGTGCATTGTAGTTTTCTTCTTGGTTACCTATGCTAGATGTCACAGATAATGTATCTACATGTCGAAAACATAGAAGTCTGATACTTGGATAAAAAACTTGTAGTAGTTCTTTTATTCCTAGATAGTTTTTGATGCAGTTTCTCCACAATTATAAGATGTTAGCACGTTGTGTAGTAAATGAAATGAAATATCTTTTATATCTTTGATTAAAGTGGTATTGTAAACATAGCTCATTTAGGATCCATGCTATTTGTTCAGACCTTGAGAAGGAAGACCATCTTTTTGGCTCAGTGTTGCAAGTTAGGAATCAAGCTTTGGAGAGGATAAGACAACAGAAACAACAGTTTATTCTTGTAGCTTCGTTGATTGACCGTATACCAAATCTTGCTGGCTTAGCACGAACTTGTGAGGTAAATTATTATTTGCTGCATAGTGTTCTCTTGAATTAAACTTGAAAGGATTTCTTTTGGGGATAGATATTCAAAGCAGCTGGCTTGGTTATTGCCGATGCTAGCATTTTGCAGGACAAGCAATTCCAACTTATCAGGTTACTCTTTTCTTCTTTTGTCATCCTTCTAAGGTAGTTACAGTAGTTTAAATTTCACTTATTCAGATTGAGTTCTATAATTTTATTTCAGAAAATCAAATTCTTTTCTCCTTGGAACTTGCAAACTGTGATTCGATAACATTTATCCACACTTAGTTTGAAATCCTTTTTGTTAGGTGGTTGAAACAAACTTTTCAGTATGCCTATTGAGGAACAATATGAGTTGATGAAAATTTTAATAAATGAAAAGAAAATAAAAAATGGTATCAGAAAACAAGATAATTTAAAATTTTGACGTATCTCTGTTTAAGGTATCCAGCAAAATTCATTTAGCCTGCTTTTTTTTTTTTTTTTGAAGTTCCTATCAATATTTGTAAGATTAGTAGGGATATGTGCAAAACATCTGAAATCTTTTAGATTTACTTGTATTTATCAGCTCTTTCTCATGTCTTGAAAACATGTTATTTTAACTGGTAAGTCACTATCTTCATACTACTTGATCAGACAGGCCATGTTTGGTTTATAAACTGTTAGCGAACATGACATCTGATTTTTTTTGGTTTTATGTTGCTTGTTTCCATTGTTGAAGTTCCAGAAAATATATATTCATCGTAGAGAAGAAACCGTTCCAAATATATCATTGAAACATCCAAACTGTGTCATGGGTTGATTCCTTAGATTTGGATGTGTTTTATGCATGAGTAAATTCCTTGCATTTAGAATCCAGTCTTCAACAAATGCTTCTCCCACAGTGTGACAGCTGAGAAATGGGTACCTATTATAGAGGTTCCAATTTCCAATATCAAAGGTTTCCTGGAAAAGAAAAGAAAAGAAGGTTTTTCTATCTTGGGCCTTGAGCAGACGGCAAACAGCACACGCCTTGATCAGTATTCCTTCCCGACAAAAACAGTAAGCAAGAATTTGCTCATAGCCTACTCGAATTCAGTGGAATCTTGTACACTAGTGATCATCCGGCACCTCATTCATTGGCAGGTTCTGGTCTTAGGCCGCGAGAAGGAAGGTATTCCTGTTGATATTATCCACGTACTCGATGGCTGTGTTGAGATACCACAACTGGGGATCATCAGGTCGCTCAATGTTCATGTCAGTGGCGCCATAGCACTTTGGGAGTATACGCGGCAGCAAAGGCACAAGCTATAGTAATCCCGTTAAGGATTTGGTGATATAGAATTTATTGGAAATTACTCGGCTAAATTGTTATTCTTGTTTAGCATACTGAAAACTGCTGCTGTTCTTGCAGATTCTCTTCCCAATATATTATTTTTCAGATGTTGAATGTATGCTTTATCTAAATTACTCAAATGTGTAATACAGTTTCAATTGGAGTAACTTTGTATCGGATTTTGGACAGATAACTTGTGTTGTAATCAAAAGGTAATTTATTATATTTCATACAACTTTTATGTTGTCCAGATGCTGCTGCAATGGCAGTTGGTAAGTGATGGCGCTGCTGTATTCAACAAGAGAGAGTTTGAAAAATTTATGACACTGGATCATCTGTGTTTTTATTTTGTCTTGGTGGCCGTTAAAAAATTTTCCTAAGATTAAATCGGTCACCTCTAAGATTAGCCGGATGGTAAAAGTTGTATACTTGGATCACTAAAAAAAAACAAGAACAAGTATTTCACAACATTTACAAGAAACCCTTTGATGATGTGAAAGTCTACCATCACACTGGGCAGGTTAGGGCAAGCTTCATTTGGCATTAGCTAAAATTTTCTGACCATCCCCTTATTATTCATTACTCCAAGTATATTATATTCAAGCAGACCAATGAACTCGAAGTCCCAAAGGCTCACCTCAAATCACCACAAACTAAACCCCACACCTTGTCTTTAAGCTTACAATTGAAGTCCCCAATTAGTAGCTAGGGTTAAGATTGTTAGGTTGAGACGGATGCTAGAGATGCGGGAGGGGCGAATAACCTATTTACCTCTTTAATTAAGAAATTATGTTAAGGTTTGTCCTTGTTTTTAGGAAACTATGTTAAGGTTCTGAAACTATAAAAGAAGACAAGGGTTCTAGTGATTGGGGGAATTAAGAGATCTCCCAATCCCGTGGTAGGGGATCGAGGAGGAGGCCACATCGAGGATTTTGGAGGAGCTATGATGTATACAACCAATAATTCTAATAGTATAGAGTAATTTTCTTAATTCTTGAATTAGAGAGTAACCCGATATTGAATTGACAATTAATAGTTTGTGACTTTTATCTTTTATTGTGTAATATGTTTGATCATTGATTTGGTTTTTAATATACTTAATATGCTAATATGTATTAATGTCCGTTAGCATATATATAAGAGAAAAGGGAAAGGATCGGAAGGTGAAATCTAATCTTAGACCTATAAGAACTGGACTTGAGGATTTGTTCACGAAAGTACTTCAAACTCTCTCAAGGATAGCATTAGTTATCATAGAGCGTAAAGTGTCTACCCCGATTTGATTTTCATGAAAGTAGGGTCTGTGTTAGAATAGATATACTGGTGTATTTTTGAAAGGGAGCATTGGGTATCTTAGGATAGACCATCTTCAAGCATGATCTAACATTGAGGTAAGAGAGTGATTCACAACTAAATTATCAACGATCATCATGGTGAAACCGAACTCCTAAGATTATCTCTAAAATTGATTTTATCACTATTCTTTTAATTTTACTTTCTTAGTTCGCTTATTTTACAATAATTCCCTTGTTTGATCTGTCTAAATAGCCTTTGTGGCACATAAATTGATCCTTAACAACATAGTCATAAATGATGATATTTTTACTACTTAACAATGATCATTCACTTGCTATTAGCACTCATCAAGTTTTTGACACAATTGTCAAGGACTGTATTTTCGCTGATATTAGTTTTATTTTCAATTTAGTTAATCTAGATTTTTATTTGTATTTCCTTTTCCCTTTTTGTTATTTTTTTCTCTTTTCTTTCTTTTATTTATTTCTTTCTTTCCCTTGCATGTGAAGATGAACATTCTAACTCGAAGGTTTGATTAAGTTAATGCTGTGAATTTTGCTAATAATTGATTATTGTGAGATTTGTGGTGTAATGATCATACAAATGTTAATTGCCTAATAATATTTGCACATTCACAAGGAGTACAAGTGGAACAATGGGATACCATCTATAACTACAACCAATAGTTGCAGAATGATCCATATTCAAACACCTATAACCCTGGTTAGGGGAATCATAAAAAAAAATTTTAGGAGCAATCAGGATCAAGTTGGGGAAGGAAACTATGGACCACTATCAAAATTTCATTGGGCACCAAAATCCAACTTAGAAACTCTTAAGGAAAATTTCATTGCAACTCCAACTAAACAACATGAGGAGGTTTTGCAACAAATGGTGAAGTATATACAATAACATCAAGACACGAGAGACACAATTAAACAGATCGAAGGTATGCTTGATAACTTAGTTAACTATAATCATATATTAGAAACTCAAGCTGCACAAGTTGATAATTTTTCTTCAAAGGATTCGGATAGATTTCCAAGTCAACTCGAGACAAATCCTATTGAACATTGTGATGCTATTACCTTGAGTAGTGGTAAAGCTTTGGAGGAGCCTAAGTTGAGTGAGGAGGTTGAAGACGATATAAGAATCGAAGAGAATAAAGTCATTCATACATCACATGATGGGAAGCTTGAGGAATATGAAATTGTGGCTTTAACAAAGGAGTGCAGTGCATTAATTCAAGATAAATTACCTCCACAACTCGAGAATCTAGGAAAGTCTTTCTTAGTCACCACCAGAGCCATAATAGAAATTAAGAATGTTAAACTCTCTTTGATTGGTGGAGATAAAATTGCATTTGATCTATCTAACACTATTAATCAACTTTTCACTAAGAATGATTATTGCAGGGTGAATTGTTTACATCAGGTGGCTAAAAAAGAAACACATAGACGTACCCCTGACAACCCTTTGAGATTGATCATATTTGATGGTAGATGAAGTGATGATAAATCCGCAAGTGCACGGAGATGTCGTCAAATAATAAAGATATTGAAGTCATAAGGACTGGTGATTGAGTACTAGCTTACTAACCAAATTTAATTGTCCAGACTAATGTGTAGAATATCAAGGATGAGAAAATCAAAAGACTAGGGTGAAGAGAAAAGAGGGAGAGAAAGTTTGATCAAGAAAAATAGTAGAAATGCAGAGTGAATCGAGAGAAATTGATTGGTGAAGACAATTTTAGGATTTCAGTTTCACCACAGTGTTAGTAAACACTTAATCTATGCTTAGTTTCCTATCCTCAATGTTGATTTATATAGGTAGACTATCCAATGTATGCGATGTAAACTTTTAGAACTATATCAACGTATCAATTTCAACTCATCACCTACTTTCAGAGTGGTTGAAATTAGGGATCGCTTCCCTAAGGAGACCCTGTCATGAGATCTCACAAATCCCAAATAACCCTTATCCTACTGTGTGACGAGGAATTGAGATTCATCCATTAAGATCAATGACAGTCCATTGCTCCTCGCGACATATCGATATACTTTCGTAGCTGATTCTCCGCATCACGATTTTCTATGGATAGGAGAATTGGATTTTCCTTTCAGTTCATCCCCAAATCCTCGTGGGATATAGATCTTGTGCTTTTGGCATCGAGATTGTGTTTATATAGTAGATCTAGACCATAAATCAACTCATCATTGAATAAGAAAGATTAAACATTATTTAGATCAATCAAAAGAATGTCACATCACAAAGGGCTAATTCTTAATCCTAGAATTAAAAATCTACTCCATAGAAATAAAGTTATAACTAGAGATCATGTTCAAATGGCGACAATTCAAATACAAGTTCAAAAATTCAGAAAATGAGAAGACAAGCTAGGTTCATTGTGAGATTTCTCTTCTGGATGCTCATGAAATCTCTTCCAAGTGTTGATGGTATCAAATTACCTCCAGATCATCTTCTCAGGTCACCTTGGAACCCTTGGGTGACTCCAAATTGAGATCCCTATCCAGGAGTTGAAATAAGCCTTTTATAGGCAAAGGGTGAGTGTTGCGACACGGGTCATGTCAGTGAGCACGGATGCCCGTGTCACGTTTAGCAGCTACAGAGGATCGTTGGCCACGGTCTATGTAGGCGGACATAGACACCCATGGCCATTTCGGATGAAGGGGCATGACCCATGCCGATTGGCACAAGCTCTTCAGTATGGCTCATCAAACAGAACACGACCCGTGCCAATTGACATGAGCACCCGTGGCAGGCATAGTGACTTCATTTGTTGGGCTTTAATCTCCATTTTCACTCCTGTTTGCACGCTATAATAAGAAATATATGCGAGCAGTTCTCTGAAATAGAAATATATCATAATGAAGAATAAAGAGATATATCATTAAATATATACATACACAATGAGTCAAAAGGTGCATCAAAATATAATAAAAATCCTATATAAAATATGCACATCAATAGACCGAGAGATGGTAATAGAAAAGTTAGGAAGTACCTTGTTCCGACATGATCAAAGTTTAAGAGATATGACAACCCTTCGAAGTTGAGCATAGTTGATCAAGGGTCAAGAGCTAGTGATAGAAAAGTGAGGAAGTATCTTATTTTTGCATGAGAAAGGTTTTAGGGATACTCTCTTAGTGAGGTTATTGAGAGAGGAAGGAAGCACAGCGTCCTCAAACCATGCACTCTAGATTGAAAATGACAGGAGTCAAGTTTATGATCTAAAATAAGCACTTTCGGGAAGGAACCCCAAGTTTATTTTAGATTTTAGTTTTTTTAATTTCCTTTTATTTTGTAATTTGATATTTTAATTTTTTTAATTTGATTTTTAGGTATGTCCGGGACACTTAGGATTACAAGGCCAAATTTGTCTAAGGAATCAATAAGAACTACGATTGTAGTTCATCTGAGAGTGAAAAGCTAAAAATTTTATGGAGATAGCACCAAACACGACCTAATCGTGGTGAGAACCATAGTCGTGGCCCCTTTGCACACTGGAAAAAGAACATCTATCTCCATGTCATTTCTATCCAACTTAATAAGTTATTCTATACTGTTGACTCCTTTCTTACATTGAGGACAATGCAATATTTAAGTTTGGGGGGAGTTTAGTTTTAGTTATAGTATTTCATTAGTCATCATGTTTTTATTTAACTCATTATCATGTTCTATACTAGTTTTTGTAGCATGACATTAGTAAAATATATATATATATATTACATGTTTAAATAAGTGCTCTAATCTTTAGGAATTCATTTTCTTCTATTTATAGTAGTATGAACTGAGTGTTGTTGAGTCGGAGACCTTCATTGTTAGCCTACTTGATAAGGAACTATTTTCACATCCACATAAATTTGACTTTGAGCGTTGAAGTGGTCAAAATTAGGACAAACCCTAACTAATTTCCTAAAATAAAGGAGTGACTAACAAATTTTTCTAAAAAGAAGGAGCGGCTAATAAAATTCCTCCAAAATAAGGGATTAATAGAATTTTCTAATAAAAACAGGGGCACCATCATGTTTTGATACACCAAGATCATGGCAGGTGGCATAGCTAGTCCGTGGTGCTTGCTAGAGTAATTTCGCCAAAGCAGCTGAATGGGGTACAATCATGGTGGCTACCACGACCTTCCTGTACATCATGTTGGACTCCCCGATTACTGATCCAATCTTGATTTTTTCCTTTCAGGTGATGCACAACCGTAGAAGGTGCCATAGACAGACCGTGCATCATGTTGGAGCATACACTTCCAAGGTTTTTCATCTCCTAATATGCTCTAATGTCAAAATTTCCACATCCTATCAATATAAAGCACAAATCGTAGTAATCCAATCTAAAATTATGAAATGGATGCAAATGTTAGAAGTTAACACAAACAATGTTGATGTAGTGTAGTAAATGCATGCTAAATAAGACTGAAAACATATGCATGATTTATACACATCAGTTGGACATCTCGAGAAGCCCAAGGAGGCGGAATTATATTTTGAGGATGATATTCTACTATTGGTGTTGTCCACCCCTAAATATTTTCCTGAGTCAGATGACAAATTAACACACATTTGGATGACACAATCTAGGAGGGTTTCAGGTAGGTCAGGGGGGCATCTAGTCACTTCAACAGCAGCAAAAGCAGAAGTAGGAGATCCAACATTAACAATAGGAGATGTTGGATATTCTCTAGGCTTGTCACAATAGTCAACAGCCTCCTCTGTCTTTTGATTAGATTTAGCAATTCATACTTGACTTTATTTAAGTGTTACATATGACTCTATGTTTGGTATTTTAGTATCTATGTTAAAATTTGATTATGTCTTGAACCTTAATTGAATGTTTGCTTACTAAGTTTAACTCCTATTTGTTGGTGCAATATCCTTTAGGTCAAGGTTGACCTGGTTGACCAAGCCTGAGTCTTGGTTTGAGTTTCGATGTTTGACAATATATTGGGGTTAGATGATATGGACAATGCAGGTGCAGTTGTTCATTTGGGGAGATTATTGATACAATTCCCGTTTGGTCAAGGTTGACCAGTTGAGATGTAAAGGAGAGTCAAGTAGGTCAAGGTTGACTGAATACTTGACTGGAAGTCCTGGTGAGTGAAGCCAGGCAGAAGGAAATCCTGGTGAGTGAAGCCAGGTGAAAGACCTAGTGAGTGAAGCTAGGCAGAAGGAAATCCTGGTGAGTGAAGCCAGGTGAAAGACCTAGTGAGTGAAGCTAGGCAGAAGAAAATCCTGGTGAGTGAAGTTAGGTGAAAGACCTAGTGAGTGAAGTTAGGCAGAAGGGAAGTCCTGGTGAGTGAAACCAGGCACGAGGAAATTCATATGGATCAAGGTTGATCGGACATCATCTGGTGTTGGGAAGTCCAAGTGGGTAATGGAGGACCGGACACTTGGCACAAAGAGAAAGTCCAGATGAGTCAAAAGTTGACCGAAATCTTAACGGTCATAAGTCCAATAGGGAGTTGGCATGGAACTAGGAAGTTCGGACGTAGTAAACTTCCGAAGACCATAACTTTTGTCTCGGATATCGGAATGAGGTGATCTCAGATGCGAAACGAAGCTAATTTCAAGCTTTGTACAGATTTCTACTTCCCAATCGATTGGCTGATCGATTGGGGGGTTCAATCGATCAGTGGATCGATTGGTTGATGCGAATTCATGCAGAAATGGGCTGAATCGATTGGGTAATCGATTGAAACTTCCCCAATCGATCGGTCGATCGATTGGGAGAGTTTCTGAGCGAACAGTAAGGTTTTGAATCGATCAATTGATCGATTGAAGCTTCCAATCGATCGGGTGATCGATTGGAGCGCTGGAAATCGCTCGAGAAGCCTTGAATTGATCGAGCAATCGATTCAAGGCGATTCCAGAGAGCACAGAGGCACTCTGGATCGATCGGTTGATCGATCCAAAGCCTCACCAATCGATTGGGAGCAATCCAATTGATTAGGATTCGACCGTTGACGCAAATATAGACGTTGGCAAGCGTTTTCTTCGACACGACTTCCTCTCTTCTCTACAGACGAACACAGAACTTCTCCACAGTGATCTTTACTTCCTCACCGCCAGTTCTTGAAGGTTCTTGGAGGCTCATCCAAGTCAAGAGGCGATTTGCAACAAGAAGAAGAAGAAGCTAGGGTTTTTCATTGTAATCTTGTAAGATTCATTTGTATTTTGCTTCTTTCTTTCTCATTATTGTATTGTGAGGTTGTAAGGCTTCTTCGCCTTCGGTAGTTACCGAGAAGGAGTGTTTTCATAGTGGAGGGTGCGTGAGTGTGTGGATCCTTGGATTAGTCACCTCTTGTGAGGTGGATACCAAGTAAAATCCATTTGTTAGCATTGTTGTAGTGTTTCTTGTCTTTCCGCTGCACATCTTTGAAGAAACAAGCAACGTCAAGCACGAAGATCACACCGAGCTATTCACCCCCCCCTCTAGCTACATTTTGGTCCTAACAAGTGGTATCAGAGCGAGACCGCTCTTCACCGGAATCATCGCCGGAAGGGGCAAAGAGCTAGAGGGTGAAGAAGTTGGAGCAAAATTCTTCAAGTCAAAGATTTCTTCAATTGTTCAGCTTCAACATGGAATTCCAAGACGGACTTGGATTCGACACAATGGTGCCTCCACCATATGTATCTACAAGCTTCGATTTTTGGAGATCAAGAATTGAAAATTTCTTGATGGTGGAGATAGAGCAATGGTTTGCTCTATTGGAAGGCTTCGAGGCTCCAAGAAACTCAAAGGACAAAATCCTCAAGAAGAGCAAATGGAGCCAAGAACAAATTCAAAGGTGTGAGGCGAATAACAAGGTAACCAAATTATTGGTTAATTTATTGCCAAGCACCATTCTTTGTAAAATTGGAGAATTTGAAGATGCAAAGGAGCTTTGGAGCAAATTGGCATCAATCCATGAGATCCCCTCCATTGTACCGAATCAAGAGGAATCCAAAGAGGGCGACTCATTGGAGCAATATCAAGAGGAGGACTCCGAAGTTGAGAGATACTCAACTTCCGAAGAAGAAGTCCAAGATGAAGCTTCATCTTCGAGGGAATGCAATGAAGAGAACAAGGAGGGAGCATACTCCTTGTTCCATGTACAAGATGAAGATGAAGAAGTCTCCACCTCTAGGATTGAGGGGGAGCAACTTTTGGTGACACCGGATCAAGAAGAAGGAGAAGTCTCCACATCCGGGTCAAGAAGAGAAGAGGATGAAGAAGCTTCCACCTCCACAAATCAAGTCATATCTATTGGAGGAGAATCATCATCGGATCAAGAGGAAGCCTCCACATCCAGATCCAAAGGAGAAGAAGTCACCCCTACACAAGAAGGTATAAATAGTTCATTTAAAAATAAAAATCATATTATATGTTTTGAGTGTAGGGAAAAAGGGCATTACAAAAGTAAATGCCCTAAATTGGTCAAGAAGAAGGGTCAAGTGGCACAAAAGGGCAAGGAGAAGCCCAAGGAGACCATCCCCAACACAAAGAAGAGCAAGGAGCACATTGTGTGCTTCTCTTGCAATCAAAAGGGGCATTACCGAAGTCAATGCCCTAAGGGGAAAAAGGCGGTCAAGGCTCAAGGAGGAAGCACAACTCAAGGGGGAGCCTCCAAGGTAAAAAGGAAGGTATCATTCATTGAACCTACCCCTTTAAACAATGGTAAAAAGCATGATAGTTCTAATCTATATCATTTTAATTCTATTTACCATGAAAATAGGAGGCATGATGTTATCAAAGAAAATCACGTGGCTCTCCATGCTAAGACAACCAAACCTAGGTCTAGGAAGGTAGGTAAAAGTCTAGGAAATAACACTAAGGATTTTAGCTACAAGCCTAGAAACCAAAATGCTCATGGACTTAATGGGAAACCAAAAACTAAGAACTTAGCAATGGAGAATCAAGTCTTGAGATCAAGACTTGACAAACTAGAAAAGACCCTAAAAAAGATGGAAAATATCCTTAAAGGGCAAAATGAGCAAAGTCTAGGTTTAGGGCAACAAGGGTCATCCAAGGGCCATAGAGGTTTGGGATACAAACCTAAAATCAAAAAGGATGTACCTACTTATCATAGAGTTCCATATAGTTATGGAGCAAACCCTAGGTCTAGTGGTCAAGTCAAGAATACTAGGGAGGTCATCCCTAAGAGTATTTTTGCAACAAACATGTCTAAGACTTCTAAGAAGTTTAAGAGAGTCACAAAGAAGGTCACAAGGGAAGCAATTCCTAGGGTTGACCTAGAAAATGTGACCAAGGCTTTTAAGAAGCCAAACAAGGTCACTAGGAAGGTATCTAAGGAAGTTATCCCTAGTGAGTACTTAGAGCATCCAAGGAGCACCAATAGATTTTGGGTTCCTAGGAGCATCCTCTCTGCCCCATAGATGGGTTAGAGAGTGTCAACTCTAAGAAGAAGGGTAGTTAACCCAACTTTGAAGAAATTGACACTCAAGGAGCATTTCAAGGTTATTATTAACCCTTTGAAAATGAAATGGATTTATGATTTACTCTTTGAAAGAGTAAAATGTGCCAAATTTGAGAAGTATTGATTTTATTTGTAATTGGCACAATTTTGGAAAGCATAAGAAATACCAAGTTGGGACGTTGATATTTTCTTAGTAATGTAAGGCAAATCTAAGCCTTAATTAAATGTGCTACTCTTGTGGAAAAATGAAATATGCCAACACTTGAGGAATATGCTTAATTTTAATCGGCATAAATTTTGTCAAGAGAATTAAAAATGTCAATTTAGATTTTGACATTTTCTTGGAACGTTTAGAGGGCAATCTAGGTTAGATTTTAAGTTAGCTAAGGTTTAAGGACACTTAGATAGGTAATCTAGGTATTTTATCTATGCTAAACCTTGCCATGATTGTTTGCTCACTATATGCCATGACATCATGATTATTTTTGCATTCGTATCTTATGATGAAAAATATAAAAATACCATGTCATAACATACATACATCATGTAGTTATAGGAAATTTTCTTTTGAAAATTATTTCTTTTTGATGTATGTCATAACATTATCATGCATTATGTTTATTTCCTTAAAATTAAGGACAAATGACATTTATCAACAGGTGATATAAACAAGTAACATCCTTGGTGAATGTTTGCCACTCAAAATGCTTAGATAGAGATGCATGATCCCTAGATTAGGGCAAAACCAAAATCTACATCTCATAAAGACCTATAAGGTGACTTATATGTGTTTTAGTGCACAGTAGTTATAAGTGAGATGTTAGGATGATGAACAAAACTCAAGATGTTGATTTAGTGTATTCTTTTGAGTTTTAAGTTCATCAAAACACATAGTTATGTATGTTCCCATCATTGGGAAAGCTAGTGTACAAGTCATGTGCATTAAGCCCAAGGAACATGGTGGGATATTGGTTTTGAAAATGGTTTTAAAAATGATTTTGAAAAACTTTGGTGAAGGCTATCTTTTGATAGTAATCATCATTGAATAGTAAGACACAAACTTGAAGAAAACACTAAAGTTTTTATAAGTTTTCAAGTTTGTGTCAATCATTGAAAATATGATGTATTTTCTTAGAAAACTATTTTTCCTTGAAAATATATACCCTAAATAATGTCTACACAAATTTTCACGATTTTTGGAATTTTGTAGAATTTTCTAGGGATTTCTGAAGTTGACTGAAATGAACTTTCAGCAACTATCAGACCTCAATCGATCACCCGATCGATTGAAGGGTCTCAATCGATCGGACGATCGATTGAGAACAGGCTTCTCGCGAACAAAAGCCGTCTGGATCGATCCACCGATCGATCCAGCCCTCCTGAATCGATAAGTGGATCGATTCAGCATGGTCCGATCGATTGAGATCCAACTCCAATCAATCAAAGTTGCTGATTTTGGCTGGTAAAGCCTGATTTCAGCATTTTTGAATCATGGTTAGTCTAGGTAATCATTCCAAACCCTTAAAAGTACATTTGTATACATAAAAAGGGTATTTTCATGTTGAAAACAAGGATGGATTGGGAGACTAAGTAGAAGTTTAGGTTGAGGTTTGCTTCAAATATTGAATATTTGAACCTCAAAACTTCTAAATTTGGGTTTCCTAAAGGTTTAGGGATTCCATGTCATTGTTGGTACAATGACAGAAGTTACCACCATGTCTTTAGGGGGAGGGACTCTTTAAAGACATGAAAACTATTTTTCATGAACCTTGGAAGGTGGTTAACCTTTTTTCAGAACATGCTCAAGGTTGGACATTGAAATTAATGAGGAGTGGGTATCCTCATTGTTTAAGTGGAGTTTGCTCATGGATGAGCATTTGATAAAAATGAAGGGTATGAGACCTTCATTTGGGTTATTCAAGTGGTTAATGCTCAAGGGTGAGCGTTGATGATAATGAAGGGTATGAGATCTTCATTATCATGGTGATCACAACGAGTGAAGTTGTGAACAACGATAAGCAACTCTTTAGGGGGAGGTGTTGTTTTTGATGTGTGCCCAAATATGGGGGCATGTTTGTGATGTGTGCCAATAGGGGGAGAATGCATGATTAAGTTAGGCCTTCAGTACCTAAAGGGAGAGTTTGTCCTCTAGAAAAGGAGAAGAATGAAGGGAACCATCATTCATATATTGGCATGAAGGGAGTTGAGGCTATGGGATTAGCCTAATTTCCTAACTTAACATGTGGTATTGTCAAACATCAAAAAGGGGGAGATTGTTGGTGCAATATCCTTTAGGTCAAGGTTGACCTGGTTGACCAAGCCTGAGTCTTGGTTTGAGTTTCGATGTTTGACAATATATTGGGGTTAGATGATATGGACAATGCAGGTGCAGTTGTTCATTTGGGGAGATTGTTGATACAATTCCCGTTTGGTCAAGGTTGACCAGTTGAGATGTAAAGGAGAGTCAAGTAGGTCAAGGTTGACTGGATACTTGACTAGAAGTCCTGGTGAGTGAAGCCAGGTAGAAGGAAATCCTGGTGAGTGAAGCCAGGTGAAAGACCTAGTGAGTGAAGTTAGGCAGAAGAAAATCCTGGTGAGTAAAGCTAGGCAGAAGGGAAGTCCTGGTGAGTGAAACCAGGCACGAGGAAATCCATATGGATCAAGGTTGATCGGACATCTGGTGTTGGGAAGTCCAGGTGGGTAATGGAGGACCGGACACTTGGCACAAAGAGAAAGTCCAGATGAGTCAAAAGTTGACCGAAATCTTAACGGTCGTAAGTCCAATAGGGAGTTGGCATGGAACTAGGAAGTTCGGACGTAGTAAACTTTCGAAGACCATAACTTTTGACTCGGATATCGGAATGAGGTGATCTCGGATGCGAAACGAAGCTAATTTCAAGCTCTGCATAGATTTCTGCTTCCCAATCGATTGGCTGATCGATTGGGGGGGTTCAATTGCTCAGTGAATCGATTGGTTGACGCGAATTCATGCAGAAATGGGCTGAATCGATTGGGTAATCGATTGAAACTTCCCCAATCGATCGGTCGATCGATTGGGAGAGTTTTTGAGCGAACAGTAAGGTTCTGAATCGATCAATTGATCGATTGAAGCCTCCAATCAATCGGGCGATCGATTGGAGCGCTGGAAATCGCTCGAGAAGCCTTGAATTGATCGAGCAATCGATTCAAGGCGATTCCAGAGAGCACAGAGGTGCTCTGGATCGATCGGTTGATCGATCCAAAGCCTCCCCAATCGATTGGGAGCAATTCAATCGATTGGGATTCGACCGTTGACGCAAATATAGACGTTGGCGAGCGTTTTCTTCGACACGGCTTCCTCTCTTCTCTACAGACGAACACAGAACTTCTTCACAGCGATCTTTACTTCCTCACCGCCAGTTCTTGAAGGTTCTTGGAGGCTCATCCAAGTCAAGAGGCGATTTGCAATAAGAAGAAGTAGAAGCTAGGGTTTTTATTGTAATCTTGTAAGATTCATTTGTATTTTGCTTCTTTCTTTCTTATTGTTGTATTGTGAGGTTGTAAGGCTTCTCCGCCTTCGGTAGTTACCGAGAAGGAGTGTTTTCATAGTGGAGGGTGCGTGAGTGTGTGGATCCTTGGATTAGTCACCTCTTGTGAGGTGGATACCAAGTAAAATCCATTTGTTAGCATTGTTGTAGTGTTTCTTGTCTTTCCGCTGCACATCTTTGAAGAAACAAGCAACGTCAAGCACGAAGATCGCACCGAGCTATTCACCCCCCCCCCCTCTAGCTACATTTTGGTCCTAACACTATTATTACATTTACTTATCCATTTTATAAACATTTAGTTAACTTTTATTAATGCATTTACTTGTCTGTTTTATAAGGTGGCAAAAGGTGATTCACTCTCCCCCAATGACTTTGTCAGCCCGCCCCTAGACCAATACGGAAGAGGTAAATTATGGGTGACTACTAGCCTTGGACAGTTGAATAACGCATGGGGAGGATACTTGTCCATTTTATATGCATTTATACTTAATTGTTCATGTTTAATTACTTAATGTGTCATTTTTTAAAAATATTCTTTTGAGGCATTATCATTAATATTTATAATTTACTTTGAAAATTATTTTGATATGATTTTGAAAATATTTGAAAAACACTTTGAAAACTATTTTCAAAATACATTGAAAATTATTTACAAAACACTTTAAAAATTATTTAATACTTTGAAAGTTATTTTGGAAAATACCTTTTTCAAAAATTACTTTGATAAACTTGGTTTATTTGATTTTTACCCTTGTTTTGATGTGTGATCAAGTTGATTTAAAGTAGTTAAAACATAAAAAAAAAAAAAGGTTTGGAAATGTTTTCAAGGGGTATTTAAAGTTTGAAATTTGGTTTTTTTTTTACTTTAAATCGGGCTGTCAAACATTAAAGAGAGGGAGATGTTGGTGTAACCAGCACTAGATAATTGAATCTTATATGTTGGTGTAGGTAGCACTAGATAATTGAACATTATTTTGATGATGACAAATAGGGTGTTGAGTATGTAGGTCACTTAACATGGAAAGCCATGGTGGATTAGGAGGATTGGACACTAGGCACAGGAAAGTTTTAGTGGATCAAGTGGATCAAACATCAGACAAAGGAATACCAGATGGGTTGACTAATCGGGCATCTGGCAATAAAGACTTGGTGGGTTAGCAGGATTAGACATCAAGGTATAGAAGCCCTGGCGGGTTAGAAGATCAGACACTAAGTAGAGGACATCCAAATGGACATTTGTCTAGGTAAGCAAGGTAAGTTTAGGAGAGGTCATTTTTAACAGAAGGCTATAAAGAGTGTCTTTGTCTTGGGATGAGGTTAATCTTACTATTAGGTGTTGATCCAACTAAGAAACTAATATGTGTTTTAAAGTCGAGATCAGACAGTTTTTACTGTCAATTAGAACATACATTTTATGTATTATTATTATGTTGTGCTAACTTTATTTTATAAAAAAAATTGGGTTTAGTTGACCAAATGGTTCAGGCCATCAAACATGCATTATCGATTGACTAGATGGTTGAGTTGGCAGACTGAACTAATACAATGCAAGATACGAAGGAAGCTAACTTGGTAGATGACATGGCATGAATAAGCTCCAAGAAACTAATGTGGTAATGGATAAGCACCTTAATATTGACGTGGTGGCTGACGTGGTAGCTAAAGTGGAAAGGGATAAGCCTCGGGCAGACGTGGCAAAAGATAAGACTCGAGGTGCTGATGTGGCAAGTATCAGGCGACCAAAGGTCGATCAGGTGACTAAACATATCCAGTCAGCAGATAAACTTGGACAAGAAGTGGGCTTGGACAATGTTTGGTCGACCAGAACTGTACATTGCTCGACTGATAAATTGATCTGATAAGTTTATAGAGTAGGATAAATTGTGGATCGGTTGATCGAATAGGTTAGTTTGGTCGACTAGAAAACTACTATAAAAGGGTTTTAAAACAAAGGTTCAAAAGATTAATCAATTTCAATCAAACTCTTAAGATTTGTTTTCAGTGCTCAAAGTCACTTAAAGTTCTTTCCACTTCATTGAGCTTCGAAGCGTTGGTATTTGGTAACCATTATTTTATTTACTTATTATTACATTACATTTCTAGAGACATAGTAAATGTTTACTGTGATCTCTTTGTTGTAAGAGGTTTCTTTATATTTGAAAGGTTCTCAAAAGGAGAAAATATAGAGGTTGTACTTTTCGAGAAGCGATCCACCTGATTATAAGTCTTGGAGTATCAATCCTAGGGGATTGTGAACCAAGTAAAAGAATTGTGTTACTTCCTGTTTTGCTTTCATTTATTCTATTATGCATTGACTTTTTGATTTAAACACCAACAAAATAAGTTTTTAAAAATAAGCGATATTCACTCCCTTGTCTATCGCTATATTCCATCAAGCATATTCTTTATTCCCCTCCTTTTTAGCACCTCTTTTTTTTCACTAGAATTTTTTTCCTTTGAATGCTTATCCAAGCATATCAAAGGGTTAGAGGTAGTTATAGTGCCTAGGAGTAAGCATAAATGGCTAAAGTAGTCTTGTTCACTCAAAATTCTAACTAGAAGTCTATTGCAGTGTCTATTAGTCGACTGATAACAATATAATCGACTGATATTTTTTATTCAATCGACTGTTGTCTGAAAATTTTTACAGTTCAAAATTATAAATACATAAGTAATTCTATAGTTTTTAAAAATTATGAAAATTTATGTAGACATTACTTATGTCGAAGACTATCAGTGAAAAATAAATTTCTAAGAAATACCTAGTATTTTTTGTATCAATATCAATGGTGATTTCTATTAGAAAATAGAGTTCACTGAGGTTTTTAAAAATGATTTAAAAATAGTTTTTAAAATAATTTTCAACTATGATTTATAAGTTAAATATACACTTGTATATTATCTTCGTTCATAATTGGTCCATACAAGGACCATATGATTTGATGATGCTTAGCTCATATAGATACACCATGGCAATGCCTTGAACTCAACTCATCATATTAACATCTTACTTATGCCCAATGCGTCTCAATATACATACAAATTATCTTACGATTTTTGTGGGATGTAAAATAGTTCTTCCTATGTTATGTGATTATACATATCTATCTAGGAATTACTAGTTTGACCATCCTATGTTGGATGTCAAATAGTGTCATTCATCCTTAATTATAAGGACTTAAAATCAATGCATGTGAATGAGCATGGCTTTTACATCAATTACATGTCTTTCAAAAGAAATTTAACATGTTTGGAATGATACATTTATATCATGGTATGATATGTAAGTATCATAACATGATTCAAAGCATTATATAAGATTTTAACAAAAAATCATGATATGAATGTAAGTCCTAGTAACATGAAAAACATGATTATATGTATCACAAGTAAGCATGTATGAGATGACATGACAAGTATCATGACACACAAACATGATAAATATAAATAAAAATAACATAATAGTATAAAATATCTAGATTTGCAATCCATGCATCATCATCTAATAGTATGCCAAATACATGGATCAACTCTCTTGAATGTGCCAAAGTCTCAAACTTGGCAAAATTTCTCTTTACCTTCTTATCCTTAGATAAGGTAGTTCTACAATGACATAATCTAAAATTATCCTTAGGTTTATTATACTTTCCATTTTATGATAATGAGCATTAAGATCATACTATTTTAATCTAGCATGCTTTTATCATGATATGAAGAAATTTTATTAAATAGTGATATCTTGGATTTCACCTTAGATACCCCTCCTAAGTTTGAGCTTTCTCCCTTGTCTTTATTTGAATTCTTCCCTCTTGGATATTGGCTTTGGTAGTGCCCTTGTTGGTTGCATGAGAAGTACATTATGTATTTCTTGCCCTTCTGTACCATGGGTTTGACTTCTTTTTCCTTATGGTGTCACTTGAGGCTTCTTCTTTATCATTTTGGACATTTACTCTTGCAGTGTCTCTTCTCTCTACACACAAAGCATATAATGTGATCTTTATTTTTATTATATGAAATTGTTATACCTTCTATACTAATAGGGGTGGCATGTACTTCCTCCTCATTGGATCCAGATGTTTCCTCTCGCTCTGATGTCAATAACCTATCCTCCCCATTAATCCTTGAGGTTAATATTTCAACTTTCTCCATATTGAGTTCTGAGCACCTCTAGACTTCCACGTTTTCATATTCTTAAGTCAACAAACCTCCCTCGTTGGCCTCATCCTCATTCTGTGTTGATGGTGGATTTTTATAGAGTTTAGCTAAATTGCTTCATAGTTCATTTGCATCCTGGTATTCACTTAATCTACATAAAGTGTCATTAGGTAGCAAATTAATCAAACTTTTAGCTATCTTATCATAAGGGCAGTCCGGTGCACAAAGCTCCCGCTATGTGGGGTCCCGGGGAAGGATCCATTGTATGCATCCTTACCTTGCTTTTTACAAGAGGCTGTTTCCAGGATTCGAACCCGTGACCTTTTGGTCACAAAGCAACAACTTTACAGTTACGCCAAGGCTCCCCTTCTTTTAGCTATCTTATCATGTGCCTCAAATATTTAGATTTACTCCTTGGTCCATTTGCTCTTCTTGAGAGGTCCTTCTCTTTCATCCAAAGCTTCAAATCCCTCCATCAAAGCAAACAAGTTCTCCATATCCATTTGGAATAACATTTTGATTCTTACCTTCCAATGAGAAAATCATCTTAATCCAAAGGGTGATGGAAACCAAATGCCATATTTGAGAGCATCTTAGAACTCCATTCCAATTTTGATGCCTCTTGCTCCCTCAACGATTAGTCCAATGATACCACTTGTAGGTATCGAAGAAATCAACATCATAAGTCTTTTTTCTTCCTTTATCATTATACTCCCTCGGTGATTAGTCTGGTGAAGAGTAGCCTACTATTATTAGGGGTGAGTAAAATTTTAGTTAAACTGAATTAACAAACCGAACCAATTAAATTTTAAAATTCAGTTTGGTTAATTTAGAAATTCAATTTTTTTATTAAAATATCGATTATATCGGTTTTATTGGTTTAGTTTCAAATTTTAAAAGTTGAAATTTGGTTAAACCGAATAAACTAATCTTTGTGAGGTGAATTGATTAAATCCCAAAACTGTAATAAAAATCCTAATTCCTTTCTCACGCTAATTCTTACACACGCTTTTGCCAGGTTCAACGCCCTCCTTGCCTCTGCTGGCTCCTTGTCTCCAGCTACTTGCCTCCTCTTACCTTTTGCTAGGCTGACGGATGCCCCCACGGCTTTGACAGCTTGAGGATCTCGTTACTCTCATTGTCGACTCCTCCTACCTCTGCATGGCTGCCTGATGCCCTCCCTTCCGAGGCTTCGACAACCTAGGGGCAAGGCCATACACTATCACCAGCTCCTCTTGCTAGATGCCCTCCCCCATGGCTTCGACAACAAAGGCCCTTGGAGGAATTCCTTTGCTCTCACCTTTCAAAGTAAGCTTCATTCTACTTCTACTATTCTTTTTCCCCTTTCCTCTTGATTCCCTGTCTTCTTCATTCACTTTTTAAGGAATTTCAAAGATTTCTTAGCTGCTACTTGCTTTTCATGGTGATTAATTTTTGGTGATTAATTTGATGCTTTTTACGGTGATTATTTGAAAGCATATTCGGTGATTAATTTTACAAGAAATTGGTTAAATTCAATAGGGATTAAAATGGAGTTAAATCCTTACAAATCGGTTAATTCAGTTAAAATCAAATTAATTGATATTATATCAATTAAATTTATTCAATTTTTGTCCTAAAATTTGATCAGTTTAGTTAGCTCAAAAAAGTTTAGTTTATTCAGTTTTGGTTAATTCGATTCAGTTTTAATCGAATACTCAGCTCTAATTCTGATACAACTTGTTAGGACTATTGATGTTGCCAGAGGGGGCAAAGAGTGATTTTTGTTTCTCATTCATTGATCATGTGCTCGTGTACAAAATATTGATATGTAGTAGAAATAAAAAACTTAGAACAAAACACAAGCACTAGAACACCTATATTTTACATGATTCAAAAAATCATGTCCTAGTGGTAGTACCACTATTCTTCATCCTTGTCGGAGACCTTCCGAAGGCAAAGAAGCTTCCTACAACAATTTTTCTTACAAGAAACACAAACCAAATAAAAAGATAAGAATGAAAATGAATACAATGTAAATAAACTATTTACACAAAAATCTTTACTTTGCTCTTGTTGTGATTGCTTTATATTGCTCGCTAAAATTTTGGAATATAGTAGCACTCACCCACAAACCTTCCAAGAATTGGTTGCTCGAAATCTCCACAAAATCATCTTTTATAGGATTTTTGTTTGTAATTGGAATTCGTATATCAATTGACTGTCTAATTCTTTACAATCAACTATTATTATGCAATTTAAACATTACTCTACTTTGTCTGCTTAACGACTCCATCCAACTCAGTATCTAGGTCAACAGTCAATTAATCGTCACTCTATCAATCAACTAATACTCATCAATCAATTTTCTAAATTGATTGTGAAGCCTTCTATGTGTTTCATAGTGGCTAAATTCATGCACCACTCGACTAATGCATCAGTTGACCGCCAACAATCAACTGTTGATTGAACATACGACAACCCTGCCCAAAATCTCAAATTCATGGTTTTGGGTTCATCAATCGATTGGTAAACCTACATCAATAAACTTGTACCTATGTTCTAGCCTTACCAAGGATAAACATTCAGCTTACCTAGTATTCAATTAACTCTAACCTATTAGGACTTCCTCTGCCTAACATTCGATCAATCTTGATTTGCCAGGACTTTACCATTGCCATACATTCGGTCCTCCTTGACCTTTTTAGACTTCTCTTCTCATACCAAATATTTGATCCTTCATGACATGTTAGAACTTCACCATCCATGCCTAACATCTGGCCTTCTATGACATGTTAGAACTTCTATCATTGTCAAGTGTCCAGTCAACTAACCCACTTGGACCTTTATCCTTGTCAAATCTTTGTTGGACTTTTTAAGTGTTCAGTAAACCATGACTCACTTGGACTTCACTTTTGCCAACTTCTTGTTAGACTTCCAATTGTCAAGTGTCTAGTCAATGTGACTCACTTGGACTTTATCCCTGCCAATTTCTTGTTGGACTTCCAACTGTCAAGTGTCTGACAACCGTAATCCACTTATACTTGTCCATTATTAAATATCCTATCAATCTTAACATATTTGATATCTCATTCAACCATTGAATATATTAATCAAACATCAAAATTTAACTCGAGCTTGATCAATCTTTATCAAAAGTTGATTGCGCTAACATACATGCCTAGGTGAACTGTTGATGCAATCGACCTATGCTTGATTGGTATGATTATAGTTTTGATGTGTGTGTCAAAGAGTTTAAGTTAGACTTTCATATGTGTTTGATATGTGTGTTTGAGTATTGCAGGACTTGGTGAAACACACATGAGGAGCTTGGTGCAGCTAAGCTTTGGAAGCTCATCCTAGGGCTTGGATCCTTGAGTCGGTGAAGGATGGTGTGGAAGGCATCTGAGGGACCAACGGACGAGGAGCAACGGAGTGGAGCCGAAGGAAGTGGACTTCAAGGCAACGTGAAGGATGGCATGGAGAGGAGTCGTGGGCTCGGGTGCATCTGAGGGACGAAGGCCGAGGAAGAGGACTTCAAGGGCGACTCCGGAGAGGATGAGTGTGAGTGTTTAACAAGGTACAGTCTAGTCGGTTGCAACTTTTAGCAGTCAACTACACCAGTCGACTGCATGTTTTAGTAGTCGACTGCACCAGTCGACTGCATGTTTTAGCAGTCGACTGGCTGCGAATAGAAACATTCTGTTCGCTCAGCAAACAGCTACCAGTCGACTGCTAGTTTTAGCAGTCGACTGGTAAATGACCGTTGGGAGACCGTTGGTACTACAAAGCAGCCGTTGGCTACCTCCAACTGTAGCACCAGTCGACTGATGGTTTTGCCAGTCGACTGGTATCGAGATGAGTTGATATGATGGTCAACTCTCTCCTCTTATTTAAGGGAAGCTTTGGGGCTTGAAGGAGGTTACTCATGCTTGCTGAATAACTCCTTAGCAATTGTCCAAAGCTTCCAAGCCATTCTCTTCCTCCTAATCTAAGTCTTCATCTTGTAAGAGGAAGAGAGCTTTGTGAGAGGTTGTACTTCACCGAGAAAGAGTAAGAGCTAGCCGGAGATTGCCGGGGACTGATCCACCGAAGGATTAAGGGTTCCTCCACCTTAAGGACACGTTGTGAAGTAGGAGCAAGTAATCTCCGAACCACGTAAATGATCGTGTTAGCGTTTGTGTTCTTACTCATTACTTTCATTGTTAGTTTCTATATTTCCGCTTGTGCAAACTAACATTTTGTAGAGAAGAAATCGAAATTGGGGGTGGCCTAGCTATCCAACCCTCTTATAGCCGGCCACCGATCCCTTACAAGAACTTCTACCAAAACCCTAAGATTGCACTCATAATATCTCAAGATTCACTTGTCTTCATTATTGATATGTGTTGACACCTATTGTATTTATATATTTGCCAACACCTTTGGGCCTTTTCATCTACAAACAACTATGTGACTTATCCATATTCCATGACCTCTTGGATGGAACTTTTTCATCTATTAACAACTATCTAACTTATCATGTTCCAAGACCTCTTGGAGTCCCCTCGGGGCGGTGCGATGGTTAAGACATGGGGTGTTATCACATGAGGTCTTGGGGTCGAAACTCGACGTGACCGAGCATAACCTCCCCCATGTCTTGGCTATTTGCACTAATGGCTAGTAGCCACCCGTGATTTACCTCCTCCGTGTTGACCTAGGGACAGATTGGCGGGGGCGCTGGGAGCGAACGAATCGCCTTTTTTTTTTTTTTGCCACATGTTCCAAGACCTCTTGGACTTTTCCATCTGTCAAGTTTTCAAATAACCTTGATTTAGAATTCTTCAAACTAACACCTATTGAGATATCACTATACTATAGTTTATCTAGTCAAATGCTTAAAACTACTTACTTAACAAACTCATCAAAAATATAAGTTGAGCCAAGCTTAAATTCTTTGCTAATTGCATAAAAAAAATGTATTCACACTCAACCACTAAGAGCATAATTGCATCAATAATTTATTTTTAATGTTTGAAAAATTATTCAAGTTAGGGTAATAATATAGATAGTAATCCTTTTCTTTTCCAATTTCAAGTCATTGAGGATAATGTCGGATAATATGAATGAGTTCCTCCTTAGCCATTTTTCGGGTACAAACTTGAATCTCACTTTTCCTCCACAATTGATACATATTAAAAATAATAATTTAAAATATGAGAAAATTGATATTACATGCAAATTAAATCAATTATAGTAAAAAATGATTACGCTCATCTTAAACATCCCTCATAGTCCATCTTTAAGTTATAAGAAGAAAAATAAATTATAAAATTAATTTATAATCGATCATCAAATAATTAAGCATCGGTGAATTTTCTCCCGAGAGCATGTGTTGATCCAAAGTACAAATAAACCAAGAAATATAAAAACTTAGTAAATTGATTAGAGCATGCAAACAATGATTGACCAGATTTTATTTGTCTCCCACTTAAGGTAAGTTCATTTTCTAAGGTTTAAACTTTTTCTTTATAGTATTGTATGCCTCTTACCCTAATAGATAATGTTTCATTGATAATATCTCCTAAGTATAAATTTATTAAATTAAATGTCATTTAACTTTTTTACTATCCCTGATCGATTCGGTCTCACAAAAGTTTCTATCAACCATCAAGATAAATCAGGAAGCGTATACAATGACCAACTCAGAAGTCCAGTATCTTTTGGTTATGTTCCTTATTTAGAGGACAAATTCCAACAAATATGTCGTAGTTGAGATTTGGAGGACAAATTCTAACAAATACGTCGTAGCTAGGATTCGAATTGTGGATATTTGGATGATAACCTAAATATCCTACCGTGACATCATCGCCCGAGGACAAATGACATTTAACTTTGGACTAACATCAAGGGGTTAATCGATTGCACTAGTCATTCAGTTTATTGTTTATTGATCCAGCGTTAATTAACCAATTAGATTCGATTCACTAGTCATTCAGTTTATTGTTTGTTGATCCAGCGTTAATTAACCAATTAGATTCTATATTAATGGACTAAATTTTATAATATTCAAAAGGCTACACTAAAAAATTTATTAGAAATTTTATATAAGTTAAAAATTATAGTGATGTATAATTAAAGTGGAATATGTGAAGGGAATTTATTTTAATAGAAAAAAATATTTTTGAAAATAATAATTAGTTGAAAATGTTTTAAAAATTTAGTGTATTTTATTTATTTAGGTACATTTAGGTGAATTTATTTATTTATTTTTTTTTTTTTTGATGAACTAACAAAGCATGTTGCATGAAACACATGTGCTATGTCCCCTCGGGGCGGTACGATGATTAAGACATGGGGTGTTGCCACATGAGGTCTTGGGGTCGAAATTCGACGTGACCGAGCATAACCTCCCCCATGTCTTAACCATTTGCACTAATGGCTAGTAGTCACCTGTGATTTACCTCCTCCGTATTGGTCTAGGAACGGGTTAACGGGGGCGCTGGGGACGAGCGAATCACCTTTTACCATATGAAATACATGTGCTACATTTAAAGCATATAAGAATAACTTAGTTGAAAGACACTAAAATTCAAATGTTTTAAAAAATATAGTCATTTGAAAAAAAAAACACTTTTGATTATACATCATAGCGGCAATTTTTAATAATGATCATGTACATACGTTATACTTTTGTATTCTAGTCTTTTTTATAATTGATTATTTTCATAATTTATATATTTTTGATGATATTGACCTAATAAATATATCATAACTAAAATTATGGATCATCTAGATGCATCATCTTATCCCTACGAATTGACGTAATTGATACCTACATAGGTAGTGGCGTAGACAAGATTTCAACGAGAAGGTTTGAATTTAATAAATTTAAAAATTTAATACAACACAAAATATTTAGTCTTTGGTTCTAATTAAAATAACAATCTGTTGATCTCTAGAGCTTATTATCTATGACTCAAAGTCGAAAAATCATTTGTGATCTTACTTCTTTATAATATTTAACATTCCTATAGCATGAAAGAAGAAAGGAACGATTTATTCCTCTTTTTGTTGTTGTCATTGTAAAGAGTTGCTCGCTGAATAAAATAGAAGAAAGACTGTTACTTTTGAGCAAAATAGAAAAAAAAAATAGGGAGGAAGAAACAAAATATGAGAGTTTTACTTTCTTTGTTAGCAACCTCGACTAGCTTTGGTGAGCTCGGTAATGATACAAAGAGAGCAAGGCAAGACAAAATAGGACTATTCGTATAGTGTCAACAAAACCCTAGGAATACAAAAAGAGAAAGAATATGCAAGGGCAATAGCTGATGCTACATTTCTTACATGCTAGAGAAGGAAAGGGAGAACAAAAGAAAGCTCTTGTGCTCGAGAAGAAAAAAGGGAATCAACTACAAGTTTACTGTTGTTGGAGAAGAGAAGGAGGAGAACATAACAAAGAAGAAGAGGAATGGAAAAATAAAAGAGAGAAATGAGAGAAAAGGCATGACATGTCGAGGGTTGCATCGTGTGCAAGGAGAAAAGGGTGAAAAAAGGAGGTTTTTCAAAAATACCCTAATTCATTTTAAATCAATCAAATTAAATATGTTTAAATCTTAAATTTGTTTCGGCCATAACTTGACCAAATCAATCTCGGTTTGAACCAACATAATTCTTATCTCCACGCCTACCGTTGGATTTAGTTCAAATTCAATTCAATTTTAATTTAGTGCTCACATTTTGTATTCAACGATTTAGTTCATTTATTTATTATTATATATTTTTTATAATTCAATACGTAGCATTCCAAGTCGCTATATTTCCTTGTGAAAGTAGTACCAATAGATAGCTTGGGTCGAGGATTTTCTAAATGTGTGGTCAATTTTAATTTTTCAATGACGAACGATGGGTAGATAATGTAGCGATGAGGTATAGTATTTTTTTTTTAAATGTCAGGAGGTGGTCACACTCCTTCGTCCCCACTTAGCTACGCTCCTATACATGGGTGTTTGACCTCCTTATGCAAAGGGCTGCTATGGTAGGACAATAAATTTTTGAGACTATTTAAATATTTATTTAGTTGATTTTAAGATAATTGTTTTGATCAATAAACTTTTCTGAATTTTTTTTTCTTGAAATGACGAATTTTTGAATATCTATTTTCTTGATATTATATTGAATCGATATTTGAATCAATGATTCAATCGTTTCCGCTACGTCACATATCCACCGAGTAGCGGCCTGATTTAATCATTTATTCAGGTTGCATTACATAGGTGTGAATGTGTTTGATCCGATTTGGACCTTTTCAAAACACCCAAATTTCACCTACTAAAATAGACTGAATCAGGGGAAAGGAATCCTGCTAAGAATGTCAGGACAGAATAATTTAAGGGAGTAGAGATCAAGTTGGCCTTGAGAACTAAGAATAAACGCCAAGTAGAAACCAGCTCGAACAACTCATATCATAATTGTGTGACACAGAGATCCACCTAAATAGAAGTATAGCATGAAATGAAGCGTAGTGGAACAAGAATCTGCCGTCGTGGCACACTAAAATATGTTCCCTCTCAACCGCACACTAAAGTATTCCTTTGTGAACGCGGTGCGGTGGCCACTCGCAATGCAAGGCGCAACGGGTATCCGCTTTAGTTAGTAGTGCTTAACTGTGTCGTTTCTTTTATTCTCCCGGCATCTCTTCGTTCACACACTAGTCTTTACTAGCTCTGCTCTGTATCATTTCCTCTCTATTTACTGCCATTAATCAATCTAGAAATAAGAAGCTCCAAATTAATAATATTAAATCAAGGATTAAATCAGTAAAATGATACTGAACATAATAGTGATTAATTTATGGCTGCAATTAGAGAGACAAACAAAGAGAAGTGGTCGTCTCTTGATTTTTTTTTTTAAAAAATTGTATTCGATAACAAAAGCTAATCTTTAATATCAACTAAACAGATATTTATATAGATCAAAAACTCTAACGTTTTTAGAAAAATACCCTAAATATAAAAAAATCTAAAAATTATTAAAAAAATAATAATAAAAAATATTCGGAACAACTCTAAAAATCCTAAATCATATTTTTTTAATCCGAAATTAATTAATTATGAGATCTATAATAAATATAGATAAATGAATGAATGAGCTTCAATCCTTACTATTTATGATTTCATTCTTATATCTAATTAAAAGTTATAACTATTAAAATTTATCAAACTTTCTTTCATGAATTAAATTTTCTACCCGGCTCCAATTTATTTGAACATATATGTGTATACACAAAGATAGAATCATTGTATTATGATGGCAAAAGATGATTACGTTCGTCCCTAGTGTTTCTATCAATTCGTTCCAGGTTCAACATGGAGAAGGTAAATCACGGGTGACTATTAATTTTTGGAATACTGACTAGCATATAAGGGAGACATTTATCTCAATTTTACCAAGAATCAAATTCTAGATCTCATTGTGGTAACACCTCATGTACTAACCACTAGACCGTCCCGAGGGGACCAGAATCATTATATTCTATTGCAATACAAGATGATAAAAGGTGACTACGATCGCCTTTAGCGCTCCTGACAATATGTCTCAGATTAATACGGAGGAGATAAATCACGAATGAAGATCATTTTTTTTTTTTTTTTTTTTTTTTTTTTTTTTTTTGCAACGTAAGAAGATAAGGCGTGTGGCCAACACGACGAATTGCGTGTGTCTGTTTTTTTTTTTTTTTTTTTTGTATTTTTTTTATTTTTATTTTTCTTGTTGTGGTTATAAATCGACGGGTCATGGCGTGTGGCCAACACGCTGCCCTCTCAATTCACAGAGCTTGAGATCGAGCTGAGAAGCACGCCTCTTCTTGCTCTTTCGCTCAATTTGATCAACAACTCATCCGCTTCGAGCTATCCCCTTCCCTTCAATCTCTGAAATATAGACATCATGTCTTCTTCCTGCCATCATTGTGGCCAGGTCCATGCCTCCTCTTCGCCCGACTATCCAAAACAATTAGATGACAGCCCCCATGTCATTTCCATCCCACCGGAACAACAAAGCCACGAGCCGGTTCCACCACCCGAGCCTACCGTCGACTACCTGGCCAGGGCGCAGTGGCTCCGCGCCGCGGTGCTCGGAGCCAACGACGGCCTCGTCTCGGTCGCATCGCTCATGGTCGGCGTCGGCGCAGTCAACTCGACCGCAAAAGCCATGCTGGTGTCGGGCCTGGCCGGCCTCGTGGCGGGCGCCTGCAGCATGGCCATCGGGGAGTTCGTGTCGGTCTACGCTCAGTACGACATCGAAGTGGCGGAGCTGGAGCGGCTCGGCCGTGGGCTTGGAAAAGGCATCGTCGCGAAGGAAGAAGACGTGAATAAAAAGACTAGTCGTCTTCCCAATCCGTGGCTCGCGGCGGGGGCGTCGGCTCTGGCGTTCTCGATGGGAGCGCTGCTGCCTCTGTTGGGCGGAGGATTTATCAAGGCGTGGGGCGTGAGGGTGGCGGCGGTGTGTGCGGTCAGCAGCCTGGCTCTGCCCGGATTCGGTGCGGCCGGGGCGGTGCTGGGCGGTGCCAACGTGACTAGGTCCGCTGTCAGGGTGCTGATAGGAGGCTGGTTGGCCATGTTGCTCACTTACGCCGTGCTCAGACTCTTCGCCCTTGTTTTCGATATGAACCTACTGCCCACCGGTTAATTAATTAGGCGGAAAAAAAAAAAACTATGCCTTGTACTAATTATAGCCTTTAGAAATAAAAAAAACTCCGGACTTTGTGGCGAAAATTCTCTAGTGTTCCATACTCAATGTAAGTCTTGCTTGACTTATCTCATTGAAAGTGACTTAACCAAATCCATGCATTAAAGCTATAAGCTCCAAGCGAGAAGCCAAATGCGTAAGGAAAATTCAAACAAAGAGAGTTTAAATGTACTTGTATATATATTTTTAATTTAGATATCCAACTCTTTTAATTGATTAATTGAAAGTAATCAATTCGATCATATAAAAATTTATCATCAGTTATCAAAATAAATCAAGAATATCTTATTATCATCTTATTGGAAAAAAATTAATTCGATCCTTAAATATAATCGTTTGAAGAGCTTAACTACTGTACCATTACCTGGGACGAAGCTTGGTGTTCTCTTGTGTGAGTAGAGCAGGAATAATTGAGGAATTTGCCATCTCCCATGAATCTGTTGTGCCAAAGTGCCAAAGGTAATAATTGAAGGATGACATGTGGAATAGGTTGTGAGTTAGGATGACAGGTGAACGTGTAAATTATCTTCTTCTCTATTTGAATTCATTACTATAACTAAATAGTGGTACAATGGAACTTCGAATACATTGTAGGATCTAATAGAGCACTCTACAAGTGCACGGTTACATTACGTCGTCAGTAATATAAAAGATATCGAATACACAAGGACTGTTGATTAAGTACTAGTTGGTTGGAAAAGAAAGTAAGAGAAAGATTAAGGAGAAGGAGAGAGAGAAGGAACAAGAGAGTAGAGAAGAAGGTGGATGGTGAATGATAGATGCTAAGATTTTAGTTTCGTTATGATGCTAGTTAATGTCTTTATGCATTGTTCATCTACTTAACTCCATGCTTAGACTTGTGTAGGGCTTCTAACTAGAGTCCTGTACAATCCTGCTCAGATCGCATCGAAGAGTTTACCCAAGTTCTATCGCCAACTCTAGAAAGTCTGTTAAAGAGATACTCCTATCACTAGTATCCCTTCATATAATCCTAAAATTAATCGATTTACCTTCTAACGGTAGATTAATGTAATTAAGTAAAAGAGATAACTTAGGAAGTCTGGTTAAAGGATTGTCCTCTATCACAGGGCCCCCACCCGGTCATACGTTTCTAGATTACACAAGTCACTTCCTAACATTAATTTGGGAGAACCCTCTAAACTCTAATTAGTTTATCTTGTAGTGAATCGATCCCCGTTTTAAGGAAAGGTTGTAGAAAGTAAGGGATACTTTCCGTCACAAGGTCCCGCGGTCTTACAATCTAAGGTTCTTCCTCTACATGGTGATCAAAATCCTACATCTACATGAATTGACCTCATATATATTTTGTCAAACACATACAAGGCACAACACACATAGTGTTGGACCCCGTATTATTTTGATGTGATCAACCAAGTTGGTTAGGTCCTGCTTTGTGTTTGATCCCTGTGTCTGAGTGTGCAGGAGCTTAGGAGCGTAGGAAGTCGAGCGGAAGACGCAACTAGCGAGAAGGACAGCACGGGAAGAGAGCCGACGAGCTCGGTGCATCCGAAGGACGAGAGAGCTGCGGAAGAGTACTCCGGTGGAGCGAGAAGAACGTGCGCGGCGTTCGAGGGACGAGAAGCCGGACGGAAGCCTGCTCGAGGAGAAGGTCGGGAATTGGGTTCGGGTGAGCCCTATTTCAGTTGGCCGCAATCACCCAAAAGAACGGAGCTTCGGAAGCCAAAGCAAAGAAGAAAAGGAGACAAAAGAGGCTAAAATTACTCTAGCAGAAATTACTGTAGCAGGAACCTTGAAGGCGCCTTAAACATATTGAAGGCGCCTTAAACATATTCAAGGCGCCTTCAAAATTGAAGGCGCCTTGAAAGGCTTGTTTAAGGTGCCTTGAGCTAGGTTAGTTTGACCGTTTGCGCTATGGATAAAGTTTTATCCGCTGACCGAGCTGAAGGCGCCTTGAACCTTGTTGGAGGCGCCTTGGACTCTCGGGATAAGATTTCCAGGACCTATATAAAGGCCCCTGGAGCTAGGAAAGTAACAACAACTCAAGCAATCATTGTGTAGCCATTCCTATCAATAGTTCTAAGCTTCCAAAGTGTAAAAGGTTTCTCCGCCTTCAGAGAAGGAGAATTTTTCTACTGAGCTCTTCATCGCCCTGGATTAACAACCGTCTTGGTTGTAACCAGGTTAAATCCTGGTCTTCTCTGTCTTTCTGTATTTAGTTTTTATTGCTTTACTATTTTATCACTATTGCACTAATTGAGTTGAAAGTACGAGGAGGGTATATTTTATTTCTGTTTACAGCAATTCACCCCCCTCTTGCCGGCCTCCGCTGCACCTACACATAGAACATGATATAAACACTTCATTGCATAGGAAAATATCTAAATACATAGTTTATACATCACATGACATCACAATTACTTCCTACATCATAGATCTGGAGATTTACTCCATTGCAAGGGATTTACAAACAAGAGACATGAAATTAAGCATCCTACAACCCTAAACACAAGATAGAGAAGAGAGGAATGCTTATCTATGCGTCGCCGGTCTTCTTGCTTGCAATCCTTGCTCCGGAAGTGGGACGGATCAGCGAAGATGAAAGATCTAGGGTTCCCCCAAGGGGGAGAACCCTTCTCCAAGGAATGGGGGTAAGCCCCAAGCTAAAGATTCCCCAAAAGGGGAGAAAATCCTTTAAATAGGGAAGGGCACGAGCCTGGCATAGCCCGTGTGACATCCACATGGCTGGAGCCTTCTTGGTCTCGGCCAAGGTGATAAAGCTGTGTGGTTTCACATGGCTATGTCCTGCTTATCCTTTGGAATTCTTGCACGACCGTGTGGGACCTCACACGGCCATGTGAATCTACATCGCCAAGGTCTGTTCTGCCTCTGGAATGTGGCACAGCCGTGTTGATTCACACGGTCGTGTGTTGCTTTGCCTCTGGAATGTTCATATGGCCTTATGGATTAGCACGACTGTGGTCTTCTTCCCTTTGCATTGTTGCACGACTGTGTGAGTTCACACAGTCGGGCCGGGCTTGATTTAGCACGAGCAAGACCACACGGCCGTGTGGTTTCACACATACTGAGCTAGATTTTCACAAGTTGTTCCAATGTATGTCTTTTTCTCCGTTTTCACTCCAAATCGCGTCTTATTAATCAAAACAAGCAAAGAACATATCTCTGAATAAAAAGAATGAAAATATGACATTATAATAAAATAGGGTGCAATAAACATAAATTATGCTCATAAAATACAAGTAGATATATGTCAAAACATGCATAAAAGTATATATAATCTATGCACATCAATAACGCGCATTACTTTTTCACAATTTTTGAAAAGTTCGTAGTGGAAAATAACTTAATCAAAGCAATGCTAACACTTTATTTTTACTTGGTTTATAGCCCATGTTGCTAGTCCAAGGCCAGCGATGGTTGATCGCTTTTGATGGGCAATCAACAAAAGATTCAATGTTTACAAAAATCTGAGTATGAAAATAATTAATGACAATAATAATAATAATATCGACATCAAAAAGAATCGAAGCTTGATCATCATTGTCGGAGCAGCACTTCGGTGTCATAATGGAGTTTTAGAGTAGCACGAAAGTTATTTGAGTGTAGAAGATTGTAATGTAGAGTTGCTACTTGAAGGTTGATTTTATAGGACCTTCCGAGCACCTGAACTAAGCCTCATCCGATAGGATACAACCGTACATTATCCTCTCAAGATAAAATTTCTTGTCTAGATGCTTAGAGTGTTTTCAAACACCTGGACCTTCCAGGTGCCTGGACTCACAAGAATTTGGAACCTTTCGACACTTGGAAACTTCTCCAAGCATCTAGAACTTCGTTAGGGTAATTTTATTTGTTTCCCTACATGACAGAGTTAACACACAAGCATAATATAAAAGCAGACAAAATAATTTGACAATCTCGGGACTATTTAGTTCCAACTTATGGATTTTCCATGAAATCCTAAGTCAGACTGACATCTAATGTTCCCTTCAAGGGAACACACCCTTACCTACTCATTTAAGGATATTTAACCTGACTTGCTAAACAATCCGGTCCTCTAGACTTGTTTGGATATCTTGCTTGACATTTGATCGTCCGACCCCTAGGACTTCCTCTCGATGTCCGATCCTCCAGATCCATTGTCATGCTAGACGTCCGATCCTCCAAACCCATCGAGAATTTTTGCCTAGTGCACTTGATCTGTCAAGTCTTCTTCCTAGTATTTGGTCAAGCAAACTTACTAGGACTTTTTCCCTTGCCTAGTATCTAGTAAGAATTTGTTCCTTTGTCTGGTTTCCAGTAGGACTTTTACCTATCTAGTCTTACTAG
This sequence comes from Zingiber officinale, assembly GCF_018446385.1. Taxonomy (NCBI): domain Eukaryota; kingdom Viridiplantae; phylum Streptophyta; class Magnoliopsida; order Zingiberales; family Zingiberaceae; genus Zingiber; species Zingiber officinale. Next base: position 34,694,114 of record NC_055992.1, on the reverse strand, counting down.
GACTTTTTAATTGAGCTACGTGCACACTTAGTCAACCTCATTAGATCACAACACTGCTTAACTTTAAACTCTTTGCTAATATAAAATCAGGTTAAATTATTTGGTGTTCTCTATACCAGCAATCTCCTCCTTTTTAATTATGGTAATACGGTTCAAAGTTAAGAAAAGATATAAAGAACATATTTAAAAATAGACATAAGGAACTGTTGGTGCAATCAACCTCCAAAGTTTTAATATTTGACAATATGTTTAATTGAGCTAGATCAAGGTTGACCTAGTCAAGTGAAAAATCTAGTCAGGTCAAGGCTGACAAGATGATTAGCAAGTGGTGACTATAAGTGGTGCGGTCGACCGGACTAGTGAATTTTGGTAAACCTAAGTATAGTTTTTCAACACTATTTTACATTACTATTATTACTATTGTACTAATTTAGTATTACAGGAAAAGTCTTAGTAGATTAGATAATCAGATATTGAGCAGAGAAAGTTCAAATAGATCTGGAGGACTAAATGTTTGGTAGGTGAGTTGAAGTAAGTTACTAGAGGTAGTGCGGTGAGGTCGTGTCCCAGTAGAGACAAACCTTAAGCGCTGATCCAACTAAAGAAACTAATAGAGATTTCTAAGTTGAGGTCAAGATAGTCCTTACCATCTTAATCATGCATACTTTATTTACCTTGTCTTGGAGGATTATGTTCTAACTCTATTTTATAGGGTAAAAATTATTTTTATACGAATACTTTTTTTGCGGGAAGTGAACTTAAGCAGTTTTGTAGATGAAAAAAGTTGTTCAGTCGATGGAATCATGGAAAATCAAACCAGTGAGATTCGATCTAGAAGCACAAATGGAAAACACGATTCCATTGATGGATCGAGGGTATCAGTCGACAGATCATTGGGGTTCCAAGAGTAAAATATGATTCAAATCAGAGCACAAAAGGTAAAAAGAGGTTCAGTCGATGGAAAAACCTTGTTCCATCGATGAAATAACGTGATTTCCATGATTAGATGGACCATATCATAACAAACAAAGAATAAATAGAGGATCAGTCGACAAATAAGTTTATCAATTGACGGATAGATTCAGTCGACGGAACCTTTTATTAGTCGATGAAATGAAACCTATATAAGAAGCCCTCGAGATCCAAAGTAGAAACAACTTTTCATCTCCGATCTATTCTGCTCTTGCTACAACTGCTCGTGCGAGATTTCATAATTATGCTTTGAGAAGATATCCAACTACTGCACTACATTTTCTATTAGTTATTGTTGGTAACTTTATTTTTATCTTGCACTTATTCTTTGAAGATAGTGGGATTGTTACTATCATCATTTCATACTTGTATAATCTTGTTTCTTTGGAAGAACTATATTAGAATTGCCCAATGAAAACAGTCAAGGATCACAGACCTTAGAATAGGAGTCGGCTGAATTCCGAACCAAATAAAAAATAACTGTCTTTAAGTATTTTCTCTTTCTATTTCCCCTATAAATTTTATTCTAATTTTGTTTTACTTTAATGAAAAGAAAAGATTTTAATCGAACGAGATTCACCCCCCCCCCCTCGTCTCTCACGATTTTTAAAATATACATAAGGAATAAGTTATTTAAAAATACTTTCTTCCCCCTAACTTAACATCTCCCCTTAAAATTAATGTTTTGAGCTTTTTGAAAAATATTAACTTTTATCCTTTATACTCTCCCTCTTTTGACATATATAAAAAAAAATAGAGAGTCAAATTTTAAGGGTGTTTTCAAAAATATTTCTAAAAGTTAACTACATAAGTACGTGGAAATAATTTTGAAAGAGCATTTAAAAACATTATAAAAAACTTTTTCAAAGCTTGAAAATACTTTAGAAATTGCAAGCAAATAGAATATTTCAAAAAGGTGTAAAAATTATTTCCCAAGTACTTAAAATATTTTCCATAAACAATCAACAAATGCTGTGTTAAAAATCTTTTTTAAAATGCTAATTTTTTAAATGGACATTCTAAAATATTTGAAGTTACAAAATGAATTTTCTAAAAATAATTATCAAATATTTTAATTTGGAAAATAATTTTCAATGGAATTTCTAAAAATATTAAATTTGAAAATGGCCTTTCAAATTAACTAAAAAAATATTTTGAAAACCTGATTTTTTAAGTTCTAAAATGATATTTTCAAGAAGATATTTTGAAAGAAGAATTTTCAAGTCAAGAGAAATATGTTCGAGTAAAAAATTTTAAAAATTATTTTTTAAGTCAAAGAGAATTTTTGATGAAAGAATTGTAAAAAAATATTTTTAAGTTGCAGAGAGTTTTTTCAAAACAATATTTTTATGCACTAGATTCTGAAAAAATAATTTTTTAGTTACAAGATAACTTTCGAAAAATATTTTTAACCCTAAGAAGACCTGTTCCAACTTTTTTTGATTAAAAAATCGCACTTAAAAGCATATTCAAAAGCTATATCAAAATTTAAACAATGTTTAAAAAACATCTTGCAGTAATTGAAACTTAGCAATTAAGACTTTAAGTTAGTTAACGGGTCTTTAGAGTCCAAACATGCATCCCATTCTAATTTAAGCCTTGCAAATGAAGGATTGAAGGATTATTTGGCTTAATCATATTTTAGAACGTAAATAATTAAGTAAATAATTGCATGAATTTAGATTCTAGATTTTATTTATCAAGACTTTGATTAATTTGATCTAACTTAAAATTAGATTTTTAATTAAATTTAAATTAATTAAATAAGAGTTTATTTAATTCAGTTTTGATTAAGTGTTAAATTATTGAGTTTTATTTGTTAATTAGTGACAAATTATTAAGTTAAGTTAACTTAAGGTTCAATTTTGGAGTCATTTTGGTGTGTTTAAGTTAGGTTTAAATTACAAATTAAAACATATTAATTTAGGTTTAATTGGATTTAGTTAGGTTAAAATTCAGATTAAGTTAAATTTTGAATTAGTTAATTTAGTTAGTTAGTTTATGATTAATTAAGTTAATTAAGATGATTAATAATTAAGTTTTTAGGTTATAATTACTCAATTATAAACCTTTTAATTAATTGAATTAATTGTTTATTTTTTAATTAAATTATTGAATTACATTGATTCAAATTACTTAAGTTTTAATAATAAGTTTAATTTATGTTAAGTTTAAATTGAGGTTAAATTAAAATTATTAAATTAAGTTGAAATTTGAATTATCTGGTTTAAATAAAAAAATTGATAATCTCAGCTAGTCTCATTGATTATCTCTGGGGTGATCGGTCTGGTCCCACGAAAGTTTCCTATCGGGCACCAGGGTAAATAGGGAAGTGTACGCAACAATGGGTCCAGAAGCCCTGCATCCTTTGGTTGTACCTCCCATTTGGAGGGAAAATTCCTACAAATACGTCATAATTGGGAATCGAACTGTGGATGCCTAGGTGATAACCTAGATGTCCTACTGCAGTACCATAGTCCCGGGGATGAATTATCTGGTTTAAATATAAGTTGGTTAAGTTGATCTTTGGTTTATTGATTTTTAATTAAAGATTAGGTTAAATTAAACTTAAATTAATCAGATTAATTAGACTTAATATTAGTTTAGTTTATCTAACTAGTTTAGATTTAATTAATTGTTTGATTTAGGATTATTAGTTTAAATTGGATTTATTAATTTTTTTTAATTAATTAATTTAGATTTGAATTAGTTAAATTAGAGTAATTAGTTTGGTTTTAGATTTACATTGATTAAGCAAATTTTAAATAAGTCTTCAATCCATTTCATCCTTTTCTAAATTTTCAATCAGGGAACGTTATATAATTTGTGAGATGGTTGCTAATTTTATCTTTATTAATTTAGTTTGAATTCGAAGGATTGATTGACCTTGTGTTATATTCAAGTTTAACCATTGATTAAATAAGTGTACATTTTAGGTTTCATCTTTCAGGCCATGGTGAGGCACAAGGACCTTCTTGGGTATTAGAGTAATAATCACTTTCTAGACAAAGTTTATTCGTGAAATTGAATACTTAGCTAATCAATTGAGAAATCTTGGGCTAACTAGTCTAGAATGTGACGATGTAGCTTCAGTGAGTTCCACTTAGCTAAGTAGACTAAGTTGATTCCTTAGACCAAGTTTCCTCAATATGCTATCATCTCGTCCCAGCCTAGTACTAGGTTGGGTAAGTATCAACAAGCATAAGTTAATATCTAACTGTTCTAAATTAAGCAAAAAAGTAAACATGCAAAGAAAATTGTAAATCAAACAAACATGTAAATTCATCTAATAAAGAAGACAATTTTTCTATTGGCTCCTCTTGAATCATAACATCGATAAAGTCTATCTAGATAATGAATTTGACCCTTGGAGATCCAAAACTGATTTGATCCAACTTGATTAATCAAGCTTGATTTAGCTAGGGACCTCAGCTTTGACTTGTTTTCTAGCAATTTGATTTACAATTGATCGGTACGATTTAAATCGAGTCTTACTTTTTTATCCTATTCTGAATCGATTGTATATGACCCTTTATTTTTCAAATATCATATCAAGATACTTGGAGCCCAAAGTGAATCATTCCAATGATTCTATAAGTTCTTTTATTTGAACTTTCAAAGTAGAATTTTCTTCCTTAAGTTGTTGGACTTGAGCTAAAGTTCCATTTTGAACTTGTTTAGGCGAAGAACTTAGATAAGTCTCCTCCTTAAGGGCTTTTACCTCTTTTGGAGTGACTTGACCAGGATATTAGATTTAGCTAATTTTTACATCAAATAATGAATCATATCATATAATTTTTTGACTAGAAGAGAATGTACCTCATTGTTTGGTTTGTTTGAAACAGATACAAATCCATGGATTGTCTTGGACTCAGCTTCAAATTCAGATTTGGACTCGGGCTCAGACTCGATCTCGGCCACTTATTTCGCACCAGGAGTAACAAAAAGTTCACTTGAACTTGTTCTTCCTCGTCTGTCTCTCCCGACAACTCAGACCATGTTACTTTCAAAGTCTTCTTTATTCTTTGCTTTTTTGGGTTTCCTTAATGTCTGGAAACTCTGTCTTATAGTGTTCTTTTTATGCCACCCTTAATAGGTCACTTCTGACTTGGGCTTCGTGGTTCGATTCAGACCCAATTGCCTACTATTTGATTGGATCTTCTTATTCTTAAGCATTTTCCAAACTAGTTTGGTTCACTTGAACTTGTTCTTCCTCGTCTGTCTCTCCCGACAACTCAGACCATGTTACTTTCAAAGTCTTCTTTATTCTTTGCTTTTTTGGGTTTCCTTAATGTCTGGAAACTCTGTCTTATAGTGTTCTTTTTATGACACCCTTAATAGGTCACTTCTGACTTGGGCTTCGTGGTTCGATTCAGACCCAATTGCCTACTATTTGATTGGATCTTCTTATTCTTAAGCATTTTCCAAACCAGTTTGACTAGTTTATGATCTTGTCATCATCTTCTGAGTCCGATTTGTATTTGGATTTGGGCTCTATTCGGGACTTGTTCTTCAGCTCCTTTGTCTTGAATTTAACTACAATCAAAGCGATACCTTTTTTGGCTGAGCATGTATTAGTCTACTCATGTAATTCATATTGAGAAAAAAAATCATCTAATCTAATAATTGAAAGATCCTTAGAAATCTTATAAATATCTACCATAGATACCCACAAATTATTCCTAGCAAATGCATTAAGAGTATACCTTATAACATAACAGTTTTCTACTTTTTGTACGATTGAGTGGAGATCATTGAGCAGATATTGGATTTGGGTATGTAGTTGGTTTGCTGATTCTCCTTCATGAATTTTAATATAATATAATTTATTTAAAATTAAGTCCTTTTTACTTACTTTCGTGTCAAAGGTCCTTTTTGTTGGGGCATGTTTGATGCGGTGTGTGTTTAACATGTTTCGCAAAACATGTAGCGGAAGTAAAAATATGATAGTAAAACTATTTTATTACAACACATATTATACGCATGTAGGATACAATCACACAGACATAATCATAAAATAAAAATTTAAGAGTAATAATTATCCTAGGCATACCTATTGGATGATACGTAGGGAAAAGGGTATCAATTTTAGCAACGTCCACAAAAACTTCATCTCTATTCATATCCACGTTCAAGATCTTCAAGATAACTCTGGTGAGCAATAAGGTTTGCCTCAGATTAGTACTAGACAAGTGTGGAGGTGATGCGATCCAAGAGAAGGCGGAAGAAATGAAATCTTGAGGAAGAAAAAGTTTCTTCCTCTTGGCTTGTGGTGGGCAATGACAAAGAGAGGAGTGGAAAGAGAGAGAGAGAGAGAGAGGCTAGTAATAATTCTTACAACTGGACATAGGATATATGTCTCCTCGCAAGGAGTGGTGAATCATCTATTTGCTATCCAAACACCTTCAGACACTTTAACTTATACCCAATTATCCCGGGTTTATATTTCCAAGGAGATGTTTTGCTTAAAATATCAAAGTATAAGTCTCCATAATCAAAGTAACTTGAATACCTCAAGTCGAAGGAAACTTGCACTCAAACTAAAGTAAGTATTTCACAGACATGTCCATATATATAGAGAACCATATGAAGTCTTACAGTAGGTCACTTTAATGAACTAGTTGTCATAACTAGCATCTATGTTTAACTCTCGACATCTCAATGTCTCCAGCTAGTGAGTAATAACTACTTGGTTAGACCAAGAAGTATAGCCCGTGCTACTCTTACAAAATTGATGATGTCCAAATATATCAATTCATTAACTAGGAAATGTTTCAACACTTTCATAATTATACATGTAGATACTCTTACTAGTTGTGATCCAATTACAAGTTTTCTCATGCTATGAGTAGTATTATGGACATTCAATAAATGAGTTTAAGATCATTCAAACACATAAGTAAAGTGTACTCAAATAGTACAAATCATAAGGTAATTGCCTTAGGACACCTCTCATACATAACGTATCCCACTTGGCCTAATGTCAATCTCCACGGTGTCCTAAACTGTAAGCTTGGACGTGACTCTCAAATTTATTTTATGGTAGAGCCTTTGTCAAAGGATCCGCTAGGTTCCTTTCATTGAAAATTTTCTTGAGTTATATTTCTTTCCTACTGATAATCTCCCTGATCAGATGATAGCGGTGAAGTATATGTTTGGATTGCTAGTGAGACTTGGGTTTCTTTGCTTGCACAATGTCTCTAGTGTTATCGCAATAAATGGGTAATGCTTCAACAATGGTCGGAACCACTCCTAGTTCAATGATGAACTTCTTGATCCAAACCACTTCCTTTGCTACTTCCGAAGCTGCAATGTATTCCAACTCATAAGTATAATTTGTTATGGTGTCTTGATTAGAACTCTTCTAGATAACTACGCCTCCGTTCAATGTGTGAATATGTATCTAGACTAGAACTTAGAGTCATCCTTGTCTGTCTGGAAGTTAGCATCCATATACCCGCGTATAACCATATCATCATCTCCATATACCAAGAACATATCCTTAGTTCTTCTTAAGTACTTAAGGATTGTCTTAACAGCCGCCCAATGATCCATTCCTAGATCTAATTGGTATTTATTCGTGACACTCAAAGCATATGATACATCAGGCCTGACACATAACATAACATACATGATAGATCCTATCGTAGATGCATAGGAAACCTTATTCATGCAAATCCTCTCATCTTCTGTGTGTGAGCACATAGATTTTAAAAGGTGAATTCCATGCCTCATGGGTATGAAACCTTTTTTGGATTCAAATATGTTAAACCATTTTAGCACACTGTCTATATATGTAAACTGTGAAGACCGAGTAACCTTTTTGATCTATCTCTATATGCCGTCATCCCGAGGATGTAAGTTGCTTCTCCCATATCTTTCATGGAGAATGTCTTAGACAACTAAAGTTTAACTGACTGTAGAACTATCATGTCATTTCCGATGAGTAATATGTCATCAACATATAATATTAGGAATATGACTACACTGCCACTAACCTTTTGATATACACAAGGTTCGTTAGGATTTTGTGAGAAATCAAACTTTTTGATTACCTCATCAAAATAGATATTCCAACTCTTGGATGCTTGCTTTAGTCTATAAATGGACTGTTGAAACTTGCATACTTTATTTTTATTAACAGATGTGAAACCTTCGAGTTGTCTCATATATATGTCCTCAAGTAGGTATCCATTAAGAAAAGTTATTTTCACATCCATCTTTCATATTTTATAGTCATAATGAGTTGATATGGTCAGAAGTATCTGAATGGATTTAAGCATAGTTACTGGTGAGAAGGTTTCATCATAGTCAATTCTTTGCCTTTGATGATAGCCCTTTGCCACCAATCTTACTTTGTAGGTAATTATATTACCATCTATGTTAATTTTCTTCTTAAAAATCCACTTGCACCCAATAGGTGTAGTGCCTTCAGGTGGGTCCACCAAGTTTTAAACTTAGTTTTTATACATGAAATCCATTTCTCACTTCATGGCTATAAGCCACTTGTTCCTTTTTGAACTTTTTAGAACTTCTTCATAATAAGTAGGTTCCTTATCCTCAATGAGTAATACATCATTCAATTCACTTGTAAGAGATCCATACCTTTTAGGAATATTGCATGTCCTACGAGATCTATGAGGAGGTTGTGTTACCATAGGTTCAACTGATGTTTCATCATTATGAGTAATCGGTTGTGGTTCTTGACTAGACATCTCTTCAATATCTATTGGAGTATCTTGAACTTCATCAAGTTCAACCATACTCCCACTTGTTTCCTATAAGAGAAAATCTTTCTCTAGAAAAGACGCATGCCTTGAAACAAACACTTTTTGTTCCAAGAGATTATAGAATTGGTAACCTTTTATTTCCTTAGGGTAACCAATAAATAGATGCTTATCAAACTTAGCATCTAGCTTGTTTGACATAGTTCTCTTCATATAAACAAGGAAATTCCATATCTTCAAATGAGATAGATGATGTTTCTTACTACTCCATATTCCATATGGAGTAACAGAGAATGTCTTAATTGGCTCTGTTTAGCAAGTAAACGGTTGTCATGAGTGCATAACCTCAAAAGAATTTGGGAAGACTTGCATGATTTATCATTGACCTAACTGTAACGACCCGCCTTCTACTAACTAGGCTGTGAGGCCGATCGTTACATTATGCTGTGCTAACTATTCCATGACCATCATTAAATCTAAGTGTGGAAGCTGTACTAATCAAAACTTTGCTAAACTATTATCATTTCTTGATTCTATATGTGCTAAGGGATGTATTCTAAACTATTCATGACATGTTTTACATTCCCCCATGGTCAAGGAACTGGGCTGAGGATTTCTGGCTATTATCAGACCTTCCAATCGATCCACGGATCGATTGGAATGGTCGAATCGATCCAGTGGTCGATCCAGCATGCTACTGTATGCGGAACTTGGGTTGGATCGATCCAGTGATTGATTCAGCATGCTACTGTGCTCGGGCGATATTCTGAATCGATCGGTTGATCGATCCAGGCTAACCAATCGATCCAGTGATCGATTCCGGAGCTCTCTGTTCGCGATGAAACTAGGCTGGATCGATCGGATGATCGATCCAGACGCAGTCTATTCGCGGAACAAGCTGCCAATCGATCCATTGATCGATTGAGGACCCCCAATCGATCCACCGATCGATTGGGGTTTCTGATTTTGCAGCTAAGCTCTGATTTCAGCACTTGTTCGTGCCAAAATTACTTATATCAATTCTAAACTACATGCAGAACATTCTAACATCACACCAACAGTGTTCTAAGTATGATAGGGTGCATGATTAACTAATTCATAGCAATTAACATACTAAGGTGCAAAATAATAAAATGCTAAAAGATTTTAGTGCTTAAAACAATCTTGCTGAGATTCCCTAAGATCTTTATTCCAAGTTTCATCCACACACATCTCCATCGCATTGACCTCCAGCCTCCGCTAGTCCATTTTTCCTTTACCTTTATCTGCAGTATAAGGAAAAGTATCTGTAAGCTTGAGAGCTTAGTAAGAAACCATCTACCTCACTAAAACATGCAAACAATGCAATTCATGGTTTCAAAACATGATATTTAAAATATGTGCTGAACATGCTAAGACATGACATTCTGGCATACAAAACATGGAACTAAGAAACTGAACATGGCAATAAAACTAATCATAAACTATCATGTTGTATCAACAAGGAACTAAACTGATAGAAAAGCTAAACTGAGCTAATTCTAGCTAGTGCTAAAGCTGTACTGGATTCACCTAACTGTCTTGTGAGAGTTTGAAAACTATGTACATATAATAGGTGAAAATACTAATCATGCTGCTGATGGGCCCGACATCTGTACGTGCTATGCGCGCATCCCTAACTAAATCTGGGTTTGCAAGTCCCGAATTCAGTAGGGTTACTAGGTTATCTGAACCTAGGGACGACTGTGGGAGCCCAACCCAATGGATATCTAATCCAGTACAGTGACACTGAGAAAGTAAAATACTGAACGTAAGCTAATAAATTCTTGTCTTGCTTTTACTAGGTTGTCTAAACCCAGAACTAGGTTATTTAAACCTAGAGGCGACTGTGGGAGCCCACCCATTGGACATCTAGTCTTGTAAAAGCTGGAGCAAGACTAAATAGGCTATACAATGCTTCTATTGCATTTATCTCAGCTACTAAAATGCCTAAGTGGCATTTTTCTGTGCTAAACAATTTAATCGAACACTTGGTATGCGCTAATTCGCATCCTTTGTGTCGGTATTCTACATATTACTAAACTAATACATAAAATCCACACGGAAGCTACTTATACTGCAGGTGAGGGGTTTCTTACCTTCTACGCGAAGTTTCTTACAAATCTGATCACTAAGTTTTCCGGAGAAGAGATCTTCTTGACGATCTTCTCGCGTATATGTGTTCTTCTCGCGGAGAGGAGCGTTCTCGTATCCCTTATGTCACCGAGAGGTGCTCCTAGGGCCCTTGGCTTGATGCGCCGAGAGAGAGAGGGGAAGAAGGAGGGGTCGACGGTGAGGGTTTTAGGAGGAGAAAAGTTACGATCAAATATCTCTTCACTAATTTATTTCCCTATTTATATTAAGTGATCTAATTCGCCCCACTCTAACTTAAATAAAATTGATTCCCTTTCCTTTCAGCACGGCCCTGCTGGGTTCACTTAGTTACTAAAGTCACCCTATACGACATAGAGTTCGCTAGGTCCCGGGTTCAATTCCCGCGTAGGCTATTTTCGTTCTCTATTTATTTTTGCTACTTCCGATATTCTAAAAATTCTATAAAAATATCCTAAAATTTCAAAAAAATCATAGAATATTTCTAAAATAGTTTTGAGAATTTTTCGGGTGTTACACTAACCATGTCCAACAAAGTTTGGTTTCTCCTTTCAAATACACCATTATATTATGACATATAAGGCAGAATCTATTGAGATAATATTCCATTGTCCTTTAGATAATCTTGAAACTCTTGGCTTAAGTATTCATCACCTCAATCGGATTGAAATATTTTAATGATTTTACCAAGTTATTTTTCTACTTCATTTCTGAATTCTTTAAACTTTTCAAAAGATTCAAACTTGTGTTTCATAAGATACACATAACTAAATTATGAGTGATCATCGATAAAGGTGATGAAGTAGTTATAATCTCCTAGTGCATTAGTTGATATTAGTCTACATACATTGGTATGTATGAGACTAAGTAGCTCTTTGACTAGTTAACCCTTTCCAATAAAAGGTAACTTTGTTATCTTTCCTTTTAAACATGAATCACATGTATCAAATGAATCTATATCAAATGATTCTAGAATTGCAAGTCTTTGCAATTTGGACATATATTTCTTGTTTATATGGCCAAGACGACAATGTCATGAGTAGGAGGTTATTTGATCATCTTTTTAAGCACATTTGTTGCTCGCTTTGATATTGATTATGTCGCCAAATATATCTAATGTATAGATGTCATTGCATAAAGTTCTCATACCGAAAAGAACATCATTCAAAGTTATATAATAATAATTATTACTAAAAGTCAAATAGAAATCTTTTTCTATTTAAACAAGAAATAGAAACAATGTTCTTTATTAATGTAGAATGAAATAACAATTATCTAGTTCTAAAACAAGTCCATTAGGAAGCTTCAACAAATATATTCCGATGACGATAGCTGCAACCTTTACTCTATTATCAACTCACAAATTTATTTCTCCCTTGATGAGTCTTCTGTATTCCTTAGCCTCTGTATATTTACATATTTGTAAGTCACACCCGATATCCAATATCCAAGTGTTAGAGGAAATAACATGACAATTAATAACGAAAATATCTAAAGCGGATGGGGCATCAGATGTCTTCTTCTTCATGGACTCAAGAAAAATTTTACAATTTCTTTGCCAGTGTCCCATCTTGCCACAATGATGACATGGACCCTTTGTTGTCAATTCTATTGTCTTAGCTTTTCCTTCTTCCGAGTGGCCTAATGCATTGGCTTCCTCTTAGAAACTTTCTTTAAGGAGTCTACTAACAGCAATGTCTTTTGTTCTTTCTTTACTGAAGGTTCTACATATTTAAGCATGTTGATCAACTCTGGAATTGTGGATTCAAGACGGTTCATTTGATAATTCATCACAAACTGTGAATAGCTAGTGGGTAAACTATGCGGAATCAAGTCAATGCTTAATTCATGATCCAATGTAAAACCAAGTGATTTCAAACGCTCAATGTATCCATTCATCTTCAATAATTGTATTACAGATAAACCCTCTTGCATCTTTGAGCAAAAGAGTAGCTTGATGACCTCGAACTGTTCGGATCTAGCTTGCTCATCAAATAGCTCACATAGATGAAAAACAATTGTCTAAGCATCCATATGCTCATGTTATTTTTGTAGTTTAAGAGACATTGAGACCAGCATAATGCAATTCGCAAGCTTAGACTTAATCATTTGCTTTTCAAAGGCCAATATATGATCTGGTATTGCATCATCTGCTATATTTGTGGGAAGTATTTTTTTAAGGACATATACTAGTCTCGGCCTTGAGAACAATTCTAATGTTTCGAAAGTAGTCTAAGAAGTTCATCCCAGTCAGTTTGTTTAAGCCTATTAACAAACCCAAATTCGAAGATGTCATAATTAAATAATTAACCTAGAAATACAAACACGTGAATATATGAAAGAGTGTAATGACCCGCCTTCTACTAACTAGGCTGTAAGGACGGACCGTCACAATATGCTGTGCTAGACTATGATTTTAAGGTGCGGAAACGTGAACTAATTTAAAATTTTGCTAAACTCATGCCAATTGCTACTAAATATGATCTTATGCTGAAAAGTACCTTTTTTTTTTTAAAGGTTGTACCTATACTCAAAAGAGAGGATCTAACCTTCACATATGATTAAGGACTGAACTTAGGTACTTCCAACCGAAACAGGCGTTCCAATCGATTGGCTGATCGATTGGGACGTTCGGATCGATCCACGGATCGATTCCGATGGCTACTGTGCTCGGGTAATATTCTGGATCGATCGGCTGATCGATCCAGACTGGCCAATCGATCCAATGATCGATTCCAGAGCTCTCTGTTCGTGGGAGCGATTTCCCCGATCGATCCCCAACTCTCTGTTCGCGACAGAGTGCGACTGGATCGATCGACTGATCGATCCAGAAGCTTACTGTTCGCGACAGAATGCGACTGGATCGATCGGATGATCGATCCAGAAGCTTACTGTTCGCAGAACCAAGCTCCCAATCGATCCACTGATCGATTGAGGGCCCCCAATCGATCCACTGATCGATTGAGATTTCTGATTTCGCAGCAAACTCTGATTTCAGCACTGTTTCGTGCCAAACTCACCTACACAAGTTCTAAAATAACTGGAAAACATTCTATTAGCAAACAATTAACATTCTGAACATGTTTACTAACAAGCTAAGCAGATCTTCTATAATTTCATGCATTTAGATAACTAAATAGGCAAAGAGTAACGTAATAAGAAGCACTAAGTTCTTAAACATTCTAGTTCTTCCAAGGTCTTTATTCCAGGTTCCATCCACACACATCTTCCTTGCATTGACCTCCAGCCTCCGCTAGTCCATCTTTCCTTTACCTTTATCTACAGTATAAGGAAAAAGTATCTGTAAGCTTTTGCTTAGTAAGAAACCATCTACCTCACAAAACATGCATGCGATACGGTTTATGCTTTGAAAACATGTTATTTGAAATATGCACTGAATATGCTAAAGCATGGCATGACAGACAAAACATAGAAATAAGAAACTGATCATGGCAATAAGTGCTAATCATAACTATCATGTTGTATCAATAGAAAACTAAACTGATACAGAAGCAAAGCTAAGCTAATACGAAACTAATGCTAAAGCTGTACTGAATTCACATAACTATGTTGTGAAGTTTTTGAAAACTATATTCATAAGTAGATTAAAATAATAATCATGCTGCTGTTTGGGCCCGACAACTGTACTTGCTATGCGCGCATCCCTAAATAGAGCCGGGTTTGCAAGTCCCGAATTTAGTAGGGTTACTAGGTTATCTAAACCTAGGGACGACTATGGGAGCTCAACCCAATGGATATCTAATCCAGTACAGTGCCACTGAAAAGTAAAATACTGAACATAAGCTAATAATTCTTGTCTTGCTCTTACTAGGTTGTCTATGTTAGGATCGACGTACTCGGCTAGAGAGGGGGGGTGTGAATAGCCGACCCCAAATTGCTCGTTTCTTCCTACGATTAGGGTTAGCGCAGCGGAAATAACTAAATAGAAACGCAAAAAGGAAAGATCAAACCTCAAACTCAAACTCTACGATGTAACGAGGTTCGGAGATGAAACTCCTACTCCTCGGCGTGTCCGTAAGGTGGACGAAGCCTATCAATCCGTCGGTGGATGAGTCCCCGGAAAACCGGCTAATAAGAACTCCTTCTGGGTGGAGAAACCTCGCCACAATAGCTTGCAACAGCAATATGGAAATACAAAGAAGAGCAAGAACAAAATACACAATGAATGTACAAATACACGCTTGCCTTCTCGTCGACTGAAGTCCCGGATGAAGCACCAACTTCACGGACGAATGCCAACAAGCAACTCAGTCGAAGAAGCTCACACGAAGCTTCGGAGCTCAGCAAAGCTCAAGAGCACAGCTTTCAGAAGAACAACAGCTCAGTTCAGAGGAGGAAGAAGAAGAAGTACCGCTGTAGAAGCCCTCGATCTCCTTTTATAACCTGCACTGCAAAGAAGACAGCGAAGAAGACGGAGATAGCCGTTGTCACTCGTAACGGCTATATCTGGACCGATCAGGCTCCACCCTGATCGGTCCGAGGCCTCCCTTATCGGTCTTGGGGACCGATCAGGCTAAGCCTGGAACGATCAGGACATATCTTGATCGGTCCAGGAAGACCCTGATCGGTCCTGGGGACTGATCAGAGCTTCCTCTGATCGGTCCAGGGACCGATCAGCATGCATGTCCTTTCCTTTTCTCCCCTTTTGATCGTTGTTTCCTGATCGGTCTGCAGACCGATCAGATAACACTCAATAGGCTACTGTTTGGTTACTGATCGGTCACCAGATCGATCCAGATACCCAGTGTATCACTGGATCGATCCACTAATCGATCCAGAACTTGGTTTTTGCCCAAACCAAGTCCCAAGCCTTCCAAACCAACATCCGGTCAACCTTGACCTGTTGGTACATCATGCTTAGCATCCGGTCACTCGTTTGACCTGCTAAGACTCCCCACCAAGTGTCCAGTCAATCCCTTTGACCCACTTGGTCTTTCCAGCACCAGATGTCCGATCACCCTTGATCTATCTGGATTTTTCCCTTGCCCGGCTTCACTTACCAGGACTTTCACCTACCTTCACTCACTAGGACTTTTACCTGGCTTCACTCACCAGGGTTTTCCATCTGCCCGGCTTCACTCACCAGGACTTCCAAACTACCTGGCTTCACTCACCAGGACTTTCCCTTGCCTGGCTTCACTCACCAGGACTTTCACCAACTGCCTGGCTTCACTCACCAGGACTTTCACTTTCACCTAGCTTCACTCACTAGGATTTTCACCTGGCTTCACTCACCAGGATTTCCCGACTGCCTGGCTTCACTCACCAGGACTTTCCGAACTGCCTAACATCCCAGTTAGGACTTCCCAGTCAAGTATCCGGTCAACCTTGACCTACTTGACTTTTCTTCATCCAACCTGATCAGACCCTGATCAGTATCTCTCCGCATGGACAACTGCACCTGCATTGTCCATGTCTACATGTCTTTCTGTATTGTCAAACATCGAAACCATGACCAAGGTTTACGCTTGGTCAACTAGGTCAACCTTGACCTACTGGAAATTGCACCAACAATCTCCCCCTTTTTGATGTTTGACAATACCTTTAAGTTAGGCTAATCCAATAGCCTCAACTTTCTTTATGCCACTAGGTAATGAAACATAAGTTACAACCTTACATTCTCCTTCTAAGAAGGCAACCTCCTTAGATAATGAAGGCCTAACTTAAACCCTTCATTCTCCCCCTATTGGCACACATCAACAAACTCTCCCCCTGAAGAGTAAGTTATCGTTGTTCACAACTTCACTTGTTGTGATCAACAAACTCTCCCACTAACTCCAATGTTCTTCCTTGAACATTTTCTAGACATTCTCCATTCTCCCCCTTTTTGACACACATCAAAAAGAGTGAATCAAGGTCAAGAGTTTCTTCCTAATGAAAGTCCCATACCTTTCATTGAAACCCTTAATTTCCCCCTTGACACTAGAGTCAACAATTAACTTAGTGATAATCCCATATCACTTAAGTTTTTTAGGAGTAAAACTCCCCCTAAAAGTCAACTCCCCCTTGACTAATAGGTAAAACTCCCCCTAAAGGTCAACTCCCCCTTGACCATTGCACCAACAATGTCTTGGAGAGTTTCAACCCTTTAGAAATCCAAAACACCAACTTCATTGCTGAAATTTCAGAAATTTCAGACAGCACAGTCGAAACTGGCACGCCCTGATCGGTCACCAGACCGATCAGGTCTTCCCTGGATCGGTCACAGTGACCGATCCACAACTACCTGGACCGATCAGACTCCCTTCTGATCGATCCACAACCTCTGATATCAGTTTCTGAATTTCCTTCCGAAATTCAGAAACCCCTACAAAATTCCAGAAAATTCCAGAAATTATAAAACTTTGAAGATACATTCCTCATAACATATACTATCAAGGAAAAATAGTTTTCTATGAAAATATCTTCTATTTTTCAATCTTGATACAAAGTTCAAAAGTCTTTGAAATAGCTCAAAGTTAACTCATCTTTGTATCACTTTGCTCAATGATGAGAGCTATCACTAGAAAAGCTTCATTAAGGTTTTTCAAATCAATTTTAAAATGATTTTAAACCCTTTAATTTGGGACCACAATCTTAGGGCTAAATGTACATGACTTGTACACAAGCTTTCCCTATGATCCCCAATTAGAATTAGGCTCATCTAGGTACAAGAACTATGCACCTTGATCCTAACTCACAATCCTAATATCTCACACACATCTAAGGTGTATCAAACAGATCCAAGTCAATTTTGATGTGAGATATGGGTTTAGGTTAGCTTAATCTAAG
The DNA here is from genome assembly GCF_018446385.1 of Zingiber officinale. Classification (NCBI taxonomy): domain Eukaryota; kingdom Viridiplantae; phylum Streptophyta; class Magnoliopsida; order Zingiberales; family Zingiberaceae; genus Zingiber; species Zingiber officinale. Next base: position 34,676,493 of record NC_055992.1, on the reverse strand, counting down.
TTCTCATGCATTTTTCTAAATAACAATTTGATCTCCATATCCAATTGTGTTTTAGTCCTTAAATCAATTTTATTGATCATTAATGCACAAGATGATGACATGGCATATAATTGTATCATAAATGGAAACATGTGCCAATGTCATGATGTCATGGCATAAAGTATGAAACTTAAATAAAGCATGACATTTAACTAACCTAAGCATTATCATAACATTTTAAATGATCATAAAATAAATATGATGTCATGACATGGCATATGACAAACAATACATGGCAAATAATATATAAAGGTATAGAAAATACCTAATTCTAGCCTTAGTTGCCATTTTTGATAATTTTGATCATTTTGCCATAGGTTCTATATTCCTAAGTGTAATAGACCTAGCATCTTATACCAAAGATTTTTAGATCACTATGTGCCAATTAGATTGACTCTAGATAACTCCTCAAATTTGATTGGCACATTCTAATCACCTTAGGAATAATTCTTAATTTCATTTTCAAGGCTTGATTATATCTTGAAAAAATCCTAAAGTGCCACCTTTTGCCATGATTAGGTTAACTACCTATTCAAGTAAGGTTGGCACACCCTAACTAATCTAGCGTGATGAAATCACGCTCCTAGGAACCCAATACCTATTTGAGCTCATTGGGTTCACTAAATATTCACTAGGGATGACTTCCCTAGCAACCCTCCTAATGACCCTCCTAGGCTTTGAAGCCTTGGTCATTTGGGACTCATCAATATCAACTCTAGGGGTGACTTCCCTTGTGACCTTGGTGATGGTCTTCCTTGCCCTAGATTTTGTTCCATAATCTAATGGAACATTGTGATAAGTGGGCTTGACCACTTGGGACTTAGGTTTGTGACCCAAACCTTTCTTGTCCTTGGACTTGGGTTTTTGACCCCTAGACCCTAGAGTCAAATCCTTAAGAGCCTTTTCTAGAGAGTCAAGTCTTGACCTCAAGACTAGATTTTCTTTCTCTAATACCTCAAGCTTTAATTTATCCTTTTTCTTTGAGGTATTCCTAGGCATGTGTCTAGTTGATTTGGGATTTCTACCTAGGTTCTCCCTAACCTTAGATGAGTTAATCCTAGGATTGACATTTCTAGTGTTGTCCTTACCTAGGCTAACATGTTTAGCACCTAAGCACATATATTGGTTCCTAAAGTTAACATGCTTATCATTATTAACAATTGCAACAAAACTACTAGCATGTGTCTTATTGCAAGAGTGAGACTTAAATGTTACCTTAGGGTTTGCCTTGGCTCCCCCTATTGACGTGCTCGGTCTTTTGTCCTTGTGAGGTTGCCTCCCCCTCGGACATTGACTCCTATAGTGTCCCCTTCGCTTACATTGGAAGCACACCACGTGCTCCTTGCCCTTGCGTGTTGGGACTCCGGCTTCCTTGACCTTTGGCACCGGTGGAGTCTTTCTAACCCTCTTTGGACATTTACTCTTGTAATGTCCAAATTCCCTACACTCAAAGCACATTATGTGTAATTTGCTAGAAACTAAATGGCTTGAGTTACCTAGAGTTGAGGATGGATGAACGCTCTCTCCTTCATCCCTTCCGGAGGTAGAAGCTTCTTCTTCTTGCTCCGAACTTGAAGAAGAACTCTCCTCCTCTTCTTCTTTAGATGTTGAGTGGCCCTGAACTTCTAAATCCATTCCTCCATGAAGTGAGCTACTTGGCTCACTTGACTCCTCTTCATGACTTGAAGTGGAGTTCTCCTCATGGAACTTTGCCAAGTTGTTCCACAACTCCTTGGCATCGTTATATCCACCTATCCTACACAAAACATCATTAGGTAAAGAAAATTCAAAAATTTTCAATACCTCATCGTTGACTAGGGATTGGTGGACTTGTTCCTTGGTCCACTCCTTCTTCTCTAGGGTTTCTCCTTTCTTGTCCATCGGAGGCTTGAAACCTAATTGAACACAACTCCAATTTTCAAGGTTAGTCATAAGAAAGTACTTCATTCTTACCTTCCAAAACGCGAAGTCGTCGCGATCGTAGAAACGTGGAATTGTGACGTCTTCTCCAAGTAACTCCATTCTCTAGCTTGTGCTCCCTTGGGTGTTAATCCGTCGAAGAGCAACCTTGCTCTGATACCACTTGTTAGGATCGACGTACTCGGCTAGAGAGGGGGGATGTGAATAGCCGACCCCAAATTGCTCGTTTCTTCCTACGATTAGGGTTAGCACAGCGAAAATAACTAAATAGAAACGCAAAAAGGAAAGATCAAACCTCAAACTCGAACTCGACGATGTAACGAGGTTCGGAGATGAAACTCCTACTCCTCGGCGTGTCCGTAAGGTGGACGAAGCCTATCAATCCGTCGGTGGATGAGTCCCCGGAAAACCGGCTAATAAGAACTCCTTCTGGGTGGAGAAACCTCGCCACAATAGCTTGCAACAGCAATATGGAAATACAAAGAAGAGCAAGAACAAAATACACAATGAATGTACAAATACTCGCTTGCCTTCTCGTCGACTGAAGTCCCGGATAAAGCACCAACTTCACGGACGAATGCCAACAAGCAACTCAGTCGAAGAAGCTCACACGAAGCTTCGGAGCTCAGCAAAGCTCAAGAGCACAGCTTTCAGAAGAACAGCATCTCAGTTCAGAGGAGGAAGAAGAAGAAGTACCGCTGTAGAAGCCCTCGATCTCCTTTTATAACCTTTGACCTCCTGAGACAACCTGTGAACCTGCAAGCAAAAAGGCCAGAACGATATGTCGAGGAAGACCGACTTGGCGAAGCGGAAGAAACAGCACGAATTCGACCTCAAAAGTGAGATTTTTGCCCTCCTCGTTATTTTTCACAAATGCCTCTCCTTCCTTTTCTCCCTTCGCCTTTTTCCCGTGTTCTTTGTACGTTGACTGTGTTCTATGCCTTCTGTGTGTGTTGAACTTACGATCAGGAGAAAAGGAAGAAAGGGAGAAGAAAGAGAAGAAGCTACAAGCTAAAAAGAACAATATGAAGGTGTGCCTCTTCACTAAGATTGCATTTTTTTTCTTTCAATTTATCGTTGGCCTTTTAACTCCCAAATGTCATTATCACTTCTTTGTCATTAACATTGTTTGATCATGTATTTCTTTTAATCATGCCCTCTTTTGGATCTTCACTAGCTTCTTTCCCTGGAGGACTTTTAGCTTCATCACAGTCATCCGACTCTGACTTCACTCACGGGACTTCCACCCGACTTCACTCACCAGGACTTTCCCTTGCCTGGCTTCACTCACCAGGACTTTCACCAACTGTCTGCCTTCACTCACCAGGACTTTCACTTTCACCTAGCTTCACTCACTAGGATTTTCACCTAGCTTCACTCACCAGGATTTCCCGACTGCCTGGCTTCACTCACCAGGACTTTTCGAACTGCCTAACATCCCAGTTAGGACTTCCCAGTCAAGTATCCGGTCAACCTTGACCTACTTGACTTTTCTTCATCCAACCTGATCAGACCCAGATCAGTATCTCTCCGCATGGACAACTACACCTGCATTGTCCATGTCTACATGTCTTTCTGTATTGTCAAACATCGAAACCATGACCAAGGTTTACGCTTGGTCAACTAGGTCAACCTTGACCTACTGGAAATTGCACCAACAGTCTAAACCCAGAACTAGGTTATCTGAACCTAGGGGTAACTGTGGAAGCCCACCCATTGGACGTCTAGTCCATAAAAGTTGTAGCAAGACTAATTAAGCAGTAAAAATGCTTCTATTGCATTTATCTAAGCTATTAAAATGCCTATGGTGGCATTTAATTGAGCTAGGCGTTTAATCAAACGCTTGGTGTGCGCTAATTCGCACCCTATCACTGAAAATCTGCATACAACTAAAACATTGCATACAAACATACGATTATCTATGTATACTGCAGGTGAGGGGTTTCCTACCTCCTGCTCGAAGTTTCTTACGATTCTAATCGCTAGATTTCCGGTGGAGAAGATCCCTCCGTCGATTTCCTCGCGTCCACGTGCTCTTCTCGCGGGGAGGAACGTTCTCATAGCCGAGATATCGCCGAAAGGTGTTCCTCTTGCCCTTGGGACGAAAACCCTAGGTTTCTTGAGGTTGGCGCCGAGAGGTGAGGGAGAAAAGGAGAGGGTGGCGTGACTAGGGTGAGGGAAAGGTTTTTCTCGTTTAAGAAAATAACAATTCCTCACTTAAATCCTTATTTATATTAAGTGGGTAATTCGACCCAACTCAAATATAAATATAATTGATTCCCTTTCTTTTCAGCACGGCCCTGCTGGGTTCACTTGGTTACTAAAGCTGTCTAAAGGTTACCGGACCCGATAGGTCCCGGGTTCAATTCCCCCTTAAGCTATTTTACGTTTCTATTTATTTTTGCTACCTTCGCTACTCTAAAAATTCCATAAAAATATTCTAAAATTCCAGAAAAATCATAGAATATTTCTAAAATAACTTTGAGAATTTTCGGGTGCTACAATCCCCCATACCTTATAAAAAGTTCATCTTCAAACTTAGAATAACTCTGGGTACTTCTGTCTCATACTGGCTTCTGTCTCCCAAAGCCTCTTCTGCTGTGTGACTTTGCCAAATGACTTTTACTAATGGTACCTCCTTGTTCCGCAATTTCTTAACTGCTCTTCAGCATAGAGACATGAAATACATAATGGATGGCTGACATCTCCTGTGGTAGCTCTAACTCATATGCTACCTTGCCAACTCTTCTAGTGATAAGGTATGGTCCCACATATCTGGGACTTAATTTGCCCTTCTTCCCAAAACGCATTACTCCCTTCATGGGAGCTACTCTGAGGAACACTGAATCCCCAACTGAAAACTCTAAGGGCCTGCGCCATATATCAGTTCTAGTTCTTCTGTTCACCACTCTCATACCAAGTTGGAGATCTACACCTCCGCCCATAGAGAGCCTCATAAGGTACCATGCCGATGGTGGCTCGATAGTGTTGTTGTATGCAAATTACGCTAAACTCGATATTTGCACCAACTTCCTTGAAATCTAGGGCACATGCTCGAGCATATCTTGAGTACTGATTGACTCGCTCCGTCGACCATCCGAGGATGGAAAGTCATCTTTTAACTTAGTGCCCAATCTTGTTGTACACTCCCTGTGTGATGTGAACTGAAATAATGGTTCATGGGACTCCATGCGATCTCCTTGAGCGAGCTGTTCCATGGAGTAGGATATCACGATAGCTAAGAAGTGGGCTGATTTAGTCAACTGTCAACTATTACCCGGATGGTATCAAAACCATTCGTGGTTGGTAGTCCCACTATAAAATCCATAGAAATGTCTTCCCACTTCCATTCTAGGATCTGGATAGGCTGCGATGTTCCGCCTTGACCCTCTGACAAGTTAGACAGGTCTTGACATATCTAGCGATGTCTCTTTTCATCCTGTGCCACCAAAATGTGTCTTCAAGTCCTGGTACATCTTGGTGGAGCTGGATGCATCGCATAAGGAGTCTGTGAGCCTCATCTAAAATCTTTCTCTTTAGTTCCTCGATCGGAACATGTGCAGTCACGAAATACACCGCTCCAGCCATTCGAACTCTCCATTTTCGGTTCTCGCTATCCCTTGCTTGATTTTCTCAATTTCAGGATATTACCAAGTAGGGTAGATGCTAAGGTCATAGTAGAGAGCTGTCCCACTATAAGTTCGAGACCAAAATCTGTGATCTCCTTCGTAGGGGCGGTGACATGGCTGCTAGGGTAGCATCGGACTTCTGCTAAGTGCGTCCGCCACCTTATTGGCTTTTCCCGGGTGGTAGAGGATGTCTATGTCATAATCTTTGACCAGCTCAAGCCATCTACATTGATCCTTCGAGTGAAGAAGTACTTGAGACTCTCTGTATATACTCTGACTGAGCTCCATACAAGTAATGTCTCCAAATTTTGAGAGAGAACACTCTGCAAGCTCAAGGTCATGAGTAGGGTAATTCTTCTCATATTCCTTGAGTTGTCTGAGGCATAGGCGATCACCTTGCCATTTTGTATCAATCGCTCCTAGTCCCAACTTAGAGGCATCACTATAAATATCAAAGCCGTCTGTTTTTTGGTAGAGTCAAAATGGGAGCACCGTCAATCTCCTCTTTAACTCAAGCTCTCACTCCGAAATTTTCTTCTTTCGTAAGAGCGGTGGGGAGGCTATTCGAGAAATTCTCTACAAACTTTCTGTAATAACACGCTAGTCCCAAAAGCTCCCGATCTCACCGGCGTTCTTGGGTCTTTTCCAGTTTCTATTTTACTGGAGTCTACCATGATACCATCCTTTGAGATGATGTGACCTAGGAAGGACACTGATCTAACCAAAATTCACGGTTCTGCTGCAGGGTCTGCAATATTATTTTCAGGTGCTCTGCGTGTTCTTCTTGAGTTCCTGAATAGATAAGAATGTTATCGATAAACACGATAACAAATCTATCTAGGTAGTCCCTGAATACTTTGTTCATGAGGTCCATGAAAGTAGCTGGAGCATTTGTCACGCCAAAGGGCATGACTATGAACTCGTAGTGCCCCTATCTAGTCCTGAATGCTGTCTTGGGTATATCCTCTTCTTTAACTTTCACCTGATGATAACCTGATCTGAGGTCTATCTTAGAGAACACTGCTGCTCCCTTTAGCTGATCGAACAAGTCATCTATTCTGGGAAGAGGATACCTGTTCTTGATGGTGACTTGGTTCAGTGCTCTGTAATCTATGCACAGGCGCATGCTCCCATCCTTCTTCTTCACGAACAATACAGGCGCTCCCCATGGTGAGTGACTAGGACGTATGAAGCCCTTGTCAAGCAGCTCCTGTAGTTGCTCATGAAGTTCCTTCAGTTCTGCTGGAGCCATGCGGTAAGGTGCTTTGGAGATAGGATTCGTACCGGGAATGAGCTCTATCTCAAATTCAATCTCCCTGTCTGGTGCTAGACCTGGTAACTCTTCAGGAAAGACTGCTGGGTAGTCACATACAACTCGGACCCCTTCTAGCTGTTGGTCCTTGTTCTGACTGGTATTGACTACATGTGCTAGGAATCCCGTACATCCTGAATCCATTAATTTTTGTGCTTTTAGGGCTGAGAGAAACTTCTTGGCCTTTCTCTTTGGCTCTCCGCTGTACTCAAACTGCACTCCTGCTTCGGGTTAGAATAGAACTTTCTATTTACGACACTCTATGGAAGCACCGTACTTGATCAGGAAGTCCATTCCAAGGATGACGTCATAATCAGCCATATTTAGCACTATCAGATCGCCAAACAGCTCTCTGTCTGCTATAATGACTGGCACTGCTCTAAGCCATCGCGTAGATGCCATAATTTCTCCCGAAGGTAGTGTCGTCAAAAAATGACCACTGAATACCTTTGGGGGTACTGCTAACTTTTCGGCGAATGCCTTGGATATATAAGAATGGGTTGCCCCAGTATCGAATAAGACAGTTGCACTTTGCTGTAAAATACTAATCTGACCTATAACAACTGTCGAGGCATTCACTACATCTTCTCTGGTGAGTGAGTAGATCCTCGCATTGGTCGTAGCTGGAGGGGCTTCTAATCTGCCCTGGCTGATGTGTGGACCATCTAAAACGGCCTGCATCTGATGTAACTGAGCTGGCTGGCCTCCGTACTGAATCGGCTGTGGTTGAGGAAGGCTAGTCTTGTTTGGGCACTGCTTAGCTATATGCCCTTCCTGCCCACACTCAAAGCATCATCGGGTGCCCTTACGACAAACTCCAGGGTGGAATTTCCCACAAGTAGCACATTTGGGATAACTAGGCTGTTTACTAGCTGGTCCTCCTTTTGGGTAACTCCCTGGTTTGCGCTTGTTGTTGGAGTTCCCTTTCCAGTTAGAGCTGTGGCCTTGTTGTTTCTGAGTACCTGAGCCTCCTTGCCCTTTGGACTCTGAGAGGACTTGCTTCTGCTGCTTGATATTGTTCTGGTAGTGCTCGGTGGTCAGAGCACTGCTGACTAGTTCTTCGGTGGTTTGCGGCCTATGAACGCCGCCAGCCACGTTCATTGCTATTTCCGGCCTCAGCATCTTGAGCATCAACCGGACTCGTTCTTTTTCTGTGTTGACTAGTTCGGGGCATAGACGAGCCAGTCTACTGAATATCTTCACGGCTTCCTCAACTGATAGGTTGCCCTGATGAAATTCAGTGAACTCGTCGTAGTGGTGGTTTGTAACCCGCATGTGAAAGAACTCCTCGAAGAATTCTTTCTCGAATTCGGCCCATGTCATCTGGTTCACCAGGCGCTTCGCTCTAATTCTCTCCCACCACATATGTGCATCTCCTGTCAAGCAGAAGGAGGCGCACTTCACTTTTTCATGCTCTGGCCAGTCCAGAAGCTCCATCGTACTATCTAGTGTTTTGAACCAGGCCTGAGCATCCCATGGTTCACTGGTGCCTGAGAAGTTCTCTGGCTTAACTCTCTGCCACTAGATCAGATAGGCTTCTCTCTTTGCCTCTGCTGCTGGGGCTACTGGTGCTGTAGACTGGACTGGTGGAACCTCTATAACTACTGGGGTTGCTATGTTTGGTTCCGGGGTGACAGTGGGAGTATTCTGCTGATTAGCCTTTAAGATGGCTATCTCCTGTTGCTGTTCTGCTAGCTGCTGCTGTAACTGAGCCACTAATGCTGTAAGGTCTGGGGGAGGCACTGAACTGCCTGCCTCATGCTGGGGCTCAGTAGCTGGTGTCCTCTTAGCTGGGCGTCCTATTACCATTTCTAAAGGAATAGAGGACATACATAACTAATACTATTACATTTAACTAATTTCTATAATCAACCATGTCAAACACTATCATACATCAACATGCTTTAGCTATCTATAAACATGACAGTAAGAAAACATATATAAGAGGAGAGGTGTTCTTACTTGGAAGCTACAGGTTCAATGCTGATGTGTGTGTAGGAAGTATGGAACTTTCTGCTCTGATACCACTCTGTAACGACCCGCCTTCTATTAACTAGGCTGTAAGGACGGACCGCCACAATATGTTGTGCTAGACTATGATTTTAAGGTGCAGAAACGTGAACTAATTTAAAATTTTTCTAAACTCATGCCAATTGCTACTAAATCTGATCTTATGTTGAAAAGTACATTTTTTTTAAAGGTTGTACCTATACTCAAAAGAGAGGATCTAACCTTCACATATGATTAAGGACTGAACTTAGGTACTTCCAACCGAAACAGGCGTTCCAATCGATTGGCTGATCGATTGGGACGTTCGGATCGATCCATGGATCGATTCCGATGGCTACTGTGCTCGGGTAATATTCTGGATCGATCGGCTGATCAATCCAGACTGGCCAATCGATCCAATGATCGATTCCAGAGCTCTCTGTTCGCGGGAGCGATTTCCCCGATCGATCGAACGATCGATCCCCAACTCTCTGTTCGCGACAGAGTGCGACTGGATCGATCGGCTGATCGATCCAGAAGCTTACTGTTCGCGACAGAATGCGACTGGATCGATCGGATGATCGATCCAGAAGCTTACTGTTCGCGGAACCAAACTCCCAATCGATCCACTGATCGATTGAGGGCCCCCAATTGATCCACTGATCGATTGGGGTTTCTGATTTCGCAGCAAACTCTGATTTCAGCACTGTTTCGTGCCAAACTCATCTACACAAGTTCTAAAATAACTGGAAAACATTCTATTAGTAAATAATTAACATTCTGAACATGTTTACTAACAAGCTAAGCAGATCTTCTATAATTTCATGCATTTAGATAACTAAATAGGCAAAGAGTAACGTAATAAGAAGCACTAAGTTCTTAAACATTCTAGTTCTTCCAAGGTCTTTATTCCAGGTTCCATCCACACACATCTTCCTTGCATTGACCTCCAGCCTCCGCTAGTCCATCTTTCCTTTACCTTTATCTACAGTATAAGGAAAAAGTATCTGTAAGCTTTTGCTTAGTAAGAAACCATCTACCTCACAAAACATGCATGCGATATGATTTATGCTTTGAAAACATGCTATTTGAAATATGCACTGAATATGCTAAAGCATGGCATGACAGACAAAACATAGAAATAAGAAACTGATCATGGCAATAAGTGCTAATCATAACTATCATGTTGTATCAATAGAAAACTAAACTGATACAGAAGCAGAGCTAAGCTAATACGAAACTAATGCTAAAGCTGTACTGAATTCACATAACTATGTTGTGAAGTTTTTGAAAACTATATTCATAAGTAGATTAAAATAATAATCATGCTGCTGTTTGGGCCCGGCAATTGTACTTGCTATGCGCGCATCCCTATATAGACCCGGGTTTGCAAGTCCCGAATTTAGTAAGGTTACTAGGTTATCTAAACCTAGGGACAACTATGGGAGCCCAACCCAATGGATATCTAATCCAGTACAGTGCCACTGAAAAGTAAAATACTGAACATAAGCTAATAATTCTTGTCTTGCTCTTACTAGGTTGTCTAAACCCAGAACTAGGTTATCTGAACCTAGGGGCAACTGTAGAAGCCCACCCATTGGACATCTAGTCCATAAAAGTTGTAGCAAGACTAATTAAGCTGTAAAAATGCTTCTATTGCATTTATCTAAGCTATTAAAATGCCTATGATAGCATTTAACTGAGCTAAGCGTTTAATCAAACGATTGGTGTGCGCTAATTCACACCCTATCACTGAAAATCTGCATACGACTAAAACATTGCATACAAACATACGATTAGCTACTTATACTGCAGGTGAGGGGTTTCTTACCTCCTGCTCGAAGTTTCTTACGATTCTAATCGCTAGATTTCCGGTGGAGAAGATCCCTCCGTCGATTTCCTCGCGTCCACGTGCTCTTCTCGCGGGAAGGAACATTCTCGTAGCCGAGATATCGCCGGAAGGTGTTCCTCTTGCCCTTGGGACGGAAACCCTAGGTTTCTTGAGGTTGGCGCCGAGAGGTGAGGGAGAAAAGGAGAGGGTGGCGTGACTAGGGTGAGGGAAAGGTTTTTCTCGTTTAAGAAAATAACAATTCCTCACTTAAATCCTTATTTATATTAAGTGGGTAATTCGGCCCAACTCAAATATAAATATAATTGATTCCCTTTCTTTTCAGCACGACCCTGCTGGGTTCACTTGGTTACTAAAGCTATCTAAAGGTTACCGGACCCGATAGGTCCCGGGTTCAATTCCCCCTTAAGCTATTTTACGTTTCTATTTATTTTTGCTACCTCTGCTACTCTAAAAATTCCATAAAAATATTCTAAAATTCCAGAAAAATCATAGAATATTTCTAAAATAACTTTGAGAATTTTCGGGTGCTACAAAGAGATTATTTTAATCATGTAAATTGTTTATATATAATAAAAAATTTCTGCTTATTTATTGAATTCAAGAGCCCTTACTTATGAATTCGGGAGATAGTAGGTTTTCTTCAAGTGGATTGATATCCACTTCAGATAAGAACAACCTTGACTTTGGCACAACAAGTCATTCTTAGCTACAATGGTAGATATCAAATATATTGACTACATATCGCGCATATGCAACTATCATATTATGCTATCAACCAATTGATATTTGCATAAATATCGGGTTGCTAACACATTAACAAGTATACATCAAATGCATATTACCCAACTTTACCTCTATCCACATTGACCTTGGCTTTGGCATAACAAATCAACGCTTTAAGTTAAAACCGACCCATTAATCATAAAATTGTATCTCAATAGTTCAAACATGTCTAATTTTAGGTTAAGTTGGCCTTGACACAACAACTCAAACAAGTAATTAAGTTCTAGTTCTTACCATATTGACGGAAGGTGTACGTTTTAATATTTTATAAGGGATTTATGTCTTATCATCATCATGGATATGATCTATATATATATGACATCACACACATGACAAATATGATGACATGACATCATGCACGCATGACATAATTACATCTAATAATGGAATAAAATTAAAATTAATTAATACATCTATATAACATACTATATGACATGACATTAACAAATTTATAGTTATTATAATTTTATTTGGATATAAAATATGTTTAAGGATTTGATTTTCATAAATCAAAATTCCTTAATTTAGATTAGGAAATAAATTTCCAAGTCTATCCACATATTTATCTTAAGGAAATAATTCTTAATTAAGTAAATCTAATTAGGAAACAATTTTCCTAATTATAATTTTCTTAATTATTTCATAATTTCCAAAATTAGAATTTTTGGGATCGATCCAAGTTGTGTCAATCAATTGGCACAAGTTACTGATCGATTGGAAGGTTCCCAATCGATTAAGTGATCGATTACAACCTTTATTTTTTAAACAAAATTACTCTTAATCGATTCGGTAATCGATTCAGGGCCTTAATTGATTGGGTAATCGATTATGGGACTTTCTGTTCACGAATATAGAGCTCTCAATCAATTGGGTGATCTATTGAGATGCTTAATTGATTCAGTAATTGATTAAGAAGTTTTTCGTACATGACTTTAGGATCTTTTAGAGTTCTTAATCAATTGGGTAATCGATTCAGATGCTTAATTGATTCATCAATCGATTACAAAGTCCTCTATTCATATTTTTTGGCCATTTAATCGATTGATGACTTTCACCAATTGATTGGGATCGATTGAATCGATTAGCTAATCGATTCAGAAGTCAATTTTCATGATTTTTGGCTCCTTAATCGATTGAAAAAAATTCCAATCGATTGAAAGAAACTTTTTGTCACAAATTTGAACTATGGATCGATTGAATCACCCACTGATTGATTGACAAACATATCAATTGATTAGTGGATCGATTAAAATTGATTCTATGTGATTCTAATCTCAGATCAGGAAATAGTTTTCCACCTCTGTAATTTCCTAATCTCCAAAACAATAAAATGGAAATTACTATAATTCATAAAATATATTTTGATATTATGTCAAAGCACGATTAGGTTCTAATACCCCTATTGGGGTATGCCCAATGCGGTGTGTGCTTAACACGTTTCATAAAACATGCAGTGGAAGTAAAAATATGACAATAAAACTATTTTATTACAACACACACCACATGCATAGAAGATAGAATCACACATACATAATCGTAAAATAAAAATTTAAGAATAATAATTATTCCAGACGTACCTTACTGATGATGCATAGGGAAAAGGGCATCAACTTTAACGACGTCCACAACTTTTAGCACTATTTGTATCCACGTCGAGATCTTTAAGACAACTCCAATAAGCAATAAGGTTCATCTCTGATTGGTACTAGCTAAGCATGGAGGAAATATGATCTAAGAGAAAGAAGAAGAAACGAAAGCTTGAGGGTGAAAAACTTCTTCCTCTTGGCTTGTGGTGGGCGATGACTTCGTTTCCAAAAAGAGAGGGAGGCTAGGTTTCCAAAAACCTAAACCGACGAATAATGAATTGGTTCTCCTATTCTCTTCACCTTTATATATATCTTAGATGAGTTGGATAAAAAAGTCCAAACCTGACTCAAATTCCTTAACTAAAATTTAACTCATTAACCTCTTGGTTTGGTTCACAAACAAACCAACTTGGTGTAAACTAAACCAATTTGATTTATTACTAAACCAAATAGGGTATGATTCTTCCATAAGAGATGTAGACCATCCACGCTTCCATTCTGACAAAATATTTGTCATATTTATCCTTTGTCTAGTCCAACCAAACATCTTATCTCTTGATTTGAGACTCAAATTTTCAAACTTATTTTATGTCCTTTAGATACTCAAAGTGCATGAAACCCAATAGGTTCCCGATTTATCTTGGTCGTCCATAATTAATTATTAATTATGAATCAATTATAAGTGGCATCTAGTAGTGCATCATGATCCCCAATTAATCAGAAAATTACAGATGATTCTAAAACTAGTTCTAAATCCTTCAACAACTACAGAAAGTCGTACCTTGTTCCTTTCACTCATCTTATACCCACTTGATTCAGGACATGGTCTATGTGTCTGTTCCCACTAGATTGACTATGTCACACCTAGCCCAAGTAATACTTCCTCATCTTGTGGATTCAAATTACTCCTACATGTGTTAAGAGTCTTATACTCTTAACAAGTGATATTTTACAAAGACTTTAAATAATAATCCTGACAAGTGGTCATAGGATATACGTCTTTCGCAAGGAGTGGTGAATCCTCTGTGGGCTATCCAAACATCTTCGGGCACTTTGACTTATACCCAATCATCTTGGGTTCACATCTCCAAGGAGATGTTTTTCTTAAGATGTCAAAGTATAAGCTTCCACGACCAAGGTGACTTGAATACATCAAGTTAAAGGAAACTTGCACTCGAGCTATAATAAGTACTTCATAAACATATCCATATATGTTGAGCACCATATGAAGTCTTACAATAGGTCGCTCCAATGAACTAGTTACCATAACTAACATTCACCTTTAACTTTCAGCATCTCAATGTCTCCAGCTAGTGAGTAACATGTGCTTGGTTAGACCAAGGAGTATAACTCGTGCTAGTCTCTCATAATCGATGATGTCCAAATATATCAATTCATTGACTAGGAAATATTTCAATACTTTCATAATTACACATGTAGAGACTCTCACTAGTTGTGATTCAATCACAAGTTCTCTCATGTTATGAGTCATATTGTAGATATTCAGTAAATGAATTTAAGATCATTCAAACACATAAGTAAAATGCACTCAAATAGTGGATCTATATTTATCAAAATAAATAGTACAAACCATTAGTTGATTGCCTTAGGATACCTCTCAAACATAACACCTTTGTGTAGCTTGATCAGCTTCTCCCATAAGTCCTTAGCACTTTTAAAGGGTCTAACTCAGTTCAGCTCTTCTTTGGTCAGGTCGGATTAAAGAGTCTGAGTTGCCGTAGTGTTAGCCTCGATCTTCTTCTTCATTAGTGCATCCCATTTGTCATAGGCGAGAGGTTCTCCATCTTCAGTGGAGAGATAGCAAATCTAATTTGGATTTCTATCCACATTTCCCCCTGAGTCTTCAGGTGGTACTCCATTTGGCCCTTCTAGTAGTCAAAGTCCTCGCCATAGAAAAGAGGTGAGCATATGATACTATAGCCTTCTTGATGGGTCATTTAGAAGAAAGAATCTTGAAAAAAAATCATAAGAAAAAAGATTGTCAAGACTAGTTCTTAGATTAGTAGTGCGGAAGAAATAAATTGATAAGAAAAATGAAAAATGGCTCAAGTGGTGTTGTACCAATTTTGAGCAATTTAAAAAAATTGAAAGATTTGTCAAAAGAGGTGATTGCACCAATTTTGACTCAAAGCAAAAAATTAAATTTTTTTTGCTTGAATGGTGGTTGCACCAATTCAGAGTGACCACACTATGATACTAATTGTAGAATCGAATATAGCGCTAGAGGGGGATGAATAGCATATGTCACTTTTTCACAATTTTTAAAAAGTACGTAGCAGAAAATAACTTAATCAAAGCAATGCAAACACTTTATTTTTACTTGGTTCACAGTCCGTGTTGTTAGTTCAAGGTCCACGATCATTGATCACTTTTGATGAACAATCCACTAAAGATTCGATGTTTACAAAAATATGAGTATTCAAAACAATTAATGACAAAAATAATAATATCGACAACAAAAGGAATCGAAGCTTGATCGTCATTGTCAGAGTAGCACTTCGGTGTCATAACATAGTTTTAGAGCAGCATGAAAGTTTTTTGAGCGTAGAAGATTATAATGTAGAGTTGTTGGTAGAAGGTTGATTTAGAGGGCCTTCCGAGCACCTAGAATGACCCCGGGCACCTGAAATAAGCCTCATCTGATGTGATACAACCGCGCATTATCCTCTTGAGATAAACTTTCTCGTCCAGTTGCTTGGAACCTATCTAGGCGCTTGGAACCTTTCGATGATTGGAAACTTCTCCAAACATTTGGAACTTCGTCTAGGCCATTTTCTCTGACTGCTTGCATTACAGAGTTAGCACACAAGCATAATATAAAAGTAAACAAAATAATTTGATAGTCTCAGAACTGTCTAGTCTTGACTTTTAGATTTTTCATGAAATCCTAGATCGGATCGATGATAACCATCATTTTGATATGATATTTTGACTCATATAAGCATACTCTTTTATCTTCTCATGTGTTAATTTTATTCTTATATCATATTTCATGAGTTACATTTATTTTTAACTTAATTATAAATTATTTTATATTTACGATATTTGATGTTAATATTCAAATGTATTCTTTGTATGTATCAAAGGATCATGGATCCGAGTTAAATCAGACCAAATTGAGCTCAAATATGGGTTTCAATGAGGAGATCAATCTTTAGAGCAATCTGGACAGTCCATCCAAGATATAAGCCATCCATTATGGTATAATCCATCCAAGCTCAAGAGAAAGTAGATCACCATCATTGATCAAGATTTGGAGCGTTTGATCCAGATCTAAATTGATCTAGCTGTTGATCAAGATCTGGAGAGTTTTTGATCATTTGTTTAGATCTAAGATCAATTTCAAAAGAGAAGCTACAGTTTCATCGATCGTTTCTTCCCGGCCACGATCTTCTCATCTTCTCTACTCTTTGTCGTATCTCCTCACCGCCAACAATTCCTCCCATCTCTATCGACGACACGCCAAGGAAAGGAGCTTCCCTCCCTTTAGCCATCACCCATCCTTTTTCCATGGCACACCGAAAAAAGGGGCTTCCCTCCCTCTAGTCATTGCTCATCCTCTTCTTCTCCACAACTTCACCTGACCCCATTGCCACCATCTCACTATCGCTACTCCTCACCTCCTACTTCTTCTGGTACCATGACAGGAAAGGAAAGGGGATTCCCTATCTTCTCTGTAGCAGAATCCGACCATTTCACAATCATCTATAGCCTTCATTCATCTCCTATCAATGAATTTACAACATTCAAAGTGTGACGACCCGCCTTCTACTGGCTAGGCTGTAAGGCCGGACTGTCACATTATGCTGTGCTAACCTATATCCCTGACCATTACTAAGTCTAGGTGCAGAAACTGTACCAATTTAAATCTTGCTAAGCTAATACAAGTTCTTGGTACTACATGTGCTAAGGGATGCAATCTAAGGTATACAGATGGCATATCCTCCATCCCCTATGGTCAAGAAGCTGAATTACAAGGTCTCTTGGTCGAAACCCAACTTCCCAATCGATCCAGATTGAACTCGATCGATTGCAAGCTGTTGGATCGATCCATGGATCGATTCAGATCGCTACTGTGCTCGGGGTAATAATCTGGATCAATCGGCTGATCGATCCAGACTGGCCAATCAATCCAGTGATCGATTCCAGAGCTCTCTGTTCGCGGGAGCGATTTCCTGATCGATCGAAAAATCGATCCCGGAACTCTCTGTTTGCGACAGAATGCGTCTGGATCGATCGGCTGATCGATCCAGAAGCTTACTATTCGCGGAACCAGGCTCCCAATCGATCCGCTGATTGATTGAGGGCCCCCAATCAATCCACTGATCGATTGGGGTTTCTGATTTCGCAGCAAAACTCTAATTTCAGCATTGTTTCGTGCCAAACTCACCTACAAGAGTTCTATATTAGCTGGAAACATACCAATAACACATAACTAGGATTATGAGCATAAGTACTAACAATCTAAGCAAGTCTTTCACGATTCAAGGCATTAGAATAACTAGAAATGCGGAAAGTAAAACTATAGAAAACTAAAGTCTTAGTTTGCTAATTTCTCCAAGATCTTTATCCCAGGTTTTATCCACACACATCTTCATCGCATTGACCTCCAGCCTCCGCTATTCCATCTTCCCTTTACCTTTATCTGCAGTATAAGGAAAGAAGTATCTGTAAGCTTTACGCTTAGTAAGAAACCATCTACCTCACAAAACATGCATATGATGCAATTTATGCTTTTAAAACATGCTATTTGAAATATATGCTGAACAGGTAAAAGCATAGCAAGGCATACAAACAAACTAGTCATGGCAACAAGTGCTAACATAAGTTATCATATTGTATCAATAGAAAACTAAACTGATACAAAATCTGAGCTGAGCTAATTCTAAACTAATGCTAAAGTTGTACTGAATTCTCATAACTATTTGTGAAGTTTTGAAAACTATTTTCATAAATAGATTAAAATAATAATCATGCTGCTGTTTGGGCCCAACAACTGTACTTGCTATGCGCGCATCCCTAACTAGACCCGGGTTTGTAAGTCCCGAATTTAGTAGGGTTTACTAGGTTATCTAAACCTAGGGACGACTGTGGGAGCCCAACCCAATGGATATCTGATCCAGTACAGTGCCACTGCTAAAAGTAAAATACTGAACATAAGCTAATAATGCTTGTCTTGCTCTTACTAGGTTGTCTAATCCTAGAACTAGGTTGTCTGAACCTAGAGGAGACTATGGGAGCCCACCCATTGGACATCTAGTCTTGTAAAAACTGGAGCAAGACTACTATATGATCTTAAATGTTTCTGTTGCATTTAACTAAGCTATTAAACTGTCTAAAACTATACTGGTTATTTTATCGAACACTTGGTGTACGTCATCTCTCCTCTCTATTAGGGAGATCACCTCTAGGTACCCGACAACGTCTAAAACCTCCAACTAAAGGGGAAAAACATGTCCGACCCATCTAGAGATGCTCGACTAATCCCTAAATCTGTGAGGAGGGTTAAATACACCCTGTATGTCGACAAAAATCTGCATATAACAAATTTAAAGGCACACAATCATACGAAAGCTACTTATACTGCAGGTGAGGGGTTTCTTACCTTCTGCTCTAATTTTCTTATGATTCTAATCGCTAGATTTCCGGAGAAGATGATCCTTTCGACGATCTTCTCGCGTCTATGCGTTCCTCTCACGGAGGGGAGCGTCCTCGTGCCGGAGTCGTCACCGGAAAGAGCCCTTATGTCCTTAGGGGTGGAACCCTAGGCTTGCTTGTGGTTGGCGCCGAAAGATGAGGGAGGAGAAGGGGTCGCCGTGTGAGGGTTTGAGAGAGGAAAAGTTACGAATAAAAATAAATAACTCCTCTCTTAATTGCCCTATTTATATTTAGTGGGTAATTCGCCCAACTTAAATATAAATATAATTGATTCCCTTTTCTTTTAGCACGGCCCTGCTGGGTTCACTTGGTTACTAAAGCTATCTATAAGACATAGGGCCTCCTAGGTCTCGGGTTCAATTCCCGCGTAGGCTGTTTTACGATTCTATTTATTTTTGCTACTTCTGCTACTCTAAAAATTATGTAAAAATATCCTAAAATTCCAGAAAAATACTAGGATATTTATAAAAGTATTTCGAGAATTTTCGGGCATTACAATCCCCCAAACCTTATAAAAAGTTCATCCTCGAACTTAGAACAACTCTGGGTACTTCTGTCTCATACTGGCTTCTGTCTCCCAAGTTGCCTCTTCTGTTGTGTGACTTTGCCAAATAACTTTTACTAATGGTATCTCTTTATTCCGCAATTTCTTAACTGCTCGGTCTATTATCTGAATAGGCCGACTGTCATAGCTGAGGTCTTCGCGGACTTGTACCATCTGGGGCTCAATCACCTGGGTGGCATCTGGGATATGCTTCTTCAGCATAGAGACATGAAATACATTATGAATAGCTGACATCTCCTGGGGTAGCTCTAGCTCATATGCTACCTTGCCAACTCTTCTAGTGATAAGGTATGGTCCCACATATCTGGGACATAGTTTGCCCTTCTTCCCGAAACGCATTACTCCCTTCATGGGAGCTACTCTGAGGAACACTGAATCCCCAACTGCATCTGGCGGCTCTGGGCTGTCTCTATCCTCTGGCGGATCTGTTGTATAGCTGTGGTATCGCTACTAGATCTGTCTAGTTCTTCTGCTCACCACTCTCATACCGAGATTGGAGATCTACACCTCCACCCGTAGAGAGCCTCGTAGGCGCCATGGATGGTGGCTGATAGCTATTGTTGTATGCAAATTCGCTAAACTCGGATATTTGCACCAACTACCTTGAAGTCTAGGGCACAATCTTGGAGCATATCTTGAGTACCTGATTTACTCGCTCCGACTGGGAAAGCTATGCTGAATTTTAACTTAGTGCCCAATGTTGATTGTACACACTCCCAGAAGTGTGACGTGACTGTCTGAAATAATGGTCCGTGGGACTCCATGTAGTCTAACGATCTCCTTGAGATACAACTGAGCTAGCTGTTCCATGGAGTATGATATCCTGATAGCTAAGAAGTGGGCTGATTTAGTTAACCTGTCAACTATTACCCAGATGGTATCAAAACCATTCGTGGTTCTGGGTAGTCCCACTATAAAATCCATAGAAATGTCTTCCCACTTCCATTCTGGGATCTGAATAGGCTGCAGAACTCCTCCTGGTCTCTGATGTTTTGCCTTGACCCTCTGATAGGTCAGACAGGTGCTAACATATCTAGCGATGTCTCTTTTCATCCCGGGCCACCAAAAACGTTTCTTTAGATCTTGGTACATCTTGGTGGAACCTGGATGCATCGCATACGGAGTCCTGTGAGCTTCATCAAAAATCTTTCTTCGTAGTTCCTCCTGATCTGGAACACATAGTCTGTTACTAAAATATACTGCCCCACTATCAGCCATTCTGAACTCTCCACTTCCTGGTTCTGCTATCCCTTGCTTAATTTTCTGAATTTCAGGATCCTGTTCCTGAGTTGTCTGGATGTCACCAAGCAGGGTAGATTCTAAGGTCATAGTAGAGAGCTATCCCACTATAAGTTCGAGATCGAAATCTGTGATCTCCTTCTGTAGGGGTGGTGCCATGGCTACTAGGGATAGTAAGGTAGCATCGGACTTTCTGCTAAGGGCGTCTGCCACCTTATTGGCTTTTCCTGGGTGGTAGAGGATGTCAATGTCATAATCTTTGACCAGCTCAAGCCATCTACACTGCCGCATATTCAGATCCTTCTGAGTGAAGAAGTACTTCAGACTCTGATGATCTGTATATACTCTACACTGAGCTCCATACAAGTAATGTCTCCAAATTTTGAGAGAGAACACTACTGCTGCAAGCTCAAGGTCATGAGTAGGGTAATTCTTCTCATATTCCTTGAGTTGTCTGGAGGCATAGGCGATCACCTTGCCATTTTGCATCAGTACTGCTCCTAGTCCCAACTTAGAGGCATCACTATAAATATCAAATCTTTCTGGTAGAGTCAAAATGGGAGCACTTGGTCAATCTCCTCTTTAACTCATTGCTCACGATCCTCTGTCGAAATTTTCTGTCTTTACGGTAAGAGTCGGTGGGGGCTATTCGGAGAAATCCTCTACAAACTTTCAGAATAACTGCTAGTCCCAAAGCTCCCGATCTCACTTCTTGGGTCTTTTCCATTACTCATTCTATTTCTTTGGGGTCTACCATGATACCATCCTTTGAGATGATGTGACCTAGGAAGGACACTGATCTAACCAAAATTCACATTTCGTGAACTTGGCGTCAAGTGTTGAAGGGTCTGCAATACTATTTTCGGTGCTCTGCGTGTTCTTCCTGAGTTCTGAATAGATAAGAATGTCATCGATAAACACGATAACAAATCTATCTAGGTAGTCCCTGAATACCCTGTTCATGAGGTCCATGAAAGTAGCCGGAGCATTTGTCACACCAAAGGGCATGACTACGAACTCGTAGTGTCCGTATCTAGTCTTGAATGTTGTCTTGGGTATATCCCTTCTTTAACTTTCACTGATGATAACCTGATCTGAGGTCTATCTTAGAGAACACCGCTGCTCCCTTTAGCTGATTAAACAGGTCATCTATTCTGGGTGACCTGGTTCAGTGCCCGGTAGTCTACGCACAGGCGCATGCTCCCGTCCTTCTTCTTCACGAACAATACAGGCGCTCCCCATGGTGAGTGACTAGGACGTATGAAGCCTTTGTCAAGCAGCTCCTGTAGTTGCTCCTGAAGTTCCTTCAGTTCTGCTGGAGCCATGCGATAAGGTGCTTTGGAGATAGGATTCGTACCGGGAATGAGTTCTATCTCAAATTCAATCTCCTTGTCTGGTGCTAAGCTCTGGGAAGACTGCTGGGTAGTCACATACGACTCGGACCTCTGCTAGCTGTTGGTCCTTGTCCTGACTGGCATTGACTACATGCGCTAGAAATCCCGTGCATCCTGAATCTAACAATTTCTGTGCCTTCAGAGCTGAGAGAAATTTCTTCGCTTTTCTCTTTGGTTCTCCGCTATACTCAAATTGTACTCCTGCTTCAGGTTGGAATATGACTTTCT